>NC_080070.1:110501244-111136655 GCF_949987535.1 Balaenoptera acutorostrata
TCACTGGGGGAGAGTGTGCTGGGATGCCTTCTCAGGGCCACAGGGAGGACACAGGCTCTGGAATTGCCTGCTGGGTTCTCGCAGCCTGTGGTCAAGTCACTACACTTTTCCCACCCTGAGCTTCATTCTCTGTAAAAGGGCATACCCCACTGCTGGCAGCTATCTGCAGCTGTCCATTGGCAGCAGCTAAGCTCACCTGACTTGTCCCCACCCCATTTGGGAGCTGTTGCTGCATCTTGAAAAAGGTAACCATAAGCCAGCTTCCATAGCTTCCGGCCGAGGCTGTTGGCAGACTCAACCCATGCCTCTCAGGGGGATCTGTTTGGGGCTCACATCCTGGCCCAGTCAGCAGGAAGCACGCTCCCATCCAGACCCACTCTGGTTTGTGCTGGGTGGATTCCTGGACTCTTCAGCAGAGGGGAGCTTGGCCCCATAAACCAAGCTAAGTGGCAAGTGCTTGCCCTGCACTTGGCAAACAGTAAGCGCTCAACCAATGTCTGCTTTATTGTCCTAACCAACTGTCCAGGTTCTAGGCAACTTGACATGGTCTGTGAAACCCTGAAGCCTCCCCAGAGGGGACCCACGCCCTTTCCCAGGATCCCCCCCTCCACTTTATGGCTCCAATTATGGTCTATTTGGTGAATGCTCCACGGTTTCTTGAAAAAATGTGTATCTTGCTGTTGAGTGGGGTTCAGGATTTGTCAGTTAGATCCTGTGATTGTTTGTATTGTGCAGGCTTTCCATATCCTTCCAGATTTTCTGTCTATAGTAGTTCTATCAGATGCTGAGAAGGGCGTGTTGAGTCCACACCTATACTGTGGATTTGTCTGTTTCCTTTCAGCTCAACAAGCTTTGGCTTCATGTATTGAGCCTCTGCTGTCTGATGAGTGTCCATTTAGGGTCCTCATGTCTTTCTGGTGGACTGATCCTTTTATGACTGTATAATGTCCCTCCTTGTCTCTAGTAATATTCTTTGCTTTAAAGTACACTTTATCAGGTATTGGTACAGTGGTTTCTGTATTTTTTAAATTAATGTTGGCATTATACATATTTTTACATCCTTGTAACTTCAACTCACCTATGTCACTGAATTTGAAATGTCTTGTAAACAGCATGTAATTGGGCCAGGTTTTTTGTTTTTGTTTTTTCATTCTGCAATCTCTGTTTTTTGATTGGTGTAGTTCAAACATTTACATTGAAGGTAATTATTGATAAGCTAGGGCTACATTCTGCTATATTATTGTTTTGTTTGTTTTTGCCTTGTTTTTTTTCCCTGTTTCTGTTTCCTTGCCTTCCTTTGGTTATTGTTTAAAATTTCATTTTGATGTATTTAGTGCTATTAAGTATATCTTTTTGTACAATTTCTGTGGTGGTTGTTAAATCACTAATTTAATCACTAATTTAATGTAACCTATTGCTACATACATATGTTTGTGTGTGTGTGTGTGTGTGATTTGTCATTTTCTGCTGGTATCAGCATTTCACCACTTGGACTGATATGTGGAAATGTCACCTCCATTGAGGTCCCTTCACCTTCCTCACTTTGAAATATCATTGTCTTGAGTATCGGATGGTGGTGTAATTTTTGTTTCAATCATCAAATCATATCTGATTTATAATACCTGTGAAGAAAAGCAGAGTCTATTGTTCTTTCCATTGTTCCTTTTTCTTCCCTGATGCTCCAAGTTTCTTTCTTTCATCATTTCTTTTCTGTTCTAAGAACTTCCTTTAGCCAAATTGTTAAGAAGAAGCCTGCTAAAAACTAATTCTTTTAGTTCCTTCACCTGAGAATGTCTTTATTTTCCCTTTATTCCTGAAGGTATTTTCACTGAACATAGAATTCAAGGTTGATATTTCTTTTCTTTCAGCCTTGAAAAATGTGTCACTTCCTTCTGGTCCCCATGGTTTAATATGAGAAATCCACTGTCGTCCTTCAGTATACATAATCCACCACTTCTTTCTGGCTACTTTCAAGATTTTTTCTTTGTCTTTAGTTGTCATAAGGTTAATGATGATTAAGTTTTGCGTGGATTTTTGTTGTTGCTGTTTCTCCTGTTTGGGGTTCACTCAAGCTTCTTGAATCTACAGGTTCATGTCTTTTGCTGAATTTGGAGAGTCTGGGTCATTTCTTCAAATACTACCACTCTCCTTCCCTTCACCTTCTAGGACTCAGTGATACAAATGACGATTGTCCCACAGGTCCCCTCATGTTTTTAAAGTCTCTGCCATTCAGCTTGGAGACTTCATTGCTCTGTCCTCAAGTTCTCGGATTCTATCCTCCTTCATCTCCACTCTGCTACTGAGCCCCCAGTGGGCTTTTAATTTGTTTTATACATTTCAGTTCTGTAATCTGTTTGGCTTTTTTCATCACTTCTAGTTCTTTGCTGTGGCTGTTTCTGTTTCTCCATGCATCTGTGACTTGCTTGTTGAAGCATTGTTGCAGCGGTTGCTTTAAACCCTCACCAGATAATCCCAACACCAGATTCATGTGGATGCTGGCCTCAGTCAATTGTTGTTTCTCGTTCAGCTGTAAATTTCTTGGTTCCTGGTACAATAGGTAATTTTCTGTCATATTCTGGATATTTTGGCTGTTATGTTAGGAGACCCTGGGTCCAGATTAAGTCTCATGTGTCAGCAGGCATGGCCCTGTGTAGGGGCAGCACCAGGTCCCGGCCGCTATGGGCTGCATTCCCATCAACCGTTCAGGCTTTTGGTCAGCCTGGCTCACCCGCTGCTCTGAGGCTCTCACAGGCCCCCAGGGGCTGCCTGAGGGGAGGAGGGGGTCTCAGTGAGGGAGGGGTGGCAGGCCTGCGGCTCAGAGAGCCTTCCCTGGCCTGGCATTTGCTGTGGGGGACCCCCTGCCTGTGGGAGACACAGGGTGCTTCCTGGATGGGGCAGGACCCCTGCCAGTGTCCCCGCCACTCCAGGGTCTCTGGGCTGGGGAAGGCAGTCTCAGGTCCGTGGGGACAAGGGGCTTTGGGAGCCAGGCCAGTTGTGGTGGAATCCCTTTTACTGGACCACCACAGGCGACAGGCTTTGGGGGAGCCCACCCCACCCCTACTGTTGCTCAAGCCCAGGCTTGGGCTGGGGTCTGATTCCTCAGGAACTTTAAGGCCATTTGTTCTTGGACCATTTTTCTTGTTACCAATTCAACAACCCCGCGGCTCAATTGTGTCCAGATACAGCCCATTCCAAGGTCGTAAAATGTCCCTTCCCGGTACCCCAGGTCTGCCTGGAAACTCCAATTCAGCCTTGACCCAGGCTCCATTGCCCTTGCTTTGTGAAATGTGACCCCTGGGCCATGGGGGCAATTTAGAACCGACGACCTATGAAACCACACACAAACCTCGAGGAGACAAAAAACCACGACGATGAAGGGTCAGAACTGATGTCCGCCAGTGGGCAGGCGAGGGGCGTGTCACTGATGGATTCAAGACCTGAGTGGGCGGGGTGGAGGGGCCGTCACTGATAGGTCCAGGACCCGAGTGGGCAGGGTGGAAGGGTGGTAACGGAGAGGTCCAGGACCCGAGTGGGCAGGGCAGAGGGGCCCTCACTGATAGGTCCAGGACCCGAGTGGGCAGGGCGGAAGGGTGGTAACGGAGAGGTCCAGGACCCGAGTGGGCAGGGCAGAGGGGCCCTCACTGATAGGTCCAGGACCCGAGTGGGCAGGGCGGAAGGGTGGTAACGGAGAGGTCCAGGACCCGAGTGGGCGGGGCAGAGGAGCCATCACTGATAGGTCCAGGACCCGAGTGGGCGGGGCAGAGGAGCCATCACTGATAGGTCCAGGACCTGAGTGGGCGGGGCAGAAGGGTGTTCACGTATAGGTCCAGGACCCGAGTGGGCGGGGCGGGGGGGTGGTCACTGATAGGTGGCTGAGTGATGAACAGGGAGTGTGACGTTCCCCACATGGCAGGGGCCCGTCCAGCAAGGCTGGGAGTGCTGGGTCTCACAGTCCTCTGTGCAGCCTGGAGCCGTGGTGACAAATCCAGACGGTGTCCTTGAAAGTGCACCTGTAAGAGCAGTAGAACCAGAGCTCCTCCCACTTCACTCTCTGCTGTGACACTGGTCAAGGGTCCAGGGCCCAGTGGGAACCTTTTGTTGGACAAGACTCAACCCATCTCCGCCCGCTCTCCCTTCCACTATTGGCATCAACCCCGGGGCCACTGCAGGTCCCCCTTCACAGCAGAGTCTCCTGGTAGAGCAGAAAGCGAAGCCTGCACAGGCTCACCCTGCCGCGAGGAAACTGAGTTTGGGGGAGCGAGCCAGCTCCTATCTGTCCGTGACCACAATGGGCCCAGGTTCTGCTTCTTTCCTGAGCTGGAACAGAAGCAGCCATGGGGGTTAAGCCACGTGGATGGTCACGCCTCAGCCCTGAGCCACACCTGTGCCACAGCCTGCAGTGGGAGAGGAAGGCAAGGCCGGGTGTGACCCAGTGTGTGTGAAGCTCTGGGGCCTGGCTATGATGCAGACTTGGGCCAAGGCATGTCCAGTGGCCGCCTGGCATCCTGCTACGATAGCTGCTCCAGGCCTTAGGATGCAGAGGAAACGAGGGCAGCAGAGTCCTGCGTCCATCACCAAACAAGGGAGGTCGGTCAACCTCGGGAGGGGGCCCAGACCTGAGAGGGCAGAAAGCCAGCACAGCGGGGCTTCACCTGGTCGGGGGACGAACCCCGCTAGCCCAGGACAGCGGCAGGGCGGCGCTGGGACTGTCACCAGCATCTGTTGAAAAAACAGGTGAACCCACCACACATTTTATATTCAGGTTCAGCACCCAACTCGGTAGACACCTGGGAAGTCCCATCAGAGGCTGATCTGCACTGGAAGCTTCTTCCTACAGCTACTGGAACAGGGGCTTTCTACCAACATCAAAAAGGTAGCAGCTCCTATGATCAATACCACACATTATTATTAAATTCTTAGAATCTCTGAATACAATTTTCAAAAGTCTCTGGGCAGAAATCAAACTATAATCCACTGATCCATAAACAATCCCCTTCAAACTCCCAAATACACACACACACAGGCACACCCAGACATGCACACACGTGTCCACACCCGCACATGCCTTCTCGGGGCTTCCCATTCAATACGACAAACAAATGCCTGCCTCACTGAGGCTTACCAAGTTTATACTTTTATTATACTCTGAATAGAGATGATATTTAAAGAGCAAAGAAAATGACTATACAAAGGATTTATAGAACATTCATTTACATACGGGATATATTCTTTACAATATAAGAAAAGTAAAAATATCCACTACTAGGTAAGGCAGATAAGGAGACACGATGAGGTCTTTGATGCCGAGGATACACACGGAGACCCTTAAATGCGGTGTGACTTAACACAGTTATAGGTTAACACTGGAGGAATACAGCATAGGTTAATGAGCAGGTAAACAGGCCCTGGCTAGGACACCTGTGGGGTGCAGTCCTCGTGCATGCCCCAGGACAGTACCCCTGTGCCCACGCGCACCCCAGAAGCCAGATGCCTGGGGATGTTCCTTCCCCACCTGCCCCAGAGTCAGTGTTGGCGGTGGGGCTGCCTGAGGCCTGAGCACGAAGTTCATGGACTCGTCTTGTTCCATTTCATGCGTATGTAACACACTGTCGTCCCAGCTCCTTAGGAGACAGGGAATTGGCTTCCTTTCGTTCCACCTCAGGGGGAGCCGTTTGCTGGGAGGACACCTGCTGATGCCCTTGACCACTGAGAGTAAAAGTCTCAGCTGCCAGTCGGTTTAAAAAGCAAATGTCGTGGCTTGCATGCTCTGGACGAGGACGGCCTCTGTGATTGGGGTCGTCGATGTCTCTCAGCCCCGCACCCCTCTCTTGCTCCGATTTCTACAGGAGCCCTCTCATCCTTCGTCAGAAGGATAAGGGACCTGGCCTGCGGTCCCTGGGTCAAATCTGGGGACAAGCATCTCAGGAGGAGGCCCCTCTGGGGGACAGCAGAAACCTCTGCTCCCCTTGGCTGAGTTCTGGCGTTAATGACAAACGGAAATGCTAGACACCCCCAACCCCGGGTACCAAGGCATCAGGCCTCTGGAAGATGCCGGCACATTCTTCCTGCGTCAGGGAAGAGGGTCCGCGAGGACCAAGGCAAACATTTGGCACAGAAATGAGGCACTTGTGTTGGTGCATCAATAGGAGCTAAACAGTGGACCCACCCACCTGCTTTCACACACACACTCACACTCATACACACGTACGATGCCCACTGCGATTCGGCCAATCCCACCTCTGCTGTCGCTGAGTCTGTCTCTGCCCCACTTGAAAACAGAGAATCCACAAAGCACACTTCCAAACGCCAGTGTGGTGACCGCCACAGTGATTCCTGGTGTTTGAAGAGCTGGTGCTTGATCTGGGAAGCGGAGGACACGGGCAGTTCACGGGGGATGGAGAGCCATGGTGCAAGTGTCTTGGGTGATGGGGAAGGAGACCGGGGCCTCTTGCTCTGGGATCTTGCAGGACCATTGGCTTCTCCTCCCAAACCTCTGACCACTGGCGGATTCAGGTGGACAGACCACGGCTCTGCAATATGCACATCAGCGTAAGGAGCACAGCTGATTAGGTGGCTAAGGTGATGCAGAAGAGCCGAAAAACAGCGTGGGAGGACTGAGACCCCCCTCATCCCCCCGGTGCTCGGGAGCCAGGACACACGGATCCCAACAGGAGCCAACAGGCGGGGTGGAGACAGACAAGTGCTCCCTCGGGTCCGTGGTCCTCAGGATCATCTCTCCCAGGCCCCCGGATGGCCGAGAACAGCGACGTGGAGGAGGGCTGAGTCTCCAAGTAAGCATGTCCCACCCCTCAGGACCTTCCCCCACCCAGCAAGGATGTATCCACAGCCTGGAAATGACACATGGATGGTCAAGCGCTCGGGAAGGCTGCTTGAGGCAAAGCCAGCTTTCCGCAGCCGCCCGCAGGCCACGACGGCCCAGGGAGCGGCCAGCAGAGTCCGCAGCACCCGTCTTGGTGCATCCGACACGGGGACAGATGCTCCTCCCGGAGCCCCGGCTCGGCAGGCGGCAGCATTTGGACACCAGTACAGCACAGCAATGGCAAACTGTTATCATAAATAACTTGGCGTTAAGTAAAATATAAATTACATGGAAATGGGGTTTTACTCCAGTCTTCTCACTTTCCCCTCTCACGGCCCAGGGTACCATTCAGACGAGGTACGTGAGCAGAGATGGGGAGCCGTCCCCACGCTCAGGCTCTGGCCTCACAGTGACCGCATGACCTCCCTCGTCCTCCCCGCCCATCACGTCGTCCCCTTGTCCGCGATGCCCCAGTGCCCCGCGAGAGCCTGACCCGCATGAACCTTCATCCAACACGCTTCCCCTTCTCGGGTTAATCGGCACCTCTGTCGTGGGAGGACAGAGGCCCTGAGGTGCCCGCTGGACAGGAGCCCTCTGACACGGCAGTGGCGAGGCACCGCCGGTCACTCAGGGCCACTGAGGAGCGGGCCGGGCTCCCCTCCTTCCCACAAACACCAGAGTTCGAGGAACACGGGTCCCCACGTCTCCTGGCATGGTCCTTTCCTGCATGGGGACCGGGCGGGCACACCCGACGCCCAACTTCCTCCACCTGGAAAGCACTGGGCTACAGAAACGCGTCCGTGAGCAGTGGCTCTCAGCTAAGGCCAGCTGGTGGCAGGGTTGTTTGTCTGTAAGGTTGGAGGAGCCCCTTTCCCTCCTGGGCCTGGAACGTCAGGGTCACATAGGCCCTTCTGGAGTCTCCGGGCTGTGGGGGCTCAAATCTTCTTAGGGGAGCCGATCATGACCTTGGACACGAAGTTGACGATGGCGCTGGCCGGCTGCTCGGGGTCATGCTCTGCAAACAGGTGGCACACGTTGTCTGTGGCGCTGCCCTGCTTCCGGGCCACAAACCCAAAGACTCTGCAAAAGGAAAGCCGGGTCAGAGTGCCAGCCGCGTCCTGTCCACACCACAGGATATAAACCTCTGCCTCCTGTTGCACCGCCGCCGCCTCTAACCTCTGCCTCTCCAAAATCTCAGGGGCCGAGTCCCCTGCCGGGCACCTCCAGACGCAGGTCTGCGTCCTCTCCGCCTTGCAGACCCTGCAGGGAGGATGCTGTGCCCAGACCTCACAAGGGAGGAACCTGAGGGGCAGGACCGAGGAGTGCCGGTCGCGGGTCTGGGACCTGAACCAAAGCTGCTGCTCCAACCGGGCCAGAACCCTCCAGGTCTGCCAGCTCCTGAGCTCCACTCCCGAGTCCCTGGTGGAGAGGACCCTGGCTCTACCTCAGGAGCTGCCTACTCCCTGCTCACACCATCAGAGCAGACGGGCGCGCAAAACTCCAGGTGCCAGCACCCCAGCCTCGGCTCCTGGGGTGCTGGGGGCTCTCTCTGGATGCCCACGATCCCACCCACTGAGGCCAGAGGTTAAAAACACGCCAGGGGCTCCCTTCTCGGGCCTCATACCCCCGAGTTACAAACTACGTGCAGGTGAGGAAACTGTTCAAAAGCACAGAACAATCTAATATTTTTCTTAGAATAACTGAAGCCTTTATCTGAATAAGCTTTCAGGAGCCGCAAACTGAACACAATAACTACCATTATCCAAACCCAAATCCCTGGACTTGGATAATGGTAGTTATCCCTTATCTAAGGTCTTTCTTCTCCTTCTCAGAACAATGAAGAATTTTTCTGTAGGAGCCAAGTGATTTCCACACCACGGGAGGGACTGGCAGACGGCACTCATGTGACCCCCGCCCTGGGGCCCCACACTCCACACGGCTGGGATCGCTGTGGGCCCTGTGAGCCAGAGCCGGGGTGGCCTGGGGGCACTGTCCCCCCCAGGGGGCTCCTACCACTTTATCAGATGCCAAGACAAACGGCAAACGTGAAATTGGAATCCTAGGATTGGACCCCTGCAGTTAGACATTCGTGGTAATCAAATTTAGGTGACGCAGAGGACGCCCACCTGTGGGAACGCAGACAGCTCTGGAGGGTTCCAAGGCCGCGTGGCCACCGCAGAGCCTGGGCCAGGGCAGAACCGTGCTCCCTCTGGGCTGGGAAACAGTGACGCCCACTGCACTCACGCAGCCCTCGCTTCCAACACCCCGGCCCCAGCGCTGCTGCAGACTGTACCCCTCCTCAATGGCCAGAAACACTGTGCAATCTCTTCACGCTACTTATACCGTATTTTATGGGTCATATGTAAGTATTGCTCATTCAGAGGAGAGCAAGCAGAAAAGTTAGCCCTTCGCAGGCCCTTTCTGCATAAAGAGAACACTTTCATTTTTGTTTAACGCCAAACGCACTAACACAACATTGTAAATCTATATACTCCAATAAAAATTTTTTTAAAAAGGCCAAACCCAAACCCAAACCCATCGGCATTATTTAGTCATTTTCCTCTTTGGAAATCTGGGGCAGAATTCAGCTTTGGAGGCGAGCGTCTACTAGGAAAGAATGAAGACAGGCTGGCAACATACCTTGAGCAAGGGCCGTCCGTGATCCACCTTGCAAATTACAGAATAAGAGAAGAGTCATGTTAATTTCTTCATTAACTTAAAAAGCAAAGGAAGCACATGCATTGCTTAGTACAGATACAGACGTCTTACTTCCTGTCTTGTGGATCCAATGCACAGAAGATCACGCTGCTCACGGGGTAGTGCCTCCGAAAGAAGAGCCTGAAGGGACACAGGCGAGGGACAGCCCATTACTGGGGTTCTGCAGTGACAATGCTGCCCTGGGCAGACCCCCATGACGAGGTTCGGGGGGGCAGAAGCCTATTTTATGCTTTTACTGGTGGTCTGGAGAGAAGAGCAGAGTGTACGTTTGTGAGAAATCAGCAGACCTACGAAGCTGGGCAGAGTGGTTCCGGGAAAAGTCAGCCCTAGGAAAGGAGCGCGTCTCGGGGTGAAGGGAAGCACCTTGCAGAGTGAAATGGAGAAACTGCCAGCCGTGTGGAGGACGGGATCAAACTGAGTGAGGCCCAACCTTCCTGCCCTCATCCCAGGAAAACACCAACTGTCTACAGCCCTAGCAGCTGCCCGTGAAGAGGGCATCTGGTACAGACCACCACTCTCCCAGGACAGGAGCCAAGTCAGCCCCAACGAGGCATCTGACGGCATGTGGTAAACTGTCAAGGGCTGTGCACGTGAAACCTACTGGGAGGTGCAACTAACGCCGGGCCAGCACAGCCGCTGGGGGACCCACCAGAGGACTCCTCTGTCCTCGGTCCCGGCTCCTGTCACTTGTCCTTTGTTTCACTGCCAGCCCTCCCCGCTCCTCTGAGCATGGCCTGCCCTGTGTGCCCCACTCCAGCTGGGCAAGTGCCCTCTCCTCTTGGGGGAGGTGGTACCCCAGAGGCTGGTGGCTTTGATCTGGGCAAGGAGAAAGCTCATCAGGAGAAGGAAAGAAAGAGGCCAGCGTACGGGAAAGGCACAGGCAGAGCCGGGCACCTTTCAGCGGGGACACTGAGGACACAGCCTCTTTTGTCCAGCATCAGCCAGGCTGAATGCGCGTTCCGTCTCCCGCAACAGGGAAGATCCTGAGTGCCACGGACGCGGCCCACCCCCATGGTTTTATAAGGACACAGGGAAACTAGAGATACAGAAAAAGCACACAGGTAGCAGGAGAAAATAGAGAGGCTGTGAAGGAAGGAGCCGTGCTTTCTTGCCCGACCCCGTGTCCACGCTTCAGCCGAGCCGTAGCGGCAACTGCCCGTGGATATCTCATTCGAGTCACTGACATCCCAAGACAGTTACCTCAGTGCAGCCTGAGAGGTGAGGAAACCGAGGGCATGGCATGAGGAACGTGCCACGGTGGCCCGTCGGGTAAAGCGTGGGGGACAAGGACCCCAATCTGAGCGGCAGGACCCACGCTCCACCTGACACTCCACACCCGCTTCATCCTGAGAGCAGTGGGTGGGAGCTCTGGTTCAGGGACCCTCCCAAGCCCGGGACTAGCTCCGGAGCAGGGGCCGTGCCAGGAAGAGGTCCAGGGCGCCGGGGTGAGCACTGCCCCACCGGCTGGTGTGGAGACTGGCCGCCTGCCCCTTGAAGCTCCGGCCATCACTCTGCTTTGAGGGCCGCTGACCTGGCTTCCTCGTTAATCACAGCAGGCTGTTTCCATAACAAATAAATAATAACTGCCTCTGAAATGCCTTGGATCCTGAGGTCAAAGTCTCTGCTCCTGGGAGGAATACTCTCGCCGTTGTTCCGTCCACGCACCTTACCCTGCTCTGTGCTCACCTGGAAACTGAAACAGCATCTACTGTCTAGATGTTCAAATGTTGTTAACTAAGATATAACAATATACAATATCTAGATAATAGTTAATAATTAACATTAATTATTCTTATATACATTATTATTATTATGTAATAATTAACATTATCTAGATACTGAAATAATATCTATCAAGGTCACACTCTCACCTGAAATGGGATGACCAACTGTTAGAATGGGATGACCAACGATACAGAAGCAAAGATGAGTGGATTCTATCATAGTCTCTGAGTGTTTTTACAGAAATGACAAAAGATTTTTGCATTTGCAAATTACACACACACACACACACACACACGTGTGTGTGTGTGTGTAAGAGATACTCAAAGATCCATGTATCTTTTTAAAAATTTTACTGACTTCTAAAAAAACAGCATTTGGGCCTAATGGCAATAGTTTATATGTGTCTCTGGGGACATACAGGACATCATGGCCAAGCACAGAGTGACTGGATCATTGATTCGTTGCAGGACCGCTGAGCTTTGCCGGGGTGACCACCGCATGTCCAGGGGCCTGGGCAGAGCTGGTGGAAGGTCTCACCCCAGGTGGGGTCAGAAGGCCCGCCCGCCCCACAGCCCGGCCGCCAGGCACACTCACTTTCTCTGGTTGTCCGTCAGGGTGATGCCCTGGGCCGACACCTTGAAGTGCACGACCGTGGACAAAGGCGGCGGCTCCTGGACCAGGGTGATGCTCAGGGCCTTCTGGATGGCTTGGTGGCCCGTGAGGGACTCCATCTCCACGGAGTTCAGGTACCACACGTTGCAAGCTGGAAGACACGGGGGAAGCGGCGTTAACGCGTCTGCCAGGCACGAGGGCCCCGGGGTTTATGAACAACATGCACATATGTGTGGCCAGGCATGTCTGAGGCAAACGCCCTTTACCCCTAATTCCAAAGGTGTGGAGTGACCCAGAGATGCACACGCCCCGAGGCCAATGTGGAGAATAACACCCCGTCCTGCACCCCCCGGAAACACACAACCCTCCCCACCCCCCACCAACCCGCCCCCGCCCCCCCCCCCCGCCCCCCGCACAGGAGCCAAGGAAACTCCTCCCACTGGCCCAGGATGCGTTTCCACCCCTGCGGCATTATTTACACCTGGTGTCCCAAGGGTGGGCTGGAAGCACCTCCTCAGTCTCAGTGTGGGTCTGAGTGGGATAAGAACCCAACCACACCTGCAGTTCCAAGGAAGCGTCCCCAGAGGGGAGCCTGCAGCCTGGAACCCCAAATATCCACCCTGCACGGAGTTCTGAAAGCAGCAGACATCCAGAAAGAGCTGCTGAGAACGAATGACTAGCAGTGACTCAGAACACAGTCTGCGTGCAAAGAGCTGGGATGGCTTGTCCTACCCACACGCTGCCAAGGGGGTTGGGGGCTTGTCCACCACCATCTCCCCTTGGGGGAAGCAAACAGCTGAGTGTGAACGAGACTTTGGAAACAGACTGATGGCCCTTTGAGCCTGGATCCCTGCAGCTCAAGCAGAAGCTAACGTGGGACTTCGAGGCGTGTGACATCTGTGTGACTGTGGGACATTCAGACTCTCCCTCAAGTTCAGTCCTGCAGGAGCTGTGGCTTTGCCTGGCCACCCACCAAGGATGTGTCCCCCCAGGAACAGAGCCGCTCTTGTTCCCCACTCTGCCGGATGCAGCCTCTGCAAGTGAGTGGGGGCTGTCTTAACTCCATCTCTGAAGGCCTCTAGATTTTCACTAAACAGAAAAGAAAAAGCTTCCCCTCGACTGGAGCAATAAGACGAGCGCTCACACCTGATGGCAGGTGTGCTGCCACAGGCCCACGAAGGTGGGTTAAGAAGAACGGAAATAACGTGCAATGTCCCTGGTGTCAAGATGCAGGGCCGCTTATGAGCTGCTAGCCCTCGGTTCTCTCCACGGCCAAGGCGACAACCCACAGCTACTTTTTAAGAAGCTGAGAAGGTTTGAGGATTCGGAAACTTCCACTTCAGCGAACACACGATGATGGAGAAAGAAAGCAAGGCCTGGGGTTCGTGTAACAAATTCATCAGAAAAACAAGGCCCCTCCCTTTACCCTGGACGGGGGCGTCAGAAGCGGGCAGGCCGGAGCCCCGCTGACCTGAGCCAGGGAACAGCTACAATCCTTTGATTTGCCGGAAGAGGCCTGAGTGGAAAGGCTGAGTCTTGAGGGAAGGTGGGAGATACCAGAGAACCGCCCAAGAAGCAAGCAGCCCCAAAGACGGGCGACGGTATCTTCTGGAGCGTTACTTCACGGCTCCCAACGCGCCCAGGAGAAAGATCGAGACGTGCTGGAAACGCCAGACTTCCCCAAACGCATGTTAACTGAGAGTTTCATCCCAGACACCAACTTCCCTCTATAAGGTTTACTGGGGGGCTTCCCTGGTGGCGCAGTGGTTGAGAGTCTGCCTGCCAATGCAGGGGACACGGGTTCGAGCCCTGGTCTGGGAAGATCCCACATGCCGCGGGCAGCTGGGCCCGTGAGCCACAACTACTGAGCCTGCGCGTCTGGAGCCTGTGCTCCGCAACAAGAGAGGCCACGATAGTGAGAGGCCCGCGCACCGCGATGAAGAGTGGCCCCCGCTCGCCGCGACTAGAGAAAGCCCTCGCACAGAAACGAAGACCCAACACAGCCATAAATAAATAAATTAAAATTAAAAAAAAAAAAAAGTTTACTGAACAAGTCACTTCTACTCTCTGAAAAAGCGCTTGGTGTTTCACTCCTGTGATTATTAAGATGACATTGTGCCATTAAGCAAAATCTTCAAAGAAGTTGCCAGACACAGCGGTTTTCATTTCTCCGAGCTCCACCTAACGTGGCTCATTCCTTAGGACACTTACTCTATGTCAGGCCTCGACTGAACATCTGAGACAGACTATCTCATCGCATCTGCACCAGGGTCCTACGAGGAAGATTCTGTTATCAGCCCCAATTTACAGATGAGGAAACTGAAGTGTAGAGAAATACGCCAGAAGCCTGGCAACTCCCCAGGGGCTTGCTGTGATACCCAGCCTTCGTGCTGGCTCCTGCAGTGCTGAGGGAGGACCACCGGGTACCAGGTGCCAGGTAGAGAACACGGGCTCAGGAAGAAATTTCGCGTAACATTCCTGAGGATGAGGATGAGATGTGATTTTTTTTTTTTTGAGCTGTGAATTTTACTTCGAGACATTCCTCAGCCATAATGATGCCCGTCAGCAACCCCGTGTGATTGTCCTGACAGAGTGGCATCTTTTAAGCCACTGTCCCTCCTGCACATTTTGAGAGGCAGGGAGAGATCAGAGAGCCCTCCCTGAACGGCTGAGTTGCCGTGGCCACTGCTGCCCTCTCCGCGCCCTCTTGTTCCAGCCGGCGGCACTGCCCCATCTGAGGGCACCGGGCAATGAGACATTCCAGGGAACTGCAGGGCCGGAGGCTGACCTGCACTTCAGCTCCTGTCTGAACTTGAGGGGTCTACTTGTGTCGTCTTGGGAAAGAGAGTGAGTTGGCAAAAGTCTTTAAAATGGCAGTTGCCCAAAGCTTTGATGAAATCAGGTGCTTTTATGAAATGCTCACGTCAACCAGGACAGCCTTTCTGGAAGATGATTCGGCATTATTTATCAGGAGGGTCAGAAGACCTGCCTGCACTCGGTAACCTGGAGGTCCCGCTCCGAGAGGCCTGAGACAGGAAATATTCCATAACCAGCTGAGACAGCTAACCTAGAGGTGAAGATATTTGAGCCCCATAATCATTTGGTGGGAAGTTAGTTGGGAACAAACTACGTCCAAAAGGAGGGGAATGGTTAAGTTAGCCCCTCAATGGAATACCAACTAACCAGCAAATGGTAATCACGAACCCTGCATAGCAACATGGAAAAATGTTAGCGGTTTCTGGGAAAAGCAGAATAAAACTATCTGTGCCACGATGAGACCTACACAATAAAAGGCGTCTGTGCCTACGAACAGTTGGAGGTGTGCCTGGGAAATTTAAGGCGGTTTGATTTTAGGACGGTGACTATTCTGCCTTTGATTTCATTAGTATTACTATAATGATACTCATGCAGCTACAAAAGAGAAAAAAGAAAATTCTGATCTAGTCACAATGAAATCCCAGAAAATTGTTGTCCCTCCTCGGAGCAGAGAGGGGAGCCGTCCCTTCTCCCGAGCACGTCTGGGGCAGCTCTGCTGAGCATAGGCCAGCCCCTTCCCTCCCCAGCAGAGGACAGATGGGCCTGCTGTGCTCGTCCCCCGGGGCCTGGCCTGATACGTCCAATTCCACCTGAGGGTGCGTAGCTGTGGCGTGATGTTGAACGGGAAAGCGCCCGGCAAACCCGCGGCGGGAAGCAGAAGTGTTAAGGTCCCAGGTTCTCACCCAGTCCTACCACTGCCAGAGATTCAGGGTCTGAAGGCCACAATCCAGAACTCAGAGAAAGGAAGTCATGCAGGAAGGTAGCCTTCCAAGTGCTGTCTGTGGTACTGAGAAGTTAGAAGCACGCTAACCGGGCAACCGTAAGGGGTGGAATCAGCCGGTGGACGGTTCCTCGGCCACTGAAAGCGAGACCTAGGCTGTGTTTGCAAAAAACATGGGTAAACCCCTTATGCTAAGGGGGAAAAGGAAAACAGTCAGTGGTTGTACCTTGGTGACAGGTCTGTGAGGAATTCATTTTTCCCTTGCTTTTCTGTGTCTTCCTTTTTTTTTAAAACTGGAAGCATTCCTATTACTTTTATAAAGAAAACACCCTTTACGGTACGGTACGTTAAAGACACAGCCCTAACGTTTATGGGATATTGGGTGGGGTTCTCGTGCCAGGGCCTTCAGCTGCATTCCACTGCTTCAAAAGGACCAATTAAGAGCTGACACTAAAAACGTAAACAGCAATTCTTTTAGAAACTGGAGCAACTCATAGCGGCCTCGGTATCAGATGAAAAGGGATTAAACTGAAGAGAACTGAAAGTCTGTGCCGCTTGCTGGGAGCTGCCCAACTCTGCAGACACCCCTGCGTGTCAGCTTCTCGCCTCCACGCAGAGGAAACGGGCCAGGGAATCTCGAGGAGCCCTTGCAGGGCCAGGGGTCTGGGATTCTAAGTGAATTCAGACAACAAATGAAACTTCGTGTAAGGGGAAAAAGAACCACTCAGTTTCCTTAAGGTGATCAGGGACCGGACAGGCTGATCACCTTCCCACCACGGTCACTCTGCACTTTGTTAACCAGCAGCTAGGACCCAGAACTCTCTGCAGCATCCTTCCTCTTCCAGCTGCGTATCTGTGTCCTGACTCGATTCCTTCCTTGCCTTGTCAGCCGTGAAGGTAGCTGGATGGAAATGTAAACCTTTTGATGCGTTTTAGAAACAAGAGATTTTTAAAAGGACATAAGCTCAAGGCAGTCATAATTTAACCCCCATACATAAATGCCCAAGCAGAGGATTAAATAAGACCTCCAGCTTCTGCGTGAAGTCCTGTCCCTGGGAGGCTCACCCGTTAGAAAAGCAAAGCATTCAGAGCTACTGATACACGCCATAGATTATTTGAAAAGATGATAGAGTGTGACTAAAAATTATAAGCCAGAGCAGAAGAAAAAGCTTTAATATCTAAAAATAAAGACTATCATAGTTCCTTATTATGATCAACTAATTCACTGATTCATTTACTAATTCAATATGTATTGGGAAAATTAGATAACAATGAAGCTTAAGGAGAAACATGAAATGCTGCTTGTGATGAGATGATAGTGAACCAAAGTGCAGAACCCAGAGGCGTATGTGCCCCAGTGCTAACTGCCTGGGGTGGGTGAGCAGGGCTGTAACCCTGAGACACCAGGTGGTGCCCCGATGGAGGCCCAGGCTCTGCCAGCCTCACAGGGCACGTACTCTGGCAGGGTTGGCTGCCATCATTCTGGAGCACTTTTCTTGAATGAGGTTGATACACGAGTTGCAATTTAAAAATCATTAATGACATGTTTTTAAAATTTTAAATACATGTTTTAAAAGGTGCAGTTGAAACAAACATGTCAATCGGAGCAGACATGATTTCACAGCCCACCTCCAAGGTCAAGTGCGTGGGTGAGCAGTTCACCAGCTAGGCCTGCAGCAAAGTCCAGCATGTTCCCCGCAACTTTGCTGGGACCCAGAGACATGGGGACAAAGCTGCTGCTTTAACGTAAGGTAGTAATGAGCCCTAGTGGGCTCCAGGGACCCCCTGAAACAACCCGGGGGCTGTGAGCTCATGGTCTTCGGCGTGGGGACACTGCCTCACAAAGCTGCCGTGGGACCAGCCCTTTCAATCGTGTCTTCGTAGGAAAAGGACGAGGCCACCTCACAGCAAAGGCCACTCGTCTTGGGCCAATAAAAGGGTTTTTACACGAAAGCAGAGCAGCAGGAACACAACCACAGCTTACGTGACCACGTTACAGTTCCCAAGGCATTTTCAACATCCTATTCATCTGGTCCTGCAGCCACTGTGTCGGGGAGAGATTGTTACGATTATGTTGAGGTCCGCACGGCTAAGTGACCTGCCAGAGGTTGAGCCCCAAGTGGCAGGGCCTAGACTGGAACCCAGACTGGACACAGGCAGATGCTTCCTTTTGAGGCTTCAAGTTCTAGCACACTTGCTATTTTGGACAAACTCCTGTCACCTTTGTTCTGGCCACGGATAACTTATCCTTTAAGGATAGTCTATGAAGAGTTCAACACTAAAAAAAAAAATTCCTTTTGAAAACAGAGAGATTTTACTTTAGCTGGGTAATAGAGTCAGTGATGTATAGTTTTACAGAGAAAAACTGCACAGACGAATAATGCAAATTGTACAGAGGAAGCAGCAAGAAAATACCGGTATCTGCATATTCCTTCATTACAGAGTCATAGCTATAAAGCACTCTACAGACATGAGGCGCAGATAGAAGTGTGTCTAGTCAGTCCTCCCACAGACTCAGAAACTCTCTCTCCAACATTTCTGAGAGTAAATGTCTACCTTGAATGAAAGACCTCCAGTGGGGGAACTCAAGGTTTGGAGTCAGTGGGCCCCATAATTCTCTCCAGCTGTGTCCCTCCCTCACAGCTACACACCCACAAGAGCCCTGTGGTCTCTGGCTCGTCCACAACCCTCTTAAGCTGGGGTCACTAGGATTGCATCTAATGCTGCAAAAATGACCTGGCCTGAAACTAATAAGCTATTACAGCAAGGTTGCAGGTTACAAAGTGAATACACAAGTCAATCACTTCCCTATATAACAGCAGAGAACAAGTGGAATTTGTAGTTAAAAACACAGTCCCATTTATATTAGCACCCCCACAATGAAATACTTAGGTATGTATCTAATACAACATGTATAAGATCTATATGAGGAAAACTACAAAACTCCCACTAATAAAATCAAAGAAGTAAATAAACTAAATATTCCACATTCATGAACAGGAAGACTCAATATATAATTATGATGTCAGTTCTTCCCAACTTGATCTGTAGATTCAATGAAATCTCAATCCAAACTCCAGCAACTTACTTTGTGGATATCAACAAACTAACTCTAAAGTTTATATGGAGAGCAAAAGACCCAGGGCACCCAACACAATATTGAAGGAGAAGAACCAAGTCAGAAGACTGATACTACTTGACTTCAAGACTTACTATAAAGTGACAGTAATCAAGACAGTGTGGTATTGGTGAAATAATAGACAAGTAGATGAATGGAACAGAATAGAAAGCCCAGAAATAGACCCATATAAACAGTCAATTGATCTTTGACAAAGGAACAAAGGAGATACAGTATTGCAGAAATAGTCTTTTCCACAAATGGTGCGGGAACAACTGGACATCCACGTGTGAAAAAAACTAGACACAGACCTTAAACCCGTCACAAAAATTAACTCAAAATAGAATGGATATAAAAGTGAAATGCAAAACTATAAAACTCTTAGGAAAAAATTTAGATGACCTTGGGTTTGGTGATAACTTTTTAGATACAATACAAAAGACATGATCCATGAAAGGAAGTATTGATAAACTGGATTTCATTAAAATAAAAAATCTTTTGCTCTGAGAGACACTGTCAAGAGAATGAGAAGACAAGCCGCATCCTGGGAGAAAGTATTTGCAAAAGACAAATCTCACAAAGAACTGCTATCCAAAATATACAAAGACCTCTTAAAATTTAACAAGAAGAAAACAAACAACCCTATTGAAAAATGGACAAACAACCTTAACAGACACCTTACTAAAGAAGATATGCATATGGCAAACAAGCACATGAAAAGATGCTCCACGTCATATGTCATCAGGAAAATGCAAATTAAAACAAGATAGGGGCTTCCCTGGTGGCGCAGTGGTTGAGAATCTGCCTGCCAATGCAGGGGACACGGGTTCGAGCCCTGGTCTGGGAAGATCCCACATGCTGCGGAGCAACTGGGCCCGTGAGCCACAACTACTGAGCCTGCGCGTCTGGAGCCTGTGCTCCGCAACAAGAGAGGCCGCGAGAGTGAGAGGCCCGCGCACCGCGATGAAGAGTGGCCCCCGCTCGCCGCAACTAGAGAAAGCCGTCGCACAGAAACGAAGACCCAACACAGCCAAAAATAAATTAATTAATTAATTAATTAAAAAAAAAAACAAAACAAGATACCACTAAACACCTATTTTGAATGGCCAAAATCCAGAACGCTGACAGCACCAACTGCTGGTAGGATGTGGAACAGCAGGAAGTCTCATGCATTGCTGGTGGGAATGCAAAATGGTGCGGCCACTTTGGAAGACAGTTTGATGGTTTCTTACAAAATAAACATACTCTTACCATGTGATCCAGCAATTGTGCTCCTTGGTATTTACCCAAAGGAACGGACAATTATGTCCACACTGAAACCTGCATGTGGATGTTTACAGCAGTTTTATTCATAATTACGGAAATGTATAAACACTCGAGGCGTCCTTCAGTGGGTGAATGGATAAACAAACTGTGGTACATCCAGACAATGGAATATTATTCAGCACTAAAAGGGAACAGCTCTCAGACCATAAAAAGACATGGAGGAATCGTCAAGGCATACTACTAAGTGAAAGAATCCAATCTGAAAAGGCTATGTATACTGTCTGATTCTAATCATATGACATTCTGGAAAAGCAAAACCACGGAGACAATAAAAGGATCAGTGGTTGCCAGGAGTTAGGAAGGAGGGATGAATAGGCGGAGTACAAAGGATTTTTAGGACATTGAAACTATTCTGTGTGATACTGTAACGGTGGATGCATGTCATCAAACGTTTGTCCAGACCCACGGAATATACACCAAGAGTGAACAGCAATGTAAACTATGGACTCCGGGCGACTGATGTGTCCATGTAGGTTCGTCAACTGTAGCAAATGTCCCACTCTGATGGGGGACATAATGAGGGAGACTGCGCATGTGTAGGGGCAAGGGCTATATGGGAACTCTCTGCACCTTCCTCTCAATTTTGCTGTGAGCCTAAAACTGCACTAAAAAATAAAGTCTAGTAATACGAAAAGTGCCCCGGGGAGCTCGCTGTCTGGGGGTCTGTGTCACCCTGGGTCGATCCGCGGACTCATTGATCTCTTTAACATTTCCAGCTGGAGGGGCAGGTCGCCTACATTCCCCCAAATGAAACCCAGGCTGTGACATTTACTCCACTGAATTTGGCCATCTTCGGCCTGCGGAGTCCTGGCCCTGCCGCCAGGACACTTGAAGCCCCACCCAGCCCAGCCCTGTGGCGGCTTCTACAGAAGGAAACCTCCTCTGACACAGCAAGGAAAGGAGCCCAGACCGAAGGTAAGAAAGGAAGCTGTGTCACTGAGCCCGTCTCTGCCCAGGAACCTGGAGGAGCGGAAAACGCGGCGGGGACTGACCTGCCCCCTGCTTCAGCAGCTCAGCCGCAGAGTTGGCCGCCGTTTGCGGAGAACTTTCGGCTCTTTCCTCCAACGGGTCTGCAGGAAGGAGCAAGAAAACGCAGAAATGAGTCCACCTCCCAGGCAAAGAATGACCATGACAATGTGGATGCTCGTGACTGAGGCCCGGACGGTGATGCACAGGCTCTGCAGAGCTGGGCCTTCCTCCTGCAGACAAGAGCCCAGCGCAGAGAACCTTCACCACATCGCAAGCAAAAGCTGGGATGGTACAGCCCAGCAAAACAGCTTTCTCACCTCCGAGTTAACTTATATGAACAATTACATTTTAAAAGGTAAGTCACATTTGCCTGCATTTTAAATTAATCATGTTTCTGGAATATAAGACAATTATGTGAACTTGAGATTGTCTAGGAAAGCGGGGATATGCCTGATCGCCTGCTGTGTGTGCTATTTTTTTAAAATCTTTTCACCGTGAATATTTTGAAACAAACACAAAGGTAAAGACAATAGTTCATCCAGCACTTAACGTCAACAATATCAACATTTTGCTGACTTTGTAGAATTATAAAATTTAAATGTAAATGACCTGGAAGGTCTCTGAGTCCAGGCATTTTATAATTTTGAGCTACACAATCTTGGCTCCAAGGAAACTTTTCACAAAGCCAAGACATAAAGACATGACTGGAGGCTGCAGGGGCAGCAGGCCACCTCTTCTTACCTGACCTGGGTGAACTATTCAGGGTTTACCCACAGAGTAGGTGATGGAAAGGAAGTTCTGGTCTGATTTTTCTCAAGGAATCTCTTTGGATCCCAACACCCTGCGGGTGATCCCACACAGAGCCAGAGCAGCCCTCAGGCGCAGGCAGCGTACCTCTATCCGGAATGAGCAGTTTGCAGGGCAAAGCCAAGGGCGTGATGGAATGCTGACACACCAAAGCCGTCAGGCTCCCTGTGAACAGATGAACAGCAAACAGGCGTTATTAGCACTGCCCTAAATACTGTGTTGCTCAGCCAATTTATCTGCTGAAAGGAGGCAGCTGCAAAGGGTGACCCCTTATATTTTTAGCACCCGACATGCTCCATTATCGTGGGAATTTGTGCAAAACTTCAACGAAGCCGTAAGTTCAGCAGACGGCGAAGGGGCAGATAAAGGGAACTGCAGATGATTCTCAGCAAAGACACGTCATTACCAATTCATAAAGAACAAGTCACACAGTCTGCGGAATCTGAGACAGCTCCCACGGGTACCACCGAATCATCTCTGTAAGGTGATGCTTTGGTTTGCTCAAGCTCTGCCTGTGAGCTCATGCCGTCTTTCGGACATGCCTGCAGGGGCGGGAAGGCTCTCGTCTTACAGGGAGCCTGTGCTTCTCTTGTGCCCGGAGGGTGGGGGTCACACTCAAGCCCCTACCTTGTCCACCCTTCTCTGTCCGCTTGCCTGGACCGTACCTTGTGGAATCTGCATTTCCAGTCCCAGCACCGTGCATTTTATTTGCTTAGTTTTGAGAAAGCTTTTAAGAACAATTTCATATCCAGTTTATTTTAGAGATGATAATTGAGGAATCTCTGAGTGGGGATGAAAAGTAAATGCTCTGCGTGAAGCCCCAGCGGAGTGATGGCACTGAGCAGACGCAACGCGTGCTCGTGGGTTCAGAACACCAAGTCATGCTCTCAGCCACTTACCAAAATATGGTTCATTGGAGCACCCTTTCAACCGCACCCCTTTTGGGGTGCACTCGATCAAAAAATGCCGCACGAGTTCATTGGCCAAATCTCCAGCTGTGGGAGAGGTTTAAAAGAAAGAGAAGAGAATTTTTAAAAATGAGATCATGGGAGGATGAGAGAGAGGGAAGGAGAGCCTGGCCCCCGCAGTAGGTTGGCTGCCAAGAACCACTGTAGGAATGGTAGCTGGGCTGCGGGAAGGCTGGCTGAGCACTGCCCGATGGGCAGCTAGAATCCCCTCCAGTGACTGTGCTTAGAGGTGGAGGGGTCCTTAGGAGACAGCCTCAAACACTGCAGAGTTCCCAGGGACGGAAATGAGCAGCTAAGAACTGGGAACATGGACCCCCAGCTCCTTTGCCTCCTACCTAAGAGGAGAAGTTAGAAAGACCCAGACACAGCATGATGCCCAAGAATGAATCACTGGAAAGAGCTGGAAGGGTGCCAGTCTTCCGGGTAAGATTTAGCCAGGAGTCAGGTACACAAGCCCCTCCTGACAGCAAGCCCTCTAATCATATTGCTGCTACACAGACCTGCGTTCATGCCAGCCCACGAGCCCAAAGAGAAAGTGCATCATGAAAAGCCACAGAATGGCAAACTGTCTGATGGTGGAAAAGTACAGACAACGAACAGAAGAAAAAGAAGTCACTGCACTATGCTAATGAGTCCCGCAGACACTCACATTCATGCTGCACAGTGTTTCCGTCCTGCCTCATCCAGCACCCTCCCTGGGAACGTGTCTCCATGGGAACATGTCCCCATGGGAACGCGTCTGCCTGCCGTAACTTCTAACATTTCTGACGGCAGGACCTGCTGGAGGTGGGTATGGGCCCCACACCTGGCCCATAGCAGGCTTCCCCAGTGATGCTTATTTTAAACAACAGGGACTAATATCAACAACATCGGTGTCAGCATTTCACAGGGGCAGTATAGCTGGTAGGAAGGGAAATGAGCAGATTCCATAAAAGGCAGTACTGAATAAAAATGGGGACAAGAACATTTTGCCATTCAGTAGTGGGAGGAAAATGATCCACGGCTTCCAAACTGAAGGCAGACACAGAGTGTGGTCTGGATGCCAGTGGTGAGAAGTGAGTCAGTGGGGGACCCAGCTGCATGTGGATTCGGAGACCAGCACCCCACACATCTGTGGCTGTTCCGTCTCCGGGGTACCAGGGGTGGGTGGTGACTTGCTGGGCTTTTTCCTGGTCAACTGTCCTCTCAGATCTATCCTTAGACTGTGAAATCCAAAGGGCAAATCCAGGGGCCGGGTGAAGGCAAGGCAACCAGACAAAATTTCACCCAGAGGATGCTCCTGGCAATGTGGCATGTCCTGAAGTCTGCTATTCTAATATCGTCTATCTTGTTGCCTTTGCCTGAAGATTGAGACAAAGTGGGCCTTAGAGGCGGGATGCAGGCCTGGAGGTAAGAATTATACACCACCATCTGTGTTTCCAAAAAGATAATGCATGCAGTTTAAAAAAAAAAAAAAGTTTTGGCCTTGTTTTAAAAGCTTCAGCTGAAACCGAGGAGCCCGGGAGCTGCCACGCAATCACTCAAGCTCCCTCATCACCCATCCCTGTCTCCACAGACCCTCAGAGGTTCCAGTCCTGAGACTCTGTTCTGATACAATCATCACTCAGCATGTTTCCAGATACCGCCAAACACCTTACACCCTCCACACTCAGGGGCCCAGTCAGCTCTTGAGCTGCAAAAGCCTCTATTTAAACCACTGGAAAGCGAGTGGAGTGTTTGGTGGAGCTTCTCATGCAGGAATTCTGGATGCCCTGGGGCCCTACTTCCAAAGCTCCCCTGTTCTGCCTGATCTGCACAGAGCCTTCTCCCCCTTCACTTCCAGACATGACAATAGCCACGGATCTGGGCTCTGAATCACCTGCCCCTTCTCAGCCTTGCCCCCCCCTTCTATTCACACAACCACTACCTTTGCCCAAACCGACCATCTAAGTTTCCTGAAAACCCCTTGGCCATGCCTGAAGCCGGACCCCTTGGAAACCAAATCTCATTCTTCAAGGTGTAACTCACTCCAAGGCAATTTTCTCCAGGAAGCTTTAAGCAGAGATTTCATCCCAGGATTTGGTACTGGGCACAGAGCGTGAGTGAAGCAGGTGAGTGTCATTTTGTTTAAACACCAAAGGTTCAGAATCTGTGCTTACCCTGATCCACCCTCGCCCCACCCAGGTGAGCCCAGGTGCCCTAGGAAGAGCCATGTAACTTGCCGACATTCCACTCCACAATCTCCATTTAGGGGAAAAGAATCTTTTCCCTTTCCTTAGAGTTTGTGGCATAGTTGGTAAAAAAAAAAAAAAAAAAAAAGGGCAAGGAGGGCAGGGTGCGATAAAAAGAAAGAAAAGAATAAACCAGAAACCACATATTAGGGGACAGAGAAAGGGAATAAGTGTATTGATTTGTTGGGAACCGAGCTCGTGCCTGAAGGAGAGGTGAGAAAGGACCTAGTGATACTGTATTTGAATGGGTGGTATCAACGTGAGCTCAGGAATTTTTTTAAATGATACTTTCCCTAGCTCAGGTCCTAGAGAGAAGGAATGGTACTCCAATAGCAAAGAGCACACCTAGCGATTAGATCTTGGTTTCTAGATACCGTTCCCCAATAAAAAGAACCAAGGATCTTTAGAGAAATGGCTGGGGCAGGGGAAGTATAAAGTAAGCCTAAAACACGTTTGCTGTTTCAGAAAGCTGGCGTGCTCACGGACTAATGGGGGGTATGTCAGAAGGACAAGGGACCGCTGGAAGGGCCTCACCTAGTCAAATCCAGGATCCTTGGAAACCAAAAAGTAATGGTGGCGACGGATTACCACACACAGGAAAGGGCATGTAGGGGCTTCCCCACAAGGTCGTCGCCTATGTTTGGGTACATGCCTGTGTGCTTCATAATAATGCTTACCTGTGCATGCAGGCATTGCAAACTCTTCTATACATGGTTATGTTCATGACAAAAAACATTAAAAAGGTAAGAAGAAGCCTTGCCTGTATTACACGGTATTCGGCTAGTATTTGCCACCTGTGCAGAGTGTTGGACCAGAGAGGAAGAAGGCTTTGTCCTTTCCCTTAAGGAAGGATATCTCATGACTCCAGGCTTGCACTGGCCTCACTTTCAATCCATCAAAATACTCTACTGGGTGTAGGAACAAGAACCGTGTATATAGTATGCCACATTCTATGTAAGAGAAAAGGAAAAATGCATGTTTGTGTGCAGCGGACAGATAGTGAGAAGACACGCAGGGATTTATTATAGATGTCTACCCACGGGAAGCAGGAGGGAACTGAGGCATACAGGGCTGAAAATGGGAGCAAAGATGCCTTATCAGAGGACTTGCTCCATTGTTCTGACATCTGATCACCCATCAAAGCAATAAAAAAAAATTTACAAATAATTAACCTTCCTTCTTGAGCCAAGACAGTACTTACCAAAATACACCCGAAAAAATAAATAAGAAGAAGAAAAGCTATGAGTGCTGTTCCAGGTCACCCACCATCTCACGGGCACAAAGGTAACTGACAGGCGAGGTGCTGCTGAGAAGAGCCGGGGGGACCCACCTTTCTTGTTCAGCTGCAAGACGGAGGGCGGGGGCGTGGCCACCTTCATGGCCAGGCCATAGGCGCCTCGGAAGGAGTGGCTGTCCCTGACGATAAATGACCCGGGTTCCTTGTCCTTCAGCATAGCGATGGCTGCAGAGGGGAACAGAGAGACGTGAGTGTCTGCCGGGGGAGGCCACGGCCTGCCTCCACTCAGGGCCATGACAAGGGTGAGGGAAGCCCCTGTGATGACCCGAGGTTTCCTGGGGGCCTGACTGTAAAGGACACAGGGACACAGGGTGACCCGTCCCTTTAGATCACAAAGGTGCTGCCTTCACACACGACTCCTGTGAACCCCACAGCACCTGTGAAGGCCAAATGAGGACCCCCCCCCCCACCAACACCTGACAGCCCAGGAAACCGAGCCTCACTGGCACAGGTGCCCAGACCAGGTCCCAGTACACACAGTGTGACGGAGCGGGAAGTCAGGCGGGGCTACCACGCACTCCCCGCCGTGGCCCTGCCCTACGTCTCCCTGCGTGGCATTTTTCTTAGAGATTTTAGAAAGTGCGCTTTCAACTTTCAATAGAAGGAAAGAAGTTTCCAATCCCACTTTCTGAAGACTGTGAGTGTACCCCAAAAGTTACTGAATATCTAACACGAATTCTAAGATTTGCCCCAGGGGGATGGTAGGTGGGCCTCCGTCCCGTGGCTCTGAGGCAGGTGTGGCAGTTATGGCCAATTGTTTCCAGCCTGGACGAGGCTGTGAAGCCGTATTCGATGCGGCCGTCCCCAGTCAGTCAGGGCCACGAGCTGCACCTGGCACTGCACCTTCCACCTGCCCCTGGTGAGGCTGGGAGGCATGTCACACTGATTGTCACCTAACAAGAACATCCCTCCCCTTCAAGCTCAAAGTCTGGCTCCCCCAGGTCCCACGCTCAGGATACGGGAAGAAAGAGGGATGGATGGGTTAGGGTGAGAGTAGCCTCAAGTTGATGCAGCCCTGACGCCGGCGAGAATTTTCTCTAGTAACCAGAACATCTCTCAGAATGTCTCTTATAAACTTTACATTTTACAAAAAGAAAACCAGGGATTTAAAATATAAGGCACTAGAAAATTACAGCCATGGAAATGCCGCCTTTCTGTAGAGCCCAAGGCACCGTCTGGAGTAGATGGGGGGCCCGGACATAAACCCAGGAGTGGCAGGAAGCCCCGTCACGCCTCAGGAAATAACCCCAGGAAGCCCTCTGTCCCAGGCCCCCTGTGCACCCGACTCCAGCCCCAATCCCCCGGCATGGCATTTGCTTGGTTGCAGGATGAAACAATTGGTTTCTTGTACACACTCTTCCATGGCACTGCCCCAGCCCCTGCAGGACAAGGCCATAAGGCAGGAGCTTGTACACTGCCGCATGTAGGGGACGAGAGACAGAAAAGCACAGCGCTCTCCAAGGGGAGCGGGTTTGGTGTGACCCTGGGGGGTGCAAGCCTGACACAGCGGACTGAAAGCCCACCTGCTGCTCCAGCAACTCAAGGCCGGGGAGGGGAGGGTGGGTGGACACCACGGGGGACCCCAGGCCTTCGCAGCTGGTTTTGTCTCATAGCATATGGGGGCTGAAGACCTATTGTTTTTTTAAAGTAGGGGAAAGATCACTTACAGAAGTTATAGTTTTCAATTGTGATAACCTCACCAGAGCTTTTTCTTTGTAAGTCATGATTTTACTTCACTGTGGTGGAAAAAAGCGCCCCAGCCTCATGGGAGGCAGACTTCTGGGCAGCAGAGGGAAGGCCACTCTGCTCTGACCCGTCCTCCCCTCCCAGACCCCATCCCTGAAGCCAGGCCAGCTGGGCACAAGGGAGCCGGGGTCTCACGCGCCCGCAGAGGAAGCCTGAGGGCGATGCGGGACTCATTGTTTCTGGAACAGAGATGAGCTCGCATTGAGGGTGTGAGAAGCGGCTCGGGCACACCCACGGGACCCTCATCACCTCTCTCCCTGCAGCTGGTGTTTTCAAGGATTCGAGGGCAGAGGCCTGAGAGCACGGCTGGAACAACCATACTTAATTTCTACTTTACTTTCCTCCTAAGGTTTTTATGTTCACCTTTAAAAAGTCCCAAGGTACTAATCTTGCCATAGTAATATGTGAACAATTGTGCCCCAAAACAGGCTATAGGGCTTTTTTTTTTCCCCCCTCCTGAATCTCCCTGAAATTTCATTACAGTTTTTCCAGAAAAAGGCATATCCCAGCAGTTACAACAAAACCCACGGATGGCTTTCTTCCGTCTGGAGAAGTTGGCACACCCAACAGAACATTCATCTGTGTAGGTGTTGTCTACACAAAATATCTAGAAAATAGAGGAAGTTATGCTTTCGGAGTTCAACTGGAAAAATCAATGCCCAATGCACATAGTAGCTATTTTGAGATGGGAGTCCACCCCAAAGAAATATTTGTAACTGTGTGGCTAACATTAGACAAATGACGACAGTAATTGCTACCTCCCAGCAGGTGCCACCAAGGGAGGTGCCCTCCACCCAGATCCTCTCCCCCAAACCCCAGGCGGAAGGCTTTCCCATCGCCATGCCGCAGGACCCGCCTAGCGCTCTCCAACCAAGCCCGCCTCTTCCGAAGCCGGAGCGCGGCTGTTCAGTCAGAGAAGGCGGCGGCCCAGCCCAGCCCTCACCCTGGTCTGCAAGGCTGAGCCGCCAGAGTAGGAGGGTCTGCTCAGAATACTCTAGGGCAGGGTCCCCGACAAGCACTTCTCAGGGTCCGTCAGGCTGGATGAGGCACTGAGGCACTGGAGCTAAGGGCCACAGTCCTGGGGGTTCTTGTGACCAGAGCAGGGAGGGGACGAGGACGGAGCATCTGGCCACAGCAGCGCCTGCGACGTGGGGCGTGCACGGCACAAAGGCCAATTCAGGGCCTCAGAAGCCTCTCCAGGCCAAGCGAGCGCCCCTCACAGGAAATGACAATAGGCCCATTGAGCTCATGGGAAGAAAGGCACATTCTTACCATTTTTATTATCTGCCTAACTGAGTAGAAGAATTTCAATGACAACGTTGGACAGGGCTGTTTTCCAGCCATTTAACTGTTCACATCCAGGCATTTTTGAGAGACACTCCCCCGGAGAGCAGTTGTGATTTCTTCCCCACTTGCTGTGAGCAGCCCCTGGGGAATCTCCTTTCTGGGCATCCTGGCCAGCATCTGCCAGCCCCAGCCAGTTCCACGTCATCCTCTCGGAGGGACGTCCGGGAGTGATGAGCCCACAGGCGGCCGTGTCGTCAGCTCCAGGGAGGACGGCGGCTCCCGTGAGCAGGGCCAGCACGTCGCAGGGATCCCACGAATTCTGCTGGAGCGAGTGCTGTTTGCCTGAGGGGCTGCCCCAGAGGGACCACCACCGACGGCATGCCAGCGTCCCTCTGGGACGCCTCTTCTATTCGTGTTCTAGTGAAAAGTGACACGCGACTCCACTGCTCGAAAATACTAACCATTCCTCATTTTTGCCAGCTGTCTTCCGACTGTACCGCGCACCCAGAGTTGCTGTGCTGTGTGTGACATGCTGGGCTGAGTCCGCCAGCAGCTTGTCTTTCCAGTGTGACACAGGCAGGTGTGCCCGTGAACGATGTTAGAAAGACACCTCTCCTTCCCCCACCGACCCTCAGGCCAGCGGCTGGGGCCCATGACGTCTTCTCATCACGTCATCACTGGCAATGCTGGCCAGACCTTGGCTGGTGGAAGCCACCAGAAATTACACCCCACACGCTAGAACGATCGTGGCCGGTGCCCATCCCGGCCGGCTCCCTCATCAGGACTGAGCTTTTCCAATAAAAACTTAAAGGTCGTAGCCTTTCCCTCAAGGCGAGTCATGAAGTGCAGGCCTTGCTCCAGCTCATCCGTCCCACCCTAATGCCCCCACCCCGCCGTCCTCCTTCCCGGATGCAGAGCCCCTGTCACGCCCACGCACCTTGCTCTCTGGAGATATCTGCCTTGTACCAGAACTTGGATGTGTCTTGGACAAAGTTCACGGACACGTGCTTATCACCTGGATTATCTGCAAAACAGAATTCAAAAACAATAACTGTGAAGGGCGTTTTTCATTGCAAGCTCTCACCTCAAAGGGACCTAGAAATTCAAAGTCCCACCCTGGGCAAGGATGGGGTGCCCTGGGGAGAGCGCTCTCTTTAACTCCAGGGGAGAAGCCTGACTCGGAGCAGGGAGGGACTGTTTCATAACAGAAAACACAAAGACAGCAGGACCCTGCGGCACATTTCAACAACAGGCAGTTAGAGAGAGAGAAAGCACAGAGAGCAAAGCTGGGGTTGCTTACTCCTGGCAGTGTCTTATTATATCTTTTACATTTGAAACACTTCACAATCAAATTTCAAATGTATTTGTTTAATGTGTTTTTTTTAAAGTTACTGTCACAGAACACTGGTTCCAAGTCAAAGGGGACAAAACCAGAACCACCACAGATGTCTGCATTTTCTGTTGTCGGAATGAATCTAACGTGAATAAACGCACAAGCCGAGATGAATTAGGAGGCGGCTCTGGATCGGTATTTCGCTTCGGGCTAGTGAGATGGAAAAGACCCCCTGAAGGCTCTGGATTCTTCTCTCAAGGCGCTCAGCCCAGCCCTAGCACTGGGGCTCACGGGGCAGGTCCAGCTGTAACCCCAGGGTCCTTCCCTGCGCAAGTGCACCTGTGAGCACGGGGCGGGGGGCCCTACCCGTGGAGACGCGCCTACCTGGGGAAGGTGCTGCTCCCTCGGCGGCCTTGGAAAAGTCCGGGAGGATGTTTGGGAAAGGGATGCTCATGGTGCTCCCGCTGTGAGGGCTGGAGAAGCCGCTGGAGGACGGGGACACCGAGCCGAAAGAACGGTCTCCCTCCGAGGCCCGCTTCTTCTCGGGAAGGGGCGGCTGCCCGGGCAGGCTCAGCCCCGGGCCCTGCAGGACGGGGCTGTGGTGGCTGCTTTGTCCAGGTGCCACCGTGAGAAAGCTGTGGGACAGGAAGCCGCTGTCGGCAGCCTCAGCTGCTGTCCGCGGGGTGCCGGGGGCCTGGGACGCTCCGTGGGAATTGGCCAGCAAGGCCCCCGGGTCCTCGCCGGGGGGGAGCCCACCTCCTTCAGGGGCAGAGCCGAAGCTCAGGAAGGCCTGGCTGCCCGGGGGGCCCAGGGCTTCCGGCGGCTCCGCCAGGGACAGCTCGTGGCCGTGGAAGGACGTCTGCAGCTCGGCCGGCGGGAAGCGGGGCCGCCCGGGGCCGTCCTTGCCGGGCCGGCTGCTCCCCAGCAGGGTCAGCGTGGACTTGGGGCTGGTCTCCACCCACTGGTGCTCGGCCGAGGAAGGGCTGTTCAAAAGACAAACCGTCAGGGAACGACACGGCCAGGGAGATGCCTGGACAGTAGCACCGGTTCCCACGTGACGGGTACGGGGATGGGGAGGCTGGGCGCCAAGGCTCCCCTTGCAGCAGCGCGACGCTCCCCGAATATCTGAACTCAGGCCCTGCCCTTGCAGCCTCCCACTTGACTGTTCCCCCCAGATGCTCAGTCTACAGCCTCAGGGATGGGGGGGCGGTCCGACCCTGCCTCCCCAGCCTGTGTGCCTCTTCCTTCCTCTCTCTTCACCTGGCAAAGTCCCCTCTTCTCTTCAATTCAAGATGTAGCTCAACTGTGTCCTGATCTTGAAGCCGGTGTCCGCGTGTGCACAGGGATTAGCTGTGTCCTCCCTCTGGTCCCACCACGCATGCACCAACCACGGGATCTGCTTAAACCTCCCTCCCCCCGTTCTCTTCTTCTTCCCGATGCCCAACATAGGTGCCTGACACAGTCAGTTTTCATAAGTGCTTGCAGGAAAACCAGCTGATTAAGGATACATAGGCGATTGCCATATCGAAAATGGGAAATTCCAATATTAAGAATATTGGAAATTACTCTACATTTAGAAATACAGAAAGACAGCTAACACACTAGCAAACATGTATTTGCTCTGTGTGTGATGTCAAGTCCTGAAACGCAATGTCCCCCTTTTTTGTAAAGAGAAAGGAGGTGGAATTAAGGGTGGTAACTGTAGAGCAATGTGCCCACGAGTAAAATACTAAGAAATGATTCCTACCCTGAGCATCTGAATTTGCTCAGTGGCAGTCCTTTGTGAAGGAGAAATAGGACATTTCTCTCTGTCCGCGGCCCAACCTTTCTGTTCTCCAGTCCCACTGAGGGGTGTTCCTGCACCCCCCCCCCATGCTTTCCCGAACACCTGCACAAATTCCATGTCTCCGAGAGCAGCACATCCTGCCTGCCCTCTCCACCCCAATCTGCAGCCCCGGGCAGGCCACCTCCTAGCCTGGCCACCGCACCCCCTTTCCAGCCTCAGCTCAGACAACGTTTTCACAGATGCTCGGTCCTGAACTGGCCACTGTGCCCAGATTCTAAGTGCAGTGTGTTCCTTGAGCACTCCGCCTGCTAACACTGAGGGTGGACTCAGGAGTTTTTATTTTGACCGCATTTTGGAAGAGTGATGGTTGTCAATCCACAAGGCAGCCCGGTGTCATGTGGAGGACAAACGAGCCCCCGCCTTCCCTCTGTGGTGCTTGGGTTTGGGGTCTGTAAGAGCAGCCTGTGCTCGGTTCAAAGGCCACCTTACCTCCCCCTCCGCTGGCTGGGGCTGTGGCCAGAAATCGTGCAGGAGGACGTGAACGCCCGCTGGAAGGAGGGCGCCGTGGGCATGTCGGCCCGGAGCATCGCAGGTTTGGGTCCAACAGGGCTCTCTGACATCCCCACGGAGTGACCAAGAATCTCAGGGCAGCCTCGTGGTTCTGGATCAAGGAAACACCAGCAGACTGTAAGGAGCAGTGCCACTTCCGAAGCTTTCTGCTGCAGAAGGAGGTGACCCGACCCCACCAAGGGCAGCTTCCTCTTGCCCGGCACATTTCCAAAAGGAGAAACACCTGACCAGTCCCTGCTCGCAGCTCTCAACACGTACTGATGACCACCATCCACTGATGATGTTTGTTTACAGTGAGACGGGAGGGAGCCCAGCGTCTCACCTGAGGACCAGTTTGCCCTGATATACTTACCGTGCTGATGAGGTAAGTAAGCCATTTCCCACTCTGGAAAGGGCAAGGCCTCTGTGCAAACCACAGAAAAGACCCACTTTCCATAACGTGCCGGCCCAGCGGCACTCTGTGCCCCAGGTTGGGTCACATGCTTTCGGCTAACACTTCCCTCCGCCAGCACGGCCCTGCCTGCGGTGTCTTCACCCCCAAGAGGTGCAGAGGCCACTTGGCCTGACCCCCGTCACAGGAGGAGAAGCTGAACACCAGGAAAGCCTGCCTGTCTGACACCCGCACACCGCAGGGAACTTCACATGATCCACTGACCCGATGTCCGTCCTGCTCACAGCCTAGCATCTCCACTATGTCTGGGTTTTTTTGGGTTTTTTTTAATATTTTGCCTTTTTTTTTAAAACTAAGCTTTGAGAACTGGACAAATCTACCATGGTCAATAAAATAATATTGTGAGAAATACAGGTTATTTTGCTTTCTGCCTTAAAACAAGGGAGGACTGATCAGAAAATAATAAAGTTGAAAAAAATTTCACATCACTCGCGTTACTTCCATCTATCATCGATCCATCCATCCATCCACCCATCATCTATCCATCCGTTTACCCATCCATGTATCCAACCATCTGTCACCTATCCACCCATCTATCTATCTGACATCTATGCATCTATCAATCTACCTATAATTTTATGGACATAATATCAAATATTTAATTAAAAAAAAAACTGATCAGGCATTCCAGGTAACAAAACAAAAACATGCAAAAGAAAACAAAAAAATGAAAAAGAAAAGAAGAAAGAAAAGAAAAAACACCCACAGCTAATACAAACATTGGAGTTAAAAGACACAGACTTCAAAATAAATAAACTGAAAATGTTTCAGAAACAGGCTCTGTGCTCATAGGGCAGGAGAAGCCCCCAATGTTCACTGCTGGCCCCTCCACTGAGCTGGCAGCTGGTGGGAGCCTCAGGTCAGTCATGCTATGAATTAATGAATGAGTTAACAAAGGTACAGACGGAAAAGTACAGGGCAGGGCAAAGTGTGGAAATATGGTTCAGGAGGCTGGCCCGAAAAGTGGGAGGACGATAGAGGTGCCAAGCAGCCCCTACGACCCCACGTCAAGGAGCAGCACAGAACCACGAGATCAGAAAAACGGTTTGTCCATCAAGGCCAGCGCACCCGCTTTCGGGCTGTCTGAGCGTGTCGCGGGCCGCGCCTGAGAGGACGTGGCACGAGCGCGCACACAGCAACTCCTCGCAGGACCAGTGCCTCCAGCACTGAGGTTGCTCTCAGTGGTCCCCATGCAGTGACGGCAGCCGTATGTTGGCCCAGTCCCAGGGCCGCGGCCACCTCAGGAATCCCACACCACACGCCCACGGCGCCCAAGAGCCCCAGCAAAGGAGGAGAAGCCGAGGGGAAATAAGATCCCACTTTGTGCTGCTATCATGCTGCCTGTTCCAGAAAACAACCAGCACAGTGCTTCCCATGAAAGTGGCTTTGTTCCTAACTCAGTTAGAGCCAACTCTGGGGCACGTGGCTGGGTTCTGTTCCCTCTGGTCAGATCAGCCTCTGCCCCCTGCCCGGGCCACAGGATTTAACCCCTAAGGGGGCGGCCAAGCACCTCAGGGTGGAGGCCCCGGCTTCCTGGCCCCTCCATGTGCTCAGAGATGCAAACAGCACCGGGAGTGGGAGCCTCGTGGGAGGCAAGGGTGGGCCCTTCATTCTCCAAGCGGTGGGGCGCTGGCCACCGGCCCTGCTGGGAATCCAGAGACATAAGAACGGGAGACCCACGTGGCTGGAGAAGGACCTTGAAATCGGGCTCCAAGCACAGGCAGAGGCACCGGCTGCGTGAGTCGAGCCTGCAGACCGTTCTGCGTGGATTCACCTCATTTCTCGAAGCGCACACGCCCGAGAGCAGACAGACCGTGTCCTGGTTGGTTTTTGTTCAACTTGCACATTTGCTGTTCACGGTTGAACGATAGGTGAAATTTCCAGAAGGACGACTGTATGTGGGCCCCGTTGCCTGGTGGAGGTGGGGATTGGGACTCCGTCTTCTCAGCTCTGGACCCAGAAGGAGGCTCAGGGGTGCGGTGACGGCCATGGGAGCAGAGGAGAGTTCCGACACGAGGGAGGTCCCGCAGGCGACAAGCGTGCGGGCGTTGGTCCCGGCGGCCTTCCTCTCGAGCCCGCGGCCGGCAGGCTTTCCTCGGCTCCGGATGCCACAGAGAGCACGTCTGTCTGTCCTAAACCAACTACATGAGGGGCTCCAGGGTAGTCAGACTTCTGGGGCCACAGCCCCCACTGGGGTGTGTCCACAGAGTCGGGGGACTAGGGACCACACGGACCCTGCTGTACCCCCCGTGCACGTCAGAGCTCTGGTGCCCAACCCGATCTGGGCTCTTCTGGGTCCCTGGCATCGTCCTGGCAGAGTGGCAAGTCTGTTCCTCCTCACCGCATTCTCACATTTTCCCTTTCCTGCTGACGCCCAGAGGAGGCCGCATAATACCTTCAGTGGTTGGAAATCGACCGCCTCACTTCCTGGTTTTCTCTGTGCAGACGGCGCGTCCTGGGCTGAGGGCTGGGAGGAGGGGGTCTCCCTCTGGGCTCCCGGGATGTCCAGCCCACCGTCTCCCCTCTGCTTCCCCTTCCTGCACTTCCTTTACCCAGAACAGGGTGAGAGAGGGTCACAGGCTCTTTTCCAAAAGGCCTATTTTTATGCTCCATTTGGGCTGCTACAGGAGGTTCTGTGGGAAGCTGGGTGACATTTGCTCTCCGGTCACCACTATTTACATCACATAGTATAAGTTAACAAGAAGAAAGGGAACCCTCGCTGCTCTCAGCTCACTGTGCTCCAGAGCCTGGTGCCGAGGCCTTCACGGGAAGGGAATGCGCGGGCAGAAAACGTAAAGGAGGGGCCCACACATCAAGGTTCATCCCCGTATGCCTCTTCTCTTGGATGCAGGAACCACTACTTCCTAACAAAAGTCAGGGCATGTGACATTTAAAAAAAAAAAAAAAAATCAACATTTTCCTGTCTCCTAGGTACATAAAAAAATCTTTAAAATGTATAAAAATTATTCACTCATATATTACTTACTCTTAATCATTACACATTGCCATTAAATTTTTTATATGACCTTCAATGAAAAATAAAATATATTTCGCTGAGGTCAAGATTATTCTTGCCTATCCAGGTGAAGACACTTGAGTTTTGTTATTTAACTATCTAAATAGTCTCAACCTTTGGCTGGCATATTCACAATAAACCTTTAGAAGTGAACGAGAAAATCTATTGATGGAATCCTGGAAGGCTGGTGGGATTCTGATAGACCAAATGGTACATGTGTACGCATCTATCTATCTATCTATCTATCTATCTATCTATCTATCATCCGTCTATCTTTTTATCTATCTGTTCACCTTTCATCTATCTTTTATCTATAGCTATCTACCTATCTTTCATATCTATATCTATCACCATCCCTCCGACCTTCCCTCCTGGGATGATGTAGTTAACCAGGAAGTTCCCTTCTCCACCATTTGAGAGAGTTCTGCAAAATGGAACGTTACCCAACCTTTTTTTCTCTCTCACTCTAGTTCTAGGTGTGAAACTGGGGCTGCTGGGGAAGGAGTGCACAGATCCCCAAGTTCTATTCTGGGTTCCACCACAAGTCATGGACCACTGAACACGCTCTCAACCTCTGGGACCTCAGGTTCTTCATTCACAGAATCCCATCAATTAGGATCAGAGCAGATGATTTCTTGAGTCTCTTTAGCTCTAAATTTATCTCTCCATTGTTTCTTTTTCCTTCTGTTTCTGTCTCCCTTTGTAAATTGGTGGTTTCCACACATGGTGATTTGCTCAGTCCCCCCTTTTTTATGTGTCATGTCTCAGCTCTTGATTTTTGCTTTATGGTTACCACGAGGTTTACATAAAACATTTCATAGGTAAAATGGTCCTTTTTCTGCTGTCTAGCTCTAAATTTAAAGTATTTTAAAAAGCAAGATTGCATGGGAAGTTCAATAGTAGTGATTTTTTAAAAATTAGTTATTAGATATTTAAATTTTGTAGGCTTTATACTGTGTACTTTTCCAAAAAATTATTTATTTATTTATTTTTATTTTTGGTTGCCTTGGGTCTTCGTTGCTGCGCGTGGGCTTTCTCTAGTTGCGGTGAGCGGGCGCTACTCTTCGTTGCGGTGCTTGGGCTTCTCATTGCTGTGCCTTCTCTTGTTGCGGAGCACGGGCTCTAGGCGCGCGGGCTTCAGTAGTTGTGGCACACGGGCTCAGTAGTTGTGGCTCGTGGGCTCCAGAGCGCAGGCTCAGTAGTTGTGGCACACGGGCTTAGTTGCTCCGCGGCATGTGGGATCTTCCTGGACCAGGGCTTGAACCAGTGTCCCCTTTGTTGGCAGGCAGATTCTTAACCACCGTGCCACCAGGGAAGTCCAATAGTAGTGATTTTTTTTTTTTTTTTTTTAATTTATGGCTGTGTTCGGTCTTAGTTCCTGTGAAAGGGCTTTCTCCAGTCGCAGCAAGTGGGGGCCACTCTTCATCGCGGTGCGCGGGCCTCTCACTATCGCGGCCTCTCTTGTTGCGGAGCACAGGCTACAGACACGCAGGCTCAGTAATTGTGGTTCACGGGCCTAGTTGCTCCGCGGCATGTGGGATCTTCCCAGACCAGGGCTCGAACCCGTGTCCCCTGCATTGGGAGGCAGATTCTCAACCACTGCGCCACCAGGGAAGCCCAATAGTAGTGATTTTTAAAGGGAGCTCTTACCTTATAATTTTTTAGCTATTTGTCTATGAACATCAGACCACTTAACCAATCTTCTTGAAAGCAAGGGAAAGATGGGCAGGCAGCCAGATATAATGTCAATTAAATAGAGAAAAACCTGGGAAGACTGAAAAAACAATGGTGCGATAGATGCTTTTTGTCAAAAATCAAAGTCCTGCATCTCTGGCCCCAGAGATGCTCTACAAACACAGAAGGAAATGATCAACGGCCCCCATAGGGAGAAACACATACTTTCTTCTTGACCTTGAGTGTTTTCTTTTGTAAATCTTTATGTCACAGTCACATCGTACGAATGTGTTCTATGGGTTAAGGTCGCCATTTTCAGTAAGTACTAGGAGTGCTCTCCCAAGGATGAACTGTCTCTCTCTCTTCTAGAAGCATCAATGTTCTCATGCCCCCAGCAGAGCCAGAAGTGCCCCAACCAGCACTGCAGTCAGGGCCCCTGTCTGTTAACAGACAGGGGATCCTTCTGTGAAGTTCCCATCCAAACCGGAATTACCCCCTTCAAAAAACTTATGCCACAGTTTTCCTTTTACTCAATAACACAGAAGAACCAGAAAATGCAGATAAAATAGCTCACTACAATCAGGACCTTGTTTCTTCTTATTCTTTTAAGATGTCTCATTTCTATTCAGAGGTTTTGATTCAAGCATGCTGGAAAGAAAACACATTTGCCCCCATTTCATTGGTGTTGTGCAGGGAATTCTAATGTGGCAACAGTGGAAACAGTTTCTTCTTCACAATGAGTCTTTCCAAGCAGTTTCTACTCTGATGATGCACTGAGCAAGGCCAGCTTCTCAAATGACTAACAAGGGCTCTTAGCAACCTGTAAAGAATGAGCATCTTTCAAAAATGGGCTTTGGAGTGAGCTCTCAGGAAAACGAACTCCTTCCTTCCTGCTAGACTTTAAGGAAGAATGGCATTGGGGCTGGAGGTCCTGAGGATACCTGAGACCACCCCCCCAGAGCCCAGGGATGAGGGAGCTTGCACACAGAGCTGAGAAACTGGGGGTCAGGGTATGAGGCCTCCTGACACCAAACTCGAGGCTGGAACTGCCCTCTGTTCTGGCCTCACTACATTTCCGTTTTTTAAAAAACTGAGGTGAAACAGACATAACACATGTTACCATTTTAACCATTTGTAAGTGTGCAGTTCAGAGGCATTAGGTGCAATTCACATGTTGTGTCACCATCACCACCATCCACCTACAGAACTCTTGTCATCTTGCCAAACTGAAACTCCGTCCCCATTAAACACTAACTCTGCTTCCCTCCTCCCCCCAGACCTGGCACCCACCATTCTATTTTCTGTCTCTATAAATCTGACTTCTCTAAGTACTTCTTATAAGTGGAATCATACAGTATTTGTACTTCCGTGTCTGGCTATGTCTTAAAGGTTCATCCATGTGGCAGCATGTGTAAGAATTTCCTTCCTTTTCAAGGCTGAATAACATTCCATTGTATGGATGAATCACATTGTGTTTAGCCCTTCATCTGTGGACGGATACTTGGGCTGCTCCCACCTTTTGGCTTCTGTGAATAGTTTCATGTCCTCCTTTCATGTTCCTTTGCCCAAGATTGAGTTGGGACTGGTTACTTGCGACAGAAAGCAGCCTCAGGGATACAAGAGCCTTGCCTCAAAGCTACTTCCAATCCAGCGGGAATCCAGGTAGACAAGAATGATTACAGCAGCTGTCAGGCTATGGGGAGAGATGGAGCCAGAGGGAAGAAAAGAGGCATTGACACAGGGAAGCTTTCCTTGGGCTGAGCCAAAAAAAGTAAAAAACAAAAACACCAGAGACAGTGTGTTCCAAGCAGAGGGAGAACCCGTATAACTCAGGTGGAGAGTAAGGGGCTGATGAAGACGACAGTGCGGGGAGACTCACCCAGGAACGGATAAACTGTCAGCAAAAGGCACAGAACATGCGAGATGAGGCCCGATCTATCTTGGTGAAAATGCTGTACCCATGACCCCTGGTTGGTTAGAAGTCTTAGGTTCTCAGAAAAACTGCTTTCTTCCTTCAGGCAGAGTCCCCAGTGGCTCTGGCTTTCCTTTGGAAACGGGACATGGCCTTCACGCTAAACTTTGTCCTGGACCTTCTAAGGACAGAGCCATCAGCCTGGTGAAGATGGCTGACACAGGAGCCCTGAAGCATCTTCACCGGGATGAGAGCTTCCTCTCTTCAGGACCATACCACGGAGACTTAAAACCACGTTCCAACAGAGGGCCAGGGCTTAAAACCCTCCTGTAATCTCACAGAGTGTCTTCTTGTGACTGGAAAGCCCTATTTCCTGTGGAAGACTTAAAGGACACAACTCCAAGACATCCTCATAGGATCCACACCTCTCAGAACCCCTAGGGCACCAGGGGGACCCGCATCCACTGACCTCCCACCCCACACAGTAACTGGGGCCCTAGGTGGCCAATCTCTCCCTTAATTTCAGAAGCCAGAAGTCTGCTGTTTTCCAGAGATTATCACTGCTCAGGTTCTAAAACCAGGTCCCTACCCAGGCAGTGGTGTCTTCGCCCGGTCCTTCTAAAGCACACTGATTACATAACGTACGCAGCGCCGTGAACCCCTCGTTAGGTCAGCACCAGCAAGGGCAGCGGTCCTCCCAGTTAACACAGGCGGCCCGCTGCAGTACATGGCACTGCTGCGTAGTTTAAGCTGGATTTTCACAACGTGAGCAGAAAAAGCAAGCTTTCTTCATAAATTACCAACATACTACTACTAATTACTACCTGGGGGGTACCTAACAGGCTTCCTTAGCCCTCGAAACAAGCCCTCAGGGGTATCATGTCCTGGGCAGACCCAGGGAACTAAGGCTCAGGGCCTGCCCTCACTTACACCCGGAGTGCACACTGTTTCCTGCTTCTCAGTGGTACAGAGAAGGACGGCTTGTCTGACAATCCACGTGCCTTGGGTTCAATGTAAGAGACCCTCTCTCGTTCCCAGGGTGGGCATGGCGTCCCCCCACAGGACAGGGCATCTTCCAGAGGAGGCGGCACTGAGGGACGGGTACCAAGGGGCTGGGTCTCCCTGGCCCGGTGGAGCCAGGTCCACGCTGCCCCTGACCCCGCAGTAACGTGAGCCGATGGTACCCCTTCCACAGGGCTGGGGCGTGCTCTGGAGAGCTCGTCATCAGGGGTCGCGGCCTCCCCACAAGAGGACCATGGGGCGCCACTCCCACTTCCTGCCCAGCAGATTTCTGGGGCTGCGGTCTTGGGCCTGAGCCTCCCCTTCTTCCCTCTGGGCAGTGAGGTGGCAACAGGTATTCTTTAGTTTTCATCTTTTTATTATAAAACTCTGCCCATGTGCTACCTCAGCCCCACCTGCTCTAGGAAACAGGATTCTGTCCCGAGCTTAAGGCTTCACATTCTACACAAGGATTTGATTATGGAAGGCCTTCCACTAAACTCCTCTTCCTCACTAACTTTGTTATGTATCTCCTGTACGTTCGTTGGATGTTTCAGGCGCCTGTGCATCACTTCTCCAACCAGCCAGTGAAGTCCCTGCAGTGAGACCCATGCCTGCTTCACCTTGGTTTCCACAGTCACCCAGCACATGGCAGGTGTCTGTGCAGTAAATGTTTACCAAATTAGCAATGCTGAAAATAATCATGTTGGGAACTTGTGGTTCTGGCCAAGAAGGAGTAGCCCCACTCCTCCCCGGTCCTTGAATTTACAACTGCAGCCCCGGACATCACACAACCACACGCACAGGGAACTCTGACAGATGGAAAGAAGGACCTGGGCACTTGGGGAGGTGAGGAAGGACACCGTGGTGAGTTTCCTTGGTTTCCTTACCGCCTCCCATAGATCCCAGAACTGTCAGACAAAAGCAGCTCCAGGAAAGGCCCGCTCATCTAGCCAAAGAACCAAAACCAACCCCTCCGAAAAGAGCAGCCTAACAGCAGAAAATCTTTTCGGCAATACCTGTCCTATTCCAACCAAACACCCACAGGACCCGCATCCCCCAGTGCACAGAAGGAGGTGGCCCTTGACCTCCCCACCAGGCAGGTGTCAGCCGGGCGCAGGGTAAGCCAGCCTCCTTCCCCACCCAGCCTCAGGCCCCAGTGCAGTGGTGCGAGCAGGCGAGCTGCACTTTCTCCTCCCCTGTGTCAGCAGGGCCAGCGGGAAGGGGCATCTAAACATCCGAACATCCATGTGGCCCTGGAACTGCACCTGGGCAGAAGCACTGCCTAAAACGAGAAGACCAGATGAAACCGAATCGAGAGCTCACAGCACAGCATCAAAAAAGTCCAGGGTAAAACCTAACACCCATTCATCGCACCGAGAACCAGAAAGCGAACAGGCAGCAGAACCTACAGGACAACTGGAAAACTGTGGGGCTTCCTCAAAGCGTCGGCTCTGGGGCAGAGGGACGGCGGGGTGACCTCAGGTCCGCTCCTACCCACAGACGCACCAGGTAGGGACCCCGAGGCCCGCACCTGCCAGGACCAAATCTTGTCCTGGGGGAGACTCTGCTCTCTCACCTTCTCAGAGCTGTCAAGGAGCCCCATGGCATTCTAGAAGCTTCCCAGGAAAGCTAGCTGTCCCAAGGATGCCTGGGTCCTCCACCCAGTTGAGTCCTAATCACACCCTAACCCCAGTCCTTCCAACTCACTCCGCTGTCTCCCACTCCGAGTGTGTAAAATCCTACCTGGCTTTCATCTACCTGGTCTGCCTGGTCCCCACCCACCTTTTGCATAGAGACTTCTACGTGCCCTCCCTGCGGCTAAGCACTCTCAGATATCAGAGAACACTGCTCCAGGCCAAAAGCCCCCTGGTATTTAGTGGCAGAACCGGAAGCTGAACTGGTTCCCTGAATTCCACTTCATCTGGTGCCCTTAAACTTGCATCTGCAGGATAAAGTGGGTGATGGCCCTAAAGGAGGAAACAGGAGCGTAGTCTGTGAAAGGAGGCCTTCTGGACCCCAGCTCCTCTGTAAACTGGGACTCAGTTACCTTTAAGTCACAAGAGAACGCCTGGAATAAAGACCGTCTCGGGGGCCTTCTGCAAAGTGAGTGGGACCGGGACTCAGAACCAACCCCGGACGCGTCACTGATGGCCGAACACCAGCTTCCACGTCACTTAACGCCTTTCAGCCACACACACAAAACCACCATCTCCACCCAACCTGATTCCAACTCACCTGAGCGGCTTTATGCCTTTGGATGTTATTCTACTGTTTTCTTAAACTATAGGGGGGGGGAAACTGAAGGGTAGGAGAGAAAAAAGACAACGCAGGCAACAGTCAGGACAATGGTCAGTAAACACTTCTTAATGTGTAAACTGCTTGCCTAGAATTTATGCTGATCATCAAACCCAGGTCCGATTTTCTTCATGCTTTCAGAGCAATGCTGCAGTGGCTACAGGTGCAGATCTGAATGTCCACGACTTGTACATCACAGATTTCTCAAAGATGTTTTAAAATCCTGCTTGTGTCATACATATCAACATTCTTTACAAAGAGAACAATAATGGAAATCAGAATAATAGCTGCTTTTGGCTGAGTACCTACTACTACGTGCCAGGCACTGTGCTAAGTCATACGCAGCCATCACCTGATTCACCCTCAGAAAAAGGTTTCCATGTGCAAATTTATTACCCCAGTCGAAAGAGAGATGCTGAAAGGTGAGGTTAAGAAACTTGTTCAAAGGCAGTCAACTCGTCTCTGTGACTGGGAAGCTGTGTTCTTTCCACAAGACACCCTTGCCCCCCATTAGGGAGATCTCAAAGTCCGCAGCCTTAATGTAATAGAATAACCCTGTCCTAAAGTCACTGCCTTTTTCCTCCAAATACAGCGTAACGTTACCTCGGAGTTCCCCGCGTGGCGTGTGGAGAGGGCTCGGGGCCTTTGGGAGTAGCCTGCAGCCCTGGGGCCGCAGCTCCCACTTCGAAAGAGCGCCTGTAGGAAGTGCCACCAGAAGCCGGCTCCTGGGATCCCACCGGCCACCGTCACCGACAGAGGAAGAGAAAGGTCTCTCTCTCCTGATAGAAACGGACCCAAACTCTCTTAAATTCACCTTTGGAGTTGGAAAACTATTTCCATCCTAACCAGAGAATTTGTAACATGTTGATACACGCATGGAATTCATGGAAAACTACTATCGTGTATGTACTGCATTAAAATGTCAGGAAACATCTGAACAGACATTGTCATCCATTCAGCTGCGGAGAAACCTCCCAGGCCTAGAAGGGAGAACTTACAAGACTTTCAGGCTGGAAAGAGTGAGAGAAGGCAGACCACTCACTGGCCTGGGCTTGCCTTTCTCAGAGGGAGTGTTCCTCTCTCTCCCTTTTGATCACCCCCGTCCTTCCAGCTAAGACACACACACAGCGCTGTGTCAGCCCAGGGTCAGCAGAACGCTGAACACCAGCGGGATCCTCGGGCACGGATGCCCCAGGGTGGCCACTCGGATCCAGGCACGTGCCGCGCCCGTGCCACCCTCAGAGGCTGGGCCCATGGTGCTGGCCCGCCTGGCTCACCTCGGACGTTTCAGAGGTAAGATGCACGGAAGGACCCAGACACTCTACCGTCTGGAAGCTCTGCTAAGACTGTGGACGGGTTATTTCAGTGACTGTGTGTCTTGTTTTACAGTCATGGACTCTAAAATCCACCCTCTGATTGCTCCAACAGTGGGCAAGACAACGGTAAAACTCATTCTGAAACCCCAGCTTTGCTCCTCAGGCTGGCTTGCTGCATTTAGTAAGAGCACTGCTTCTCCTACGAAACAGGAGCACCTGGGTACAGCCTCGGGGCCCTCTGTCCCTGGGGCAGCCCGAGATCCCTCACGGGCTCTGGGGGTGGACGGACGGCCCTGGAACCGGGCAGGCGGGCTTTCTCGGTTTCAGCAAAAGAATGTGCTGTGCTGGGACGCAGCCCCGGCTCCTCCGGGAAGCCGCACATCTGTACACCAGGCTTTCCTCTGCCCCAGTGAGTCTCGGCAAAGACAAAGCATGGCTTTCTCCTGGAAGGAGGAGCCCTCCAGGCTCTGGGACTGGGGCGCTTTGTCCCACGGCCTTCGGACCTGAGGGCTGTCCTCAAGCGGCAGGAGACACCGGGAAGAGTCACCCTCCTCCCAAGTCCGGTCTCCCCTGCTTCCTGGCCCTGGGACTCGGCATCCCACCTCCTCCCACTCCCCCCGTCCCCTCCCCCCCCCCCACCCCTGAGATCAGGTTTCAGCATCGCCCCGGAGACGTGGCCGGAGGCAGCGGACGGAGGAGAGCTGGGGCTGAGCGCGGCGCTTACCTGGGCACCTCGGGGCGCTGGTCAGTTCACAGCCGGCCCGGGAGGTCAGGGGCCGGGCGGAAGGCGCTCCCAGGGCTGTCCCCAGCGGCGTCCCCCACCCACCGGGGCAGGGCGACTCTGGGTTCCGGCGTCCCGGGGGAATCGGGGCGGGACGCGGGGCGGCTGCCTCTGAAGAGGCCCATTCAGAGGGCGGCGGGGAAAGAGCTCGTCCGGGGAAAGAATCCGGGCTTGCTGGGCGGCCGCTGGCTGTCGCGGGCAGCCTGCCCATTGAGTGCCTCCAAACGGCAGTGGCCCCGCCTCGCGCTGCTGCGCGGTTTGCTTCCTTTTCATTTCTTTTCCCCTTTACCCCTTTCCCTGCCTTTAATCTCTTGCAAACTCCCAGATGAAACCCTCCACAGCTTAGTTTCAGCCCCAGGCCCAGCGCTACCCAAGGGACAAGCCGCTAGTGCGCGTGGGGCTGGAGACTCCCGGGGGTCACCAGCCCCCCCAAACCGCCCCCTCAAGCGGGCCTCCTGTCCAGGATCTGCGCCTCAAGAGCCATCTCCCCCAGAGGCAGACCTGCTTCCCTGGGATCCGATGCTCACAAAAGAGAAGCTTCCACAACCACTGGAGTCCCTGGTCAGCTCCGCACCCCACCCCTGCCAGCCAGGGTCCAGGCCCCGTCCCTTCCCCCCGGGGTAGGGGCATTGCCTCTCCTGCGCCCCAGTCCCCAGCCCCACGGCCTTCACTCCATCCCCTGCCCAGGGTGGCCTGGGGGACCTTCCTCTCGTCAAACCCTGCAGGTTTTCTTCCTGGCCGCAGCAGCTCCCATGCCCTACCACTCCCAGTTTGCAGAGTCTCTTTTCTAACCACGTAGCCTGTTTCACCTGGCTGGTAGCTTAGTCCACCAGCAGGCTGTTGGTAGGTCTAAACACATTCTATCCCTTTCTTCCCTCTTCTCTGCTCATGTTCTTCCCTCTGTCTGAAAGGCCAGCCCCACCATCCAGCAGTCTGGTGGACTCCTATATACTCTTCAAAGCCCATTTCAAATGATCCCACATTTTTAAAAGACTTGGGACACTATCCCCCTCATTCAGGTAAGTCCACGCTCTGTCCCTCGTGACCTGAGATCTGACAGTAACGAGCCCATATAGCAGCGTAGAGAGGCTCTGTCCCGTGTGTGGCTTTTGAGGCCGAAGCTCCAGGCAGTAGATACGTGCATTACTAGGTTTACAGCCACCAAGCGCAGCAGGGCGTGGGCACTCGCCCCTTGCCGCTCCTGCCTTTCGGGTCGGGCACAGTCCCACTCATCTGTTAAATCCTAGTACCCTAAAGTCTTCCCTGAAAGAGAAGGTCCCACATCCCTCCTGGGAGGCCCCTTTCCCGCTCACGGGCTGGCACTGCCTTCTGCACACCACAACGGGACCAGGCGCCTGCAAGCAGGCTTCCAGAACACGCTCCAACCACACTGTGCCGAGTCACACCTGCCCAGCCCCGGTGTGACCCTCTGACCCACTCATCAACCTGGGGAAAGCGGACAGGTGCATGCCTCTCACCAGGAGAGACAGGCGTGCCTGGGGCCTTCGGGCCACCTCTCTAAGCCACAGGCCAAGAAGATCCCAAGGACCCTCTGCCCCAGAGGTCTGAGCCGGGCACATCCTCCAGCTTGTTTATGTGCCTGCAGGGCAGTGGCTGCCACACAGGATCTGTGGGAAACGCCTGACCACAGCCCGCGGCAGCCTCAGCCAGCGGATGGACAGGCCTTTCCCGTGGCCCACCGCTCCCTGAACGGAGAGGAAGGCGGCCGTCCGGCGGCCAGGCCCGGGAAGGACAGTGACGCAGCGGCGCTCCCCAGGGCGGGTCCTTCCCTTGGTGCCAGTGGACTCTGTGGGCCTGATAAGTCTGGGGCAGCCCATGGCTGGGTGGAGGGGAGGAGTGCCGCCTCCGTGCCGCAGCATCGGTGACCAGGACAACTCTGGTGGGGATTTACAGACACTCCAGAACCTTCTGGAGACCTGTCTGCCCCTTTTCCTTCTCTCTTATGCTTAGCTGGAGCAACAGGGACGAAGATTTCGTGGTTGTGCTGCAAGTGGCAGCAATTCTGATGAAAAGTCACATTCGGAAAACTCTTCCCCTAAAACTATGCCGCCCCTACCTAGCACCTAGGATCTGGGTCAGCGGGAGGTGGGTACCCGTGGGTGCTCACGCCTGCAGGGTCACCCACTTACCCCTAGTGGAATCACGGATCAAGTGCAGACACGGACTGTCCATTGTCGGCAATGCCAACCCTCCCCCGCACACGTCGTGCCGGCCACCGAGCCATCGACGCCTGCTGCCCTCCTCCACACCCCTAGTAGCTGTGTGTCTGCTTCCCTTTAAGTAAAAGGCGTCTCTCTCCTACTCACTCACTTATGAGAAAACAACACAAACTTTTATCCCGAACCTTATCTATGTTAGATGCCGGGACGTACTGATGAGTGAAACACAGACAGACAATAGTTTGGAAGCTACAGAGGGAGAGGGACACAACCCCAATCCAGGCCCCCGTTTCCCGCAGGCTGGGTCCTTACGGAGCCCACCCCACTGGGGGGCACATGCCAGGGCGGGGGAGAGCCGGGCGGGCTGTCCCAGGGACGGCCTGGGACCCGCTCCGCCGTGACAGGCGGCGCTGGACGGCCCTCGACACACGGCAGTCACGGCCACCTCACGGGAGGTGACGCGGAACCGTGAAACACTGCTGGGAAGGGACGGGGCGGGGAGCAACTACGGGGCAGGAGGGCGAGGCCTGGGCCGCCCTGAGAGGAGCAAGGTGGGAGGGCAGAGAGAGCGGCGACGCGAGCTCCTCTTCCGGGGGAAGACTCAGAAAGCCTTCGCCATCTGGGATGTGAGAGGGAGGACAGAGAACCGCGCGGGGAGCCAAGGACGCCAAAGCGATGGCTAAGGCACCTGGAAGGGCACGGGGTGTCTTGTGCCTCCAGAGGGGCGTGTGCTGTCCAAAGGCAGCATCTGGTCAGTGTCTTCCGGCCCCCCAGCCCCTGACGGGCCTGCCGGCCTGACACGTCCTTACGGGGGGCCGTGCTGTCACCTCAGCACTCCGTCCCACCCAGCGTCCACTCAATGACATGGAATGCAGGGCCGCCGCACCACCCGACGATGGGGTATCTGCAGGGTCTCCCTTAGGACTCGGTACGTGACGCAGCAAAGGAAGGTCAGAAGCCTTACGAGGAAGCTGCTTCCGAGAAAGGGGGCCGTGCAGACAAACTGTGGGCTTCTCCCGTGTACACAAGAGGGCAGGGCGGGGACCGCCGAGAGGAGAGTCCCAGGGACCTGCACGTCTTCAGCACAGGCTCTGCCCTAGTAAAACAGAACGAGGAGCGATCTTAGAAAGACCCCGAATGACCAGTACATCAGACAGGGATCCTCAGGGCCACTCTGACACCCTCCTGCTGCTTTCCCAGGGATGACCTGCCCGCCAGCACCCAGGGAAGCACTGCCCTGGGCTTCTGAAGGTCCAATTCAGTGGTCTGCTTTTGCAGAGAAGAAATTAAAGACAAACCCAAAAAGCCATCCCCCAGGACCTCAGTTATACACTGACTTCACAGCAGCCCAACCTCACGTTCCTCTCCAGGACATCTAACTGTAACATCACGCGGTCCATCTGTCCCAGTGCGTGACCCACGGAGACCAGAGGACACACGACATTCACCCCAAGATGCCCAGCAAGTGCATGCCGGGCCCTGGAGCACAGGAAAGGTTTTCCTTTTTGTCAAACTATGGAATTCTCATTTCCCCTGGCTTTTGTGTTTTCTATAAACTTGCTCTTTCTCTACATAGGCACATATGTAAGTGCACGGCACGTGGTAAGTGCTCAAAAAGCAATGAATTCCTCAGTCCGGGCATAACTGTGAATATATACATCCAAGGTGCATCCGAGTGCTATGCGATATGTATATACAAAAACATACTAGCACATGACAGGATTTCAACCAAACACAAAGCTTCTTTACCTCATCAGGGTGGTCTGGCCGGTGTCCCTGTCTGTCAAGGAGGCACCCTAATTTGGGGACACCAGGTTCCAAAGGCACTGAGCCGGGTGGACCACAGCCAGTAACAAAGGGTGAGAGGCAGACGGCAGATTTAAATCTTCACCCTTCTCAGGTCTCATAATCCAAAGTCTTCCCAAGTGTCTCCAGCAGAATGTGGAGTTTCCACCGGGACTGCCAGCCTGAGGTGACAAGAGTCACAGATACATTTACCTCACACCATACTAGGAATCCACGCAGGGCAGGGGAGCACCTCTGTAAGGAAAGGAAGAACTGCAAGTGGCATGGGGTGAATGCTTCCAGTAAGAAAACACCTCAACTGTCACGGGCCAGGGCTGCACGTGCATTTTCTTTCAAGTCGTTCCCAGTTCTCAAGGCGTCCTATCCCCGTTCGGAGGCGAGGTGAAAACACACACGGGCGTGAGTGGTGGCTGGGTCTGCAGGTGGATTCTGGAGCCCACACCCACTGCTGTCAGAGGATCATCAGCCTGCAGCCCACTCCAGGGCTGAGACCGACCCACGTCTCCAATCCCGGAGCAGAGCACAATTTTGATAGACAATGAGGCTTTGGAAACGCTTCAATGACCAAGTGCGTTTGGAATTTTAAAACTATATTGCAAGACAAGTTTCTGGTACATCCTCACATACGTTATCACATACGTATCAATGTACATTTGGTACATTATCATATATATATAAGCCGAAATCGACCTTCATTTCTAAGAGATGATACCATGCACAGTACCGCTATTATTATTTTTGCTTAAGTTTAAAAAATGTCTTAAGAGGTCTGCAACTTGTGCAAGAGCTGTATAATGGCGACTTTGGGCCCACATGTGTCTGTCACCAAGTCTAGGGCCTGGTCCCAGGTCACTGGCCTGCGGGGCTCAGAATCAGGACAGCAGCAAAAACCCCATTGGAAGCACATCAGAATAACTTTTACACGCTGAGATTCGAGAACAGTCCACCAGAGGGGGGATGAAATGAGCTGATAAATAAATTTAGAGGGACTTCCCTGGTGGCGCAGTGGTTAAGAATCCGCCTGCCAATGCAGGGGACACGGGTTCGAGCCCTGGTCCGGGAAGATCCCACAAGCCGTGGAGCAACTAAGCCCGTGCACCACAACTGCCGAGCCTGTGCTCTACAGCCCACAAGCCACAATTACTGAGCCCGCGTGCCACAACTACTGAAGCCCGTGCGCCTAGAGCCCGTGCTCCACAACAAGAGAAGCCACCGCACTGAGAAGCCCAGGCACCACAACGAAGATCCAGTGCAGCCAAAAAGAAAAAAAAGAAAAATAAAAAATTTAGAGAAACAAAGACGCCTTTAAACTCAAAGCACGCAAACAAAAGATGGCATTCATCGTGGTTGGGAAATCATCGGCTCACGTGGGGACACTTCCAAGCCGGCCTGTTTGGTGGATGAGGTGTCAGTACAGAATGCCAACATCTTATATGTTTTGAGCTTCATTCCACTCGAGTGAATGAGTGCTCTCATCTCTGCAGACTACTGCTCACCGCCCGTGCACAGGCCAGCACTGCACGCTGACCTCCAGCAGCCCAACACTGATGTTTAATTTTAAATATATTTTGAAGCTGTCAACCTTCCCGTTTTCCATTTTCTGAATCTGGGGCAGCAATGGGGGTAGCAATAGTTGCTAACCATGGCAGTCACACGGGGTCACCTTCACCAGCAGGCGTCCTTCTGCACGAATCGGAGTGCAAAGTGTCTCCCATGCGTACACAGATGTGGATATTCCTGTACGTAGTTATATACACATATGTACCTAAATATAAACATGGGGCTTCCCTGGTGGCACAGTGGTTGAGAATCTGCCTGCCAATGCAGGGGACACAGGTTCAAGCCCTGGTCTGGGAAGATCCCACATGCCACGGAGCAACTGGGCCCGTGAGCCACAACTACTGAGCCTGCGTGTCTGGAGCTTGCGCTCCGCAACAAGAGAGGCCGCGATAGTGAGAGGCCCGCGCACCGCGATGAAGAGTGGCCCCCGCTCGCCACAACTAGAGAAAGCCCTCGCACAGAAACGAAGACCCAACACAGCCAAAAAATATATATAAATAAATAAATAAAAAAAAATTAAATATAAACATGTTATAAATACATATATAAATGGACGAGCTTTTCAGGTTCTGCAAAATTCAAAGTAATCAGGGACGTCTACAAATGTCACACATGTTCACATTCAGTACATGCTTTTATTCCTACTATAAACACTCTCATTAAGTTTGTAAAATTTCAAAAGAAAACGGAGCTGGGTACAGGAAGAAAGGGGAGGTCTGGTAGAAACATTTTGCAATTTGTCAAGCTTTGAAGAAGGACAACTTTTTTTTTTTTAAACAAAAATAAAGCATTGCCTCAAAGTAACCTCTCTCTTTCTCTCTCTCTCTCTCTCCCCCTCTCTCTCAACAAGACCTTCCTGGGTATTCCTTTTCTTCCTCCCTCTGGCAAACATCACCCATTTTTACCCTTTGAATCCAACTCCAAGAGGTCGCAACAGCACTAAGCAAACGCTGCACCCCTCAGGCCAGGGCCTCCTTCCTGCCAGTTCAGAGTAGCCCTGGGTCAGAGCTCCTCCTCCACCTTCAGGTCACTGCCCACAGCCCCAGGCAGGGCCCTGAAAACACCAGCCCTTCTCTCCAGAACAAGGGTATACGAACTAGAAGCTGCAAAATGTATAAAGGCCTTCTCCTTGGCATGGACACATAGACACTACCAAACGTAAAATAGATAGCTAGTGAGAAGCAACCGCATAGCACAGGGAGATCAGCTCGGTGCTTTGTGACCACCTAGAGGGGTGGGGTAGGGAGGGTGGGAGGGAGGGAGATGCAAGAGGGAAGAGATATGGGAACATATGTATATGTATAACTGATTCACTTTGTTGTAAAGCAGAAACTAACACACCATTGTAAAGCAATTATACTCCAATAAAGATGTTAAAAAAAAAAAAAAAGGCCTTCTCTTTCAGTAAACTAACATTAACCATTAATGGCGCTCACTGAAGCCAAAAGTCCCCAAATGTTCCCTAAATCCCACTTGTAAAACCGTCAGGTGAAGACAATGTTCTGGAACTCAATAAAGATGACGGTCCTCCACGCAACGAACGGTTCACTTCAAATGGTTCACTCTATGTTATGTGAATTTTACCTCAATTAAAACAAAAAATCTCTTATGGATTAGTTGGAAGCTGAGATATAACAGAAACAAATTTTTAATGAAACCTTTCTTCATATTTTTTTCCCATTTATTTTGAAAATACCATCAAGACTCCTTAGCCTTTCAGCTACGAATGACAGAGTAATTTACATCTTGAGCTTCACAATTTTCTCTCTTTTGCCTCCATGAGGATTGAGATTAAATGACCCCTTTACTTAAACTCTTACTAATATTTTTGTTTTCAAGAAACACATTTCCTTCTGAGGCTCTAAAATGTTCTGCACCCAATTCAATGTTGGGGGTGGTTCCCCACACCACCAAGCAATGCTCCGACACCAGCCGGGGGTCCTACGATTCAACTCAACTCTATCTACCTGGAGACAGCGTCAGAGCTCACAGGCTAAGGGTTCCACCCCACAGGACCGCCCTCCCTTCAGACCAACCAGCTATATAGATCAGAGGTGCTCACGACCCTTTCCTCGGGTTCCAATAATTTGCTAGAGTGGCTCAGAGAACTCAGAGAAACATTTTACTCACTAGATCAACAGTTTATTATAAGAGGCTATAACTCAGAAACAGCCAGATGGAAGAGATGCACAGGGCAAGGCATGGGGAGGGGCATGGAGCTTTCATGCTCTCTCCAGGCACCCCACTCGTCCCAAATCTCCACGTGGTCACCAGCTGGGAAGCTGCCTGAACCCTGTCCTTTTGGGTTTTTCTGGAGGCTTCATTACATAGGCAGGATTGACTAAATCACTGGCCACTGGCGGTTGATTTAACTTCCAGCCCCTCTCCCCTCCCTGGAGGTCAGGGGGGTGGGACTGAGAGTTCCAACCCTCTAATCACAGGGTTGGTTCCCCTGGCAACCTGCCCTCCATCCTTTCCAAAAGTCACCTCATTAACATCACAAACACCGTTATGCTCTAATCACTTAAGAAATTCCAAAGGCTTTAGGAGCTAGGTGCCAGAAATAAGGAAAACCAAATATATACTTCTTTTTATAAATAACAGTATCACAGACTCACATCTGGCATTTCTAAGGATGGTGGCCCGGGAGACATGTGTTTCCGGGGGTGTCATGTAGGCTGTGTCCGGGAAGCACTGAACACACAGTCCCGAGGGCGGCCATCCCAGGCGCCTCCTTGAGGGTCCCAGGTGGGTAGAACCTGCTGGTCTCTCCCCATGGAGCGCACGGTCCAGATCCGGATGCCAGCTGCCCTCCCAGCACCCACCGCCGCCCTGCCATCTCCCGCTACCTGTCCCCAGTCCTTCAAGTTACAGCCTCCTCTTCTACTTACAACACGCTGCTAGGAGAATTCTACAGTATGTGAATTCATATTTAAGTATTCATTATTTGAGTAAATATTTCAATATCCCTCACTCTCCTGGGGCAGGTACCCTAATGTAAAAGAGGAGCTCGCCAGGCACAGGCCCAGGCCTCAGGAGCACATGCTGGGGAAGGGCAGGCTACTCTGGGCTCTGGTCCACCCATCACCAACCTCGGCTTGCTTTTTGTTTACTTTGCTTGTTTACTGCAGAGGTGAAGGGTGGGTATGAGGCACCTGTGGCGGGGATGAGCCAGGCAGGCTCCCGGGGCCCCTGGCACTGGAGTCTGGGGGCTTAAACTAAGTGCTACAGGACCTGGAGGGACACAGAACAGGATGTGTGCTACCCAGAGCAGAGGGCAAGAGCTGCAGGCAAAGGTGCAGTGCCAGGTTACGGGGGATAACACGGGCCTCTCCTGAGACAAACTCTCCCTCCCTGACCAAACCGGAGACAGGGTCCTGGAGCCTCGACCTTGGCCTTTGAGGTCTGTCCTCGGAGGACCCAGTCTTTAGCAAGGATTCTGCTAAGTCATCCCCCGCTGCCTGCTCTCTGATCAAGTTCCTCATCTCCTCCTTGATGTCTAAGCCCTGGTCTTCAGCAAGATCCTGTTGGGCCTGTTTGGCAAGAATCTCCCTCTCCTTGATGTTCCTCTTAGTAACTTTTCATCCCCTGACCCTGTCCCTGCTCTTTGGCTGTATTTGCTGCATTAGGATTTGAGCTCAGCTCCTTCCCCTGCTGCAATAGTACCAAATAAAATCTGTCTCTACCACCTTTAACTGGTGTCCTGCTCTGTTTCTCCCCAATATTTGTCTGCTGGTTGTCTGGGAAATAACCTGACACATCTGGGTTTACACTGACTAAGCTGGTACCTAGTTCAGTTTGATGTAATAAGACACACAGAGGAACTTTATGTAGTTAGTGTTGCACTAACTGCATACTAACTAAAAGAAGCCAGAACATAACTGACATCATCATATTAATAGCAACAAAATCAGAAATAGTTACAAAGGCCAAAATCCATTCTGCTAGGGTCAGTTGATTCCACCACCTGAATCTCCCACAAATCCAACCCACCTCCTCCCATCATTTCTGAAACCATTTTCGTGCTCCGCCCCACTGCCTACTCCGACTGCTGTTGTGCATACAGCAGCCAGACCGATGTGTGAAAACAGAAATCTGAGCAGTTCTCTCCCCGTCTCAAGACATACCCCCATCTTCTGTGGCTGCAGAGAACAGCTGTGGCTGGGCCTCCTCTCACCCCTCCACTGCCCTCCAGACCCCCGTCTCCATCCTGTCCTGGTCCGCAGTACCCTCTGCCACAAGGCCCGCACCTGCTGTTTCTCCATCCCAAATGCCCCCCTCCATTCACCTAGTTAACTCCTACTTAACCCTACTCACCCGTCAAACCCTCAGACCTCCTCACCAGGTAAACAACCAATACAAATTGGCAGAGTGCCATCGTCCTGTCCTGGGCTCTTCCCGGTCATGGGATCACTGGGTCCGTCCCTGCTATACCTACTGCACTTCCAGGAGGGCAGGGCTGGGTCTCTGGGCTCACACCAACCCAGCAGAGCACTGCGGAACAGAAGTGCTCAATAAACACAGGCAGACTGCACCCAGGCCCACTCCACACCAAGTATTCCTTCATTTTATACTTTAACTTTTCATTATAGAAAATTCCAAAAAATACGAAAGTAGACAGAATAGTATGATGAACCTCTGTGAAGACGTCACCAGCTTCAACTACTGTCAACTCACAGCCAATAAATACTGTTTCAACCACATCCACACCATTTCCCCCAATGGGATTTAAATTAAACTTTTAATATTGAGATCATGGTACAGTCACACAGAGATCCCCTATACCCTTTATCCAGTTTCCCCCGATGGTAATATCTTACTAAGCTATACCAGGATGGTGATATTCATACAGTCAAGATAGAGAACATTCCCACCCCACAAGGACCCCTCCACTCCCCCTCCACCTTTACCCCCTCCAAACTCCTAGAAAACACTAATATGTTCTCCATTTCTATAATTTTGCCATTTAAAGGATATTATGTAAGTGGAACCATACAGGATGTAAACTCTGGGGAATGGCTTTGCTCTGAAGATTCACCCAGGTGATGCACCACTGCTGCATCAACATTCCGGTTCCTTTTCATTGCTGAGCTGTGTTCCATGGTGTGGATGGACTGCAGTCTATCTATCCACCTGCTGAAGGACACCCAGGTTGTTTCCAGTTTGGGGCTATTTAGAATAAAGCTGCTATAAACATTTCTGTTCAGGTTTTTGTGTGAGTGTAAGTCTATTTCTTTGGGACAAAAACCCAGGAGTGCAACTGCTGAGTCACATGGTGGTTGCATGTTTAGTTTCTTTAAGAAACTGCCAAACTCTTTCCCAGAGAGGCTGCACCATTGTCCGTTCCCACCAGCAATAAATGAGAGTTCCAGTTTCTCCACATCCTCAGCAGCATTTGGTGCTGTCACTATTTTTATTTTTAACCTTTCTGACAAGTCTGTAGTGGTACCTCACTGTGGCTTTAATTTGCATTTCACTGAAGGCTAATGATGCTGAACATCTTGTCATGTGATTATCTGCCACTTGTACATCCTCTTTGGTGAAACGTCTCTTCGTGTCTTTTGCCCATTTTCTAATTGGATTGTTTGTTTCTTTACTGCTGAGTATTCACAGTGCAAATATTTACTCCCAGTCTGTACTTTGTCTTCTTATCCTCTTAACATGTTCCTTCCATAGCAAAAATTTTCAGTTTTAATGAAGTCTAATTTATCAATCTTTCCTTTTATGGATCATGCTTTTGGTGCTAATCTAAGAGCCTTTGCCCAGCCTGGACCCCAAAGATTTTCTCCTATTTTTTGGTAAAAGTTTTATAGTTTTCCATTTTCCATTTACGTTTTTGATCCATTATACATTAATTTTTGTAAAAGGTTAATGTTCTTTTTTTTCTTTTTTTGCCTTGGGTGCCCACTTGCTCCAGCATTATTTGTTGAAAAGGCTATCTTTCCTTTATTGACTTGTTTTGGCACCTTTTTCAAAAAAATCAATTGGGCATTATTTGTATGAGTCTATTTTGGGGTTTTCTATCGGTTTCTGTGTCTATCCCTCCACCAACACCACACAGTCTTGGTTACTGTAGCTATATAATAAATCTGGAATTTAGGCAAATCCATTCTTCCCACTTTATTCTTTTTCAAAATTGTCTTAGCTACTCAAGTTCCTTTGCCTTTCCATATAAATTTTAGAATTATCTTGTCTATATCTACAAAAAAACCTTGTCAGGAATTTGCTAGGAACTGTGTTAAAACTATGCATCAATTTGGGAATAAATGACATCTGTACCAGGCTGAGTTTTCCAACCCATGAACATGTCTCTCCATTTATTTAGATATTCTTTTATTTCTTTCATCAACACTGTGTAGTTTTCAGCATATAAGTCTTGTACATGTTTTGTTAGTTTTACACTTTAGTATTTCACTTCTAGTCTATTATAAATGACAGTGTATTTTTATTTTTTTATTAACTTTTTTTTGATGTGGACTATTTTTAAAGTCTTTATTGAATTTTTTATAATATTGCTTCTGTTTTTATGTTTTGGTTTTTTGGCCACGAGGCATGTGGGATCTTAGCTCCCTGACCAAGGATCGAAACTGCACCCCCTGCATTGGGAGGCGAAGTCTTAGTAACCACTGGACCACCAGGGAAGTCCCGACACTGTATTTTAAATTCAGGTTTCTACATGTTTGTTGCTACCATACAGAAATATAATTGATTTTTGAGTGCTTATCTAATATCCAACAACCCTGCTGAATTCACTTATTTGTTCTGGGAGGTTTTTTAGTAGATTCCTTAGAATTTTCAACATGGACAATCATGACATCTGCCGAAAGGGACAGTTTTATTTCTTCCCTTCCACTCTGTTATCTTTTATTTCCTTCTCTTGCATGGTGCCCCTGTAGAACTTCCAGCATTATGTGGAATAATAGTGGTATTAGCTGTAGGGTTTTTGTAGATGCTTTTTATTAGGTTGAGGAAGTTCCCCTCTGTTCTATTTTGCTGGGGTTTTTAGTCATTAATGGGTGTGAATTTTGTCAAATTCTTCTTTTGCATCTATTGATATCATGTGATTTCTCTTCTTTATCCAGATAATACAGTGGATTGCACTGATGGATTTTCAAATATTGAATCAGTCGTGCATCCCTGGAATAAGTCCCACCTGGCCATGGTGTATACTTCTTTTTATATATTACTGAATTCTATTTGCTTCTATTTGGTTAAGCAGTTTTGTGTCTATGTTCATAAGGGATAATTAGTCTATAGTTATCTTTTTTGCTGTTGCCTTTGTCTGGTTTTGGTATCAGGGCAACATTAGCTTCAAATAATGAATTGGAATGTGTTCCCTCCTCATCTATTTTTTGAAAGGGATTATGTAGAATTAGTGTTAATTCTTCATTAAATATTTGGTAGAATTCCCCAGTGAAACCATCTGAGCCTGGAGACTTCTTTTTGGGGAGTTTAATAAATTACCATTTCAATTTCCTTAATAGTTACAGAGTATTCAAATGGTCTGTTTCACATTGTTTACAATTTGTGCTTATCATTAAACACTACATAAGTTGTCTGTAATATTCCCTTATTGTCCTTTTGGCATCTACAGGGTCTTCAGCAATAGCCCTATTTCATTCCCGATATTAGCAATTTGTGTCTTCCCTCTTTTTTGTCAGTCTTTCTAGAGGTTTGTCAAATTCACTGATCTTTGCAAAGAATCAGCTCTTTGGTTTATTTTCTGTTTCCCTGTTTATAATTGCACTGCTTTCTGCTTATATTTTTTAGTGTTTCCATCCTTCTGCTTACCTTGGGTTTATTTTCCTCTTCTTTTCCTAGGTTCTGGAGACAGGAGTTCCAATTATTCATTCATTCAGACTTTTCTTCTTTTCCAATGTATGCATTTACTTTCATAAATTTTCCTCTCAGTACTGCTTTAGCTCTGTCCCATCACTTTTGAAATGTTTTATTTTCATTTTCTTCAGTTCAACATGTTTTTTGATATCCCGTAAGAGTTCCTCTTGGACTCATGGGTTATTTGCAAGTTTGTCATCTCATTTCCAGGTGTCTGGAGATTTTCCTGTTACCTTTCTGTTACTGAATTCTAGTTTGATTCCATTATGGTTGGAAAACACACTCTGTATCTGCTGAAGACTGTTTTATGGCCCAGAATGTGGCCCACTCAGGCCCACTGGTCCCGAGACCCATGGCCAGTCTGCCGTCTCTCCACCCCTCAGTCTTCCTGCATTTGTTTTCTATTTGCTGCCCAGGGTTCTCAGTTGTACTTGGCAAGATAAATAAGGAAAAATATGTCTACTCTATCTTCCAGGAAGCCAAAGCCACTTTCCCAATGGTAATTGAAAGCCAGTACTCTCATTTCTACGCAGTTGGTATCCAGCTCGAAGTGATGCAGAACCAGGCATTGGGTACCTCACAGATACTAGAGCCCTGAAACTGCACAGTGGTCATGAATGAGGTGTTATTGCCTATATTTATAGATGAGGAAACAGGTTCAGAGGTCACCAAGTATACGAGTCCCACTTATTCCACGACCGGACTTAAATCCAGGACCTCCAAGACTTTCCATGTGCTTTTTCAGTACTGACATTTTGTCACCACCAGTTTAGATGAGGAAAGTGAAAAACAAGGCCTTCCAATCTGACAATTTGGAATAAAAAGCCCCTGGCTGTGGAGTAAGGTTGATAGGTATGGAATCCTGGCTCTGCCACTGCTGGCTGTGAGCTCAGGCAACCTGCTCCGCTTCCCTGTGTCGATTTCCTCATGTGCAAATGCGGTAAAGGAACCAAGGCCCCTATAACACGACCGCAAGACTGAAGGAATCCTGTTGTAAAGAAGAGGGGTGAAGGTAGTCCCGAAGTGTGAGCCACGACCATCGCTGTGTCTCAGGGGTCAGCCACCGCCCACCCCCCGACTGTGCAGAGCACACAGGGCCCCCAGCCAGTGCTGTGTGTGTGTCTCTGAGCTCTTCCTGGGCTAACGTCCTCAGGGACTGCCGAAATGAAAGCATGGAAGACTCGGAAGGTGTTCTTAAGATTAAACGGCTCCAATTTCACATGTTTGCTTTTTGTATTTGAAATCAAAGCCCTACTTCTTCCGTGTGACATCTGCACACCGAAGTTACTTAGACACACTGGCTTCACAGAAGCCTAATCCACACTGGATGTGCAGGGCAGCGCTGTCACACATGGACACGCTGGCCCATGCAGCCCACGCCTGCCCCAGGGCCTGATGCTCCAGGCCGGGACAGTCGCCCCGCGTCACACACAGGGCACGCCGACCTCGCTCAGCCCCCAGGCCCTTCTCAAGTTCAGGAAGCGTTCGTGGTGCTGCACACAACGGCCCCAGTGGCCCACGTGCGGAGCTGTTAGCGAGTCTGAAGGTTTTCTCTGGGACTTTCTTTCCTCAAGCTTAACATCCACCCTCTACTGCTGTCACCAGCATGTTTCCAATGCACCTGGTCTTGGAGGGGTGGGATCTGACTGAATCCCGCGTCAGAGGGCTGGGTTCTAGCCGGAATCCACTAAATACGTTCAAATTAGCCATTAATCGCGGTCGACTCAGGGAGGAGGGCGCTGCGTGGAAATGGAGGCATGTCCCTCTGCTTCTATCTAAGTTATTAAAACACAGAAGAACAGACACACGGCTTCACGTGTGTGAGTCCATGCACCACACACACAGGAACACAGGCACTTCTCATGCTGTGCTCCTACACGTACACACAAATGCACCAACACAGCACACGTTCCTTCTTACCCTTCATTTCAGTCACACCTGCTAAGAAAGACGTGCAGTTTAATTCTATGCTAAAAGCAAGCATCTACGGTCCTAAAACCAGAACGGAAATTTTGGAAGAAAAATGGCCCTTCTCTTAAATGACACATGGATCTTGTTTTCTCTGGAAAAAGAAGGAAAATGGAGCTAGCTGTCATCACTACAACCTCCCCTGCGTAAGAGGTGGGATTTAAACACAATGTCTGCTTCCCCCTCCCCCAAAAGTGCATCTAATGAGCAGAAGTGATTCCATTACCCTCACTCAGCTTCCCCAGGGCAGAAAAACAGTCGCATAAGGAATCCACAATTACAGAGAAGAGCGATTTTCAAGTGTAAGTTCGGCTTGAGCTACATCCCCTCCCCACCTGCCCAGGGCCAGGCCCGTCCTGGACTCTCAAGGCAGGTGGGGAATGTCCATACCAGGAAGGGGTGCTGAGGAACCCACCACCGCCGCGTCAACTCCCTCCCCAGGGCCGGTGCATAGACAAATTCGACCCCGCAAGTGTGGCACGTGCCCAGGGAGGAAGCAGACCCGTCCAGAAGCGGCCACTCGCTGGGGAGATCCAGGATGGCGGCCAAGAACGTCAGGAGCCAGGACAGGTCTGTGTGAGCGGGCAGCGGGCGAGGGCAGCCGTGCCACTCAGAGCGGGGAGCTCGCTGCTCTCTGTGGCCCCCACTTCCTCTGAAAAGGGGGGGGTTGGGTGCTCCAGTTTCTTCTTTCAACTCCAAGAAATGCCACAAGGAGTTGAAAACCACCGATGTTCGGGTGCTGAGAGCACCATGACCCTCCACATCAACGCTTGAAAGTGCTCAGTGAACAGAAGAAAATAGAAGCACACCTGCAGGATGCCAGGCAGAGATTCAACACCATTGCTAACCCCAGCGGGCTACACAGCAGTGTCCCTGCACCTTCCCCAGCCAGAGCCACATTTCTGAGATGTGACACACGTGGAAATATTTCTGCATGAGAGGACATCCAGAGCAGAGGAAAGGAGGTGGGTTTCTTACCAGGAGCTCCTTTGTACAGACCGCTTGGGCTGCCCATCTGCGGCCCGGATGGGCTGAACGGAGGATAACGTGGGCTTCTTGTCACTGGAAAGAGAAAGCAGAGTAAGAGGCTGTTCCCCTCTGCTCCCTGAAGGGGTGGGACTGCACACTACGAGCTCTGCTTCTTTCTTACCATATGGCGTTTCTGGAGACACAGGAAATGCTGGTGTGGGAGAGATGGGCTCACTGCCACTGCTGGTTGGAGAGAAGATCCTGCCGTCGATCACACTCAGGTCTGGGGGATACGTGGTGATCACCGCCTGAAATCGGCAAGGGGGGTTGGTCAGGTGAAGGCCACTTCCAGACAGCTGGGGGCCCCCAGCACCCACTGAGCCAACCCTCGTCTGAGACTGGGGACAGGAGACAGCCATGGAAAACTGGAAGAAGCTTCAATAACAGTCAAGGCAGAGGGAAGTGTCTCGTGGTCAACATTACACAGCTCATAAGTGGAGTTAGCAAAGAGTTTGTGCAGCAGAGGGAAAGCGAGCGTTAAGTGAAAAAGGCAGGGTAAAAGAATCATCACCTGTAGTGTGTTCACAGATATATAAAATACCCAATGAATTAAACACACAGGCACAGAAAAGAGGCTGGCAGGACATAGCCCAGATATTAACACTGGTTCTGTGCGTGTGTTAAGACTACTGGTGACTTTCTTTTCTCGTCTATTCTGGGTTCCAACTTTTCCACCTTGAGAGTCAATGAAACCCTAATTTCAAAGGGTTCATCGTTGGGGGGTTTGCCAACCTGTCTTACTTCAATTCTGAATAAAAGCCTTAAGTACGCCTCCCCAAAGATGCTCTGTAGATCTCCCCACGGAGCACACATCCACGCTGACCCACTTTCTTCCTCCCGCCCGGGGACGCCAGGAGGCCTTAGGCGGGGGACTTGGGGTCCTTTGCGATGACTTCTGTTTGCCCTTTGCTGCTGCCGTCCACCCAAGGAGCTCTGAGACCTCCACCCTCACGACCCACCTGCATGCTGGGCCCCTCATCCCCATTCTACAGATCAGAACGCAGAGGCTCAGATGACCCCAGTGAGTGAGGTGCACGCCCGCACAGCTCTCTCGGGAGAGCGGGGATCCCACCCAGGATCCCGGCTGATGCACACCTGGGCTCCCCCCAACACCACCTGCCTTCAGGGAGGAACTTCGTTTGTGAGATGGGGACGAAGGCGGGTGGGGAACTGAACTGGCGATTTGGGACGGGGCTCAGGCCAGGTTCTGGGTGGCGGTGTGCATACCTCTTTGGCGCTGTCTGAAGAGAGGAAAGGCGCCAGGCTTGGGGCCTGTTCCGCACTGGTGGTCTTTCCCCAGCCGCACTTGGAGAAGGCTGCCTGCTGCCCAGCATCGTTGTCATACTGCTCGAGGCTCAGCTTCCGGAACCTTCCGCCCAGTGGCTCGTCACCTGTTAGGAGAGAGACACGTGGGCTGCAGGCGCTTTCATCATGGAGGAGAGCACTGACCCTCAGTTAAAACTGGCTTTAAAACTTCTCAGAGGCATTCTTTATTTTATTTTTTCCAGTTCCAGAACATTTTCATCACCCAGGATGAAACCCCACCCATAGCCATTAAGCGTTCACTCCCCATTCCCAACCCCAGCTCCTGGCAACCACTAGTTTACTTTCCGTCTCTATGGATTTGCCTATTCTGGGCACTTCATGTACATGGAATCACACACTCCACGTCCTTTGGCGTCTGACGTCTTTCACCCAGCGTGACCCTCTCGAGGCTCATCCTGTTAACTGTGTGAACTGGCCGTTGTCCGTGTCCTGTCCGTTTCTCCCAGCGTCAGCTCCACCAGGGAATCGTGCCTGGCCGGCCCCCCAGGGCCTAGAACAGGGCCCGGCACACAGGAGGTGCTCAGGAAGCAGAAGGGACGGAGAAAGGCTGGGACCCAGGATCGAGGCTTCTTTCCCCTCGCTGAGTGAGCAAGAAAGATTCTTGGTGGTGGTCAAGCTTCAAAGAACCCAGGGTGGGCCCCCTGATGGCCGCAGGCCCTGGGAGTTAGTCTGAGACCTCTGCCCGCATAATCCATCTTCCCCTTCTCAGGGCATCTGCGGTCAACTTTGGGGTCAGAGTGCCTGCACCTTGCTTTATGACCACCAAGGAGGTAACAACCACTCAGACCAGAGACACAGAAATCTTTCCTTGAGTCACAAACATAAATACATATCCATTATGCCTACACAAACGGTCACCTTCTTGATATGTTGTCCTGCATCTTTAAAAAACATTTTATCCGTTCTTTGTTACCTCTGTGAATCATCTATTTGTTTATGCTCAATCCCAGTACACAGGTATAGTGGTATCAGGATTGCTGACCTGTCCGCTTTTTACTCCAACGTGTCAAAGGTACTTTGTATTTCCTAGCTGGTCCACACTGGTTGCTCAGGGGAGCCGCGGGGGCTGCTGCACGTGGACGTGCAACCGAGGGGCATCCTCAGACTCACGGGGCAGGGGGGAAGCAGCCCCGGAAACCAGCAGCTCCTGCGAGCCAGCCTACGCCTTCCGGAACCGGCTTCTGGGCGGGACCAGGCACCAGGACGGCACCCAGGGCTCTGGGATACGACCGGGCTGGGTGTGACCTACAGCATGCCGGAGCTGTGTGCGAGCCCTGTCTGCCCGCCCCAGTCGGGGCCAGAGTGGCCTGAAGGCCACTCCACCCGCAGAGTTTCGGGGCTGAGTGAGGACCCTGCACGTGACAGCTGGACTCTTAACAGCGAGGAATCCTGGGGGGAAAAAGAAGCTTAATTCAAGCGCCAACAGTCGGCATTCGCTGTCCCACTGTCCAGCGCAAGAAATGTCACAGATCCTCAGCCCGGCTCCAACCAACTAAGACTCACTTTATGGGGGATGGGGGAGGGGTCGGGGGCTGCAGTCGATCTGTGGAATCTCACGACTGGAGGTTTGGGAGACCTGCTGCAGGCTGTTAGGATGGCAGTGTTTCTATCGATGATGTCCTCTGAAAATTCAGACGTGTTAAGGGTCTCCCCTACAGTTCAGATTTAAGCTATGTAAGCCCTACTGTGACGGTCACGATGACACTGCATTTAAAGGTGGGGTTTAAATTACCAACGTGCACGTGGCTCATCTGGAGAGACTCCGCCCACGGCTGTGAACACGCTGTCACGTGAGCACCCCAGCAAGCCTCGTGCCCCCCCCCAAGCAGGGCCTTTCAGAAGCTGCGTGGAATTCAAAGGTTGCTGCCTGAAGGGAGCTCCGTCCACAGACGGAGAAACTCAGCAGCTGTGTCCAGTGAGGAGAGGAGTGGGACTCCTTCGAGGGCGCCCCCCCCCAAACCCTCCAGCTGCCCAAGGGTCCCTTCCTCGGACAGAGGCCAGCCGGGCACAGCCCTCCGTGTCACACGGGAGGACATCTGCTCAGTGCCGTTCAGCTGGTGACCCAGCGGGCGAGATCTCAACCCGGTCTCCGAGTGGCCGGCCCCTCCCAGACTCCTTCCACCCCTCCTGACACCCTCCCTCCGTTTCCAACAGCTGCCCGCTAAGACCCGGCCTGGAGGGGCGAGGGGAGAGGGCACTAGGATTTGGGAGTTGGAGGCTCACGTCCACCCTCACCAGCTGGGGGATCAGCTGGAGGACACCCTCCAGCCCCCGTTTCATTGTGTGAAAAATGAGCACAGTGCTTGCCCCCTTCTCTCCCCTGCAGAGAAAAACTGGGGTGAGGATGAAATGAAACGCGTTTAGCACATGCACACTGACACAGCGCCACCGCCATCCCGTGGCCCTCTTCCCGCTCCCTCCACGAGACCGGCGCTGCAGGACTGGCCCCTGACTGCCACAGACCTGCCCCTGGATGGGCATCCAGAGCCACCGAGGGAGGGGGCGCCGGGAGGTGCGAGGCCGCAGGGAGAGGCTGGCCCCCCGGAGGATCAGGCTCGCGTGCTGTCACCTGGGCAACAAAGGTGCGGACTGGGGACAGAAGGGGCCCGTGTGAGCCTGGCAGCCCTGAGGGCGGGGGGAACGCCAGCGCCCTCGTCCAAGGCTGCAGGGGTTACACGGAGCACGGAGCATCTCATCCAAAGAAACACCTCCACCCAAGTCGCGCACTGGGTGCTCAGTGGCCCTTTAACCGACACCTGCAGCCCATCACAGCCAAGAGATCCAGAGCCCACGCTGCTCCAAAGCCTTCCGGACAAGGGATCTGGGGACGGGAAGACAGCTTCTGTTCAACATGCAGGATAACAAACGGTGTTTTGTGGAAACAATACATTGCCATCACTCCAACACGCTGTGTGGCACAAAGCCCCAGAAAGGTGTGGAGAGTGTGGGCGTGCCCCGTGACCTCAGCCCTGACCTCGGAACCAGAGGGTTCCAGGAACTGAGGCCCCATTCCGTGTACGTCCTTGCGTATAAAAACCAGCTTCGAGGATGTACCGCAAAGGCCCAGCTATAAAAACATGTCCAGGTGGCATCAGGGCTCAAGAGGGAATATGCAGAACTGAGAAGGGAGTTCCAGAGAAGGAAACTTAGATTTTTTTTTTTTAATTGAAGTATAGTTTACAATGTTATGTTAACTAGACTTTTAAAACCTCTCTTCAGGGCTTCCCTGGTGGTGCAGTGGTTGAGAATCTGCCTGCCAATGCAGGGGACACGGGTTCGAGCCCTGGTCTGGGAAGATCCCACATGCCGCGGAGCAACTGGGCCCGTGAGCCACAATTACTGAGCCTGCGCGTCTGGAGCCTGTGCTCCGCAACAAGAGAAGCCGCGATAATGAGAGGCCCGCGCACCGCGATGAAGAGCGGCCCCCGCTTGCCGCAACTAGAGAAAGCCCTCGCACAGAAACGAAGACCCAACACAGCCAAAAATAAATAAATAAATAAATAAATAAACTATACTCTCCACTCACTCCTCTAGCTATAAGCAAAACTGTTAAACAAACTTTCTCAAAAAACAAAAATCAAACAAACAAAAAAAACCTCTCTCCAGGTTTCCTGTAATAGTCTAGTTTCAGAGTAGCCGGGGAGCTCAGCCTGTCATTTTAGCTGATTCGGAGCCACGTGTGGTCTCGGTCCTGGGCTTCCTCCAGAGGAGGCCCTGAGACAGCGTCCGTGAGTGGCCCCAGAAACGTCCTTATGGAACACAGGGGTCTGTAGCCATTTCCTGATGTTCTCTCTCTCAGGCACAAATGAAGATAACACATAGACTTTTCTTCACTTAAAAATCTCTCCTGTAAGGTGTTCTTCGTATCAAATACCACCTCGAGTGCCTTCACTGAACCTAAGTAATAGGGCATGTGGCTCAGCAGTTAGGGGTTTCATTCTTCAATAATCATGGATCAATACTTCACCGCTCCCCGGCCTGCAAGAGTGTGGTCACAGGCGGCCACCAAGGGTCTATGCCAGGACGGGCCTGGCCAACGTGGAGAGCAGGGGTCGGGGCACGCACACAAGCTCCACAGGGGACCCCGCTTCCAGGCTGCGACCTGCACAGAGCACTGCTCTCCCTGCAGAGTGTGTCTTCCCTTCCCAAAGAGGCAAAGATACAGGCACCAGGGTCATCATCGGAGGCCAGGCCTCCACAGGCGACAGACCCTGCCCTCCTATCAGACTGCGGCGTACACAGGAGGGTCCCCAGCACCATCCCGACCCCAGGGTGATGCTCCTGGAGAATCGAGGAGGGGGGCACGACGCAGCCGCGGCGCCGGGATGTGCCCGCACGTGCCCACCTCTGCCCGGGGGGAAAGCGGGAAGCAGAGGCAGGCCGCCTCACAACCGCCAGGCGGCGTACTGCGTCGTTTCTGCAGATGAGGAAAATGGGGTCTCGGGTTGAGACCTGCCCTATCCCACACAGCAAGCTCCAGACAGGGGTGTGGTGCCCCGCGGAGCTGATCCAAAACCCCCCACTGCAATTCCACTCCCCCAGGGCCGCTTGTCCTCCCTCGCCAGTGCCAAGCGAGGGGCGGGTCAGCCAGGAGGTGACACTGTCCCCTCCCACCTCAGAAAGCCTGCTCAGTGCAGACGGTGGCCCACAGGCCTGGGAGGCACGGCCCACCCACACAGACAAGTGGTGCTGTCAGCACCTCCACGATAAAGAATGGCTAACGCGGATGATGGAAGGGACACCGGCTGAGATCGGGGACCCTTCCTTCTGCCCACGTGCCAAGGGGCAGTTGACGCCCGCTTTGCTTCTCAAATCCTTCTACCCCTCAAGTGAATTTCAGATTAACAATGGCTTATTCCTTACAATCTCTGGAAGCGCCCCCTTTGGCATTTGAGTAAAAAACACCGGCTGGGGATGTAGTTCCCAGAGCAGGTGAGCGCAGAGCAGCCTGGACCAAAGGTAGGAGGAGGAGGGTTTTAAAGGCCTTCCTGTCCGAGAATTGTTGGTCTGACGGTGGAAGTGGGGCTGAGCAAAAGGCATCTGACCCCAGGCCCACCCGCTGGCAGACGCCGGCTCCCAAGCCCGCTCGGGCAGGCCACCTCTGGCCAAGCGCGGAGCAGTTCTGCCTCTGTGCCCACTGGACGGTCCGACAGACGTCTCGGGGATGAAATGAGGACAACCGTCACCACTGAGCCTGGTCCAGGCTCAATGACATAATGCAGCAAAAGCCAGTGCAGGACACAAGCCCACAGCAAGAACCAAATGTGGAAACTGCAGCCACCAAACACGCCAGTGGAAGATTCATGCAGTCACTGAAAATCCTGTTTGATGGAATGTGAAGGGAGAAAACATGCAAAAACATTACGTGAAAAAGAGCAGCGTGGAAAAGTGAGCATGTGGCATTATATCTGTGAATTCATTTTGATTTTTAAAGGTAAGAAAATGTACCAAAATGTTCACAAGAGGCTGTCTCTGGGTCGTGGAATTCTGGGCACTGTGAATAGTTTTTTTAAAAAATACCTATTAGGTTGGCCAAAAAGTTCGTTTGGGTTTTTCCATAAGATGTTACGGGAAGCCGAAACGAACTTTTTGGCCAACCCAATATATCTTCCAAAGTTTTCACTAATAATAGGTCTCACTTTTAAAATCAGGAAAACAAGATCCAGATCATCTTTAAGAAGAATAAGTTTTCTTTACATTTTGTAGAACTCCGAGTTGACCTCACAGACCTTCCCAAGTCCTTCTCTACTCATTCTAATTCTAGTAGAACTAACTCTGTACTAGTACAAGCACACCTCATTTTACTGCACTCCGCAGATACTGTTTTTTATGAATTGAAGGTTTGTGTCAATCCTGCATCAAGCAAGTCTATCGGCACCATTTTTCCACGGCATTTGTTCACTTCGTGTCTCTGTGTCACATTTTCGTAATTCTCACAATACTTGAAACTTTTTCATTATTATTATATTTGCTATGGTAACTTGTAATCAGTGGTCTATATTACTATTGTAATTACCTTCTTTTGTATTTTGAAATTAAGGTATGTCTACTTTTTTTTTTTAGACATAATGCTATTGTACACTTAATAGACTACAGTATAGTGTAAACATAACTTTTATATGCACTGGGAAACCAGAAAAATCTGAGTCACTTTATTGAGGCGATATTTGCTTTATGACGATGGTCTGGAGCCCAACCTGCAATATGCTTGAGGTCTACGCCCATATTTAGTTTCTTTGTGAAGATCCACAAACACAAACGTGTTTGGTGTTTGATTAACCTGTCATTCTGACAAGTCTGCCGTGTGTGATGGCTGGATCTTCTCATCAGATACAGAGACAACCCTATGGGAGGTGGCTTTCTGCACCAATAAGCTCACAGGAGCTGTACAAGTTACCTTAACTTAAAGAGAGCAGGACTAGGGTGTCCGCGAGGTTGGGATGTGAGCACCGCTGGGCGGGGGCCCACACCCCTTGGGTCATCCAACAATGGCCGGATGCAGGCTGCCCACTCTCCCAAGGGAGGGCCTTGATTCCATTTCACTTGACGAGTTGAACTGTATTCCAGAATCCACTCCATAAATCCGGCCATGACCATATTTTTCCTTTTCAGTAGAGAAATCAGATCCAAGAAAAGAGGAAGAAGGAGACTGAATGGAAAGCAGGACAGAGTCGCTGCACTAAAGCCCTGTGCCTGTGCCGGCTGGGACCCTGCAGGTGGCTCGGCAAACTGCCCCCTCCCGCGGGCCTTCCTCAGGCAAAGGGCAGCTGGAGCCGGTGCCCCTGCGCCTGCCCTGCTCGGCCCAGGTGCGGCCACTAGAAAACGCCCCAGGACACCACCGCCCTCCAAGTCACAGAAGCGGTAGGGTTCAGTGCAGAAACCATGGCAACCTAGGACCACAGAGTTACCAACAATCTCCAGGAACCCGCACGTCCCCGCACGAGCCCCGCTCACACTCTCAGCCGCGGTCTCCGTGGAGGGTCGGTGCGGGGGAAAGCTCTTCCTGTACAGAATGCTGCCTGCCAGTCTCGTCCTCGGGGTCTGCTTTTTTCCACCAACACGTGGCATTGTGATGCGGTCTGCAATGGCCACACAACCAGACACGGCCCACTCCTGGCCAGTCCCTACGCTGGTCTTCAGACCCCTCTCCTTTCCTCCTGCCACCAGACACGATGCACTCCAGGCCTCGGGACCCACCTACCCAGGCCGGAAAGGGGGGCAGGTGTCCCCAGGTGTTCCCCTCATTGCCACTCCCAAAGACCTGAGAATCTCAGCATTTTAACAATTCACTTTACTCACAGGTGGAGCTGGGGTCAAGGACACGTGCTGGGCCTGAGCGCATCGGCTTTTCGAGGCGCTGCCCCAGCCCAAGTCAGGCTTGGGGGGTGAGGCTGAGCTTCCCTATGGGATGTAGGAGCTCGCTGAGCCTGAGAGACAAGCAAGGCTTGGTCATTCGGTCATGCGGGCCACTCGTAGGGATCGAGCCCTGCTGAGATTGGGGTCGGGTACTGCAACCTTACACGGGTCACCACAGGAAAGTGGCATGGGGTCAGTGCGGGAAAGTTCGGGGGTGCTGAGGACAGAGCAGGAGAGCCAGTCCTCATACAGGGGCACCCAGATGCCCCCACTGAGCCCTGGAGAAGTGGGGTTTTCAGGCCAAGACTGTGGGGTGCCCGTCAAGCACTGAGCACCTAGCACTGAATTCAGCCTAATTAGGGAGGTGGGTGGCACTGTGGTCGCCAATTCACCCCTGAGCCAACAGAAGTGCAAGCGGCGACTTTTCCCAGACGACTAGTAAACTGTAAAAACACTAGAAAACTGGATCTTACAAAGCCAGGAGCCCCTTGGCTACTCTGCACCGAAATACAGTGAACTCCCAATTATGCAACAGAGTGCAGACACGTGGTCGTAGGTAACTCAGAGCACACTTGTATTTCCCTTGCACTGTGCTAGGGCAGATTCAGATTTATCCGGGCGACTATCTGATCCTATTTAAAGAGGAACTGGAGAAGCAGCGAGGTGGGGTCATAGCACCCACTCTGCCCGCCCAAATAAAGCTTGCACCTGCGGGAGTCACTGCCCAGACCTCTGGCACAGGCCACCCGCCTGTCCTGGAAGCTCTACAGCAGGGGGAAGCTCTCCTGCCTCACCACACAGTGGGTCAGCCTCCAGGTGACTGGGACACAGGCCCAAGAGGAAACACGAATGTGAAACAGTGATTCTCGAACATGGCCGCACATCAGAATCACACTAAAAATGCTGACTCTCGGGCCTCACCCCTTACCTGTGAAGTCACAACCTGCGGGAGTGAGGCCCAGGTGTCAGCATTTTTTTTAAACTCCCACGTTTCCAATACACAGACAAGCTCGAGAACCAGGGCTGGTCTCAACCCTGGATTCACACTGGCGTTACACAAGTGGGGAGCATTTAGAAGAATTCTGACCCCCGAGCCACGACCCAGGCCAATTCAACCAGACCTTTTGGAGGCGGAAGCTGCGTGGGCACCTTCAGCACCTGCGTTTTGTCAAGTTCCCGGGTGAGTGCCCTGTGCAGCCAGGTGGCCAACGCCTGCTCTGACAAGGAGGCGGAAACTCATGAGCTCCTAGAACATGACCTTCATCTTCTATCTGGGCCACTGCAAGGTGAAGCACCCTTAAGCTATTTATTTATCTTTATACGATCATATAAGAATGAAGCCTGCATCATCAAGGCTTGCACGGATGGGTTCTGGAAACTCCCTCGGATTCCTAGGAGCAAAAACAATCACCAAGGATTCGTTTGGATTACTTGGCTCCAGAGTTAGTTTGAGGCCTCCTGACTTCAGCTCATTCAAATAAACATGTGCATCCTCTAAGAGAGAGCGTGGAAAAGGGAAAATGACAACAAAAAGCCCAAACACTCTTCCCAGCTTAAATGTTCCCAGGATGACTTAAGGAGATTTTCCTCCCTTAAGCTGAAATAGGGATTGATTCACCGGCAGGGTATATTCTTGAAGAGCTGGGTGACATCTGTTGGAAATCCCTAGTCAGAATGCAGAATGATGTTGAAGACCTCGGCAGGAGCAGTTTTTCCCTCTGGGGTTCCCTCTCTGACCCGACCGACCCCAGAGCCTCAGGAAAGCGTACGGGAACGAGACCAGCGGGCTCCAGCAAAAGCGCACCGAGAGGCCAAGTAAGAAAGCCTACCTTTTGGATTGCGCAAGTGAAAACCCTTCCCACTGCGGAACTCCAAAGTGCTTGGTTAGGTGGTAGCATTTCCTCTAGAATGACCTATTTAAAAGGGAAACGATTGTGCCCAAAACGCTAGGAAGCATACCCTTCTACTATAAGAAATTTCAGGAATACGCTCAGGTTTTACTCAAAGTAAGCTTGTAATTTAAAGCACAGATGTAAAAAGCCACACAGCAACCGAAAGGCAAGGAAGGTCACTACTGGCCTCCGGGGGTCTCCAAGGCGGACTTTCAAACATCTGAGGGGGCAGCTCCTTGGCAAGGTAGCAAAAGAATTGCCACGTGGCCCAGCAGTTCCACTTCTGGGTATTACCCCGAAGAACTGAAAGCAGGGGTTCAAACGAATACTTGCACGTGAACGTTCACAGCAGCTCTATTCACAGTCACCAAAAGGTCACCATCCAGCGATGACTGGATAAGCGCAATGTGGGCTGTCCATGCAGTCGAATATCACTCAGCCTTAAGCCTGCAAAACCTTATGCTGAGTGAAAGAGGCCCGACTCGAAAGGCCACGTATCATACGATTCCATTTATGTGAAATGTCCGGAAGAGGCAAATCCCTAGAGACAGAAAACAGATTAGGGGCTGCCAGGGGCCGGGGGAGAGTGGAATGGGGGTGACTGACCATGGGTACAGATTTCCTTTTGAAATAACAGAAGTGCTCTGGAGCTAGACAGTGGTAATGGTTGTACAACATTGTGAAGGTACTTGATGCCACTTAATTGTACATTTTTAAATGGTTAAAATGGTAAATTTTACATTAGGTGCATGCTTCCCTAATAAAAAAGATCTGAGGGGGTGATTTCTGTTTCCTAGGCTGGCCTGCCCAAGGGTTTTCACCTTGAGATGCACGTTATTTTATTTTAAATTGCTTTCTTTTTATTTACCCTTTTAACACGAGTGTTAGGGTGTTACATAGGTTTTTTTAAATTATGTGTTTAACTAGTTTGCATCAGCTATGACTGATTTCAGGGTAGTGAAGATGGCATCAGAAAACAGATGTTCTAAAAACAGAACCATGGGCTTGAGGGGTTGAGAACCACAGCTGCAGGCTGGCTCAGGTGGTCCAGAGCAGGCAGAAGAGGCCGCAACTCCAGGCCTCTTAGGGACGTCGGGAGACGCCCGTCAAGGTGACCACGTGGGGCACCCGAATCTGCCTGTTTGTGTGGTGAGGGTCGCTGCAGCAAAAGGAACTGATTCATCAACTCTCAGATTTATAATGTGCCTTTTTTTTTTTAATTTATTGATTTGTATTTATTTTTGGCTGCACTGGGTCTTCATTGCTGCTGCACGGGCTTCCTCTAGTTGCGGCGAGCAGGGGCTGCTCTTCATTGCAGTGTGCAGGCTTCTCTTGTTGCAGAGCATGGCCTCTAGGCGCGTGGGCTTCAGTAGTTGTGGCACGTGGGCTTCAGTAGTTGTGGCGCACAGGCTCAGTAGTTGTGGCTCGCGGGCTCTAGAGCGCAGGCTCAGTAGTTGTGGCTCGCGGGCTCTAGAGCGCAGGATCAGTAGTTGCGGCACACGGGCTTAGTTGCTCCACGGCATGTGGGATCTTCCCGGACCAGGGCTCGAACCCGTGTCCCCTGCATTGGCAGGCGGATTCTTAACCACTAAGCCGCCAGGGAAGCCCTATAATGTGCTTTTATGCAATGAAAGAAAGTAGTTGCAACAACAGCTTCCAGCAGCGACCGTGCATTTCTCACTCTGAAGTCTTTTCCAAACTAGAAGCATGCAGAGCTCCCCGCAGCGCAACAAGCCGACTCCATCACTAAATGTGCACTTGCGGCCATCAGTCCATCCACCGCTATTCATGGTCCTAAAGCATCAGTTTGAAGGGGCGTGGCCCGTCCTGACCCCTGGGCAGGAACCTCTTTTTTGGGGTCTCTCATGGCACGTGAATACCCTGCCTGCCGTTCACCTCCAGTGACAGGACCTCACTGGTGAAGAAAGCCCAGTTTCACCTGTGGCAGCAAACGGAGAGCAAGAGTCCTTCACAGGAATATCACCAGAAGCCCTTGGCCTGGGCTCACTGGCCCTCACTCCACAGTCTCCTTTATCCTGCTTCCCTGGTGGGCCGGGGTAGGAGGAAGTCTGCCCCCCGCACAGTAATTCTTGGTTGCTCCTGTTTTCCAGGAGCTCATGACTGGGGTGGGGGGGGGAGATGGAAAAGCAAAGGCACAGTCACAGGCCAGTGTTGTCCAGGGAGATGGGGGGAGCCCTGGGCACATGGGGAAGGGACAGTGGTCGGGGAAGCATTTCAGAGAGAATGTGACTTATGACAACCCAGAGAGCCCCTGACAGGTGGAGGCCACTGAACAAGAGGCCAGGCCTCCTCGGGCTCCCTGAAGGAAGCACTGTGCCCCGTGGTCCCACCCGCCCGCTCCTGTGTGCCCCGGGGGCAGGAGGCGTTGTGCAGCTGTACTGAGACTGGTCAGCATTAAACACAGCCTGAAACCACACGCTCTAACTCAGGTTCAAAACAGCATCCAGAGTTGTCATGGTGACACCAATGGGATCCCGCGTGCCTTTGTTCACTGCCTGGCTCAGCGGGTACAGGCCTGACTGGGCAGCTGAGAGGAACAGGGGCTTTCAGTGGACAGTGAGAGGGCAGGTGTGAAGTGAGAGTTAAATTAGCCGAGCTCAGGGGCCATGATCAGAGCGGGCAGCCAGAAACTCTAACCGCAAGCCCCTTCTAGACGGTATGACCGCGAGCCCCTTCCAGACGGTGTGATCGCGAGCCCCTTCCAGAACAGTGTGATCGAGAGCCCTTTCCAGACGGTGTGATCGAGAGCCCCTTCCAGAACGGTGTGATCACGAGCCCCTTCCAGAACGGTGTGACCGCGAGCCCCTTCCAGACGGTGTGATCGTGAGCCCCTTCCAGACGGTGTGATCGAGAGCCCCTTCCAGAACGGTGTGATTGAGAGCCCCTTCCAGACGGTATGATCGCGAGCCCCTTCCAGACGGTGTGATCGCGAGCCCCTTCCAGACGGTGTGATCGCGAGCCCCTTCCAGACGGTGTGATCGCGAGCCCCTTCCAGAATGGTGTGATCGCGAGCCCCTTCCAGAACTGTGTGATCGCGAGCCCCTTCCAGAACGGTGTGATCAGGACCCTATGCATGGAAGGAGGGAGGGGAAAGGGAGGGAAGTGGCGGCAGGGAGACAGCGTCCGGCAGACACCCACAGAGCAGTCCATGACTTTGAGAGACTCCAAGGGATGCAAAGATGCATACACAAAGCAGATCAATTAAGAAATTATTCTAGGCTTTAAAAATGTACTCGCTTTCTTTGTGTTAAAAAACACATAGCATTACGTTTACCACCCTGACCATTTTTAAGTGCACGGTTCAATGATGTTAAGCATATTCAGATTGTTCTGCAACAGATCTCTGTAACTTTCTCATCTCACAATACTGAATGAAAAATGACTCAACTGAAGGGGTATGGACACATTTCCTGAAGCTCTACTCTGCTAGAGCTTTTCAGAGGACGTGAGTGAACCCAAACCCAGACTGCATTAGACTTGTGAGCATAACACCCGCCATCTAAAGGTTTGTCTATGGCCAGGCCACCGTCACCGTTTGAAACCCACCGAAAGAGAACCAAAACGTAGTTCCAGTGAGTTCGTACTTTGTGTTTCCCAGAGGAAACCAGTGGAGGTCATCCTTCACGCTCTTATTACTGAGGTCGCCTGCAGCTGCCAAGGGTGGGACAAGCCCTCTCCTGCCAAGGACACAGAGCTGCTCGTCCCACACACTCCGCTGCCAGCTCCTGCAGGGACGCCAGGGCCTGCCCCCTGGACACAGGAGCACCCCCTGACCTGAAAACAGTCATCTTGCCTTGGAAGGGCGACGCGGAAAGGCCTGAGGGTGGAGAGAAAAGACCTGAGCCCTCGCTCTTTGCTCACCACGTCCCCAGACCACACAGTCTGCAGCAGGTTCTGACCCTGATCCGGGACCCTCTTCCCGGAAAGGCCTAAGAACTAACACAGGCTGGCCACGCAGGAAGAGCCCACGGGCCACGTCTGAGCCTGAGTCACCCGCCCGCTCTGACCTCGCGCTTCCTCTCTGTGACTGGACGCCATCCTCCGTCTCATTCGACCAGAGGAACCAGTAGTGCCTTGAGCGCGGGCGATGCTGGCGGAGACTTCTTGGTTTTGTGAAGCCCAGCTCCTCTGGAGGCACGGGGGCCGCCCCAGAGCCTCAGAGGTGGAGGAGCTGCCTCGCAGCACCTGGCCGGGGTCCACGGCAGGCCTGAATCCTGCTGCCGTGCGTGACGCCGGGGTCAGCCTGAGATGCCTTTCCCCAGCCGTCAGCACCTGCGGCCTCGGGGAACAGAGGAAATCCTGAGGGCGGGCATTCTGTCTCATGCCGGACGTGGCCAGGGTCCACGCTCACCCCTTCTTCCCTCGTCTCCGTGCGCCTGGATTCCCGGTCCTCGAACACACCTGCACTTCCGCACGCCTGGGCCCCGCCTCTCCCCGGCATCTGCACAGCCTCCACTGAACGTCCTCCTGGAGAGGCCCCGCTCTCCACTCCCCGATGCCCCGGCTCTCCTGTCGTGCCCCTGTGGGCTCGTGCCGCTGCAGCTCCCGCCCACGCTCAGGGACCCTACACTCACGCTGTGGACCCACAGCTGAGGGTCTCAGGTTCTCACACTGGATCCCTTTCGTTTGGGTTTAACATATAATATTCTTTTAAATTATTTATTTGTTTTTATTTTTGGCTGAGTTGGGTCTTTGTTGCTGCACGCGGGCTTTCTCTGGTTGCGGAGAGCAGGGGCTACTCTTCCTTGCGGTGCACGGGCTTCTCATTGCGGTGGTTTCTCTTGTTGTGGAGCACGGGCTCTAGGCGTGAGGGCTCAGTAGTTGTGGCTCGTGGGCTCTAGAGCGCAGGCTCAGTAGTTGCGGCGCACGGGCTTAGTTGCTCCGTGGCATGTGGGATCTTCCCAGACCAGGGCTCGAACCCGTGTCCCCTGCACTGGCAGGCGGATTCTTTTTTTTTTTTTTTCTTTAAGGATTTTCTTATTTATTTATTTATTTATTTATTTATTTATTATTTTTGGCTGTGTTGGGTCTTCGGTTCGTGCGAGGGCTTTCTCCAGTTGCGGCAAGCGGGGGCCACTCTTCATCGCGGTGCGGGGACCGCTCTTCATCGCGGTGCGCGGGCCTTTCTCTATCGCGGCCCCTCCCGTCGCGGGGCACAGGCTCCAGACGCGCAGGCTCAGCAATTGTGGCTCACGGGCCCAGCTGCTCCGTGGCATGTGGGATCTTCCCAGACCAGGGCTCGAACCCGTGTCCCCTGCATTAGCAGGCAGATTCTCAACCACTGCGCCACCAGGGAAGCCCTGGCAGGCGGATTCTTAACCACTGTGCCACCAGGGAAGCCCCTTTAACATATAATTTAAATTGACAGGCTTTGCGCTATCAATTACTGAAAGTTGATACTCATTGTGAATTTCCTTCGGCATAAATGAGTCCTGTGACACGGGCGAGCACGCAGGCAGGGGTGTCTGTGTCTGCAGAAGCACACGCGGAGCTCTGGCACAGTATCCTAGTGCCATCTGCCAGCAGAACACGGGGTCTGCCAGGGTCCGACAATTGTGGGCTGGGGGTTGATGTACCACGAATAAAATATTTTGACAACAGGAAACAAGGAGCCCAGAGGTATGAGGAAAACACAGCTGGCTTCCTGCCATCCAGAGAATCATAAACTCCACAGATTGAGTCATTTCTTTTGTTACTTGGGTACTATCAGTTGAAATCTCCCCTCATTTAAAATATGTGATCCAAGAAACCCACCGTTGAGCAGGGCTGCGGTGCAGCTGGGCGACCTGGGGGCTGGGGCAGCATGAGGCCCCAGCAGCGCCCAGACGGGTCTGGTGTCCGCCCAGAGCAGGGGAGCTGCAGCGGTGCTGAGCGCCTACAGGGAGTGAAACGCCTCCACATCTCACCCCGTTGTACAGGGTCTCCCAGGGCTTTCTGAGACCCCACCTCTGGGGGCCACTCTCGCCTCATGGGTGGGGACTGGCGCCCTACACTGCCCGTGATAAACCTCGCTCAGGTCCCCGTGCCAATTCAGCAGAGACACATGGGTCTTTGGAGGGTCACCTGCATTCCCACCAGCACCAGATCCCCTCTATTTACAAACATTCCCACGTGTCAGGAACCAAAATGAGTAAGTCACTGGCACTGTCCTCCAGGGGTTTCGATCTGGTGGCAAAAACTGAGTTTAGTGGAATAAGGGCTCAGCCATGAGATGCATAGTGAGACAGATGGAGGCTGTTTACACATTATGGTGGGCATGAAGGTCAGGGGTGATGCAGACAAGCTTCAACATAGCACCTAGAACGGGGCAGGAGCTGTGGGGCAGTGCTCACTATCTTCTTTACCATCACCATCACCATCACCACCATCACCACCATCATCATCATCATCACCACCATCATCACCATGACCACCATCATCTCCATCATGATCATCACCACCACCATCACCACCATCATCATCACCACCATCACCATCACCCTCACCACCATCATCACTATCACCACCATCATCATCATCATCATCATCACTATCACCACCATCATTATCCCTACCACCACCACCATCACCATGACCACCATCATCATCATAATCACCACCATCATCACCATGACCACCATCATGACCATCACCACCAATCATGATCATCACCACCACCATCACCATCATCATCACCCTCACCACCATCATCACTATCACCACCATCATTATCCCTACCACCACCACCATCCTCACCATTATTATTATTGTGCTGATAGCAAGTACACTTTCTCAGAAAATGCTTAGCCTTCACATATAATTTTCATCTCGGAAAAAACCAGAGCCACAGTGGGCATGCTGTTGCCTGCAGAGCTGGTGCAATGTGAGCTGTGCGGGACATGCAGCAGTCCCCAGAAGGAGCTCCACGTAATACCATTCCCAACTCTCTACCACCAGATAACTGGTGGTCTTTCTCATAGTCAGGACATGATCTGCAAAGAGTGATGGATTTCACTAACTTCAGGATGCTGAGGTCTCTGCGACAAACCTTTACTTACAGCCAGAAAGTAAGACACTGTGCAGCAGTCAGCATCCGGGGGCAAGATGCAAGGCAGGCCAGGGAGGGTCTCACGTAGAAGATACAGCGTCTTGGAACTTTCTGGCCTACTTCCCATTTGTGTGCAAGACTTGAGGCCACTCTGGTCAGATACTGCCCCACATCAGTAGGGCTGAGCCTCAGGCACACAGACATGGGACAATGCATCTGTGGGGTAACAGCCACCATCCTGGGAATGTCATGGAGCCTTTCAGATTCATCATCCCCTTCCTACTCAGCATGGTAGAACCGAGAGCCACACGTGGACCAGCTCAGCTTGGCAGCCCTGGCCTCCCCCATCTAGGGGATGGATGTGTGCTGGGGATCTGGAACATCTTCCAAGCACAGGTTTCCGGCATCCCCAAACCTCCTGAAACGCTCCACAGCTCAGAATCAGTTGGTTAGTTGTACACTTTTATGACTTTCCTTGCCATCTAGTGATTTTTTTTCTGTTGCTGGCTGATCTAGCTTTTTGCAACCAAGAGATGTAAATACTGACATTTAAATATTAAAATCAAATGGGTTCCAGTGTCCTCTATACCAGCCAGGGAGGGAAGGAAGTTCTCTCTCCACCTCAATTCAAGTGGCCGAAAGCTACAGACGTGCACATTCTTTTGATGAGATTTCTATCAATACAAGATGTTCCGGAGTGAGAGCCAGAAGTCTGCATGCAGGCTGTTCTGAGAACCCTTTACACTGTCCAGATCCTTTTCATCAATGTAGTGCAAGTCTCAAAGGCACTACACTTCCCGGCTTGGCACTTTCCTAAAACAGGAGCTGACTCTGGAGTTGAAAGCCAAGCTCCGGGTTAGAAGGCCAGTCCTCGTGCTGTGAGCTATGAGCTGCCCTGCTGGCAGGTGTTCATCACTGCTCAGGCCTCCTACCAGAAGCTCACGTGCAAATTTCAGAAAGGTCTCTGAAGATTAGCATCCACATTGCTTATACCTAATCTATTGACGTCACCATAGTTTTTAAAAGTATAAAAGAAAACAGGCAAATGCCCGAGGTTCCTATCAAACATGAATGGATTAATAAACACTCTAACTGAATTTGCATAATTAATAACCTAACGTGCTGAATTTTACGGGTCTGTTGAAATATTCAAGTCCTTTAATTTAAAAAATGTCACTATTTTTATAAGACAAGGAACTAGAAAAGATCTAAAATCAAAATTAAAATTCCAATAATTACAGCGATGAGTTTATCAAGTAATTTAGGAACAGCTAACGAAAGGGTGGAGGAAATGAAGAGATTTTCTAACATCCCAGGCTCTATGTTTTATTGCTACAAGAATAAAGGAGAAGAAGTCACTAGGGACTGAGTTCCATCAACTGGAAAACAAATGAACTAAAGGAGGCTGTCAGACTGTAACCTGAGCCTTGGAATCCTTTTCCCCCTACACACTCAGATGCCTCCAACTGCTTCCAAATCTCAAAGGAGGTTTTAATCCAAAAAAAAGGTTTCTGGTTTTAATTTTTCCAAGCAATTTCTTTTAAGTAGGTTTGGTGAGATAAGAGACAGGATGCAGATAGCTTTGTTCGCAATGAAACCTTTTTTAAACTCAGAATCTCCTGAATGTGTCTGATTCAGTGGATTCATACATCCAAATCCTTCCAACTATTTAGCTGCTACTATTACTACTGTTGTCCTACGGCTACATGGTAGAGTCTGACAATCTACTCCCAGGAGGCTCTTCCACCTCCTTCCAACTCCAAGTTACTCACATCCAGGGGCACAGGTACTCAGGGAAGAGGGGATGTCACACACTTATGATCCAGGTACCCTACAGGGGCGTGCGGACCAGCACTTCCTGCACACTTCCACCAGCCGGGTATGTGATAGAGTTTCTTTTAACAGATAGAGCGAACAGAAATTCAGAGACTACATCCTTAACCCAAAGTCACACAATCAGCCAAATGCACACAGCTAAGCAGGACCAAGGTCTGCAAAGCTCAGGTAACCCAGGCCATCTGGACCCGGGGGGGTCTGAAATCCACTCCATCTGACTGCAAAGCGGGCAGGGCCTCTGGGTGCAGCCACAGGGGCCGAATCCTGCTCTACTGCGAATGACCTATGTGACCTTGGGCGGGCCACTTCCTGACACCTCTGGAAACTCAACTGTAAGACAGGATCCGCCCCTGTAGCCGAGGGGCCTAAGAAGATGAAAGGGCCCCGAGAACAATGCCTGCGGCAAGAGGGGCGCCCCTGCTGCATCAGTATCCTGGCTCGGCACTCAGGGTCAGACTCGGGAGTAGGGGGAAGCGACAGAGCTCTTCCTCCGTCACCCCTCCTGTCTTTACTTCTAGAGGCAGGGCCTTTAGGGAACCAGCTGATGCCCCAGAGGGGGACGCACACCAACGCGCCGACGCGGGAGGGCCTGGCCTCACTCTCAGCCCCGAGGTGACCTCTGGGTCCTTGCAGCTCCACCCCTCCCTCCACCTCCCCAGACCTCAGCAGGCTTGGACGCCTGCCTTGGCCCCATCCACCTCCTCTGTGTGGAAGCTTCTAGACGGACACTCCATTCCTTGACCCGGACACCCCACCTCTGTCCCAGTGCCCCCGGCCTGCGGGGCATCCTCCCAGGCCGCCCTGGCCAGCTCTCCGGGGCCCCAAAGCCTCTGTTTCGCCAACATGGAGAGCCTGTCACAGGCCGGATCCCAACTCCCTGCCCCACGTCCACTCAGCCGTACACCCAGAGGCTACCTCTGTCCGCCACAGCTACCCCCAGCCTTCCCAGGTCTCGCAGGTGGGCAAGAAGGCTTGGCCCTGGCCTTGCACAGCCGTGGCCTAAGGGTGAGAGCCTGCACCGTGCCCACCTCCCGCCCAGGACAGCCCCCAGAGCTGCAGGGTGCACACAGGGACCCCCTCAGGGCCCGCGACCCTGCAGCCGGGCCTGATGGCCGGGATTCCCACCGCGCCTCTCGGCCCCGACTCTCCGGAACCCGTCCCTCTGGCATCCCTCCCACTGCCCACCTCCAACCACCCCCGTGGCCCTGTCTCTCTAGCTCGCAGGCTGCTGCCCCACGGACAGCCTTCCCGCCCCCTGCGTGGCCAGCCAGGAGACAGCTTCGGCCTGTCCCCACGGGGCTGTGCCCAGGGCCCCAACTGTCCTCCTCATTCCCCTCCCCGGACCCTGCGTCGAGCCCGGCGCTCTCCCATAAACCCCTCTTCTGCACAGACCCAGGCAAGCACGCATCCCGTGGAACACCAGCTCACCTTGCCTCGCGGGGGCCCTGCCAGGGCCTTCTGCCGTGTCCTGCAGGCGGCCACTCGCCCGCAGCCCACCTGCCACACCGTCTGGGGCCGCGGGGCCGTTGGTCTGGCTGCCCGGCATGTTCATGTGGGTGGGGATGGGCTCAAAGGTGGGGTCCAGCTCCAAGATCAGCCTGTTGAGCTGCTCGATGGACTGGTCGATGTCCAGGGTGGGTGAGCCAGGGGAAGGGTCTGCGCTCAGCGCCGGGCCGCTACCGTTCACGACTCTGACATCTGGAACCCTGGGTGTGAACGCTGCTTTGCCGGGAGGGGGTCTCTGCGTGTCGGGGGGATGTGGCCCGGGGCCTACGCCCCTCTGGACGGCCACTCTGCTGCTGGCCCCCCGGGTAGGGGTGAGCGGGACCCTGGGCTGGGCCTGCGCCAGGCCGGAACCGTCAGCTGTGCCGCGGCCGCTGAGCCTGGCCTCCCCGTCGGGGGCGAAGCTGTACTGCAGAGCGGCCACCATCTGCTGCTGCCGCACCCAGGTCTGCGTGGAGTAGCTGCTCTGCCCGTAGGCCTGCGTCTGGGCGGGCACGGAGGGCTTCCTGAGCACAGGCTGCGGCTGCTTGGGCTCGCGGCTCCCGAAAGCCTGTTCCCGCTCGTATGGGGGCTCCACGGCGAGGCCCAGATCTGGGGCCAGAGCGCCGTGCTGATCTTCGCCGGCGGTGCTGCTGAATCCATCAGACAGGAGGGAGTTCTGGCTGCTCTGGTGGCAGGTGAAGGGGCCCAGGTGGGCGGACTGGTGGCCCTCGGAGGAGGAGAGGGTCCCGATGCTGTCCACACTGTGCAGGTCGTGGCTGGGCATCTCGTCGTCCAGGATGTCCGTCTCTCGGTCCTTGGGGGTGCTGTCTCCGTTCACGTGCACCTGGGCCGGTACGACATGGCGGGTCCCGCTGTACTTGCTGCAAGCATCACTCATGTCCTTGAGGGGGCTTCCAGAATCTTCGAGACCAAAGCCACTGAGCAGCTGATCCAGCTCAGCCTTTTCTTGGGGGCTCAGGCCCCTCTTGGGTCCTGGAGCCAGGCGCTCCTCGGTCCTGTCGGTCCTCACCGAGGCCGTGGAGTGGCCCGAGTCACTGCTGACAGACAGGGTGTGGTCGCTGTGGTCTGGGCTGCTGGCGGCTGGGACAGTGGGGGACCCTCCTGGGACACTGGGATCCGAGGCGCTCTTCTTTCTCACCTTGGCGTAAAGGCTGCCGTCGACAGGGCCCTGCGTGTGCAGCACTGGTGGGGAGAAAAGGAGAGACGGAGAGATGGACCGTTAAGTCAAGGATGCAAGGGGGCTTCGGGCTCTTGGAACAGGCCTCTATTTCTGTCTGAACAAATAAATGGATTCACAGCAGACAACTCAGAATAATCAGGGCCAAAGACGCCTCTAGGGTTCCCAAATTCTACATACACTCCTGCGAAGCAAACGCCCATGAAAAACACTCTGAATAATCAAACATTTTCAGGCCCTGCATTGTTTCTACATTTTTATGCAAAGAGAACGGTCATTTAGAGAACCTCTGGGCTTCTCCATACCGGAGTCATCTTGCCTCAAGGGCGCACTGTTAATGGTGTCCTTAGTTTGAATGCTGAACACAGCAGCTGCTCACAAATCCCCAAGACTCAAGAATGGATGGCGCCTATGACAGGAGAGAGCTTCTGTCAACATCTGTGAAGCATCCTCCAGGGACCTGGGTACCAGTCCTCGGTAAGCAGAACATCTGATTTAGGAGCCTGCTGTCCTCAACCTTCTGAGATCCGCTGAAACCTAAATATGCAACTCAACGAAAAGAGAAAGCACAGGAACTCGTCCCGGGCCTGCCTTCCCATTAGTGCAGCATCTTTGAGCCAAGAAGGTGCTGCTAAAGGCACGGCAGGACCTCAGAACACAGAGGGGTAAGCACTGATCTCCACGCATCAGGACGGCCGAGAAAACAAAATTAGGCCTCAAATGCAGACGGGAAGAGCGCTCCTATTATTAATTACGGCCTCGGCTGCGGCAGTCACCGCTCCCTGGCTCACAGCAAAGAGCTGGGAGGGCACCCGCCAGCACAAGAGAGCTTGAGGTCAGCCCCTCCCTCCCCCTCCGTCCTCCTCTGCCTCCCTGTTTGCCCGACTGTGAAATTGCAGGCATACCACCACAATAACGGAGCTGCAGAGGGCTTGACCCACGCTGTTTGGGGTCCTGGGAGCCACTGTATCCCAGCAGCAACTGGGCCTGGAGCCGCTCGGGAGGGACCCGGCTCGGCTCTGGCCCTGGCGGGCTGCGTGCACTCCACCATCAGCAGCTTCCGGCTTTTTTAAAAACGCCGGGGTGACACGCCAGGACAGAGATCTGTGGGGTATCTGGGGGTGCTGTGCTGAGAGCACATGCGGGCCCGGCTTCCCTCTTATCTCAACTGTGCCCAAGAGGAAGAAGCGGGGCTAGAAGTGATGGGGGATGGCAAACAAACACCGGAGTGCAGGCCGGTACGAATCTCCGCGACCCTCACCTTAACTTAGCGCCTGGTGGGGAGGGCTGGGGGTGGGGGAAACGATACATAAAATACGGTAAATAAACCAAGTCTTCAAGGCAGGCAACTGGTGACGTGAGCATCTAAGTCAGAGGCAGGAGCTGGATGCAGCTTCGGGGTAATTGGGGCAGGTGTCCATGACAGCTGGTGGTCACAGAGCACCTATCACGGGGTGTGCACTCAGCACATTTTCTCTAACTTTCTAGCATATTCCCCCTGTAAAGAAAAAGAACTGATGCTGAAAGAGCATTGGTAACTTGCCCAAGGTCAGGCAGCTGCTGGGAAGCCCAGGTGGGACCAGAACCCACGCTCTCTGGCTCTGCACCCTGGGAGCCCCTGGCCGCCCGGGCCCTGCTCACGAAGAGGCGGCACTCGGTCATGACGCTCTGCGTGGGATCAGCGAGTGACCCAAAGGTGCCAGGGGGAGGACCTGCTGCACCCAGCTTTGCACACAAGGATCCCGGAACGAGCGCCCCCAAGTTACAGGGCACCTGCAAACGTCACCCCTACAGCTGTGAAAGTGCAGAATCAGCCCATGTGGGAACCACCAGGTCATCATGCTTAGGACGCTGCTGGGCTCACGCAGAACGGCCCGTGGGTGAAGCGGGAGCTGGAACATCAGACAGACGCCAGTTCAAGTCCTGGCTCTACCCCAACCCGGCCTGCGGCCACCAACCCTGTGTTGGCCCAACTGCACAATGAGGGTTTGGCTGTGCTCTACATGAAGCTCAAACACGGGCACTGAAAGTCACAGCACACAGATGAGTGTCCTTCTAGCCCTGAGGAAACACCAGTTTAACGTGGCTTCTGTGGGAGACCCTCTGTGGCCAGGAAAACTCAACTAAGGCAAGACCTGGGGCGCCAGGTGTTTCCCTTCCATGCTGCAGAGTAGCAGGAGTGCACACTCGGCTCTGCAAGAATCCAAGTCCCGCCAGAGCGGAGGGGGGGCCAGGACAGACCGCCAGCCACACAGCCAGCCGGTGGGGATTTCTAGAAACAGATGTCCACGCATCCATGACTCAAGTCCTTCTCCCTGAATCTAAATGAAAACGGACTGGCGCAATGAGTTAAGGGGAAAAAAGGAAGCCAAGAAGGAGCTGTACAAAAATTCTTCTGATTTAAATCCAGGCAATGCCCGTTAATCATTTTGAGTAGAAGCCGGTGGTGACCCCACGTGAAGAACAGTCCATAAGGGCCTGCAGGAAACGGAACAGGACATGATACTTACCCTTGGCTGCGAGTTACGAGTAATCCCATTCTTATTATTTTTATTAGGAGTAGAAATCTTAAAATAATAATAAACGCATTAAAAAACAGCCCGATTGCCACGGACTAAACACCGGCTCTGTGCGAGGCCAGGCGCTGAGCACTTCGGCCTCGGTCTCATGGGCTCTCAGAGCTGCTCAGGGAGTGTGGCGAGACACCACCGCAGACCCTTTGCTAAGCGTCCTACCACACACACAGGTGACTGTCTATGTCAGAAAATGTCCAATAAATGGTATACCTATAGGAAAAGGATACGAACCATCTCCGAGAACCCTCAAAGTCAGACTCGCCCAAACTTCTGAATCACTTTGTAGGAGCTCAAATCTTCCCGAAGGCACAGGGCCTCTGGGGGGCTGTCCAGGGGCCTCCAGAGACACCCTACTGCACCCATGCTTTGTGATCCCGGGGAGTGTGGGAGTCAGACTTGGGGCGAGGAGGAAAAGGTGCCTCCGGTATCCACTGTCCCTGCCTGGCACTCTTTGCAAAAGGACTCGGACTGAGTTTCCCTGCCCCCGGAGATGGATTCCTGTTCTGCATTTACGCTGTACTTACTTGGTCAGGACATTTAGACTGTTCAATCCCCTGATCCTTCATTTATAAAAGGGAATAATTAGTCTTACCTTTCAATGCACTTATAAGAATTAGAGAACATATATAAAGAACCCAGGTCCTAGGCTCCTGAGATGGGTAGCCATAATTATCTTTTTTAAAAATTTTATTTATTGATTGATTTTATTTTTGGCTGCGTTGGGTCTTTGTTGCTGCGCGCGGGCTTTCTCTAGCTGCGGCGAGCGGGGGCTACTCTTCGTTGTGATGCGCAGGCTTCTCATTGCGGTGGCTTCTCTCGTTGTGCAGCACGGGCTCTAGGCGCGCAGGCTTCAGTAGTTGTGGCTCGCGGGCTCAGTAGTTGTGGCTCGCAGGCTCTAGAGCACAGGCTCAGTAGTTGTGGTGCACGGGCTTAGTTGCTCCGCGGCATGTGGGATCTTCCCGGACCAGGGCTCGAACCCGTGCCCCCTGCACTGGCAGGCGGATTCTTAACCACTGAGCCACCAGGGAAGCCCCGAGGGTAGCCATAATTGTTAAAAGCTCCTTCCGAGGTGGACAAGGCCTGGCATTCCCTGACTGTGCTCATTTCTTCCCTGTGCACCTTGCTGCTCCCAGACCACAGCAGGCACTCACCTGCCCCAGGGCCTTTGCTCGTGCCGTTCTCTGCCTGCTGGGTGTTTGTCTGTGGCACACATCTACATTCAGACCGACTGCAGACTGTCTCCCCCACAAGAATGTGGGCTCCAGGAGGGCAGGGGTTTGTTTTTTGCTCCCTGTGGTATCCCCAGCATTAGGGACCAGCCCCTGGCATCCAGTGGGCACCGAGTACTGACAGACTGAATGCTCTGGCTTGTTCTCACATGACAAAGCCTGGGGAGCTATTTTGGAAAGATGTTCAGCTGTCTTAGCTGGTAAAAAGACTAAAAATAACTAACCAACCTTCTGAAGGTAGAAGTGCCCACAGCCCTTGGCCACCTGCAGCCCCAGGGCCTCCACTCCCCAGACATCATAACAACCTCTCCCCCAGGTAGACCGCACAGCCCCAGCGAGTGGGCCTTCAAATGCAACCCGACTGGAAAGGTGCCGAAGTCAACGAGCGGGTTCCAAAATGTCAAAGAAAACAAAAGATGCAAACCTAAATGTGACCCAATGTGCCAACCTAATTGTGACCCAATGTGCAGACAGAGGGGCGAAGGCCCGAGGGACGTCTGAACACTATCTGTGCAGCCACAGGACTGGGGGTGTGATGAGGGCAAGACAGAGCCCTGGCATACAGTAGGTGCATAACAAGGGCACCGCATTTTACCATTTCCCGTCTCCTCCATCCTCCTGCCATTAAGATGGACTTTCCCAAGCAGGTTCGTCCCCACAGCTGCAGGGATGGGCGGGGTGCACCCACCTACTCATGGCCCGCCTCTAAACCACATCTAGAGAAGGGCGACCTTGCCTACGGGGCTGGTATTTTGTTTTCTGAGACCCCATGTGAAAACTGCAGGGTGAGAGCAATGAAAACAGAATCACAACCAGGGACAAAAGTTATCTAGGGGGCTTGGGGGAGGGGGTCACTGCACGACTGACTGACTGCCAAACCCTCCATGGAAAATGAGACACAAGCTCCAGCCTTGGTGTATGAAGCCCCCCAAAACTTTGGTCAGTCTTTAAGGACACCCTGACTTAATTGATGGTAGAGTGCCCCTTTTAATTCAGATTTGGAAAAGTGACGCAGAAAGTAATTTTCAGAGAACCGATATAGTCAAACTCCCTTCTGTGATCCCTGGCACGGCTGGGGCTGGGGTCCCACTGCCACCACCAAGGGCTCCCAGGGGAAAGGAGGTGGGTCCCCTGGGGTGAAGGAAGCTTGGGGTTGTGAAGCTCGGCTCCATCTCAGAGCTCAGAGTGCTATCAAAGCTGGGGTGAGTGCGGGGCCAGCAGAAGAAGTCTGGAAGGTGGAGGCATTCACTTCATCCGCCCCTTGCATCCTTTTGTAGATTTCAATGACACATTTTAACTTTGTGCTTCCAGCTCCAGGGGAGTTTGGGGGAATTGAATGAATCCTCATTCTGCAAATGAAGACCCCAATCTCCAGATAGAGATGTGACCCGCCCAGGACCCCCAGCTTTTCCACTGCAGATGCAGGACAAGAGCCTTTGCCTGTCCCAGTGCAGGATCGACCACTTGCTCTGTGCCCTGTCCCTTCCCGCCATCCCTGCCCCACCAACCAGAACCCAGGGCCCCTTCCAAAAGGAGGCCTGTGAGTTTTCTGGTAATGATTTCCCTGCATCCGGGGCCTAGTTAAAAATCAAACAAACGTTAACTACGGCTCTGATCGCTTCCGCTGAATGACACACCAGGCAGGTTCCCATCTGGAAAAGAACCAGAAGAAAGAAAAGAGCCAGTGGACATTCTTGCCTCGTTTAAGGGGAGAAGCTGCAGCACAGACTAGCCGCCCCTGCTCTGCTACCGTGTGCCGGGTCCCTGCCCACTCCCACTCGACTTTTGAAAGGGGGCTATCTCACAAGAAGGAAAAGAGACACCCCCAAAATATTTCAAAAGTAAGTAAAGAAAATCAGGAAGACCTAAAAAACGAAAACATTCCTTCTCATCCTGGCTGAACGCAGATTAACCAATGCCCACCTGTGCTCACAGGTATGTGCTCACAGGTGTGTGAAGAATCAGCCAAAGGGAAGGCAGCATCTCAACTCCACTGCCATCGGAGCACCAACCACTCGGCAACCAAGAAGGTGTAGAACTGATCTGTAATAAGTTCAGCTGTCCCCTGGCCCTGCTGCCAACACAGAAAATCCATTTCAAACAAAAGAGCAAACCTGAGGGCTTCGTTAAGCTCGCTGAAATCTTTCTTTCTTCTATATACTGACTGTATGAATCTTATGTTTTACTTTGTGAAAGGTTTGCTTGAAAAGCAACTTTTCATTTCAAAAGAGCTAACAGAATCCTCCCTGCAAGTCTTCAACGGAGAAAAACAGAAAACTCCTCTCCAGGAACAGTCCCACGAGTTTACTAAGCACTTGCCACGGCTGCTAGTTGGTTGTTTATGGAGCTTGAAATGGAATACTCAGCAGAGTCCCGACTACATGCTGGGATGAACCAGCCTGGGGAACAGGGAGAGGATCAAGAAACGGAGGGCGGCAGGCACATTTCACAGCATCTGACGGGTTAGCAGAGGCAGAAAGAGAGAGCAGGATTGCAAGAAGGGATGCATCCAGGAACAGCTGCTCTCAGGTGAGGCTGCAAGGAATCGTTATTTGTATCGTCAGAGAAAGAGAGAATGCAGGGAACAGCCATCTCCTGCAATGGGGCTGACACTCTAAAGACAAAGGCTCTGTTTAAGCACCTCCTATGCGCCGGGACACTGTCATGCCCCGGGGATGGACCTCACTTAATTCCCAAAGCAATCCTGTGAGGCAGTAATCGACAAGCCCATCTTACAGATGAGAAAACAGAGGCTCAGAGAGGTTATGCTAATATTTAGGATAATAACAGGCTACTGAATAGATCATCTGGAATTCAAAACTACCTCTACCCTACTCCCAAATCCATGCTTTCTGTTTTTTTTAAAACACTGGAATTCTAAACCTGACCAACCACTTTAATGTGAAATTAACAATTTAATTTCGGAAAGGAATTTCCCTAAATGTTTTCTTTTTAACTCCCTCTCCCTCTCCCTCTCTCTCTCTCTCTCTCTCTCTCTCTCACACACACACACACACACACACACACACACACACACACAAACACTCCTTAGAAACTACTTCAGCACTGTGTTTTCCTCCCTAACTCCCGAAATGGTGCGCTGTCGGGACAGGATCCTGTGTTTTGAGGCTGCCGGGTTGATGATGGCAGTGTTATGTCTGTTTCCTAGGCTACGGCAGCAGGACCGTGGCAGGCTGCGCGTTCTGTCCTTACAGTTAATGAGCTGCTCCCGCGTACACCACTTGGTCCCCGCCTACCGCACCCACAGCCCCTAGGGAGCCCTGATAAAGGGAAGGCTCCCCGCCCACCCTGACTCAGCAGGAGACAGGCTGCGCCTCTGGGCGCAGACTGCTGGGCAGTCGGTCACTCCCGCCTCCTGCGGCCGGCCCCACGTGGACCATCTCCAGCTCGCCCCTCCAATCGGCTCACTCACTACTCGAGGCCACTCAGCTAACCCAACTCACCCCATCAGAATGTCCCAATACCAGACGCCATGAGTCTACCAGACGCCATGAGTCTACCAGCCGCGGGCTTCCCGGGAAAAGTGTCTGAGAAGAAAGAAGGACAAACGATGCCATCATCTGCAACTACACCCAAAGCACTGAGCGAGCAGCCAGACTCCAAAGGCTTCCACTGACATCCTGGGGGAAGAGATCGGGGGCGGGCACTGGGCTCGCGGCGGGGAGGCGGCTACAAAAGAGGCACCAGGGATGATTTGGGTGATAGACGTGTTCCTCCTCTTAGCTGTGGTGGGAGCTGCAGGATAGGAAGTCAAACCCCTAGATGCACAGTAAACAGAGTGAACTTTATGTATGTACTGGGTTGGCCAAAAACTTTGTTCGGGTTTCTCCAGGCTACAAAAAACCCAAACCAACTTCCTGGGCAACCCAATAAATTACACCTCGATTTTTAAAAAGGTCATGAAATCAAGACCGAAATGAGGCTCACAATGCAATGGGCCACCCCCATGCACTGTGTCCGCCTCCCCCCTCCACCCCCACCCCCCCCTCCTCTCCTCATCTCCTTTTCTCTCTGCTCCCGCCCCCGCCGCCTTGAATTCCTCCACTTTCCCCCTCTCTTCCAGGACCTTCCTTCCTCCTCCTAGACTCCCTGAGATGGTGAGAGCTCTCTCCCCTTCAGGATAGTTGTCAGGGTCCCTTCGTGCCCCCCTTGCGGCATAGAGCTTGTTTTAACTTTTTCACTGGAGCGATTTATGTGCACATCCTCAGTCCCCTTCTGGACTTTCTGGCATAGTGCACCTGGGTGTGAATCCTAATTAAAAATCCTCCCCGCAGCTGTGTGACCTTGCGTGAGTTACTCAACCTCTCTGTGCTTCACTTCCCTTATTGGAGAAGTTGCCGGGCAACAGGTGTTTGATGAGGTCTGCCCCAGGATCACCGTGGTGATTTGGTGAGACCAAACACAAAGGGAAAAGCACAGGGGGGCGCTGGGTGAACACTGACCCTGCACATCCCCACACGTGTCCTGGTGATTCAGGGCTCCTGTCTGTGTTCCCTCCAGCCCAGAGCCTGGGGAATGATTAGAATGCCTCGTGCTGTCCCGTTCATGAGTATTCTTAACTCAGCCTGACTGACCTTACACTTCGGAATTATGTTGAAGAATTCCTTTTTAATAGAGATCGAAAGTAAAAGATGGAATTTTACAAAACCTACCTGAAGCTTCTATAACCCAAACTGCACAGCGCGGCCCTCCGGCCGGCCTAGCAGCCCACCTCCAGCTCTCACCAGCTGTGTAACACTGTTCGAGCCACGTGATCTGCCCGGCTTCTCAGCTTCCTCTAGGACCGATAACCACGAGGACAAAAGCGGTAGCAGTAAGCTAGCTGAGCGACGCCGAGGGCCTCCACATCGTCTCGGTGGGCTCACCACAAACTCGCCTCTGCTGAACCCGCGCGGTCGGGGGAACTGTGCCCCGTTCCACAGGGCTCAGCGGCAGGACGACAGCCACATGGGCGGATCTTCCAAAGCACACCCAGGGGCCTTCCTTACCTCTGCACATCTCGGGGCCCTCACCCTAGTGGTTAGAGACCGTTTCCCCCAGACCTGCTGCATCAGCTCTGACTGACCAGCTGTGGAACCAGCGACAAACTGCCCAGCTTTCAATGTTGAGAATGGGCCCTGGAGCACCGGCCCAGCACTGCAAGAGGTCGAGAAGCAAGCGAGCATCTCAGTGCCCGCTGGGTGGTGTGCAGGCAGAGGGGGCACCTGGGGTTCCAGTCTCTGAGGCATGGGGAGCACCGCCACAGAGCAAGGCAGCTGGAAGGGGGACGGGCCCAGAGCAGGAGGCTGGGCAGAGCGGGGTCAGTGACCCTCTACATCCTCTGGCCAGGTAGAGAGCTGCAGGTGGCTTTGGAAGTGTCCCAGGCATGCCTCTTCCCTTGGGGGCCTGTAGAGGCTGCAGGACCTTCACAATCAGGAGAAACACCCAGGCTTGGCCGGTGTCCCTCTCGGCGGAGTCCTTGTCGTCTCACCAAGTCACTCACGCCGAGATCTCTCTCTCTTTTTCCACTTGGACATTTACAATTGCAGCATTTATAACCTCTCAGGAAATGAGGCTTGCTTTTATTTTATTGCAATAGGGTTCTGCCTCTGTGCTAATTAAAGACTCCCCTGTGTTTGTACTGAATTAGTTCCTATTCCAAAAATATCGAGAGCTAAGAAAGGATGGCCACACTGGGGCCTTTGAGAATATTACCTTTAGTCTACAACAGCACAGACGGGTGACTGATACGTCACAGGTGAGGTGAAATGTGCCCTTTTCCCCTAAACAAAAGGCAGAAGATGGTGATTAGCTGCTAGGAACCCCAGGGGTGTGAGAGCCTGGCCCAAGCCCCCCGAACCCAAAACTACCCCACTGAATGCCAGGCGGGGAGGGGGCACCTGGCCTGCCGGGGGGGCGGATGGAAATCGCTCCCTTCGGAGCCAAGTCGAGCTCTGTGTAAATGTTTTCTAAAACGAAGGCAGGCTGTAAATTCTTGGAAAAAAAAACAGTGAGAGCAGGAGGGGGGCGTTCCAGCCAGAAAGGCACACGGCTCTCCAGGAAGGGACGCGCCAAGGTCAGGGCCCAGCACCCGGGAAGCTGGAGACAAACCGATTCCAAGCACTCCTGGCGGTCCCCTGGGCGAGGCCCGGAATGCTGCGATAAAGGAGCGTTGGGCTTCACGGGGGTGGGGAGGTAGCAGGCATGTCCCGGCCACAGTGACCATACCCCAGACAAGCCACACAAACACGGTGCTGGCAGGACCACTCCTAAGGGGGCCCCTCTCCTGTCCAACCAACACCCCAGCTCGGGCCATCCTGTCGAGGGCGCTTATCTTGGCAGCCGGTTCCCTTCCAGGCACTCCAGTGACAACGGGAGGTCCTGCGGCCCACTCAGAGGCCACCTGGGCCAGCCAGCCACAGAGCCGGCCACAAGCTTCTGCACGTAAACCCCACTTCACACCATCACTGAATCTCCAAGGGCAGAAGCAGCTAAGACCCCTCTAAACGGCAAATAAACCGTCTTCCCGGAGGCCTGCCTGGCTTTGCCTCTTGCCAGGTTAAAACTGCCGTTCAGCTCGTTAGTTACCAACGAACACCCTCTCTCCCCTCCTGGGCGTGTCATCCTATCCCTCTGGTACTTTTCCTGGCTGGCAACTCTCTGGTCTCAACTGAGGGTCTTTGCAGCCTAGCAGAAGCCGTGCACACACGCATACACACACACGCACACACACACACACATGCTCCCTGCTCACCTTCCTTCCAGACAGCCCTGCAGCTTGTTCAGCCCACATCTGTTGGACCCTGAAGAAAGCCTTCAACCCCAGAACGCAGCATTCCGGGATGGGGGCATGTGTCCCCCCGCAGGGACCCAGCCTCCCTCTCCAGGTACTGCAGAAGGTAGAAGATCTTGTTAGCTAAGAAAAGGACTTTGGTTCCACCCAAAAAGGCCAGTGCAATGTAAACACGAGGGTGGGGTTTCCTGCAATCAGGTTTAGTGAAATTTGAACCCTGGAGGCTGAGGAGGCGGGGAAAAGGCTTCTATTCAAGAGCCACTCGGCCGGACCAGCGTTCCCTTCCAAGCCTCCCCAGCTGACAAGCGGACGTGTGGAGCCAGCACCAAGCTGCTTGGGTTTACAAACCACAGTTTCAGCATCGTTTGCTTTCTTCGGCGTATCTGCCAGGAAGTCTTTGCCTTTACACCCTCCGTCTCCTGGGGCTGTGTCTCTCTTTCAAGCTCGATGTGGCCAAGTTCACTGTCAGTGTTAACTGCACACCGCCTATCTTTCAGGGGTTCCTTGCACACCCAGACCTCCACGTGCTGCCCAGCAGCGCCTCTGCACCTCAGGCCTCTTTATGTGCAACTTAGGTGGGCTTCAGCGAACGGTTTACCCCTGTGCTTTGATCGCATATTGGTCACAGCACAGCCAGATGCTCCGAGTCTCAAATGAACCTAAGACACCAGAGCAAACAAGCAAAGCCGTTCTGATGCCTTCAGGATCCCACAGCACAACTGGAACCTTCACAAACGTCACCACCCAATCAGCCTGAGGGGGGGAGACGGGACATAGCCAGCAGGTCCCAGACACAGATTTCTCCAACAAACCCCCCCAAACGGCCATCAAGGCACAGGTGACGTTTGCGCTCAGGAGAAAGCGTCTCTTTTATTACGGAACACAATGCACTGCTTGTGCAAGAAGGTCTATTCAGTTTGGTGTGCAAAGGGTCCTGACCAACCCCTGTTCCTGTCGAGGGAACTGACATCATTGTGCCCACTCTGCAAATAATACTGTCACTGCAATAAAGGAAGTGACTAACTGATCACACAATACTTTTCGTCAAAGAACTCACATCAAAAGAAAAGACATAAGAAACGGAAATCTGAAAGATCTGGTTTGAGGACTGAGACAAATGGGGCCTGGCCGTGTTGTAGCCAAGGTCATGTCCAGAGTGGGGGGAGCTCCTAGCCTTCTACAGGAGAGAGTCTTAAAATCAGACCTCTGCATCCCAAAGCTGACAACCGTGTGAAAAAACCACAGAATAAGGTACCAACAATGAGGAAGAGAAAGAAACAGCTGTACCCCGGCCAGTGGTCTCTTTGCTCCATTTCTAACAGAACGAAGCTGCATGACTAGTTGTGTGTCAAAAGAAGCCCGGCCTTTCGTGGGGCTCATTTCCCACCGCGTGGGGCGCCGGGTGGGTTTTCCCCATGTTGACGGCAGCTTCACAAATGAACCACGACAGCCTCCATGAATGCATGGCAACCGGCACCAGCGTGACCTTCAGATCTTGGCAGTTGTGCTGCTGCTGACGGCCTCTGAGTACTCGCGCCCAAACACTGTCATGGGCCCTCTGTTCCCACCTGTGGGTTTCCATCACACAGAGCCCATTCAGGCTGTTAGTGTCAACCTCTCCTGAAACAACACGGTCTTGTGACACTCTGCTGATGTGTGGCCAAAAGGGAGCTCTGTTGGCTCAGTGTTTTGAAAGGCCTCAAACCTTTCAAAGCTACAGAGGTGGGATTTTGTGCATGGGGTTACATAACTGATACAGAAAAAGACTTGGTGGGTTCCCGAAAGTTCCTGGGAGTTGTTGGCAAAGGGGGACAGGAGACCTGCAGAACGTTCAGTGTGATTCCTGGTGTGAGACCCATAAAGACAGAAGGAATATCCAGAAAAGGACAACCAACTGGGACTAAAAGAAGTGGAAATTTCACAAAGTAGTAGAAAAGATCGGCAGTATAGGAACAGCCCAAGGTCAAAACATGTATAAGAAGGTTCATAGCAGCATTAATCACAATAGCCAAAAGGTGGAAATATCCCTAATGCCCACCTGCTGATGAATGAATCAACACAATGCGGTCTAGCCATACTTTGGAACATTATTTGGCCATAAAAAAGGAGTGAAATACCGAAACAAAATGAATGAACCCTCAAATCATCGGGCAAAGTGAAAGACACCTGTCATAAAAAGCCACACATTGCATGATTCCACTTGTGTGAAATGTCCAGACGAGGGAAATTCATAGAGAAGGAAGACGAGGTCACCTGGGGATGGAAGAGGAGGGCTGGGGAGTGACTGCCAGTGGGCACAGGGTTTCATTCGGGGCTAACAGAAATGTTCTGCAATTAGAAAGTGGTGACAGTTGCCTGGCCAGACCCGGCCCCAGGCCCCAGAGGGACAGCTGCCCACCACGAGGCCGGGAGAGGTACCTCTGCCCCCGCCCCACTCCTTCCAAAACTCCTTTCCCTCTGGAAGCCCATGCTTTCCCTCCAGCCCCTCCTGAAGTACCTGCTTGGACTCCTAGAGCTACAGGACATAGTCTGACCCCAGGAACACCCTCATTGCCACCATCAATACCATCGCCAAGAGAGCATCACAGTAAATGGCAGAGACCCATTTTTTTAAAAGGAATAGGCAAATGATAACTGTCTCTACAGAGGCAAAATAAAGGATTTTCCCAGCTGCCCCTTCTTACAAAACACCTCCCTTTTCCCTTCATTCATGGGGAACTTTCCCCTCTTGAGGATCCCTGGGTCCGCTCCAATTTGCAGCCCTTTCCAAAGGGAGCGTGTGATAAAGTCACATACGTGGGATCTGAAAGCCCACCCCCTACATTTGGTATAAAGTCTGAAGAGACGGGAGGCAGGGTGACACTGAGACCACATCAGGCAAGAGACGGAAGGAGGAGGGGATGCATGCATGTGTTGGGGAGGGGGACACTCACGAGTACCTGCATCTCAGCCCCTTTCTCTCTCAGGCTTTTGGTTCTGGTTGTCAAATAACTTCAAGTCTGGAGTCATTCCCGTATTGGTGACATTGCCAAAATGCCTGAGCCCTGCCTTGGCAGAAATGCACCTGCAGGCTCTGAAGGGAAGACTGCAATCCTGCCCATTATTGGGGAAGTTCTCCCCACGGAGGACTCAGAAGGAAATTCACCAGGTTTGATCTGAGCTTAATTCACGCAGCCAACGTGCCACTGTCCAGGCTGGGAGGGAGGTGGAAGGGCAAGCTGGGAGGGGCTCGACTGAGAGGCAATTTGGTAAAAGTGGGTCTGCAAGAGCTTTTAAAGAAGGAGACAGGAAACAAACCCCTCACCACGTCACATGTACACACTCTCTGAGTTCACTCTCATGCAGAAGTTGTGTGACTTGGGGTTTTAAGGAAACCAGGGGGTCGGGCCCACTTCTAGTTTCATCTCTCAGAGAACCCACCGGCAGTCAGAACTCATCAGCTGCTGGTCCCCAAGGCAGGGCGCCAGTGAAAGGGTGCTCCAGAGACGGGATGCAGGGCACGGGCGCGGATCCCTGGGTGCCTGCCGCTAAAGCAGGTGCAGCATCAAAGGGCAGGGGCGATGCCGACGCCGGTCATAAAAGGCAGGAGGAAAGTGAGAGCAGGATAAACATGCACTTGGCTGGAGTCTAGGGAGATACTGGAGCTGCGGGCAGGTCAACAGCCACCTGCTTTTCAGAACCCTGCCCCAGAGCACAGGACACGCTCACTCCTGCGGTGGGTCCCACAGCCCGAGGGATGGGGGCAAGTTGGGGGCCAAGGACCCCGGTGAAATCAAGCCAACTCTCAGTGCCTCTGTTCGCTGTCTGTCCTGGGGTAATGCTACTTAATGCTTCCAGCCATCCCTGGGAGACTGACACGGGCTAATTCATGCAAACTCGTCCAGGACGACATGAATTCTGAGTCGATTTCTCTGACACCACTTGGGCTAGAAAAGCAATGGATTCTGAGATGGCAGCTCAGGGCTGGTCAGGACTCATTAACAGCTTCTGACATCGCACTTAACTCTTCTGACAGGCTCCAATCCATTTCAAAAAGCTAACACCCGAAGGACTTTATGGTTCTTAGCACAGACGGTGAGACTCTTGTATTTCAGATAAGATGAAGCCACTGCCCTCCAACCCAACTGCTGCCTGAAATCCCTTATCAAGGGAGGATTAACTCTGGGTCAGGGGTTCACACCTGGAAGGGGACCTAGCCAGGCCAGGGGGTCGGAGGATGTAAATCAAGAGAGCACAAGGAGGGTGCTTGCTGAGGTCTGAACAAGAGGCCCACCTCATCCATCCAAACTGGCAAATGCCATCAGCATTTGACACAGCGTGGGTTGGGTTAACGCCGTTACTCTGCTCTAAACCGTCAAAGCAAGCAATGCTTGGAAAAGTCTGGCTGGGCGCAGGATCTAAGCAAATTCTTCTCAGTCTGGATACAGAGAGTGGAGGCATTCAGTGAGTGGTGGCCGTGGCCAGACACTGATGACACACACACACACACGTGTGCGCACACACACGTGTGCACACACACGTGTGCACACACACGTGTGCACACACGTGTACACACACGTGTGCGCACACACACGTGCGCGCACACACACGTGTGCACACACACGTGCGCACACACACGTGTGTGCACACACGTGCGCACACACACGTGCACACACACACACACGTGTGCACACACACACACACATGCACACTGAGGAGGCAGCCCCTAAGTTCTGGAAGCTCAGCCAACAGCATTCCCATTCTGCTGGCGGGGAGCCTGGCCTTGGACACAGGGCAGATCCAGGACCTAAGGTCTGATCTGCCAGATTCCAGTGGACCCTCCTTCTGCTAAGTCGCCAAAGCTTGCTTTGCTTTTCCAAATCTCAACACCCAACCACAATTTCTGGGAAGAATTGTTTTCAAGTCCATTTTCAAAATGGCAACACCTAAATGTCACAACTGGCTCTGGCACTTCTAACTCTGCACACAGCCGTGGCCAGCCGCTTCTTGACCCAACTTGTCCTCACCAGCAGGCCAACTGCCGCAGGCTTTGCAGAGCGTCCTGCATGGGAGAGTGAGAGGACTGTGTCTTATTGTGAAGGTGGTGAGAAATCTGTCTCCCTCTCCTGCAACCAGGCCCCACGAAGCTCTTGGACAACTGTGGTCACCTGGGAGGCCGAGTCTGAACTACAGGATGTTTATAAGGTGGCAACTTGAAGTAGCAGAGCCAAAACCTGGGGGACGGTGGCCCCCGTCTATGCAACCTTGGATCCACGAGTTGTACCAGTGGCCAGAAACTCATTCATTGGTTAAAGCCAGGAACAGAGGAAAGCGGGGCACAGCAAGGCTTCATGCCCAACCGTGGGCTGTTCTGGAAGCTTCCCTGCCCCAACCCCTGAGTTGAATCTGGCGGAGAGTCTTAGTCATCTACCTCCTAAATAGGAAACTGCCTACTGCCCACCCAGAGCCACACCCGAGTCTGGGGCCTCCAGAAGCCTCTTCACTGCTGCCCTCCTGTCCGGCCCCCGACACCTCCCTTCACCCAGCGCCTGCCGCTTCCTGCAGCATGCCTGCAATGAGGCAGGTGAACGCCGGGCTCTCCCACGCCCCCCTTCCTGCACCCCTGCCTGCAAGAGCCATCTTCTTCCTGCATCTCCCTCGAATACACAGGCTGAGTAGCTGCTTCTCTTCCATCTTCCCTAATTCCTGGTACCTAGTCCTCCCATGGCACACGGGGCATCTTCTGGCCACTGCTGAGGTAGACAGAGAGATAGGTGCACATACACACACGTGCACACACATACACATACACACATGTACACATCAACACACATATGTACACATGAACACACATACACACCACGTATATTAAATACACAGACACACACATATACACACATATACACATATATATGCACACACATACATATATACATACACACACACATATATACACACACTCACATATACACACTACACACACACACACATGCACACATACATACACAAATACACACACATGTATGTCTTCCCCATGAGGTCTGCTTATTTTCTCTCCCTGAGCTCATCACAGCATCAGAAACACGGCAGCCCCTGAGGAAATATGAGACGCGTGAAAAAGGGAAAACGTATGAGCTGGGGTTACCTCGAGGACGATCTAATTAAAATAGGCCATTTCAGACAAGGACGTGCCTCGTCGCGCGAGAGAGGAAGAGCGGGAGAGCAGCGCCAGAGCCGCAGGCCTCGTGGGAGAGAGGAGCAGGGCTGTGGGCACTTGCTTTGCTGGCTCGCTGTGGTCCTGCACCACCCCCGGCCTCCAGCGGGGGGCCAACACTGCCTCTGGGCGTGGCACCCGCGTCCAGGGACCCGTGCGGTGCGGTGGGCACCCCCCCAGCCATCACAGCCTGCTGGTGCAACACGCCCTGTGCCACACGAAGTTGTAGCAGCAGCGACATTCATCGTTGAGCAGCGTCAGCACCAAGGTGAGAGACGGGAACAGAAACGTTTCTGGGTGGAACAGAAAAGTCACCAGAGCCGAGAGCAAGGCCCCACTTGGTGTCGCCATGCTGTGCTGCCACCTGACAGCGCAGGAAAAGACAGACACGTGCTTCGCCCACGTCTCAGCGTGCCACACACCTTCACCGACCTCCTGTTAGACCAGGGTCTCCATCAACCTCCGGGCTTCAGAGGAAGGGATAAGACTGTTTATAGGACCCCGTCGTCTGAAGGATGTGCTCAGCGCCTCATGCGGATCATTTCACTGCATCCTCTCAGCAGCTCTGGAGCTACACTATTCCCACTGTGCAGCGGAGGAAAGGACACAGGAACTTATCCGAGGCCACACAGCACAGGCAGAGAGGCAGGAAACCAAACGCAGGCAGCTGGGGCAGAGCTGTGACTCTTAAACCTCCCTGGGACAGGCCAGTTGTGGTCCCCGGGCGCAGAGGACTTAGCCCCATGGGAGGGACAAAAGGAACAGAAACAGTAAGTACCGCCAACCCCCATCATTCATGATTCCATATCTGAAAATTCACCTGCTCACTAAGAATTCCTTACTTGTAACCCTCAAATCAATACACACAGCATTTGCGTGGTCACTCACTGACATGCACAGAGTGGTAGAAGTTTCCAGGGTCCCACACACAGGCTCGTAGCTGTGGTGGAACAAAGGGACCCCTGCCTTCTCCCTTCAGCTCTCACACCATAAAGTGGCCTTCTCCAGGCCTATTTCATGCCACACTTGTTGCATTTCCGTGCACTTTGTTGGTGCTTTTCCTATGTAAAGTGGCCCCCCAGCAAAGTGCTGAAGCGATGTTCCTCAGAGCCGGAAGCCACGAGGTGCCTTATGGAGGAAACACGGGCGTAGATCAGCTCTGCTCAGGCATCAGTTACATGCTGCCGGCCAGGAGTTCGATGTTAATGAATCACCAATATAGAGTCAGTAAGGTGTCTTTAGACAGAACAGCGCTCGCTGCCCTGTCCTGTCACCCGACGCAAGTGGGGATGCCCAACTTAGCTCAATTCCATGTCCTGGGCCCCAAGCACAGGGCTCACCGTGCAGCCAGGGCCCCGAGGGCAGCGCCCGGAGATGGTCAAGCCCACTGGGGTAGACAGTCACATCTGTCCGGAAGCCCACCACCCAGTGCCCTAGAAATACATCTTTTCTGTTCACACTGCCTAGAGGGGATTATGCTGTCTGCAGGCCTCACCCTGGCCCAGGGACCAGCAGGTTTTCAGCTGGAAGTATGAGGTTTGCACCAGATAGCATTGGGGTCAAAGAGGCCCAGACTTGAGTCCCGTTTCCACGGTCTCTGTCCTGCGTGATCTCGAACACACGACAACTCACTCAGCTTCACCCGTGATCACCAACAGTACACAACCCTGAAAGGCTACCAGGACCCCTCACCAACGTCTAGCTTTTGATTTCTCTTGGGAACTGCCGCCTTTATCTCTAAAATGGGTCACAGGTTCTTGTGTGGATTAAATAAAATGGCATAGGAGAGGCCCCGGCAGGCTGCCCCGCTGTCTGCTGTCACCCCTCCCAACTTCTCTGTCCTTGAAAGAGCGCCCCACGAAATGCTGATGGGGCAGCGGGACCCCCATCACCCCGCCAGGGCCACAGAGCCGGAAGCAGAGGAGTGGCTCTCCACAGTGACGACAGGACACTTGGAATCATTTGTCCATATCCTCACTCAGACATTACAGGGGGGTCAAGGCCCCTGACGGAAGGCCACTGTGGAGGGTCCATTCCAGGACAGCAGGGATCTCCAAAGACAAATACAGCTTACGTCAATGCTTCTGTGTGCGTGTGGTTTTTTCCGTTTTTTTTTTTAACCAGTAGGGACCAGGGATGGAAGTGCAGATAGAAGAGAGGGCTGCAACATCATTTTCCAGCCAAAAGACACGGTTCCGTAGGCTACCAAACCCTGGAGAGAGTTTTGCCCTGATGGAAGCATGGCTGAGGCCCTGTTTCCTGCCGGCCAAGGCCCCCGCCTTTGCAGGTCTGGGGGCCCAGTTGCGTCCTCCTCCAGGGACCCACGCAAGGGGCTGCAGCTCCAGATGAGAGCTGAGGGCATCAGGAATGAGTTCACCGATGCAGGTCAGCCTCAGCGAGGAGCCCTGGAGAGTTGGGGGAAGGGAGGGAACTTCAGGAAGGGTAATGTTTCCATGGGAGGGAAGCTGTGTATGCTTTCTGGAAGGTGGCTATGCAAGGGTCTGCAGGGTCTTGGCAGCAGGGGCCACAGAGGCAGCACTTAACAACTGTGAGAACTCGGAACGCCACATGAGTTCCACCAAGATCAAGTGCAATTGAGGAGGGGCCAGATAGGGGTAGGGAATTAAGAGGTACAAACTATTATGCATAAAATAAATAAGCTACAGGATATATTGTACAACACAGGGAATATAGCCAATATTCTATAATAACTATAAATGGAGTATAACCTTTCAAAATTGTGAATCACTATGTTGTACACCTGTAACTTATATAATATTGTATATCAAGTATACCTCAATTTTGAAAAAAAGTAGATTCGAGAGGTCTAAGAAAAAAAATCAAGAGCTACTGGGAACCCCTCTGATGGAAGGCAGTGTGGTGGATGGACCAGGCACTGGACCAGTGCTTAGAGGTACGTGCAGATGCTTGACAGGGGCTCCAAGGGAGCGGTCAGGTGATGAGACCTGATGAAACCTGACACAGGCAGGGGCCACCCCTGCTGTGAAACACGCAGCCGGCATTTAGAAACCGTGCCTGAAGTACAACAGTGGTGCGGGCTTCACCTCTAGACAGCAGGAGGGTCTGCACCGTAAAAGTACTGACAGGAGCCCAGACACCCCAGGCAGACAAGTAGAGGAGCCTCGTGGCCCCTGGCGTGGACCGCAGACATCCCCAGCCGCCAGCCCCTGCCAGCCCAGAGATGCACAAAGATGGGCACCGGCGGAGTTACCACCACAAGACTCGCTTCTAGCTATTTAATGTCTGGACGAAAGTAATTGGACAAAAATGTTTTGATTTTTCTCTCCCAAATCAGGTCTGTTCTCAACTGGTGGTTGAAAAAGATGAAAGGCCAGCGTTCTCAAGCGCCTGGAAGAAAACTGATCCCTCTTCTTTGAAATCAGCCTCCGGGGGCTTCTTTCTGTAAACCTGGCAGATGCCACCCTTCATTCCTTTGCTCCTTCACGATACTTGTGACCCAAACTGTGTATCCCGTGGCCAGGAGAGAATATGTTTGGGAGAGACAGACTCACAAAAACAGAGATTAAATGATGCAGCCATACAACCAGGACACCAGTGTAATGAGCAAACAGAAATAAAACCAAGCCTGATTCCCACGAGTCCCCTCAGACTCACAGCAGCAGGGGTCCTGGACGGCAGGGTTCCCAGCCTCCAAGCAGACTGCAAGGAGATTTCTGATCTAAACGTGAACAGGCTACTTTTTCTGGGCCCTATTCTCTGGTAACTGACACAAGGTAACCAGACTCACCTTCACCGTCTGCACTCAGGTTCTCGTACGAGTCCCAGCGGATCAGCGGGTCTGCCGTGTTGAAGTCCACAATCACCCCGTGGTCGTTTTGCAAATGTTCACACCCTGCAGGGCGGTGGGACGGGGGCAACAGGCGTTAGTTAGAGAGAAGCCGGCGCCTCTGGGCGTCTGCCAGCAATGAGGCAGAGGAGCCCCCGCATCTGAGTGCCCAAGCCCAGCACTCAGATCCACGCCCTCTCCCACAAGCCCTCCAGTAATCAGAGCTGCTGTGCACTATTTGGGATGAACTGAACAACAGTGAACACCACTTGGCAGAAAGGAAAGGCGAACATTGGTCCAACATCCACTGGGTACGGGGCTCTGGGCGCTGTTTCTGCACTAAGGGATCACCCGGATGGCTTGGCAGGTCAAGGACCCAGAGGCGCCCAGAGGATCGGCCTCAGGGCAGGTGGACGGGAGGGCCAGGTTTGGGCCCTCCCTCGAGGCTCCCTGATCATTCTGAGGATGCCAGGAGGGTTCTTACCCCACAGCCTTGCATTTAACTGTTCATGCCTAAATCTATGGCACTGGGCACAGAAGTAGGGTGCTTCTTTTCCACAGCTATTAAAAACTGAATTAAAACTTTCACGAGTATAGACCTTGGTGATGGAAATGAACCATTTGCCTTCACGATAAAGGGACTGATTTCTCTTTAAATGTATTTTTAGAAAAGGAGAGAGTCTGTTTTGCTCATAAATATTTGCAGTCTACTATATTTCTAATCCTCTTTAAAACCATGTCGCTGTTTGTTGAGGGAGAAGTAAACAGGGCATCAAGACACGGCCCCAGTCCTAAGGTTCTGGGCCCTTCCTTGGGCGAGTCACACCATCTCTGGGGTCTTATTGACCCACCTGGGCCCTACTGTCTCTAAGGCAATGCCCTCCCACTGTCTAGTATCCTATTATTTTTTAACATCTATTATATTTCCAATTATGTGCAGAGGTGGGAAGCCAGACAGAGGCCCCAGCATGTGCATCACCCAACCAGGTCAGCACCCTGCCCCCCAGCATTCGGCATTCTACCCACCTTGAATCTTCTCAGGAGTGGCTGAGAAGACTAACTCAATCTTCCCATTATCAGGAAAACGGTCATCTAAAAAAGAAATCTTATGTCAACAAATTTGGAGACAATGAGATGGGAAAGGGTGGATGAATTTTGTCCTTATATTCCAACCAGGACAACCCCCTTCCCAAATCTCCAACAGCGCACCAATGACAGAGGAAGTATCAGTAGTTTCACCGTGTCTCTAGACATTTTTCTTTGTTGGGTCAGTTGCCAGTCTTTTGTGAGACTGGTAATGATTTTGTCAATAGGCTGACTTACGGGTGGAGCGGGGGAGAACAGTGAAAGAAACACACGAGGCCGCCGGGGGTCGCCCGCCAAGGGTCCACTGCCCACACCCCCAGTCTGGACTCGGGGCAGGGACCTCACCTTTGCTGGCGTTGTCCAAATCCTCCTTTGCAAACACAAGTCCATAGCCCTGAACGGCCCCGGTGTGAAACTGCAGGCGGAAAATGACGTCTCGGGTGGCCGAGCGGTACTTCTTGTGGTAGCACTTCACCTGGGGTAAAGAGGGTGTGTCCTCAGGGGAGCCCGCGCCCGCGGAGGGCGCTTGTCGGGGGGGGGCGGAGGGCGCTTGTCGGGGGGGGGGGCACAGGCCGCTCCCTTCCAGGAGGGGCTGGGAGTGCGCGCAGCTGCCAGCGGGTCCCAGCCCAGGAGACGGGCTGCAAATGTCACCGCGGCTTTGGTCCTTCTGGAGGACACCTGTGCTGTTCCAACAGGACAGGAATCCCACAGTCCTTAGTCCTCAGACGGACCACACCTCTACTCTGGAAGACGGCTGAGGAATGAAATTCCGTGGCCTCTTCTTCCTCATTTCATCTAAACTCTCCATGTTTCACCTTAAAGCCTTTCTGTTCTCATGAAAGAAGCAGGCGGTCATCACTTTCTGAACTATGCTCAATATTTATGTTGCGTGCTATAATTCAGAGAGAGAGAGAGAGATGGGGAGAAGGGACAAGGAAGGGAAGGGGAAAGGGAGAGAGGCCTTGGAATTGAAATTCCACTGCTGGGTTGTCCAGACGTCCTGAATGGCCACTTGAGACCAGTCTCCAGAATCACCGGGGCTGTGATTTGAACTCAGGCTGTGGCTCTGTGGCCCTAGGTCCCTGGGAGCAGCTCAGGCCCCTGGAGTGACTGTGCTGTTATGGAGGGTGGAAGCACCCCTTCCTGGCACGCAGCAGGGAAGGGTGGGCAGGGGAGGGGCCCTGGCGTCGTTTCCCACCTTTACACGGGGGCCTCCCTGCCCCTGCCTGAGGGGTCTGTGGACGGCGCTGGCCACGGGGAGGGCTCGAAGGTCACGGCGGGGTGGCGTGCTGCAGGAGAGGGGACCCTTCCTCCCTCCCACGGCAGGGCAGGGCTCCTTTCCAGGGTCCCCAGGGGTCCAAGACCAGAAGCAGGCTGGATCTTGCCCTCAGACACTCAGCAGAGGTGGCCACTCCCTGCACTGAGCATGCCCGGGAGGAAGGGAGGCTGGAGGTGCAGGGATCTCTGAGGCAGACATGCTCACAAAAGAGACTCTGCTCGGAAAAAGCTGGGCTTCAGTGATTCTGTGCAAGGTCACTGACCGCCCAGACCAGCGATGCGAGAGGATGCCGCAGGTGACCGGTCTATCACCTTCACTGACCAGTGAAACCACCACTCGAGAGAAAAAATAATGGCCGAAGGAGCCGCGGCCAGCGTGTCGGGAACTGTGCCCCTTAGGGTAGACCCCGAGGTCGTCTACCTTTGTGCTCTCTACAAGGAGACAGTCTGAAGAAAAAATGTAAACAGACCATCAGGGGAGTGTTTCACATTGACAAACGCGAGCTGAGCATTCACGAGGCGGGAGGTGCCAGGCGGCCTGTGCACACGCGGCCAGTGGGGATGCAGGCTCAGGCCTGGCCTCCGGCCCCTGGCCAGGGAACCAGCCAACGAGAACTCTGCAGAAGTGTGAAGCCTTCAGTTTGCTTTCCAACAGCAAATGGATCGCTGGCCGCAAGTCCTCTCCCACCTCGTCCGGGGTCCCTGGCTCCTCAAAGGCTGTCCCCTCAGCCTTCCTTCCGGAGTGTGCTACTTGCATCCTCGCCCCTCCAGGGCCCTCACCCCACACTGACCGCGCTGCCCGCTCAGCAGAGGTCCCACACGTGCTGCGGTGGAGACTCCCACGCAGAGGACGTGCCCATCTCTGTGGGGTGATGGACCACCCCCCCCTCTGTTTGCCTTTTTCCACTGGTACCTTGGAAGTACGAGGGAAAAGGGGAGAAGACTGGAGAAAAGGAAAGAGAGTTTCAGGCGCACACCAGTCTGGCCCTTAAATCTTTATCAACACTGAGGGGGGGGCTTCCCTGGTGGTACAGTGGTTGGGAATCCGCCTGCCAATGCAGGGGACACGGGCTCGAGCCCTGGTCTGGGGGGATCCCACATGCCACAGAGCAACCGGGCCCGTGAGCCACAGCTACTGAGACTGCGCTCTAGAGCCTGCGAGCCACAACTACTGAGCCCACGCGCCACAAGTACTGAAGCCCGCGTGCCTAGAGCCCATGCTCCGCGGCAAGAGAGGCCACCGCAATGAGAAGCCCGCGCACCACAACGAAGAGTAGCCCCCACTCGCCACAACTAGAGAAGGCCCGCGTGCAGCAACGAAGACCCAATGCAGCCAAAAATAAATAAATTTATACCAAAAAAAAAATACTGAGGGGTCCTGAGGCTGTAAAATAACCCAACAGGGCCTCCAGAAGCTGACATCCACTGAGGGAAGCAGCCCCAGGCCAGCCCACAGGGTCACGCCACACAGAGCTGGCAGCGCCCCCAAGCTGGTACCAGGTGCCTGTGGGCAGGCAGAGCCCCAGGTGGACACGGGGGCATCGCAGGCGCTGGGTAAAGAGGCATGTGCAGCCTCAGGGCAGCGCAGAAGGCCCAAGGACAGCTCCCTTTCAGGGAGGCCTTCTCCTGCTCTGAGTTACAGGGTTCATCCCGCAGGAAGCTCTTGACGGCAGCTGATCCCAACCAGGAGCCCCCAGGCCCGGCTCCCACCTTCCCCAGGACCCGAGACGTTCTGTGGGCTCCCCTCCTCCGGTCTCACCATCACTCATCACAGCAGACAGACAGAGACACACACACACACACGCACACACACACACACACGCACGCACACGCACACACACGCACACACACACGCACACACGTGAGCATGACTCATCACGCACACACACGCACACGCGCGTGCGCACACACACGCACACACGTGAGCATGACTCATCACGCACACGCACACACACGCGCACACACACACGCACACACGCGAGCATGACTCATCACGCACACGCGCACACGCGTGCACACACACGCACACGCACACACGAGCATGACTCATCACGCACACACACACGCACACACACACACGAGCATGACTCATCATGCACACACACGCACACGCGCGCACACACGCACACACACACACACGCGAGCATGACTCATCACGCACACGCGTGCACACACACACACACGCACACACACGCACACGCACACACGAGCATGACTCATCACGCACGCACACACACACACGTACACACACACGAGCATGACTCATCATGCACACACACGCACACGCGCGCACACACGCACACACACACACACACACGCGAGCATGACTCATCACGCACGAATCCCAGCCCACTCCAGGCACCAGGCAGAGGTCAGCACACGCCCTGGGGCTCGGGAGGGACGGCACATAGGTTCACCTCCCTAGGCTGCTGGCTCCCAGTCATCCTGGGGCACAGGCACCTCCCCAGGCCCAGCGTGACTCCAGTGTCTAAAGACTCCCAGTTTCTCACACGACAAGGGTTCAGGGTGGAAGGAAGAGCGGGGCATCCCACTGCCACAGAACAGCCGCCCTCTGCGCGCACATGCCCTCGCCGAGGGGTTTCCGGGGCCCCCTGACGAACCTCGCCCGCGGAGACCTGAGCCCTCCCCACACTCCCGCCCGTTGTTTCACCGTGGACTCCTCTTCCCACTGCTCAGGATGGTACCCGCCACCCCCTCAAGTCCTCCTGGCCACCTCAAGAATGACCCCCACTGTCTCCTGAAGGCACAGAAAGCCGCAGAAGTCTCGGTCACATGGGGTCCTGGCGGCTCCAACTGGAAAGGAGACGGACCCACCCAGCAGGAGCCCCGCCCTGGGGCCTCTGGCACCCCCTGCAGAGCCAGGAATGATGCATCATCCGCATCAATCGATCTTAGTGGCATCAGCGACAAGGGACCAGAAGCAGGCTCCTAACACGCCAGGGAAAGAACCGTCAACATTTTGCTTGAGAGTAGTGCCCAAAACGCTCCTTTTAAGGTATAAAGTATTGGTAACATTTTGTAACAATTAGAGTGGCTGAGGTCTGTTAATACACCCTTCATCCCTTCAGCAGTTAGCAGTTTTGTTTACCTAGGTCTCCCCAGAGAGTTTCTAAGAACCCATCAATCCTCTGCCTTTGGATTTTAGAATGTCTGCATTGGAAACAACAATTTCAACCCACTTTGCTGGTGGCCCCGGTGGCTGTCTACACAGGCATCAAGGAATGTGCGTCCTCAGAGAAGGAGCTACAACCACACACGCTTAAAGGTTTAATAAGCTTGATGGCTGCCTTCCTAGGTCAAAACACCTGCATCATCCAGCACCAGCACTAACCATGATTTCACTTGGAGGTGAAAATGATTTCAGAGGGTGGCAAGGCTGTAACTCACTTCCTAAACCATTAGTAGGTCAGCAGTGTTGGCTGTGAATGAAAACACAAGTAGATCCACTGGGCCGAGATGCAGAACGGATCAGGCCCGATCCAGGTCCAGGAGACCCAGGGCACAGCGGGGGAGAAGAATGCACGCACAGCAAGTCCCAGGACGATACGGTACAACAGAAGTCCTGCAACGACCTCCGCAGGGGCAAATCCAGAGGGGCCTGCGGACGCATTCATCTTCCCTGATCTTACGTAAGTGCCCTTAGCAAGAAACAATAAACTAAGGTGCTGTTTGTTGGCAATGGCTCCTTGAGAAAGGTCCCCTCTGTTGAGAAGTCGGGTCGCTGGAGCGAGGTCACGGAGACCCGCCCCACAAGGACAGAACGTAAGTGGCCACGGGGTTTGCACAAGCAGAGGCAGCAAGACGAGGCATGTGGATGGGAAAGTGTTTACAAGCACATCAGGGCTCTGGACCACCGCCAGGCTCCTCCTGACGGGCCTGCGGCCCATGCAAATTCCTTAGCGAGGTTACATAATGACACGCGGCTGCGCTCTCCAACGCCTCTGCCCTCCCACCCGACGGGAGCATGTTTACTGAACACCTGAGGCTCTGCTGCCCTTTACAAGTTCTGGGGTGGACTCGAAAACCTGACCCTCAGTGCAAGCACGTCGCAAAGACGGGCGGGTCAGGGGTGCAGTGGGAAGGTGCGCGCGGATAGGCTGGCAGTGTTCAGGCGAAGCGGGACAGCGGGTGGGTGTCACCGTGGCCCCCAGTGACAGCCCTCCCGCCAGCCCCCAAGTCGAAGGAATGACAGACAGAGCCCCCTCCACTTTCCCACGTAGCATTCTCAACCCGAAGAGCTGGCGAGGCCTTACTTCTTGTAAACTGGACCCCTGTGACCTTTGTTAACCCGTCTCAATGCAGAATCCCTCGTGAGGAAAGAGGCAGGTTTATCTGTGTACGAGGCTGACATTTACCAAAATCAAGGAGGGGAGAAAATCAAAGGACAACATTCCGCCTCACAGGACGGTGACCAAAGTGTCAACCTTCCCTGGGAGCTCCCTTCCACTTTCCAGAGCAGAGACAGGCTCTGCAGACGCCAGAGCCCAGCCGAGCCCTCTGCAGCTGGGGGTGGGTAACCTATAAAAGCATCCTCTGCAGCTTAGGATTCTGTCCAAGTCACAACCGGTCGCCAAATTCTTGAAGAGAAATTAAACCGCCTACACATTTGAACCTTTACACAGAAAAGGCCCTGAAACATTCTCCGTCTGCAGCTTTCTCCACTGAAGGAACGCCCACTGGATTCGCAGAGGGGCGCACCAAGCGATGACTCCCTAAAACTGAAGGACAGGGCAAACCGAAGTGCAGGGGTCTCCCACAGTTCATCTGCGACCAGGGGCTTCTCCTGCCTGGAGACTCTGGAAACCAGAGCCAACCTGCACAGCAGGAGGGGAGACGGCTCGCGCTACTCCCCAGGAAGCTCTGCCAACACCAAGGAACGTTCTGCCGCCCAGCTACTTCCCTGTGTTGATCCCTGAGGTCATTTTCGGGTTGAACCAACAGCCCTGAGATTCGGAGGAGCCCACAGATCATGCAACCTAATGTGTCCCCCAGAGATTATGATCCGAGTGTGGGGATGCCCTGGGCCCGTCCTCCAGGCCGGAGGGCACCACCTCAGAGACCCTCCTCCTCGGACGCACTGGAATCCTCTCTCCCACCCGTGAACCTTCAGATCCTGCCCCTGTGCACTCGTGAACACACCAAATTCTACCTGCACGAGAGCGGTCTGCCAGCTCATCTCACTCAACAGCTAGAATCTAAACTCTTGGAAGTAGGACCTGTGTGTGATTCACGTTCACATCCACCATGTTACCTGGCTCAGGACATACGCTGTGGGGAACGAATGAGAGAACGAATGACAAATCAGAGCCAAAGGTGCCGGAGAACCAATGGTACCTGATTTCACTATTAACCTTACTAGAATAGGTTTATTCCAGAATGGGTTTATTCAATGGACACAGGTATTATGGGCTGAATTCTGTGCCCCCAAAATTCATATGTTGAAGTCTTAAAGGTGGTTAAGGTAAAGTAGGGTTATATAGGTGGGCCCTAATGCAATCTGACTGGGGTCCTTATGAGAAGAAGATCAGGACACAGACACAACACACACACACACACACACACACACACACACACGAGGGAAGATGATGTGAAGACACAGGGAGAAGACAGCCATCTACATACCAAGGAGAGAAGCCTCGGGAGGAACCAGCCCTGCTGACACCTTGATCTCAGACTTCCAGCCTCCAGGACAGTGAGAAATGTCTATTGTTTAAGCCACCCAGTCTGTGGTACTTTGTCATGACAGTCCTGGGAAATGAATACAAGAGGCTAGAGCTACTTTGAGACTTCTTAGAGATCAATAACTAAACTAAACCTCCTAGGTAACCATTTCCACGAATGGTGCAAGGAAAAATTACCCTGTGTGATGGAAAATTACCCATGTCCAGCTGTAACCCGCATCATCCTTCTCCCATCTGATAACGTTGCAAAAAATAAGTGCAGAGTGTACAAAAATGAACTGTAAACACAGGAAGTATAAATCAAATAATAATTCAGTCCAAAAATACTCCATGTTAAGAATGCATAAAGGTGCAGGAAGGGGCTGGTTTTATCAAGTTAAGCATTTCCTGTGAAGAGATCCCAATTTGCCGGCCTTTCCAACAGAAGCAAAAATTCACAGACAGGGTGACTTCAGGGCACAAAGCATTCCCCTCAAGAGACCCCATGGCGACAGGACACCTGAATGCCAGACCTCTCAGGTTCCTGCAGCATCACTCAGGGCTCATCCAGCCGGCTGTCCCCTCACGCAAGAGGCAGCTTGCAGTTCTTGCTGGGGTGTGAACTTGCCCAGGGACTCCCGCTTCAGGGGCGGGCTCTGGACAGTAAGCTGGGGACGACGGCACACTGGGCACAGGGTCCCCTCTTGGCTCACAGCAAGCGTGAGCCGCCACCCCTGAGAAGCACAATGACTGGCTCTGGAGAGGCTGGGACAAGTCAGCCGCCTGCCTCAAGGGCTGGGCATCCACTAGGGAGGCAGACGAGGTACCCACCTACGACGGATCATCGAACACGGCCTCAGGGAGGGCACAGCCATGTGCCCCATTCGTGCCTGATGTGGGTGACACGGGTGGGAGGCATTAGCAAGACCCAGAGGAAAGGGCCATGGGGCCGTGTGCAGAACAAACCAGATGATACAGGATCTCTGGGGCTAAGTGATTGAGGGGGCAGGACACCCAGGGGATCCCATGCCACATACAGGAGCCTGAACCCTCCCCCCCGCCGCGGGGAGGATGCTGGGCCGTGGCTGTGGAACGCCGTGATCGGACGGGGCCAGGGCTCTGGGATTCAGGATCCACGTGGCTGGAGGACCTGCCCGACTGACGAGAGAAGTGAAGCCAGGGGACGCCAGGACGGAGCTCCCTTGCGGAGTCCGGGGAACAGGTGGGGACGGTCCTAGAAAGCAGCGGAATGGAGGTCAGGGGCCTGGCGGGCACCAAGGGCTGAACCTGAGGCCCGAGGACCGAAGGCAGAAGTGCAGAAGAGGCAGCGTGGACCCAGCGAGAGAGACACGGGGCCAAGAGGACAGCACTCGGGAGAGACGGATGCCCAGAGGACACCTGCGCGGAGACCCGCCAGGAGCCGGAGGGGGACCAGGAGAGGGGCTCCACAAAGAGAAAGGGCCCACGTGACAGTGAGTGCCACAGAGACGGCCACGGGGATGCGGTCCCTGGGATGCGGCCGGAGGGAGGGCGGGGACGGAGGGAGGAAGGAGGGCAGGGGCGGTTGGGCGTAAACCATCCTTTGCTAAAACCTGGACAGGAAAGCGGGCACGCGGAGGCAGGGGTGCCCACGGGGGAGGAGGAGGCTGATCGCCGGGCAGAGAGGGGCCAGTGCTTCCTCCCGGAACCTCTGAGGAGGGGTGCAGCCCACGTGCTGAGGCCCACACCAGCCTTCCTGCCATTCCTCCCACCTGGGCCTGTGCTGCACCCCACCTCTGTTCTCCCGTGACCGTGAGGGCCCCCTCCCAGCGCTGTACGAGGAGGAGGGGTCCACTCCCTCTGACGGCTCTAGACTGACGGCCCCCTAGCCACACTGATGTCCACCCTTCCCCCTCCCCACCCAGGCCTCGCGCGTCTCCAGAGGTCTCGGGCAGGTGCTCCCCAAACCCTCGCTGGCCCGACGCCTTCACCCGCAGCTGGCGCTTCAGGATGCCCCACTCAGCACCAAGCAGACTCACAAGTGTCCACTGGAAATGAAACTTTTCGAGCAGGGCCTAATAATCACACTTTCAGACTTCCTGCAGAGAAGTAGCAAAGCAGGCACAGGGAAGGGCGAGTCCCATTTGGCCACTGGCTCGAAGCCACTTACCAATATACCTGAAAAGAGCCACGGGGCAAATGCACGCGCCTTTCACGTGGCCGTGGGTGCCCAGAGGCACCATCTTTCATCTGCAGACCGTGCAGGCAACGGCGTCCCGAACTCCCGGGCTGGTGCCTTCCTGCGGCAGCAGGGCCGGCTTCGACAAGCTCGCCGCGCGCCGGGGGATGGGGCCCGGCGCCCGCAGCGGCTCCGGCTCGCGGACACCGCGGAGCCCAAGCGTGTCTGCCAGCGCCTCCTCCACCCACCCGGTCCCCTCCCCCGCCCCGCTTCCCAGTCCCCCAGCGCCAAACGCAACCACCCACCCCGGTCCCCTCAGAACGACCCCACCCGCCTGCTCAGACCACATCCCAGCTGAAGCTGGGTGCACGTGACGCTTACGCAGGCACCCTGCTCGCAGGCGGTGGGCTGGCTGCGGGGCCGACGTGGGCCTAGGACAGCAGTGGGGCGCGGGAGGCGGTCGCCCGGGGGGACGGGAGGTGGTGGCCACGCCCAGGCCAAGCCACAGTGGGCCCTCGGTCACACCGCGTGGCCCTCAGCCCCCGCCGGCTGCCCCAGCTCATCTCATCCCCACGAAGCCCGCATACGGTCCTCATGCGGCAGAAGGGGGCTCTAGCGTGGGCAAGACCCATCTGAGGCCACCCAATCCCGTTAAGCCGTAGACCGGGTGGGAGCCCAGGCGTGGGACCCAAGGCCTGTCCGGCTGCGCGGTGTCCCTGTTGGGCCTGCGGTTCCCAATCTGCTGTCGCGCGTAGGTAGCTGCGGGGCTTCCTTCCTTCCGCTCGAGACCAAGGGCTTTGTCCCCCGCATTCTCACCACTCCTCTAAGTCACAGTCCTATGAGGGTTACTCTCAAGGGGTGATTCAGGGCATTTCAGGACACAGAAAAGAGCTTTGCTGACACCACGTTTCCCAAAAGAAAACGGCAAAATCCAAGCCCTGCACGATCTGGCTTCAACCTCCCAGGACAACCAATTCCCACAAGGGCATCCTCAAGGCCTGGGGACTGCTGCACCCCCCGCCCAGGGCCTCGCGCCCAACCCTGAGGGCGCTTCCACCTGAACCTCCCGGCCTGCGGCCTCAGCCATCAGGACCCACCCTGCGGCACTCTCTGCATCCCCCTGCTGTGAGACGCCCACTTCCCCCGCCACGCTCCTTCAGGACAAAGATGTCCCTCCGTCCCTCCCTTCCTTCCTGTGCTGGGGCCCAACTCAGACGTTCAGAAAGCTCAAGACATTCAAAACGGGACCTCTGGGCAAATAAACTGATAGTACAAAAGGAAGGAGGAAGGGAAGAGACAGTGGGAGGGAGGCAAGGAGGAAGAGGGAAGGATGGAGGAAGGAGTAGGGAGGGGGCGCAGGGAGACGGGGCAGATGCGGTGACTCACCACCGCCGGCCTCTGGACTGGCAACTTCCTGCTGCCTCGGGAAGACCCTGCGGCCACCAGCCCACAGTCAGGTGCTCTTTCTTGGAGGGGGAGCCCCTCCCTGGGGTCATCACAAAGGGACTCGGCCAACTACTCATCACGGACCCCAGGGAGCACCCAGCCTGGCAATGCCCACTCCAAGCCCTCTCCCAGGCCAGGGGCAATGCCCAGCTGGGCGCACGTCCCAACAGCACCTCCGCCCTCTCTCAGCCGCTCTGGGTCTCTTGGCCTCCCTTTTCAAGCTGGAATACTAGACCCAGAGGACAGAGCTGGTGAGCAGACAAAAGCCACAGCCAGGTAAAAGCCCTGGTTGGTGCCCGGCACACAGCAGGCGCCCAATAAGTGCTCAGCCCTTTGCCCAACAACCCCGGGAGGTCCAAGGAGACTCGGCCAGGGCTGCACGCTGGGTAGAGAAGCACAAGAGCAGGGGCACCCCTCCCCTGCCCCGTCCCTCCCCTCCCTCCTAACCACAGAGATGAGGCCACGAGCTGCTGTGCAGAGCCAGGAAGGAGAACCCAGCCCCAAGTCCTCCTTCCTCGGGGCAGTGCCGCGCCGTGGCTGAGAAAACAGGCTCGTGGAAACCTAGCAACCACCCTGCACCTCGGCCTTCCCACCTATGAAATGGGATACCGGCTCTTCCATCTCAAGGTCACGGGGAGGGTGGAACACCATGATTGTAAAGTGCTCAACGTGGTGACTTGGAAACAGAGCCGTTTTGCTCTTGGTCTGCTTTTTATTCCCCCTCATGCGCCTTCTGGGCCTGCAGACCCCTCTCTGGACACAGACCCCTGAGGCCTGGAAGTGGAAGGGTCGCCCCCTGGGGAGCCCGCAAAGGGGGCATCAGCTGTGAATGTGCCCAGGATCTTTACCTTTGTGAACCTCACTGACTTGAGCTTCCTGAGAATGCAGGATGGGGCAAGGTGGGAGTTCGCCAACCACGAAGAGAGGGTGGAAAACCCAAAATATTAGGAAAAGTTAACGAGACTCCTCAAAAACTCTGGATGAGCCACTTAAAATAAATAAACAGCCAACTTGTGAACCATCTTATCTTCTTGTCACGGAGTGTCCTCCTGGGCCTCAAATAGATTACAGGAGAGCTATTCTATGCCTGCGGGAAGCCCACACGTGCCTTAAAGGTTTTCCTTATTTCAGACAAATTTCTCTTATTTTAGATGCATGCATTTTTTTATATTCAAGATAGATAAAAGGCAAAGGTGGAACAGGGCAGGGTGCTGCTTCTGCCCCAAGCAGCAGCAGCCCAAGAATCAAAACTACCTGGAGAAATCACTGTTTCAGTCATAAACCAAGCTGCAATACACTAGCTGTATCTCCCACCCAGGTCACTAACGATAAATACACATTTTATGTCCATGCCTACCCCTGGAAGGCCTAGGTCACGTTAAGACTGCACATTGTGGTCAGGTAACTGGAGCCCTGGGAAGCACAGTGGCTGAGTTACGACTTTAATTTCAAGGGTGCACACAGCAAGCGGCTCTACCAATTTGTTCTGTTCCTTTTATTAAAATAGGTTTACTCAGAAAATTAACCAACTGCCTTAAGGTAAAGGCTGCTTTCCATTCTTCCCGCAGGTTTTCTCGGGGCAGGGGTAGGGTGGGAGGTGGGTTTCATGTTCTTGCTTTAAGATGAACTTGTTTTTACCTTTCCAGGTGTGATTACTGGGAGCAGGGGCAAGGCCACGACACTCACCATGATGTCCCCTTTCAGAAGCTGGGCTGGCTCTATGGCGATATAGATCCTGCTTTGGTTCTCTGGGCCGACATTGCTTTGGAATAAATGAGAAGGTACATCATTAGGCGATGTCATGATTTAATGGAAAGAATACATTCTGAGAAAAGCAACCCCACAACTGAAATTCGACAAAATATCCTGCTTGGCCCAGGAATCCAATTCCTCAGACTCTCTCCTATGAAAATGAGTCCAAAGAACGTATGAAAAAGCAACAGGGCCAGGCAGGGTCCTGATAGCAACGTCACAGCCAGCGCCCGCCGGCCCACCGCAGGCCCGTGCACGGTGCAGCACGCAGCGTAGGGTACTGGCGTGCTGGTACCAGCAGCCTCTGTGGTAAGCAGAGGGTGAGGCTGCCCAAAGCGTCACCGGTGCCCGGGTCCAACGGGAGTCCGGACACGCGATAACAGTTCATTCTGAGTGACGACACGATGCTAAGAACATTTTTTACCTTTATTCATTTTCCATTGATGTGCATAAAACGCTTCTCCAAACAAAAAAAGCAAAGCAAATAAGTCTAGAATTAGTACATAGTCTGGAAATGTCTGCCTGACCTTTGTCTAAACTGCAAAGGGGAGAGAAAGGGAGACCACCGTGGCCCTGTCCCAAGACCCCGATGTGTTTACTTCCACACGGCGTGCGGGGCCCTCTCCTTCCCCCAGGTCCCAGCGTCCACGTCCCTTCACAGAGCCAACTGTGTGACCGCAGCGAGACACCTGCTGGGCAGGATGACGGGGGCAGTGCACCCACGGCTCCCCTTCTGTCCCCTGCCCTTGGCTCACCTGGCTTCCCCCCCTCACCCCTCCACAGGGAGAGGCAGCTGGGAGCAGGCCCCCTCCCCCCGGGCCCTCCGGAGACCCCCACGAAAGCAGCCACACTTACTAGATCCCCGACGTGTACATAGGCTGCATGGCTTGGTAGAGCTTGAGAAAGGGCCGGCACGCTGAAAGACACGCAGAATCGGCTATCAACACGCGGAACTGAGGGCCAGCGCCAGGCGGCACGTCTCGAGACCCTCAGCCCGTGGGAGACACTCACCTCCGCCAGAGTCGAAGTTGGGGGTCCCGTGCAGGATGACGAAGTGCAGGAACAGGGGCGAGGCGTTCATCTTCACCGTTCCCGACAGGAGCCCGCTGAGGAAGTGCACGTACCTGCGAAGGGCGGGCAGCTCAGGGCTCCTGCACACACAGCTCCCGAGCCCAGGTGGGGCCGGAGGGAAACGAGGAAGCCCGCCTGCTCTTCCAGGGGCTCTGGGAGAGAACCCATCCTAACCGCTCGCAGCGAGGAGGGTGTACGCACCCCAGGCCTTGTCCCAGGCCCTGCAGGGCACGGCCGAGCCCACAGCCCGCCGGGCACCTCTGGGCCTTCCACGCTGACGTGGCCAGTGGCCTGGAAGCACAACCAAGGGTGCTTCCTGAGCGCGAGCCCTCACACGCGGCGCCTCTTGCTCTGCACCCCGAGTGCAGGTGGCATCGCCTCTGCCCATGGAACCCACAGCCAGGCAGGGCTAGGCCACGGGGCTGTCACGGTCTCCCCGCGGAGACCGGGAACGCAAGAGACCTGCCGTCCCATGAGCACGCTCTCTATACCAAACCACACCTCTGAAGGCATGAAGGCCACTCGGCTTCACTCTCGTCCTACCCCCCCCCACCTCCTGCTCATACTAGGAAGCCTAGTGGGAGGCTGGAGTCCACACCCGCAGCCCACAGGGAGCCTTCGGATGCCACATCTCACTGTGAGAGCCGCCCCTGCCATAAAGGGCACGAGCCCCCCTGAGCTGCACTGCCCTCCCGTCTTCTGGCTTCCCTTGCGCCCTCCCTCCTCAAGGCCCATCTCAGCGGCAGAGTGTACGTCTGCCGTGTGCCGGGAGACCTGCCTTCTCTCCGAATACCACACACAGCCCTGCGTGGGTGCTTGGCGGCCTAGAGAGAAGATTCTACGCTGGAAGCGTTGCCTCACTGGTTCCTCCCGGGGCACCAGGTGGCAGCTGCGACCCCGAGCGGGCACAGACCTGCCAAGCTCCCAGATGCTGTCTGGCCTCGGCCGCTCCCGCCACCCGGAGTGTGAGACTCCGGAGCAGAGCCAAACCCTACGACCTCCGACATCTCCGTGCATCGCTAATGACCACACAGAGCCACGCAGGCGCGGGAGGGAAGCGTTCCCTGAATCACCAGGCTGTGCGGCGGGCACAGGGTCCTCCATACCCTCCAGCCAGCCCGCCGCAGCCCACTCCCCTAGGAGGACCAGGGACCGCCCCCTCCTCCCTAGGACTGAACGCTAGTCAGGCTTAGCCCACTTAGGTTAAAAAAATTCTGGTTTTCTCTCTCTGGCTTATTTCACTCAGCATAATGTCCCCAAGGTCCATCCATGCTGTCAGAAATGGCAGAATTTCATTATATTTTATGGCTGAGTAATACTCCACTGTGTGTGTGTGTGTACACACACACACACGCACACACGTATTTTCTTTATCCATTCATCCACTGAGGGACACTTGAGTTGTTTCCATATCTTGGCTATTGTGAATAAGGCTACAATAAACATAGGAGTACAGATATCTCTTCAAGAGCCTGTTATCATTTCCTTCGGATATATACCCAGAAGTGGAATTGCTGGTTCTTGTGGTAGTTCTATTTTTAATGTTTTAAGGAACCTCCGTACTGTTTTCCCTAGTTGCTGCACCAATTTACATTCTCACCAAGAGTGCACAAAGGCTCTCTTTTCTCCATGTTCTCGTAACCACTTGTTTTTTCTTGTCTTTTTGATGACTGTCATTCTAACAGGTGTAAGGTGATATCTCCTTGTGGTATGATATCACTCATAATATACGGAATCTAAAAAAGCCAAACATACAGAAACAGAGAGTAAAATGGTGGTTACCAGGGGCTGGGGGCTTTGGGGACAGGACAGAATTTTTAAAGGCTACAAATTTGCAATAAGTAGTAAATATGCCCTAGAGATACAATGCACAGTGTAGTATTGTATTATAATTATCAAACTTGCTAAGAGATAGAACTTAATTATTCCAACCACTAAGAAGAAATGATTATTATTGTAACGTGACAGACGTGCTAAGTACGGTTACAATGGCCATCGTATTACAATACGTGAATGTAACAAATTAACCCTGTAAGCCTTAAATTTACACAATGTCATTTGTCAAATACACCTAAATATTTTAAAATGTCTAATTTACACCAGCCATTCAGATGCAGTCCATTATCTCAAGCAGCTGAATTTGCATACAAAGGAAACTGAACAAGAGAAAATTTCCAGTAAATTTTAAAACCCAAGTTTTAAAAACTCTGCTTGAAATCTATCCTTTTAGAAAAGAATGTTAGAAAAGAACATTCACTTCAGCTTAGGGGCCCCTCCCGGTGTTTCCAATTTCCTGGTGGCAAAACGCTCTTCCCTTTCAGAAGAGGACAAAACCTCACCCGAGTCACAGAGGCCAGATGCAAGCCCTGAGGGCCTGGGAGGCCACGTGGCCGGGCCGCGGCTGCAGGAGCCTGGCCACCAGGTGGCGCCACGTGCCTTCCCATTTGATCTTCTATCTCGACAGCAGCCGCGCAGACACGGGAATATTCAGGTGACCCGTCCAGCTACTTTCTATCACCTAAGTGCCCGCGCTGCAGACTTCTGGGTCCTCCGGCCATCCCCCACCCCCCGCCCCGGGTCATGAGCACAGGAAAAGGGATCACGGACGCTGAGTTGGGGCCATGAGTCGCCACCTGCTCTGGACAGCAGTCTCCCCTCCTCCAGCGCTGGTCACCAGACAACCCGCTTCCTCGGCCTTGTCTGGGGCCCGGCTGGCGTGTTTACCCTGTGGGCACCTGGCCACTCGCTCCGTCTACACTGACCTCTCTGGGCAAGGTGACCCTTCACTCTCCGGACATCCAAGGGACCCTCGAGCACACAGACCAGGCATCACAGAGGGGGGTGAGGGTCAGTTCCCATTTTACATTTTTGATGCAAACGTGGAGGGTCCTCCCCTTGCACTGACACAGCCTGGCGGGCACCGTTGCCCAGCAGCCAAAGGGAGTACGAGAAGGCGCTTCTTTCAGGTGGAGTGTCAGCGTGACCACAGAAGAATGCTGATTCCCTGCAAGCTCCCAAAGAAGGAGCCAGAAGACAAGGGCCAGCCCTCACACGGGGTTAGGGACAGAAGGGAGGGAGTGACCAGTCCTCTGCCTGGGACCGGGACACGGACGCCTGCCCTCCTGACCAGTCCATCGTGTAACCAGTGCAAAAAAGCCCTTCTCATCTGCCCTTTAGAGAAATCTGCTTTATGTGGAGTCACATTTTAGGTAAATCAAAGACGTAAAACGTTATTATAAAATGCAACTTACTTCTTCCTTCACATGCTTCCTTAAGAAGGAAAAAATGTAAAATTGTTTTAGATTTCACGGTATTTTCTATTAATGAAGTGCTACTTGCCAGCAATTATACTGCCTAACTTTGTGGAGCTAAAGTCATTTTGGGTGCTTGTTCATAGGATGCAATACAAGTGTAATTTCTGAGTCCAAGTTCTGGATTTTGTGATACTGCAAAAGTTTACCATAAGGCTTGTTAGCGGCATGACTGAGATCAGAACAGCCTTTAAAGAAGACCTCACGCCAACCCCATCACCCCGCCATCCACCTCCTAAGAGAGGGACAGGTGACAAGGGTCATATATGTACTTACTTTTGTAAAGCATATGGACAGAGTGGAGACAGCACCCTTGTCCCTTCCTTCCAGCTGTGATGAGTACAGTTCTGTGGCTGACGGTGGACGTAAATGAGCTGGACGTAAGCCTGGGGGCTCCTCACCTGTGACCCCAGCCCACCACCAAGAACCCAGGCAGGTCAGCATGGCCACCGGGGACAGCACAGGCCCCTTGCTCATCTCCAGGGCTTTCTTCCAGGGCCTGCAGGCAACTACCGGCAAATCCGAAACTCCAGACCGCACAGCTGAGCAGCCGTCGGCCCTGGCTCCCCCAGTGACTGTGGCCTCAGCCCAGGGGGCACTCCTGGCCCCCTGGGGGCTCATGGCAGCGGGTGAGGGGACACTCAATGCCATAAATTAAGCCTATCTCCTCTCTATGCACCACCAATGAGTGCGTGTGATGGGGGAGGAGTAAAGGAAACCTTTGTGCGGGAAAACAAATTTTTCATGAATTTTTCATTGGCACGGCCTCATCCTGCTGTTCCCAGAACCCTTTCACACCCTTATCGGTCCCTCTGACAAGCAGGCTCAGAAGCTCTGCTGTAGGCCACCTGAGCGTGACCTGGAAAAGAGAACGTTGTTCTTAAGTCCCAAAGACATCACATGCAAAACGCCCGATAACAACAACAAAGTTCACTGCGAATATAAGCGGTAATTGCTGCTGCAGTCAGCAGTGGAGCTAGCCAACACCTGCACCGCGGGAGAGAGAGGACAGGTAAACAGGGCACGTGTCGCAGGAAACTACCTGGAGAGCCGCCATCACTCCCAAAGAAAAAAAATTCAGGCCACGGCTGAAAATAAGAGGCAATAAAAGCAAAGGCAAGGATTTCACAATTCGTTCCTCCAGAAAATTGTGGAAAGGATGGATTTCAACTCTATGTGATATTCACCCACAGCCCTGAAGGCAGGTGTGTATGAATGAAAGGACAGGGCGTCAGATGGCCTCTCAAAGCCCATCCCCGCGTCTTACCCAAAACAGAAAGTCCTCCCTGGTCAGCGCAGCTCCCACAGCCACACAAGTCAGACAGCTCACCTGTCTCCCAGCTGCGCTCTTCTTTCTTTTCAGGGAAATAACTCCCTGGGGGAGAGGTTTTCCCCACTTCGTCTCAGCTAGCAAGTACGATTAAGAAACCAAGCTTGCAGCTGGCAGGGCACTAACAGAAGGGCACACATTTCCTTCAAGTTCCAAAGCAGCTTGAAATTTGCAGTTGTTCATTGCATTATTTATAACCTCTTTCCAAAGCAGAAACTTACATGTGGAGTTTCCCTAAGTCGTCCCAAATATGTGAATTGTAGTTGACATAAGCTTAAATATCCCTGAAAACAAGTGTGAAATGATACTTTTGTAAGCAGAAGGAGTCACTGTGTCGGCTCATCTCTCCCTAAGGCTTCCTGGTGTCACCTCCATACACTCAGCATGGCTACAGCTGCAGGGGAAGCACGGAAGGCGGGGAGACGTGGGCAGGGCCCCACCAGCTCTGGCCTGTGCGCCAGACCCAGGCTTGCTGGTTACCTAACGTTCCCCGGCACTTCCCCGCCCTGGCCGGGCTGGAAGGATAACACACCTCAGACCTCTTCCAGGCGACCCCCCGAGGGATGGTCCCGCTCCTCGAGCCCGCCCTGCAAGCCGGGGCAGGAGGACATGCGGAGTGGCCAAGGCACGAGGCACAGCGAGCCTGCTGGCCTCAGCGGCCACACTCCCTAAAACACACATCCTCGGAGAAAGGATCTGCACATCTGCTTCTCTTGGCAGCTTTCTTGCTTCGAGTTCAAGGTTCTTTCAGACACTCAAGGCATCGTGTCAAAAACTACAGAAATATCAAAACCCAAATAATGCTGTAATGTTGGGGAACTTTCCAGCTATTAGAAACACCCAGGAATCCAATCCTGGTGTCTGCATGCCCAGACTTTTGGCCTCCCCTTCCCTCTACCTCATGGGACACAGGAATGACCCCCGCCCAGGACCTCCCCGGGCTCCTTTCTTCCTCACACCCTCAGGAGAGGTTTGCTGTCCCAAAGAAAAAGCCGGTTACCTGTCGTTTTCCCCACTAACCTCAAAGTGATGGGACCCGCTTGTCCCAACTCCTTCACGGAAGGAAAGGAAAAGCGGAGAAGGAAAGGAGGTCAGAATTTCATCATTTAACTCATCACTTCCATGATGCTGACGATAACTAATGCTGTAGGAGGATTTTCTTCAATTACTTATCAAAGTGAAAGGGCCTCCAAGTTAACGGGAGCCTCTCTGACACAGCAGGTCCATCAGCCCTGCAGGAGGTTACCCCGGGGCCTCCACAAGCTGCCCCTGGGGTTTGCTCAAGGCGACACGTGCAGGGAGAGAGAAGGGCTCTTGCCCGAGGAATTCTGCTGGAAGCAAGCAACCCCCAATGGGCCATTGCTGGCCAGGCTGCTGCAGGCCAATGGCTCGGTGGCTTTTAGGAGTGAGGCACAAAGTGACAGAGAATTTGCCGCCTGTCAAATGGACCCCCTGCATCTCGAGCTCTTAAACCCAGTATTAATTAAATGGAGGGCGGAGGAAGCTTACTGCTGAGGCTCTAAACTTCTTGGACCATAAACCCAAGCTCTCACCACAAGACGGATTTTAAAATGGTTTCTTGAGTTCAGTCCTAAAACAGCCTGCAACGCTCCCCCTGTGGGCGTTTGGGACCACGGCGATGGGTCCCATCACCACTGAGCCTCTCCCCACAAATGCGGTCATCACACATCCTCCGGGTCTCAAATAGTCCTCCAGAGGGACTTATCCATTCACTCAGTTGTTCACCCGCTTCATTACGAGGCGGCGAGCATCTTCCGATGCAGGCGCTGGGCGGGCTGGCATTCCCCTAATCTGTGGGTGCAGGGAGATTAGCCTCAGAATGCAAAATTTAACCCATGCCACCCTCATAAAATGTAAATACTACAGCTTCTGTCGTTCAATGATGCAGGAGAACCATGGGCACGTTAAAGTGAGATGTTTCCCTTTTTCCACACTCCTTCAATGGTATTAAAAAGCTGCAGTAGGTAGTAAGAAGAAAATGAGGCAAATATCCTTCCCCGGTGCGTGCTGAGTTTGGGGGTGGGTTACCCCCTGTTTACCCTCACGTCTCACACCGGGGCTCACATGAATGTAACCATTCTGGAAACTGCTCAACCAAGAAATGACACTTAATGGTTCGAAATAGATCAAAGGGCTGTTTAACTGGAATACTAATAAAATGCTGGTTTTTCCCAGGCAGCTCACATGCCCTGTGGGACCCTTGCTCAGAGCAGGGCACGGCCAGGCTCTGACCCGCGGGTCCTACATCCACCAGACACTCTGGTCTGAACACAAACAGACCCAGACATGGGAAACACCTGGGACAAAGCAGGAGGTGCCTCTGGTGGTCCCTGAAACCCCTTTCCCAAGTGGAAATACTGAGACTCGGCTCTTGACCAAAATATACCTGTGACCCTGCCTCCTGGAACCTTTGGCCCACCCAAGACCGCTGGGCCAGCCCCCTGGCACTGGGGGAAAAGATGCAAGGCACAGGAAAACCATCTCGGCAATTGCCCGGACAATCCTTGTGCAAATGCCCTGACATTTGCTTTAAAATAAAAATGCAGTGTTCTTGGCTCCCTGCCCCCATCTGAAGAAGAAGTGGGTCTGGAAGGCACGTGGCTGCTGGCTCTTCTCAGGCCACGCACCTGACCCTCCTCTGGTCCTTCTCCACCTGGGCCTGGTGACAGCGTGGACTCGCCTGGGAGCAGGCAGCAAGAGGAAGTCTGCTCCCCAGGGTCCCTCTGCAGCATCTGCCAGGGGCCACGCCGAGCAGGGGAGAAGGGGAGGTGGGCCAGGAGAGGCCGAGGAGAGAGAAGACTCCCGGGCCTATGAAGCTGGCCAACAACAAACCTGTGTGTGTCGACAGCTTTATCGGACATAAGCTGCTTTCACTCGCTTCCTCCTGCCCACAGACCCTCTGTTAGAGTGGCCGTGACAGAGACCACGTGACCTGCAAAGCCCGGAACATCCGCCGTCCAGAGACAGTGCACAGACCCCGGACCAGGAGACAGAAACCAGTCCCAATACAGTAATGGCACTAACAGCAGCAGAGAGCTCGGAAGACCTGATGGCGGAGCGTGTGGGGGAGGGAGCCCTGCGTCCACGCCGGGGCCAGCCAGGGGCCCCCCGGCACCCACACGCAGGGTGGCTCATCCTTCACCACTGGACACCGACAATCCCTGCCCTCCTAATCTTGGCTGGTCGGGGGGGTGCGTCTTCCGTCCCTACATTTTTTTTTTTTTTTAAATTGGAGTACAGCTGCTTTACAATGTTGTGTTGGTTTCTGCTGTACAACGACGTGAATCGGCTACATGTATACATATATCCTCTCCCTCTTGGAACTCCCCCCCCACCAATCCCACCCATCCAGGTCACCACAGAGCACCCAGCTGAGCTCCCTGCGCTATACAGCGGGTTCCCACTAGCTCTCTGTTTTACACATGGTCGTGTATTTATGTCAGTCCCAATCTCCCAATTCATCCCATCCCCACACACACGCTTTTAAATGTAAAATCTCATTCACTTTTTCACTCTGGCTCTGGGACAGATACATACCGTTTCTGGGACGGCTGCATTAAAGCTGAGAGTTTATCATCATAAAATTTCTTCATTGCAAATCTGTCGAGGGCTTGGTCAGCACTGGGGAAGCAGAGAGAGAGAGAGGACACACGCTTTAACTCCAGGGCCACCGCAGGGGGCCGGGTTGGGGGGAGTGACGTGAGACAGGCCCCGAGGCTGTTCTGAGTGGCTGACACCCACTAAGAGCTCCATTTTGCTACAGCCCCTCCCCGGAGAATATCCACTTTAGCGTCTCTTCTAGGGCCTCACCTCCCCCAGGAAGACGTTCCGGGCCAAGTGGAAGCCAGGCTTGCAGGGTCTGGAGTCCCCCCTGAAACAGCAGCACCCGACCCTAGGATGTGGCACTTTCTGTGCAGCATGTACGGCAGGTGGGAGAGTCACCTGCCTGCCGTGTCTCACCTGTGGGCACAGGCCCGCTGTCCTCACTATCTAAATAACCATCTAAAATAATAACGTTGTCTAAGTAAGGGGCTGGGCTGGCAGGGGTGCGCAAAAGCAAGGGTCACTTAAGCACTGAATATTTAACATACAGAGCACAGAAGTTTTTCAGAGTAAAAAGTATAGTTACATATTCACCTATACATTTTTTTTTTTGATGTGGACCATTTTTTTTTAAGTCTTTATTGAATTTGTTACAATATTGCTTCTGTTTTTTGTTCTGGTTCTTTGGCTGTGAGGCATGTGGGATCTTAGCTCCCTGACCAGGGATCAAACCCACACCCCCCTGCATTGGATGGCGAAGCCTTAACCACTGGACCGCCAGGGAAGTCCCTCACCTATACATTTAAAAGTATTCCTTTTTCTGGAATTCACTTGTTTTATTAAATGCTGATAATGCATTTTGGTCAAGGTTTATGTTCAGCATTAATATTGTTATCAGTATTCATAATATTAGCACCAACTCCATGTTTATGAAGTGTCTGCTTTGATCTGGACACAGTTTGTGACAAAGGCCTTAAAAACGTCTGCTCCCTATGATTACTTCTGAGAACAGTATCTAAGGGGAAAATAGCAGAAATGATCGAAGATGTATTGAGGAGAATTTGTTATCACGGCATGCTTTAGCGTGCAAGATCATTAGACGGAAGCAACTGAAATTCTAAAGAAAAACTGCAAACAACCTGGATAGGCAGAATTGGTAAATGCTAAAATACATAATATTCTATTCATCGAGTGGCGAACTACTGCAGCCACTAAAATGATGTCAGGGGAGGCGTTTAGGAAAGAGTGTTAATTTAAGAAAGCAGGTTACAAAAGTCCAGGTGATGTCACTTCATTTTAGTGAGGAGCATTTAATACTGTTACTCCTACTAGTACCAGCAGCATTAACAGCAGCTAATACCAGCACCGATGCTGTTCCAACTGTCTTACACGAAACGACACATTGATTGTCACAAAACCCTGTGAGGCACAGCCATCATCCCCACTTCCCAGGTGAGGACCTTGAGGCTTAGAGCCTTTCATGTGACTTGCCTGACACGTGCAGCTGAGACACACTTCGATTATTCAGAAAAAGTGGTACGTTTAGAGAGAGTGTCATTGATAAGCCTTAAGTGAATAAAGCTTAGCCTCCATGCTTTCCAAAGATGCCGGGGCTGCCCATGGCGCATGGAACTCTGGTTCCAGACAGAGCTGCGCTGTTGTGAGCAGGTGAAATCTGCTCTCTGACCAAATGTCTTTGGCTTAGCAGAGGGACGTGACGTGACCAGGAATCTCAATTTGTCTGGCACACACACAAGTACTTATGATCACCAAGAAAGGATCTAATTTTTGCTCTGGGGTTGGGTTTCCTGCCTGGCAGGCAATGGGCTCCCCAATTTGTTTCCAGAGAAAACATTTGGAAAGTCAAATTTCACTCCTTAACGCTAGAAAGGAAAGGGTTTATCGGCTAATATGAATAGGCTTATATTTCCTCAGAATGGAGTAGTTCATGCTTCACAAAGTGGCCATTGAACAGAGAGAGCCAACGCAGATGCAAAACCCATAAAGAATGATATTTCTGAACTGGGTCTCAGCGTGAGTGGAGACGTGTGTTCGGAAAGGGCATCTGGGTCCACCAGCACGGCCAGCGCCAGGAGGGCTGGCACGCGGCCTCTGCCTCACTCACTGGTCTCGCGGTGCCTGTCGTCCCCAGTGGACGGGACCGGCCTCCTGCTGGCGGCACCCACTTGCCCACGGCAGCACCTCCTGAGAACCGGGCCAGACCAGGCTTCCCGCTCACGGGCCATGAGATCATGAGCAAGCTGCCTAAGTCCACCAAGCCTCAGTTTCCTCATCTGTGAAGTGGGAGCAATGCCTGCTCACTCCTAGATTACCTGGGAGGATTGAGCAAGAAAAAGGAAACACGCAAAGTGCTTCCCAGAGGCCCACTGCATACAAACGTGGCAGCCACGCATGCAAGCCGTGGCGGCCGTGTACAGAATTTGACGCATCCAGTGAGACAGCACAGCTCTTCTTCACTAACGGTAATGTTTGCCCCTATCGTTCTTGTCAGAGACTGACAGTGCACTCACTTTATCTTGGACGCCTCCATGAAGTCTTCAGTGTGAATCACTGCACACCTCCGAAAGCATCTTTCTCACAAGTGTAAACCCTTAGCTGCAGCTGAGTTTCTAGGCTCCAGGGACACGAGCCTCGGCCTCCAGGTCAACTCCCAGGCTGACCGCCTCCCGCCCACCCAGCCTCCGAGCATCCCGATGCCCGCGGCAGTGAGGACGCTTCCCTCCTACCTGGCCGAGACGTTGGTGAAGTGCATGTAAGATGATATGACCACACCGATGCGTCCCTTTCCGCCCTGCAGGAGACAAGAGAGGTCATTAGAACAGGAAAGCACTCGTTCATTCACAGGATGGCAAAGAGGCTGCCTCGGAGGGGAAGCCAGCGCTACCCTCCTCTGGTCCCTGTTCTGGGGGACGGCAGCACCCAACTCGGCAGAGAACACACATATGGGGTGCTGATGGCAGGAGCAGGTGCTAGCCGGGACATCTGAGGACACCCCCGAGGGCAGGTCTGCACAGAGGCGGCCAGTCAGTTCCTCATTTCCCAGTGAGGCTGGAAAAAACTGTGTTGGGTGGAAGCAATTAGTGTGACTTAATCACCCAGGTGAGAGAGACCCGAACGCCCCACTCACAGGCTGAGAGGGCTTTGAGGGCTGCACACAGAGCCCAAAGAAGTCCCGAGTAGCAGGACAGCAGACCCCAGGGTGCTGCCAGCGTCACCTACCCAGCCCTGCCCTGTCACACACAGGGGACCCCCGTCCGAGGCAGCGTCATGGAAAATGCATCACTCAATCCGTAACCACAGACATGCACAGCCCGGACAAGGCAGCCCCGCAGGACCTCGGACCAACAGTGCCAACGGGAGAAGGTGTCTGGAAGCACCGCAGCTCCGTGACAGGTCACCTCAACCAGAACCGTGGACTGCCACCTTCTGAAACACACTGCCATGACCCAGAACGGTGACCGGCAAACCACAACCCACCACCCACTTCTGCCCACCACCTGTGTCCCTATGAGTTAAGAGCCGTCTTAACATTTTTAAACAGTTGAAGAAAAATCAAAAGAATAATATTCCAATGACACATGAAAATCATATGGAGTTCAAATGTCAGTGTTCATAAATAAAGTTTGATTGGGACCCAGCACGCCTGTTTGTTTAGGGGCAGCAGGGGCTATTTCCACATGGCAGTGGCAGGTGGAAGTAGACTGTGGTGCCCCAAAGCCTTGAAAGTCCTGTCTGGGTCTTTCAAGAAGAGCCAGCAACCCCTGATCTAGAATCCCATGAGCCACCATGGCTGTGTCAACAACGTGCAGATCGTACGTCTGTTCCTGAAAGGGAACGATGGAGGAAATTCAGGTCCAAATCTGGTGTGTGACTGTCACCCAGGAGCATTCTCCTCTCTGTCTCATGAACATCAAGGGCGCGCCTTACAGAAACTCAGTGCAGACACACCATCAGTCCTTCACTGCTGAACCCTGGCACCCGCAGTTGTAACTGCGCAGCTACTAGTATGGTTCTTGTATAAATTCACCTGCAGGGAACAACAGCCCCGTCAAGTCAGGCACGCGGGGCGGCTTCACTGGCCCCATCTCCAGCGCTGGAAGTCTTCAAGCACAAACAACATTCTTTAGGACTTGAACAGCTTTTGTCTGTTCTTAACAAAAATCAGAATCGCTGACTACACGAGTCCCAGCGAGTATCCCCCACCAACAGCTCAAGACTAAACCGTGTGGACGTGGGTGAAACTGTCCAGAAGAACCACAGGCTATTTCTACTCAAAACTAGTGTGAGGGGGGACTTGGGGACAAACACCACCCTTTGTACCCAGCAGGGAGACAGGGGTGTGACAGTCTGGCCTTAGTCTGCCCTCCCCAGGCCAAGACGGTATTCCTGGCACTCCTGGCAGGAAGAACACATTCTGCAGGGCTGGCAGGTTTTGGGGAAAGTCAGCAATCTCACCCCCGCCGCAACGATGATGAACTTCCCTTAATGTCAACATCTGTAAGTTCAAGTCACAAGAGGGCTTGTCTCTCATGGCATGTTTTCTAGCTCATCTCGGAAAGGGTTCATAGGCCACCAGAATTAGGGCAAGAGATAAGCAAACTGTTCCCCAAAAGTTTCAACATGTTCCAGTTTAATCCCACTAACAAGACTTTTCCCAAGAGGCAAGCGTAGTTTAGAAGAGGGACACGTTTTAGAGAACTCTGTGAGCTAAGTTCATCACTTGTGGCCCGGATGTGGTGAATAATATTATAATTTGTTTCCTTAAAAAAGTGAACAACTGAAATGGAATGCGTGGTGAAGGGGGCTGCGTCTCAAGGTCCAGGGACCAGAATCCTCTGGAAACACAGCTGGCAGCAGGTCGGGGTGCACCGGGCGGGCATTTCTCCCCAGGGTCAGGCACTGCAGCTGCTCCGGGTGGGTTAGGGACCCCTGCTTCACAGGCCTGTGAAGGGATCTCAGGCAACAGTGGCCCATCAGTATTACCCTCACTGTGTCAAAATCATCAAGCCAAGCCCAATGAAAAATACAGACTTTGTTTTAATGGAGAAGAATTTTTTTTTTTTAAGTCTCTTTCTTTAAGTTTTCACCAAAACACAAATGTGGAGAGAAGCTCCTTAATACAACACAATCCTTGAATAAAAGCTCTGGTTAACTTAATTTACTAAGAGAACTAAAGGGACTCCCTGGCTGTCTGAGGGAGAATGTAATCGAGTTAGATGTGAGAATAAGGAATAAAAGCAGAGAGCAGCAAACGCATTGTGTGCACCCAGTGGCTTTTCCTCCGGGCCAAGTGACCCTCAAATGCCCCAAGTGTGGGAGCTTTGAACGTGGTCAGCCACTGTCTACCCTCCTTATTCTACAGGCAGATCTCCGTGCCCTTGCAGGAGACTCACACAGAAAGTCTGATCATTCGAAGGGAAGGTTCTTTTACACTAAGGTCCCTAACGCAAAGGGTTTTTGTGCAGCTTTTGAGTGTGAAAAATCTGAAGGAAGAAACACTTTAAGGTGGAAATGTCTATTTTTTCGAGATGTCCTGATGGTCATAAGAATTTGGTGTAAAATATACAGAGCAGGGAGCAGCCCCCTTCTTCTGGGACAGAGACCCAGCCACTGCACTCCCCGCCCCCCCTTCTCAAAGCATTCCTCCCACACGCCGCGTGAGCTCAAGGTGTCTGGGAAAACGGATCAGATCTGAGGAATCCAGGGTAGCGCAGGAAGAGGCTACGAACAATCCAAGGCAGTTGAGAAACTGGAGAAGTAAGAGGAGATGTAGGTTCCGGAAGATGGGAGGGCGGTAGGAGGAGGGAGGGGTGCAAAGCAGGTCAGGGCGGCCAGGACGGTGCGCTGCTGTGCTCACAGCCAGCCCCGGTCACCCTGCAGGGGTAGACACGTCACGTCCCCTTCGGGCTGACCTGCTTGGAAAGGACCATACGACTGCTGCAGCAGCGTCCTGCCCGCAAGGTCAAGCCAATCGGCTAGCGTAACTCAGGCGGCACAGAGCCCAATGCCGTGCATCTTAATAGCCCCCTTCACTCTTTAAAAAGCGCTTCCCATGAAAAACAAAAATGCTTGAAAATGAAAGGATTCGCTCCCAGGGGTCCCTAACCTTAGCTTCACTATGGGCAGCTATGCATTCAGGGACTTCTATCCTATACATTCTAAAGCCACACTCTGGGAGGCCGGATGACTCTTTCCACCCCCACCCCCCACTTTAAATAAGTATGAAAACCTAACCACAAAACCCTAAAGAAGCTGGAAGTTAGAGTGAAAAGGTGGGCCCCCTGGGCCCCCGAGCGGGTGCTCACCCTGCAGTGAATGACGACCACGTGCTGGGGGTCGCTGTTCAGCCAGGCCTCCTGCGCCTTGCAGATGGTACACACCTTATCCAGGGGGGGCGCGTGCAGCTCTGGCCAGCCCACGTCCAGAATCTGCGGGGAGAGAGAGGAGGTTTCCTGGTGTCCATCTCCAGAAGCCCTATGAAGCCATCTCATGACGGTTTTTTTTATTTACCAAAATATTTCATTTTAGAGTAAAGAACAACGCTGCATGCTCCTTTTCTAAAACTTAGTGGGAATTATGGCTCCTTTACTGGAAAGAAAAATATGAAGGATTATGTTTTCCCCACGAGACATCTACTCCCGGGTCTTATCTGCTTTTCTGCAGCTGGAATGACAATTCTAGAAAGGGCTTTCGGGGGCCGCTAATGGTGCGTGGCTCATGGGGAAGAGGCCCAGGCCTGGCAAGATCTGAAACAGGAGTTCTTGGCAGGGGCTGCCAAAATTCCTCCCTTCAGACTAAAATCGCAGTTTGGGAAAACGCTGAGAGCCATTCCTCCACACAAAGGGCAGATAACTTCTCAGAGGGAGATGCCTATCACACGTGACACTCCCCAAAGGAGAGGAATGTGCCCAGGAGGGAGGAAGGCCTTCAAACCTCGGTTACAATTCAGGAACAAAGAAAGTCATCATCACGAGATAAGGAACCTGGCAGGTCTGTGGGCAAAACACAGCAGCTCTGAGCCACCTGACACATTCCCAGCTCTAAACCTGAGGGCCACACAGTGATGTTATTTTTGCTTTCCATTTACTTTTTTAAGACGGGAGGGGAAGGCAGAGCTCCGTCTTATTATAAAAGCAATAGAAATTGTGCAAAATGATGGGAAAATTCAGAAAACTGCTGGAAGCAGGGAAAGGCACACACGCCCTCCACCACTCAGAGCAAAAGCCCATTCTGGTGAATCCCTTACACTCTTTTTCTATGTACATTTAGCATATACATAAATTCTATATTCTGCCCTTGTTAACTAGCATTAAAAACAGGCAATTCACCATGTTACTATTTTTTTTTATCCTAATGGCTGCAAAATATTCCAACATATGGAATACAGTATGCATATATATAACATATATACCATAACTTATGCTTATGCAATCTTAAAAATTTCCCCCTAAATCTTTGCTGTTAAAAAGAATAATGGGGGCTTCCCTGGTGGCGCAGTGGTTAAGAATCTGCCTGCCAATGCAGGGGACATGGGTTCGAGCCCTGGTCCGGGAAGCTCCCACATGCCGCGGAGCAACTTAAGCCTGTGCGCCACAACTAATGAGCCTGCGCTCTAGAGCCCGCGAGCCACAACTACTGAAGCCCGCGTGCCACAACTACTGAAGCCTGCACGCCTAGAGCCCTTGCTCTGCAACAAGAGAAGCCACTGCAATGAGAAGCCTGCGCACCGCAACGAAGAGTAGCCCCCACTCGCTGCAACTAGAGAAAGCCAGCGCACAGCAACGAAGACCCAACGCAGCCAAAAAAAAAAAAAAAAAAGAATAATGGATGGAGAGGGAGTGCATGAATGTACAGAGGTGGCAGGAGGGAGATCTTTGAGGTGAAAATGTTCTGGATTTGATCGCAGTGGTGGTAACACAAATCTACATATCTGAGATGGCACAGAACCACACCACACACACACACACACACACACACACACACACCACACACACACTCACAGCTGCTGCACGTATACCCAGTGCAAGTTGCATGCAATCTGTGGACGGTACCAATGTCAACTTCCTGGCATTAATATTTTACTATAAGTTATGCAAGACAGTACCACTGGGGAAGACTGGGGCAGGGGTATGTGGGATCTCCCTGTATTATTTTTGCATTTTCCTGTGAAGTTACAACTATTTCAAACTAAAAAGTGTTAATAAAAAAAAATAAGCCGTGGATATGAACAGTTCCTAGTACCCCTCATTAAGTCATATTCCACAAAGACTTGCTACAAACCCTTTTTGCACGAGCAGGACAAGCATCAGGGACATTTAACAAAACTCAGAATATAAAGGGTTAAGATCCATACCTTTGGGTTAAGCTTTGTCAGGTCATATCTCTTTTCCGAAAGGTTTAACACCTACAGAGGGGAAATAAGAAGCTATTAGACTAATCATCGTCCTCAGAGATCAAAGAGGATACAACTGCATTCTCACACGCTATTTGCCGTCTAGATATAGAGGATTATAAAAGATTGAAATGTACAGATATGTAATTGTCATAGAATGAAAAGCAAACAAAATAAACAAATAATGACAGCATACAGATCCTACGGGGCTGGACTTGGCCCGGGAAAGCATGGGTTTCCTCAGAGGAAGGAGGTGCGGGAAGGAGGGCACCTGGTCCTCAGGGAGCCCAGGCCCTGACACTGCGAGCCAGCCCAGAGACCCGTGCTGCGCTCACGGAGAAGCAGAGCTGCCTGTGGAACCTGACCGCACCTCGAGGAAAGGAGCAAATAAGGACAGCATTGGAGAAGAAGGGACTCCCCATCCTTCCCTCTCCGAAGATGGACACTGTGGAGAGCTGAGAGGAGGGGTGCTGCCGGGGTGAGGGCCCATGGTCCCTCTACCCCAGAACAAGCTGTCTCCTGCACCTGTGGACCGTGGGCCCCGTGAGGACCTTCTTCAGAGGGCCGGCGCCTGTGGCCTGACAAGACAGCTGTGGGCAGGGAGGTGTTCTGTCCCCACAAGCACCTGTCGGGGCACACAATTCAGACGTACACGGGGGAGGAGAGGCGCTCACCCCGGGTTCTGAACTCAGGAGCCATGGAAGACACACAGATTGTTCAGAAAGGTCCCTTTCCCCAAACAGGGTGAGCACCCGCAGCCTCGCCGTTTTGCAAGGGGGACTCTGGCCGGCGTGGAGGGAAGGACGGCCCCAGGCCCTCGCGGGCTCTCAGTGAACAGCGAGCGGGGCGGGAAGGAGGAGGCGTGGAGGGGACCCCCCCCTCCTGGGCCAGGTGTCAGGACGGGGAGACCATTCCTGCAGGGCAGGCGGCTCTGGGAGCGAGGACGGGCTGGGCTGATCTCAGGGGCTGGACCCCGCCCTCCCTGCCTGTCACCAGGCCATGCTGGGGACAGGCGGGCGGGCATCAGCGGGAAAGGCCGCTGGGCCGGGCCGGGGCTGCTGGAAGCCACCCGGAGGTCACCTCCCTCTGCTCTGCTTCCAGGGCCACCCGCCCAGCCCTTTTCGTCATCCAGGAGACTGATAAGGATGACAATAGCTACCTTGCCGTTTTGGGTAAAGATGACCTGCCTCATGCAGATAAAGAGGCCGTACAGGTGTGGGTCTGGAGAGGAGCGAGAAGCTGTCATTTAACCCAGAGAGTGGAAGACAGAGCCCCAGGGCCACCCTGCAGGACCGGCACTGGCACGGAGGGAACACGGAAGAGCAAGGGGGCAAGGAGGCCGTCCAGGAAGACGCTGGTCTTCTGCGTTTTTCCTCAACTGGGGGCTCCATCCGACAGCCTCACGTGTGTTTGAAATGGGGCCGGGACAGACGCCGGCTTCTGGATGCCCACCCTCCGTCCCCTGATTCACTCCAGCAGGAGGGAAGGAACGGGGCTTTTGAGACCGGGGATGCCAACCCCAGCAGCTGGGGCAGAAGCCGGCGGCCCTCGGGGCGCACGTGGGGAGCCCAGACGCCCCAGACCCCCGCGGGCCGTGCGGACCAGGCCATGCGGCCTCCGTGCGGCGAGTCCCCCTCCCCGGGACCTCTCCCCGTCAACCAGGACCCCAAGGGCGCTGAGCTGCGGAGGGACCGGCCTGCCCTCCCGCCCGCAAGCTCCTCGGTCCCCGCACGTGGGCGCAAACCCAGCGTCCCCCAACGTCCCCACCCTCGGTGTCCCCTCACCGTCCTCAGGCTCGGCGTCCCCGCTCACCAAGTAGTTGTCCCCATGCTTGGACCGCAGCATGCGCGTCACCTCCTGCAGGCTGTGCAGGTACGACTCCTCGGAGCAGCCCGCAGGGAAGGACACGGCGATGATGCGCTCGGTGATGTAGGTGAGGTCCAGCTCGCGGCCGTCCTCCATGGCGGGGCTCAGCCCTGCAGGCCTGGGAGACACGCGGGAGGCGGTCAGGAGAGGGGCGAAGTGCCAGGACAACGGAAGTCGAGAGACATCCGCTCACTGTTCCCACCTGGACCTGATCACAGGCATCTGGGAATTTACTGTGCCCCATCCCAGGAGGGCACAGACCTCAACTTCCTTAATGCTCATGACTGGGGCACAACAAGCTACGAGCAGGGGATACACGGAGGAAGAGAGGCCCGTGGCAGCGCAGCAGGCCTGATGGAAAGCCTGCAGAGGGAGGGCCTCAGTGGGCGGGCGTCGGTTCAGAGAGCCTGGACCTTGGAGGGAGGAGCCTTCCTCGCTCTGGGTATCAGGTCAGGAGTAGGCAGCAGGGGAGAAGCCCATTAGACGGGGATGGCAGAGCAGAGGCCAAGACTGGGAGACACCTGCAAGTGACTCGTCACGTCTGCATGCAGCATCCTGGGGCAGGTGTGGAGGGCCCGCGGGCCCAGGCAGGAGGCTGGCCTGCCCTGCAGGGGGGATGAGCTGGGACGGAATCTCAGCAGCTGGGAGGCAAGCGCTAGCATCTCTGGGAAGGGCTGTGCGCAGGCTCTGCTGAGACCGCGCGTGGGTTAACCCAGGGCGTGCGGACAAGGGCAGGCATCAGGTATGGGAGGATGGGGCCTGAAGGAGGGTAACAACGCCAAGCAATGAAGCCAGCAGAGGGGAGGGCTGCTGGTGTGGGGAGAGCCCGGAGCCCGGTGAGCCCAGGATAATGCTTCCTGCACGTGGCATCTGGGCTCTGCTTCCCGAATCACTAGGACGGTGCTCTGGGGACCACGGGCCCCAGAGCCCCTCCCAGGAGAGGGCCCTAGGACTGCGGGTAGTGTCAGGGATGGAAGGTAAAACATCCAGCGGAGAGGTGCCGGGGTCAACCCCAAGACAGTGACGGCCCACGGTGAAACTACAGAAGGGTGCAGGATAGTCACAGGACAGCGGATTTAGTCCATCAAATTCCCCACCACCAGCTTTAGGGGTTTGTAGTTGCTGTTTGTTTACTACTCTCGTTACATGTGTTTCTCGCCTAATTCTGAAAACATTTTAAAAATACACCAAATGGTTTTAACGAACTTCCAGGCACCCAATCATCCAACTTCAAAACTGACACAGAGCCAACCTTTTTCCATCCATACTCCCTGCTACCTCCTCCATCACTTTGATTGCACTGAAGAAATCCCAGATATTATGTCATTTCACTTATAAATATTTTTGCATTTTTTTCTAAAAGACAAAGATATTTTTAGAAATATCTACAATATCATTATCACGCCTAAAAGAAACAATATCTTCAAATACCCAGTATCATAAATGTATTTTTTTAATTGGTTTATTCGAATTCAAACAATCACCAAGATTTTTCTTCTCTACCTGATGCATCAGACATGAATGTAAAAGAGTTCTGTTTACTTTAAAAAAATCAAATCACATTTTTTGACACTGGTATTAAAAAATAAAGAGCTCATTCCCTGTGATACAGTCAATTCTGGAACTCCCCCCAATGTTACGTTTCACAATCAAATCACAGCTACACAATTATTTATTGAATGTTTCCACAACCAGCGTTTCTAATGCTGGGAGATTACATCCAGAAAGAGACATAAACATGATATTTATCACCTCTGAGCATTTATTTTTAAAAGTGAAAACGACATTAAGATTACTACAGAATAAAATAACACCGTGCCCAGCCTTCCTCTGTGAGAGCTGACCCAAGGCCAGAGGCACACGAAGGAGTTTCGGTGATGAACACTCACCTGGATGGTTTGTCACAGCACAGGGAAGCAGGTGGTGAGGATGCCCCCGGAGTCTGCAAATGACAAAACAAGGGTCATTCTCAAGTCACCTGACCTGCCAGCCCGCACATCGCAAACCTCACCGAGAAGGAAGGATGGGAGCCCCGATCCTCTGTTTAATCATAAATGGTAAGTCAGACCCTGGAACTACTGGCTCATCTTATCACCCGGGAGGGTCGACATTTTATCAGGTCATCTCGGCCCTAAGACTCCAGATCCCAAGCGACACGATTCCATTAACCAACAGCAGGACGGCTTCCCACGTGGGACAGCACAACAATCCCCCGTCAGGGCAAGGTAAGCGGTCCCAGCACATGTAAACGCTTGTCCTGCGTGTCCTGGTATACAGGAGGCGCTCAGTCAACATCGGCCATTATTACTATCGTTATTGTTAGTATTGATATTTACTTGAAAGAACCAGTTAATGACTTTGAGAGAATTCTCAATTTTTTCCACTCTTTTTTTTAAAAAGCTTATCCAACAGGGAAAAAAAAAAACTCAGGTTATAATTACAGTTTACATAACCCTTCCCTGTGTCTGTGTGTGTGTGTGTTGTAAGGGTTATGTTATACTCTAAGGCTATATACACACTCTTTCAGGAGATGCATCCAGCAACTTTGTGAGAAGGAATTATCCCCACATTTCAGAAGCGGGGAAACCGAGGCTCCGAGAGGCGTGAGGTCTTGTCGAAGATGGCACGGGGGGAGGAGAGCCCAGACGTCCCCGTCTCATCTCCCCGAATGCCCTCCTCTCGGGAGGCTCCTTCCTCTACTGCCTTCTGTGAGCTCCTCCCTGCCCGCTGCATCTAATATATTTTTTAAGTATTGGTGAAATGTAAACTGATTCAGCATTTTAGAAAACAGCTTGTCCATAAATATAAAAAGCCCTTAAAAGGTCTGCAGCATGTGACTTAGCAATGTGAGGAATGACGTTGAGGAAATTACTGGAAAAGCCCGTGAGTCTCTATGGACAGGGGCGTTCGCTGCGCTGTGATGTGTGTAACAGCAAAAAACAGACAACAGCCTCAGAGGTCAACCACGCGCCTCAGTTACATTAGATAAACCACGCTACCCTGCGGACGGTGACGCGTGTGTGGGCCTGGAGAGAGGCCGTGACCTATGACGGCAGCAGCGTTGACGACCACAGACGGCCACATGGCCGCTCCCCGGTGCAGAGTACATGATTCACACACAGACCCACTCCCCCCTGTACACGCACACCTGGAAATGTGTGGCCAGAGTGCAGGCGGACGGGGCAGAAGTTTGCTTCTGGAATGTCCCGTTACATTTTTTCTTCTATGTGCATTTTTTTTTTCCTTTTCTGCTTAGAACATAGCTGACTTCTGTAACTGGAGAGAGAAAGTGTAATGCCTCCAGGGTCAGCTCAGATGAATTTCCAGCTCCTGGTGCGGCATTCAGGCCTCACGGCCACAGTCACAGAACTCAGACGCCCTCCTGGAAGGCAAACAGTGAGGAAGCCGCCAAGGGTGGACGCTAAGCATCTTGGAACGGGAACATTCCCGGCCCACCAGGGTCACCGCACCGCGGCTGCAGGGGCCTGAGAGCGACCCCGCCCTCACGATGGCAAGGTCACAGGACCTGACCACAGGGCCATCCAGCCTGTCCTTCCTCCCAAGGACCTCACCTCCCTTAGGACTCGACTACCAGCCTCGGCAGAGCCTCAGAATCCCGACCAGCCGGTGTGAAGCTGGTGTTAAGCTAACCAGGTGACTGCACTCATCCCCGTGTCTGGGAACCACCGTCCCCGGCGGGAGACACACAGCGCCGTGTACCGTTCCTTCAACTCATGCAACGTTTTCCATTTTGTTGTCTCCTGTGAGTGTGTGTAAGGAAGGCACACAACCTATCTGCCATATGAGACACGTACATAATTTATAAATAAGTGAACATAATGTACTGCATCCTATTATGCTCCATTACAATTAAACATAAGTAGGTCTCAGCCCTGGGGGTCAGTACTCAAAGCTGACTGGAGACCACTGCTCTCAACTATCAACCAGCACAAAGGGATTGATTCTGTCTTCCGACATTTACAAACGTCTCTGCCTTTTCACTCTGCAAACTCCGGCCTGTGCGAACACACGTGACAAAGCAAAGCAGGAGAGGAGACAACACCCTGAAGGGAGGGAAGGCCACGGGGGCCCTGCGGACCAGCCCCACCTGCTGACGTCCAAGCACGGACGTGACCAGGCCAAGCTGCCCGCCACCAGGCCGCCCCTCCTCGCCGCTTAGCCGGAGAGGGAACTTCCCTTGTCATTCCTGACACACAGAAGCTGAGTTTCAAGGGGGCCACAGAGACTCCCCCAAAAGCCCCATCCTTGCATACTCTCTCCTGGTTTGACTTGAAGGTCCAAGAGAACCGTTTTCGTTTTGCTCTGTAATTCCCCCAGAATTAGCACAGGAGCGCGAGATACTTCCTGCTCCAGAAGGCACAGAGCTGGGCAGCTTCCGGGCCTCGGGAAACACCAGGCCCCAGGAGGGCAGTGAGGGGGGGCCTGGAGGGGTTAACCCACACTCCCCGCAGCCGCCTCAAGGCTCAGCCGCTTCACAGAGGGTCCGAGCCAGCCCTCACCCCCAGCAAGTCCTGAGCTCCACCTCCCTTTGCATGATGGATGTAAGCTAGACAGATGATGAATACAGAGCTAGATGGTAGATAGGAAGATACATAGATTGGATAGGTGATAGATACATGATAGGGTTAGGTAGATAGATAGATGATGGAAACATACATACACACATACACGCATGAAAGATAATTAAACAAATACATACATACGTACAAGCAATACAATCAGAAGGCCAGGCCTCGGCCTACCCTCCCAGCATTTCTCAGTTTCACCTGCAGCCTGAGCTGTGTCCTTTGCCAACTTACACTGAAGTAACACACACCGATTTAGGACAATCTGACACCATCCATAAGCGTAAGTCTGTCAATAAAGAACGAACTCCTTGAAGGCAGGCCCTCTATGCCGTCCAGTACCTGCCCCCATCACCTAACTGGATGACAGGGGCTGGAACTGCCACATACCGACCGTTCACCCCACCCTGCCGGTGAGGGGCACACGGGGAGGAGGGCGCAGCAGAAGCCTAGCGTGGGGGTGGGCTGAGGGACATCACACGAAGGGGATGCCACTCAGGGGGGCGTGGCCAGTGCCAAGGCCCTGCGGTGGGACTGTCTGCATCTCAGGGACCAGCAAGGGAACCAGTGCAGCCAGAACAGGTGCAGGAGGGGAAGAGTGAGGAGGGGATCTCTAGGATGAAAAAGGGAGGCCCTCCGGTGAGTCAGGGCCCCCGAGAGGCTGGAGAGAAAGCCCCTGCCTCCTTTCCTCACCATGCTGCCCCTGCACCCCACAGCAGGCAGCCGTGCCTGGGGCGACAGGGTCTGGGTCCATCGACCATGCAGCCCCCCGGGGCTCACTATGGAAGGCAGCAGTGTTCCACCAGCACTGTCCTGTAAGAGGCCACAGGTGACCGAGGTCAGGAAGCAGACCCACTCGTCGTCGGCCACCTGGTTCCCAGCAGGAACCCCAGGACGGAGATGTGATTATCCTCACTTCACGGTTTGGGAAAAAGCATTCAGAAGTCCTATTCGGTGTCTAGAATCACACAGTTAAGATGCAGTAGTAACTTCTGACACCAAAATTCTGGACTCTTTCGAGCCCCCCGGCCCCCGACGGTCCACAGCCCATCCTGCTCAGCCTGTGCCTGGGCCAGACTGGAATCAGTGAAGTTAGACGAGCTTTTCCCTCGGGGAGCTAGTCTAGCCCTACGCCTAGGAGGATAGAGAAACCGTGAGCAAGTCACCACTTCTAAACCAGTGTCTGAGATTTGACATGCATGAAATCCTGCAACAGGAGAAAACTTCATTCTGGGGCTGTATTTGGAACCAAGCAGATGATACGCAGGGGACGGGACCCCGGATACACTGGATAGAAGCCCCTTGGCTGCCCGGGGAGCTCTGCCGTGAGCAGATAGCGAGGGGCACGCCCCATGCCCAGTGGAAGGGGCCTGACCATGCCCGAACACCGTGCTTGTCAGGAAGGTGACATGTGATGTCTCTGTGAGTCTTTACTTGGAAGCAAAGAATTTACCTACTTTTGGGGCTAAAAAGCCAAAGTCTCCCTTTATCGCCACAGTATATTTCATGCCTTAAGAATAACTGAGAACCAACATACAAAAGTTTCTTGAAGACAGTCCCTTGCTCATGAGAAACCCTGCATCCTGAGCTCGTGGAAGTCTAAAGAAGCCTCTCTACTTGTAGACCCCTGGCCCCCAGATCTGTGCTGCAAACGCCTCTTCTCTTGCTGTTTTGTAAGAAGAGGGCTGTCTGCCAGCCTTCCTGGGGAGCCTTCGGAGGCTGAGGGCTGCAGGCCACCACAGCTCTCCGTAGACCTGTGCCAGCGCCCAGGGTGATAGTAGCACAGCACCTCCCGTGTTCCTCCTGGTCTCCAGGGCGATGCAGCACCGTCCCCACCTGCCTCTGTCCTGCCCAGCCTCCTTCACCTGTGTCCCCTTTGGCACGTGCTTATCAAAGCTCTCAATTTCTAAATGTGCTAAGAAAAATAAGGTCAAAGGGAAGAGACACAGGCGGAATCCGTGCTAAAGGTTAAACATACGAAAGGTACCCCCACAAAGCCTGGGCTGCTCGAGGAGCTGCTTCTCCTTAGAGGTGCTGCTTGAGGCCCAAAGCTCATCTGCTTAGACCACTATGTAGTCCTGGGACCCCAGTGAAGTCACTGGCCTCCCTGATAAAATGACAGCTTTGGATCCAGCGCTTAGAAGGTCGGGCACAGCCCTGCAAACCCCGAGTCCACGGATCCGAAACAGAGAGGAGTGAGCCGTCCACCAGATAAAGAATTAGATGACCTGCCCGGGGGCTCTCTTATTTAACATATTTTTCAAATTATTAAAATTCATTTATTTTCCTAATGGGGTTATTTTTATATTTGAAATAGACGTAGCAATAGCAATTTTGCAGCCATGTGGCCATCTTTCAAGAGAGCACAGTGACCACCATGATATTTGCATGCCGACACAGACTTCTTTTATTAAAAGAGAACAGAGAGGGCTTCCCTGGTGGTGCAGTGGTTAAGAATCTGCCTGCCAATTCAGGGGACACGGGTTCGAGCCCTGGTCCGGGAAGATCCCACATGCCACAGAGCAACTAGGCCCGTGTGCCACAACTACTGAGCCTGCGCTCTAGAGCCCACGAGCCACAACTACTGAGCCCACGTGCCACAACTACTGAAGCCCACGCACCTAGAGCCCGTGCTCCACAACAAGAAGCCACTGCAATGAGAAGCCCGCGCACCGCAACAAAGAGCAGGCCCCCCTCGCTGCAACTAGAGAGAAAGCCGGCGTGCAGCAACGAAGACCCAACGCAGCCAAAAATAAATTAATTAATTAATTAATTAAATAAATTTAAAAAAAAAAAGAACAGAGACGGGTGCACCATTCGCCAAGACCAGGGGTAGCTCAGTCCAGAACACTTGGTGACACTGGCCCAAGTATCGCTGGGAGAGAAATGCTTTGCCACTAGTAACTGCGCCTTTCTAAGAGGGCAGACGGCTGGAAGGAAGGCTGGGGTTCAGACAGGCACTCCACCGTTTGGGAGCAGACGCGGGACAGCCACGTGCTTCCAAACAACAGAGGGAGAGAACAGTGGGGTCCTGGGGTCCTGGCGGGGACTACCGGAGTGAAAAGGCCGCTGGAAGCTCGCTGGGGACGAAGGCCAAAGCACGTGTCCAGAGTGGGAGGGCTGCTGCTCCCCGGGGCGCACACCCTGCGGGCCCCGCCCGGGCTGAGTAAAGACAGGCACCCGCGGCGCCTGGCGGGGAGGTGGTCCCCTGCGCTCACAGACGTGGGTGGTGTATGGGGCGGAGCGGGAGGCGGGATCCTCATCCACTGGGCAACACCACCTCCCAGGAGCCGCTGACTCCCCGGGGCGGGTGGGACTCCGGGCCCCTGGGCCCCCAGCTGACCTGAGGCTTACTTGGTTCAGTCAAACATCCTGCAACCACCTCAAATCTACACCCAAACCTCTGCTACCCTGACAGGATGCCAAGAATTACTAGGGGCGCTTGTATCTTATACTTTTTCAAGGAAAAGATGTAGTCGATGCATGACAGTAAACAAACACCCTGAAGACCTTACTCTGGATGCAAAACGTGCCGTCGAAGGCTTTGGAGGAGGGTGCTGCAGTCACAGCCAGCAGCCGTGTCCAGGCCAAAGGACTCCAGGCTCTGTGTCTCCAATAATCATCCATGAGAGGAGGATCACTGGCTTCCTATAGGCTTCGACGAAAAGTGGTGCTTAACAAATCCCATGCAGCAATGACACAGCACCAACGCCGCATCGCCAAGGGCCCCAGCAGAGCCTAGGGGACAACCTGAAAGGCTTATGTGAGGGATCCAATTCGGGGTGCAGAAACAACAGCTGCTACAGGCCGTGTGCCCTGTCACCCTCCAACCCAAAGGGCAGGAAAGCGGAGGGGAAGACATTCGGAGCAAGCCCCACTACACAGCAGGTAAGCAGCGTGGCCTGGGCTAGAACCATGCCCACACTCCTCACCATAGCCACCCTCCGGGCATCTCCCGAAGTCCCTTCCAGCCCTGGCGGCTGCGAACGCAGGGCCCCACAGGGACAGCCAGCTGACCCAAGGCCAGGGTTAGCCACACAGGCTGTCCCTGCATTACCAGGCCCTGCTCTCCCTCAGATGAAGGCCTCTAAGTACAGGTAACAGAACCCCGAATGCTCCAGCTGTGTGACCTTGAGCAGGCAGCATGCCCTCTCTGTGCCTCATGTTCCTTACCCATAAAATGGGCTGCAAGGTTGTTGTGGAGTTAAAGCAGCAAAGGCCTGTCACAGACCCAGGACAGGGCCCAGCACAGAGTAAATGCATTATTAGCATTTACAGCGACATATTCTCATGTGTTTTCTGGGAAAGCATGAAATGGGGTGAAAGGAAAATGAGAACAGAGAAAGAAGTGCCTTAACGAGAACCACTCAGTGGTGAGTGAACGCATGTCGGCAGAGGAGGGGAGGCCACGGACACTTCCCCATGAAGACACAGCAGCACCCATCTTTGTCACAAGCACACTTAGACACACACACACACACACACACACACACACACACGGTGGACAAATCAAGCCTGTGCTGCAGGGGTTGATGCTAATGCGGTGGTCTCATGTCCCCTTGCCACAGGGTGAAGGGTGGGGACTTGCCTGGCTCAGGAGGCCCTGGGTGAGCCCAGGGGACAACCTGAAAGCAGCCCAACTAATGAAGTCTCCCTCACTCTCCATCCTCACCTCACAGCCCTCCTTTCAGTTCTCCCAACACATTCGCTCCCTCCTGCCCCAGGGCCTTTGCACATGCTCTGCACCCACTTATTCAAGCCCCACCTGCAGCTCTCAGCTCAGATGTCATCTCCCCAGCAAAGGGGCCCCGTATGCATGTTCTGTCTACCTTGGTCTTCTCGACCGCACTGACCTCAACTGCACAGAAATAACCAGGGTGTGAATTCTTGTCTAAGCTCTACATTCCCCCCCTTGAAGACACAACAGAGGCACTGGCTGCTGGCTCCCAGTTGCAGCTCAGCCCTGGGAGCGGTGTCCTGAAGGCAGCAGGCAGCAAAACACAGAGGTCTGCAGGATGAAGGAAGGAATAAACCAAGCACTAATTTCAAAGAGTCAGAGGGGTGATCTGTCCATTTTAAGAGGCAGGGAGATGCTGTTTTACATTTCAGTAACTAATATCTAGCTAGCTCTATTTTTAGGAGAACAATTAATGGGGTACATTTACTATTTAAGCGGCTTAAAAAGAGTCATCATCTAAAAGAATAGCAGCTGAAGAGTAGCAACTCTCTACACCGCCACAAGGTTATAACATATGGAATCAACGAAAGGCAGGTGGTTGGTTATTAGGAAGAAATTTTCCATTGAACAGCCAGGTGGTGAAGCACCAACTTCAGACAACCCAGCGACCATAAAGTACAGCCTTGTCCCCACAGACCGTCAAACGTGGGTTCTGCTCACTGGCTGGGTGGGACCCACATGCTGCGCCCACCCAGGTACTGGCTACGGTGACACACGTTCTCACCAGCAGGACCCTCCAGATCACCCTGTGGAAGCATCTGATGAGATCCCCGCAAGACGAGGAACCGGAGCAGACGCCTTCCTCTCCAGGCACACTGCCGACCATAGCGGGGAGCTGGTCGCAGCTCTCACCAGGCTCACTCCCCGCTCCCGCGCCCGCTCACGGGGTGAAGGCTGGCACTGGGATCCCTGGGCTGCAGCAGGAGAAGGCTGCGCCCCTGCTCCCCACCTCCCCTCGCCCCCCCCTGGCTTTCGGGTGAAGAGCAAAGAAAGAAAGACCTTTAGTGAATGCCATACCGGGAACTTGGCAGGGCCGGAGGACACATCAAGGATGCCAGCTTCCCCAGAGTTGCCGGACCTGTGTGCTGCTCCCAGCCATGCTGACCAGCCCCGAAACTTGCGTTGTGAAAGGTCTTATAAAAAGGAACAAAAGGCACGTTGCATAACCAGAGCCAGATTCACAAGGAAGCACGGGGCTTGGTGGCAGTGCACAAATGTCACCGCCAGGCTGGGGACTAGGGAAGGGGCTCCGTTAAGGAGATCAGCTGAAACATCTCTGTACATTCTGTGTTTGTTTCTCCAGGAAAATGGAGTTAAAAATACATTTAAAAACTTTCTGAAGGACTTCCCTGGTGGTCCAGTGGCTAAGACTCCACGCTTCCACTGCAGGGGACGTGGGTTCGATCCCGGGTCAGGGAAATAAGATCCTGCTTGCTGTGGGGCGCGGCCACACACAAAAAAATTTTGAAAGGCAACAGCTACCCACATCCAGTTCAAATATAAGGGCATTCATTTGTTCACTCATTCATTCACTCACTCACCGCCCGGATGGCAGGGTGCAGGGGTGATGTGCACCTGCTTTGGAATCCTAACACCTAGGTGAGGCCCCAGCTGTCTGACCTTCAGAAATTACCTCTCCGTTACTCAGTTTTCTCATCTGGAAAGTGGAGGTATTGGGAGGATTAAATAAGGAAACACGTGCAGAGCTAAGAACAGCACCTAGCAGGTAGTAAGTGCTAAATAAATATCAGCTTTGCACTCAATCCTTGTATTTGGGCACCAGGCAGGGATTGGCCCCTGAAACGCAACTTCCCCACAAGCCCACACCAAACACAGTAACCACCCAGGACCACAGCACCATTCAGAGAAATAAGACTCTGGGAAAGAAATCTTCCCAAAGTCAGACAGCCAGCAAGACACCGTTCCTTTCCAGAACGAGAATACCAGAAAACAAATTTATTATCAGGACTGCCCACCTTAAGAATTTTTTTAGGATTGCCCACCTTAAGAATTATTTTCTTAATGCTCTTACAGGTGGGCAGAGATTACGATGAATTACTAGAAAAATACACACCCCTCTTAAGTTAGGAAACTAAGGTAACCCCCAAGCTCAACTATAAGAAGCAAGGTTTTGTTCATGCTGAGATTATGTCTGTGCTTATTCATCACCAAATACTCAGAATTCTGAGCTGCGTAGGCTGGTCTGAACCATATGGAACCCCGAGGCTGATGAAGGAAGGGAGGGAGGCGTCCCCAGGGCAGGAGGGTGGAGCCAGTGCTTTCACAATAAATCTGATGTCCCCAGAGGGGTTGGCGGGCAGAGATCCTCAGCGCGGGCAGTGGCCGCCCCCAGGAAGCAGAGGGCGGGGGCCAGGGTCAGGGCTCGGTGCTCCATGTAACATTCACTGCCCCATCACCACCAAGCGAGGACAGGGGCAAACAGAGGAGAGACGCCAGGGACAGACTCGGTGCCAAGTGCAAGTGGAGGCCCTGCAGATCCCTCTGGGGAGGAACTCACTGTGCTGCAGAGGGGCACGGCCAGCTTCTCCTTGCAGAAGCAGCTCCCTCCTCGCGCCTTGCTCCCTCCCTGCCACTGGCCTGATGCAGGCGGAGGAGTGGTGGCAGGAGGGGCGGCTGGGAGCGCAGTCTCAGGGCTGCAGCACAGGAGCCAGGGGCGCCAGGCCCACAGCGGAGCAGAGAGCTCAGTGATAGCACGTAGGCCCGCGCTCAGGGCAGGGACGCGGGCTCTGGCTGAGGGCTGCCCGCCAGGGCCCTGCAGGAACCGGAGAGGGACCAGGAAGGACCACACAGAGCAGGGGGCTGCGTCCTGCTGGCACTGCCGAGTCCCACCTCCCTGGGGTGCAGAAAGGGCAGGCCCAGCGCCGCTCCCCATCCTCCTGAGTTCCCCCAGGAAACTTACTGGGGTTCCCGGGAAGGCAGGTGCCCCAGAACCTAACAGGTGCGTGCCCACCCGCCCGCCTGCCCTCCTTCTGTCCTTGTTAATTAGCACAAAACCAAGAAACAAACACACAAACAAAGTCAAAGAGCATAGCTGGACCAGCAAGAAGAAGCAGGCGCCGTAATACCTCCATGAGCTCCTGAACTGTCACGCTCCTTGGGCTCCGCGTTTGCAGGAGGCCAAACGGAAAAAGGAGGTGGTGGCGGGACACACGTCAGACCGTGGGGAAAACCGTGGCTGAACAGGTGGCCCAGCCTGTCTGAGGTTGGATCCAACTTGCTCACTGGACACTCAGAGCTACAAGAGGAAGGACAGCCAGTGCCGGACCAGGAGCGGCAGAGAACCAGGGCCCCATCCCCCACTTCAGAACCAGGGCCTCATCCCCCACTTCAGAACCAGGGCCCCATCCCCCACGTCAGAACCAGGGTCCCATCCCCCACGTCAGAACCAGGGCCCCATCCCCCACGTCAGAACCAGGGCCCCGTCCCCCACTTCAGAACCACCCTCCCCTACCCAGCTGTCTACCCTGGAGGTTGTCTGGTGGATTTCATTTTATGAAATGGTCGGATATGTTCCTTAAGTTGAGAGGGAGATTCATGTAGGCCCATTTTATAATTACATCTAAACAGGCGTTCTTTTATTTTTTATCAATTATTCCGTAACAAGGACATTTCATTTCTTCCCATAGAGGACCACGGGGAGGGTTGTGGGAGGCTCTCACAGCCCTGTCCCTGGAAGGATGGCCGGGGGGTGGAGGGGTCGGCTCTGGAGGAAACCACGTGGGGTCTCCTTCCAGGCCAGACGCAATGGAGGCCCCGAGCTGAGGGGCTCGAGTTTCTGTCTTAGGCCAGCTCGGTCCCCACAGGACGGCAGGGGCTTCCTGAGACGGGCCGCGGGGGTGAAGGGTACTCGGGCCACCTGTCCCTTTACCTGTCACGTCAGCAGGATTTTAACTCTTCTGAGCATCGGTTCTCACCTCTGTGAAATGGGTCAACGACGGCAGCCTCCTGGCTCCACGAGAGGACCGGAGAAGTCCAGAGGCGCCCAGCCCCGTGTCTCATGGCGCTATCGGCTCAAAGCCAGACTCTTCACCATCAGGGGCCCCAGAGGGAGAGCCGGTCCTAGCCCAACTCCCGCATTTCACAAGTGAGAGCCGTGACGGGGAGGGGAAGCGCACTCTGGCGGGGGAGCAGACGGGGCCAGGTGTGGCACCCCAAGGACAGGCCGTTCATTCCTTACTCCGTGGTGACGGAGAACACGCCAAGCCTGGGGATCCGGCTCTCAAAGACACCATCAAATTCCCAACAGGAGCGTTCTCGGGGCCAGCCAGGGCATGAACAGTGCAGGAAGGAGCAGCCCAGGAGCGACCTGCAGCCCCAGGAGAGACCAGACACACTCTCCAGAAAGTAAGGGCCTGTGTGATTATCCCTGGGGTAGTGTCACTCATCCTGGGAGGGCGAGAGCTCTCTGCAGAGAGAGGGCTTCAGCAGCAGTGATGTGAGGCCACTCCGGGTGGTGCCCAGTGGGGCAGTGTCCTGTCCTGCAGCCCCATCCTGCCCCAGTGCCCAAGCTTCCCACCAAGGATGGCCCCACTGAAATCCAGGGGTCCAGAGGAAAAGGCAGGCCCCCTTTCTGGGAACATCTCTGAAATGGTGTTCCCTATTTATAGGTGAGGATATTTCCCACATTTAAGTTGCTTAAAATGAAACAGAGAGGTAAATATAAGACTGTGAATGTGGAATTAAATGCCGGATGACAATGGATCACATTCAAGAAAAGACAGGGACTTCCCTGGTGGCGCAGTGGTTAAGAATCCGCCTGCCAATGCAGGGGACACGGGTTCGATGCCTGGTCCAGGAAGATTCCCACATGCCGCAGAGCAACTAAGCCCGTGCGCCACAACTACTGAGCCTGTACTCTAGAGCCCGTGAGCCACAACTACTGAGCCTGCACTCTAGAACCCACAAGCCACAACTACTGACCCTGCGCTCTAGAGTCCGCAAGCCACAACTCCTGAGCTTGCGTGCTGCAACTACTGAAGCCCACGCACCTAGAGCCTGTGCTCTGCAACAAGAGAAGCCACCGCAATGAGAAGCCCGCACACCGCCAACAAAGAGTAGTCCCCGCTCGCCACAACTAGAGAAAGCCCGCGTGCAGCAACGAAGACCCGACGCAGCCAAAAAAAAAAATTTTTTTTTAAATGAAGAAAGAAAAGACAAACACATGTTGAATTAAAATGGAAGATGAGTCTTGGCTGGAGCAGCTGGGAAGCAAAGTCAAAGTTTGGGTCCTACTTCTCACTGATTGGAATTAAACTCTGTCTTGCCCTCCAAGAACCAAATAAATGAGGTCACACCACAACTGACTGGCCCCCCCCACCAATCAATAACTGTATGGTCACTCCATTCACTCTGGAAGACAAATGCCTGCTACCCAGGGCTGCCCACTGAATGCTCAGAGCCAGCCTCCACAATCCTGTACTGCCTCATCCATCAACCAGCCCAGAGACCACCATGTCTGCTGGCTTCTGTCCCTGCCGAGTTTAAGGCAACATTGTGCAAACCACTGAAATGTGAGCCTAAAAAGAAAGAGATCTGTTGTTGCTACAAACACGGGTGGGTGTTCACGTCTCTGGAAAGGCACAGTCATCAGAGCTCTCGACCTAACCAAGTTGTGTAAGACCCAGGGCAAATCCAGAGGACTGATGTGGTCAGATCATCTCCTAAGTCTCCTTAAGCTTTCATAACACTTGGAGGGAAGTTCAGAGGACTCATTGTGGGTGTACGTTATGCAAAAACAGGACAGGGGCGCCTCAGCCACTGGACTGAACTCAAAGAAGGGCTATCAATACACCAAAGACACACGGCGACTGTTGTCTGTGTCGACGACTGTTGTCTGTGTCGACACAGTTAAATACTAAAGTGAGTCACGGTCAGGATTCTGCGGGTTAACTGACAGGTCAATTCAAGAACCACCTACACGTTCTAATCATTTTTAATGACAGGTTTGACTGAATGTGAAAGCAAATCGATGGCATGTGACAATCCTCCTCATTACTGTTATTATATGGAGAAGAAAAATGGTTAAAGCCACATATCCCAGACCCTATTCGAGCCCAGACCCATCCTAGTGTCTTCCTTGCACTATCTCTCATGACCCATATGGCGGCCCCCTGAGCCGGGAACCCTTACCATCCCCGCTTTGCCAAAAGGGAGCTGAGGACCACATGCCCAAGGTCACCCAGCCAGTGAGATGCAGCGCTGGGACTCAGCCCAGAGGCCACCATGTCTGCTCCCAAACCTGTTTATGCCAAATGCATAAGAGGTTCCCAGCTCTTACTCACCACGGTGGGCCGCCAACTTCCCGACTACCCTAGCACCCCAAAAGTCAAGACCACTCAGCCCTCCACCGCAGATTCCTCCCAGCTTGGCCTCTCCTCCTGCCCGCCTCTCAGGTTTGTACGAGAATTGCCCACTGCAGGTTCGTGGGGAGGCAGCTGGGAAGTGGGCTAGGGTCTCTTCTTTCTGATGGGCAAGTCAGGGGAAAAGGTCTGAGGACCCCTAATCAATAACTAATCAATTGGGGACCCCCCTCGTGGCGCAGTGGTTAAGAATCTGCCTGCCAATGCAGGGGACACAGGTTTGAGCCCTGGTCTGGGAAGATCCCACATGCCACAGAGCAACTAAGTCCATGCGCCACAACTACTGAGCCTGTGCTCTAGAGCCCGCGAGCCACAACTACTGAGCCCGCATGCCACAACTACTGAGTCCACGAGCCACAGCTACTGAAGCCCACGCGCCTAGAGCCCGTGCTCCACACAAGAGAAGCCACCACAATGAGAAGCCTGCGCACCGCGACGAAGAGTATCCCCTGCTCACCGCAACTAGAGAAAGCCCGTACATAGCAATGAAGACCCAACGCGGCCAAAAATAAATACATAAATTTATCATTTAAAAAAAAAAACTAATCAGTTGTAGTTCATTCAAGGTTGTCATGTTCTAAAAAGTCACCACGACACTGGCCAGCCTTCTTGTGCCTATGAGCACCAGCCATTGTAAACAGAAATCACTAACAAAGAGAAAAAAAATGCAAAAAATGTGGCACTAAAAGAAATATACCTTGAAAAGGACACCTGTTTATCGATACTACTAGTCTGAGGGCTGAAACAAGAAGGCACCTTGCACAGCCTCAGCTGGTGACGTGCCCACGGCAGCTCAAAATTTTCGCCCTTCTGCGCACATCCCTGGACAACCACAGAATCACAGGGAGTGTTGATTTGTGGGTTACAAATAAATTTTAGTAAATAGGCAAGTGTGCAAACATAAAATCCACAAACAATGTGGTGTGACTGTAATTTAGTCTATTTAAATTTGTAGATGATTCAATCTTTGATTCACTTAAGAACTATCTGGAAAACTTCCCAATTCTAATGTCCCCACATTTGTCACGATAACATTGTGAAAAGAATCATAATCACAGTCTGATGCAGTCATAGTTGTAAGTTTATGTGATATCACTTTTTTATACCAAGGGTGCCTTATGCTCCTTGGGAAGCTAAGCCCTGGAGTTCTCCTTCCTCTTTGGAAGGTAGAGGTTGACAGGTTGACGCTGCCACGCTTCCTTCTAAAGACACGCACCGTCTCTGCCAGAGCTCTGTTTCCACCTGAGGACTTCCGACGCCATGCACTGAGCCGCTCGGAGCGTTTTCTAGACAGAGACTCTGAAGAAGATAGCTCTGTGTTCTAGAACACGGACAAAAGGACAACATCGTCTATGCAGGAGGGAGAGGAGAAGGGCATCAGCAGGTGAGAGGCTGTTCCCAAGAGGAAGGGATCTCGGTGAGGCAGCCCAGCCCCACCCCCTCTCCGTCCTCCTAGGCTGCAGCGTCCTCAGTCATCCCCACGCCCAGCTCGCAGAGCCCGCCAGGCTCGCTCAGAGTGGCCGCACCCCTGGAAGACACCTCCTTGTAGAGCAGGTGCTCAAACTTCAGCTGGCAGCGCAGTCACTCGGCAGGCTTAGGAAAAGAGAGGTCTGGGGTCAGGGGTGGGACCAGAGGATTTGCATTTCTAAGTTCCCAGATTTATGCTGCTGCTGTTGTTCTGAGATCACACTTTGAGAACCACTGACTAAATAAACTATCTGTGCATTGCTTGGTTTGCACTAAAACCTTGTTATCGCATACTCTGCTGGCTTTGCTAAAGCATCCCTCGCTGTCGTCTTCACTCAGTCCCCCAATCTCCCAATCACATTCGGAATGACCACTGCAGCAGTGTCGTCAGTCTCTACTTGAATATCCCCAAGGACAGGGAGCTCACCGCCTCATACACCTCCAAGTCCATTTTTAACTCTTAATTTTCCAAAGTCCTTTGTCACATTGAGTCTAAATCTGTGCTCACTCAACATCTGTACCTCGGCCATGAGCAAATCATATTGAAGTCAATCCCTCTGGGGAGGAAGATGGATGATTTTTCCAAAGAGAAGAGTAAGAATGCACTTGGCTAGTTTGAAACTAACTTCACAGTAGAATGATTGTTTTAAAAAGGCTTTATGAAGCAAACATTGCCATTTTAGAAAACAATGTATCACCTCTGTGTCATGTGCTGATGAACTCAGCAGGTTTTCAGCGAAGCATTTCATCAAGCAGACACAGTGTCCTTCCAGATGTCAACCAGTCAGGAGGCCACACTGGCCGCTGGCGGGCAAGCCTTGAGCCCTCAGGTACTGCAAGATAACTGGGCAGGATGGGGAGCTGGCAGCGGATCTCGAAACATGGTGGGCGATCCATATGATGAAAAAGTTACTGGCCACTGGGCCTCAGTCACCAGCCCATCCTGAGCTCTGTGCCTATACTACTTGCATCCTGCACAAAAACCCTGGGAGGTGGAGACCAGGGTCCTAAGCTTCAGGTACCACCAGCTTCCAATCACTGAATCACTGTAAAGCCAAACCCAGACATCACATCACTTCATCTGATAAGTATTTCAGTATCTTTAGAATGAAGACTTTTTATTTTTTTTATAAATTTATCTATTTATTTTTATTTTTGGCTGCGTTGGATCTTTGTTGCTGCGCGCGGGCTTTTCTCTAGTTGCAGCGAGCGGGGGCTACTCTTCGTTGCGGTGCGCAAGCTTCTCATTGCGGTGGCTTCTCTTGTTGCGGAGCACGGGCTCTAGGTGCGTGGGCTTCAGTAGTTGTGGCACATGGGCTCAGTAGTTGTGGCTCGCGGGCTCTAGAGCGCAGGCTCAGTAGTTGTGGCGCACGGACTTAGTTACTCCGTGGCGTGTGGGATCTTCCGGGACCAGGGCTCGAACCCATGTCCCCTGCGTTGGCAGGCAGATTCTCAACCACTGCACCACCAGGGAAGCCCAGAATAAAGACTTTTTTAAAAATACAACAAAATACCAGTATCATTAGCAATATATTCCTTAATGTAAAGCAAATATGAAATCATGTTTGTACACAAATATGGAATCAATGTTCAAATGTCCCTGTCTCACAAGTTTTGTTTTGGTTTTGTTTTTTCACAGTCTGATGGTTTGAATCAGGACCCACATCAAGTCTTACATGTTTATTTAATCTGTCTCTTCAGTTCCTTGGAGGAGCCCAGGTTTCTCCTCCTCTTCTTGCAGTGTATTTGAAAACAACTGGGGTTCTTTTTACCCAGTAGAATTTCCCCATTCTGGATTTTGCTGACCCCTCTGGAAATATTTTTCAGATCGCTCTGGCCCTGTATTTCCTGTAAGCTGTGGGTGGGTCTGGGCTTGGTGTGATTCCGGTTGGATTTCTGGTAGGGACTCAGCCAAGAGGCAGCCTGTCCTTCACATGAGGCCCACATGACCCCACCAGCTTCCTTTTGTGAACAAGGAGGTTACAGAAGGTCACAGCCTAGAGCCAGCTGTTTAGTTATTAGTGGTCTGAAACATGGCCTATTCTAACTCTATCACTTTCTCAACAGCTCTTAGCCGAAATTCCTCACCAAATAAAACTTCCTACCTTCATCTATTTTTAACTCTGAGGTACAGTTCCTACAAGAAAAGAAGATTAAATGCTTGATTGCTTCTCTTCATCAAATTTCACAAGTTGGTTCCCTAACATCCCATCAAGGGTAACTAACAAAGTTTTGTTGCTTGTTTAAGTAAGTGCTTTTTAAAGTCTGTTGTATAGGTCAGAAAATGATGTCCCAAAGTGACAAAGCTAACAGCTGTTACAACCCCGATCCGGGGCAATGTCTGCACTCAGGGGCCCCAGTCCTCAGCTCCACACCTGCTCTCCAGACCCAGTTCCGGAGACAGGCCCCTGTGTCCCTACGTTCCTTGGGTCCCAGGAGAGGGCCAGGGTGGAGGGCCCTAGGGCATACAGAACTTGGAGAAGAATCTGACTCCACAACCCTGGGCTCCCAAAATGACAGCCAGGGTCACTCGCCACCCCCCGGGCCATTGCTCCCAGGCAGAGATTTAAACTTGGGGGAGTTTGCCACTGTGTGCTTTTTTTAAAGAATACTCCTCTTGCAGGTAAAAATACACTCAGGTAATTCAAGTGCTATGGCAATATGATGCTTCTCCTTCGTCCCAATCCGGGGCATTAAAAAAATAAGCAGTTGTTTTTCCCCTTCAATAGTTACTGCTATTTCCACCACCGATCACACAGAACCACTGTCTTCAAGCCTCCCTCCCACACTTAAAACCTGTGACTGCTACGGAACCAGTGTCATAAAAGAAAAGAAACAACACTCAACCTGAGTTTTCTTATCCGCTGCAGACTTCCAGCCTTCGGACCTGGGGACACCCTAGTCATTCCTTGAAAACATTTCCCATGGTGCTGCCCTGGGAGGGGAGCTGTCACGCTGGAAGCTGCAGGCCCTGGAGAGCTGACCGCGGTCGCCCCAGAGCGCCGGGCGCGGGGGCCCAGGACGAGGATGCACTTGGACGAGGAGCAGCCCGAGCCAGAGTGGTGGAGACGCCACGCCGTGTGCGCCACACCTGGCGGTGCACGCGCAGGGGATGCTGACGTCTGACACGAGGACGGGAACAGACGCGGGGAAGCAATTGCTGGCGTGACCGCCTGCGGCTGGGGTGGGTTCTAATCTTTCGCCGGGCTCCGTGCCGCCCTGGATGCAAGCTGACCCTGAACTGAGTTCACGTGTCCCCTACAGCCTTCTCCTCACACCTGCAGGCGGGCCTGGCGGCCAGCAACAGCACGTAGCCAACAGCTTTCACACCCCAGCTACAAAGTGGGGGGGGGGGCTTATGGTGGGGGTTTTTCTTAATTTGCAGAGGGTGGTCCCTCTTTCTCAGAAGGTCCCTGAACTGAAACTTAAGGAAAGGCTCCTGATGGCCGACCTGGAGTTCCCACTAAGGAATTGCAAACGCTGCCCGGGCCTCTTCACAGGGCCACCTTCCCAGAAATCCTGACAATTCTACCCCCAAAGGTGAAAAAAGCCAGGGGCCTGGATGTTATTTCAGGTGAGGGAGGGAACGGTGAAATCAAAGCTAGTGTAGACCCAAGTTTGGCCTGGGGTAAGGAAAGGCTGGAGGCAAGTACCTCCTTCCTGGAAATCTATGGGAACCCACACCCAGGTGTGGGGATGGCCCAGGGCCGCGTTTAGGAGACGTGCTGCCGCCAGAGGCCGGGCAAAGGTCAGGGCCCCCTTCCCGGAACGCGAACTGGCTGGGCTCTGACCAGTCTGGCCTGGGTCCTGCTGATTCCTGGAAGGAAGGGAAGGGGGTCTTCCCATTCCCACTGTGGGCTCACCCTGACTCAATGCCAGGCCAGCTCCCCAACCTTCACAGAGGACTCTGAACTGAGAAAAGCACAACAAATGAGCAATTGAGAAATGAAGTAACGAAGTCATCAACCCAGCCCAGGGGCCTGGCCTGCTCTGAGATGCGCTGGAGGGGCTGGTGGGCGTCTGGATCACCGGTGCACCGGGAACCTCAGGAACAGGGAGCCCCCGGGCCGCCTCTCAGCTCAGTTGTTCAGCTTTTCCTCAACGCTCCGCACTCTTCCCCCAAGTTGTAAATCCCCGGGCGCTCCTGTCCATCCGTACTTGCTGAGAACACACAGGAGCGTGTGCCCACACTCGGGTGCAGCAGCTGGGGAAATAGGGCGTGAGGCTCTCCGCGAGCAAGCGCAGACCCTCCAGCAGCACCGCAGGGCTAGAACACCCTGCCTCTCCGGTGGAGATAGTGCCACAAGCTCTGGCCTCACAGCTGTCCCTCCATTTCTAGTTCTTGGGCATGCCCCAGCCCCCCGAGGCCAGGTGCGCTTGCCATGCTTCTCCCATCCTAACTGAGCCTTTCAGTCTCCACATGCCCCTTCAGTGGTCCTCCATGGGGCTCCTCAGACGACCCATCCCTGTGTAGACAGGTTACTTGGAGCACAGCTATTAGATGACTTAGCTTCAAGGTTAAACTCTGGGAGTGCAGCATCGTTTATACTTTTATTTCTGGGTCTCACCCGGCTTTTACCAAACACATAGATGTTAAGTTTGGTTCTCTTGATCGAGGGGAAGACTTGGACTTTGATCCAACAGGATTCTTGAGACTTTTCTCTACTTCCTAAAGATCAGAGAGATTAAAAAGCAAGGACATTTGCAAGTCTCTGTTGGCCTGAAACAAATTAATATCATTGTGATTCTGGTCAAATATGTTCTTATGAGATATACAGCCTCTGAAGGGGCAGCGGTGGGTCCCAACATGTGTGTGCGTGCACACGTGTACATGTGTTTGTGACTTTCAGAAAACAGCATCTATCTATCACTCAGCTAAGACTCTGCTGTGGTAGGCAGATCCATGTCTATGCTTCTGAAGGTTTACTATTCGGGTGGAAACAACCTATAAGCAGGAATAACCAGCATCCAATCAAATACCCGCATTTATAGACGAGGACATGAAATTCGTACAGAGAGCCTGCTGTGGAAAGGAGCCAGCAGGAGGGACCAAGGTTCCATGAGCTGCAGTAACACATCTTTACAAATCAATATCTGACAGATAGAAACCTTGAAATGTGTCGTTGTTACCTAATTTTGCAATAAAATAAAGGGAATATCATCAGAGTAGATTCCTTTCCCTCCATCTCAAAACTTCCAATTATCCAATTTGGTAGGCATTCTTTCTGAGATAATTCAATACTTTTGAGAGAAGCTGTCACGCGGCCACTGGTGGGAAATGTGACACTGACAGCACATGCTCGTGGGCATGTGTCCTAAACTGTCACGCTGCCCTCGTGCTAACCTCATGGCTCATCACCACTTCCTCTGACTTTGTGAGTTTAAGCAAACGATATTGAACAAAGTCCCAACACACACACACACACACACACATACGTACACGCAAATACAAAGGTGTAGCTGTCAGAACCCAGCTTGGAAACTCCAGCCTCAGACAGTGTAATCTGATTCCTAAGGTCACCTTTGACAGAAACCACCCATGGCCTTCACTTTAATTAAACAAGGAGAAATAAAGCCATCTGAGTTCAGTAAACAGCTGACTCAAATTTCAGCAGCTATTCTTATACAACCTCTTCTCCAGTGGGAGAGACCACAATGGCCCAGCAAAACAATGGGTGTGGGCGTGCCAGCCGCCAGGTGAGGGCCTGCACCTGCGTCCTCAGCGGAGGCCGGCACTGCCCTGACCGCCTCCCGCACGTGGCCCCGAAAGGCAGAGACACGGCCTCTTTCAAGGACGGCGGCTGCTCTGGAGAGAATGCACCTCTCAGACGCAAAGCAGCACGGGGCTTCCGTACGGCTGGATGCTCTGGGGAGGTGGCTTTGTGCTGCCCATAGGTGCGACTCATACACGTGGACTCACAGCGTCCCAGCGAAAGCTACACTGGCACCTGGGAAAGAGTTTCCGTTGGTGCCCTGATATGAATCCACTCCCTTGGGTAGCACTGGAAAGGCAAAGATAAGATGGAAAAACAAACAACACTGCCCCGACGTCAATAAAAAGCTGTCAGGCCAAGTTCAGAGCTCCATGACGCCTGTGCTGTGGAAAGATCCTGCAATCAATCCACCGACCACCAGCCAGACGCTCTCACGCCACCTGCATCCTGACCCCAGGCTCTTTTCCATGGGCTTCTTGAGTTCCTCTAAGCCTCCAAATGAGGGATGACAAGAATCAAGGTCTTAGAAGTGCCTGTCAAGCTGCCTTCACCCTCCCGCAGCAGAGGGCATGCTCTGGAACCGATCAAACTGGTTCTCTCCCGGCAGATGGCAAGAGAACAACGATCAAAAACAACACACAGGATTCCCTGGTGGCACAGTGGTTAAGAATCCGCCTGCCAATGCAGGGGACGCGGGTTCGAGCCCTGGTCCGGGAAGATCCCACATGCCGCGGAGCAACTAAGCCCGTGCGCCACAACTACTGAGCCTGAGCTCTAGAGCCTGTGAGCCACAACTACTGAGCCCACGTGCCACAACTACTGAAGCCCACGTGCCTAGAGCCCGTGCTCCGCAACAAGAGAAGCCACTGCAATGAGAAGCCCGCGCACCGCAAGGAAGAGTAGCCCCCGCTCGCAGCAACTAGAGAATACCAGCACGCAGCAACGAAGACGCAACGCAGCCAAAAATAAATAAATAAAATTAAAAAAAAAAAAAAAACACAAACAGCAAAGGCTGCGGGAACTGAGACCTGTTATCGCCCTCTTGAATTCACTGAACAACAAATAAGGCTTTTCCCCACTCACTGTGTACTTTCCTCGTGCCAGAGCCGGAGTTAAGAATCTTCGCACGTTATTTCATCCCATCCTTATCAGCGAGCTGCGAGGAAGGGGGTAGTATCCCCACTGTACAGAAGAGGGAAGTGGAGCCCAGAAGCAAGAGGGCTCTGTTCAAGGTCACTCGGCTCTCCTGTTGTCACAGCCTGCGTGGGACCCCGACCTGACTCTAGCCCCAAGTAATCACTGCTATATTCTGTGCTATACGTGAAGGTGAACATGCCTGTAGATCTATAGAAACATCTAGAACATACACATGACTCAGTCTTAAAGAGCCTGACCACCTCTCCCACCACTAATGATCATGGTTACCTAGAAAAACAGTGATGCGTCCACTGTACAGCCCAGTAGACCACGTTCCGTGGAAGTCCCACAAGTATGACCCTAACAGGCAATAAAGTATTGGGTACCCTTGTCTGTTTCTAAATGCCATGCCAATGGGTACAGCCACATAATGCCAACGGGTTTGATAAGCTGCCCTTCAAAGCTTGTATCCGATGTCCCTCTAAAACAATATTCATCTCGATCTGGGCACAGGCTGGAGCGTTTCTGTGCAGCTGTGGTTCAGCACCTGTCCCAGACGCAGTCAACACCCTGCATAACTTCCCACATGGCACTTTCTCCACTGATTTGCCTTTTCCCTCCTTGCTGATAAGGCACATGCCAGTAATGCGGTTTCCTTTTTACACTGGCTTCCAGGAAACTCGGAGCCTGTTTGCACGTTTCATCAGCTCAGTTAACATTTAGAAAGGGAGGTTTGCCTCCCAGACCTTTTTCTCAGCCCCACTGCCTGCCATTTTTAGTCGAACTTCACACCCACTTTTTAAGCCATCGCAATAAACAGAGGATCTGCTACCAGAAAAGGCCTAGAAAAATGAGCATCAGGGCAAACAGCCAAGGGTTCAGAGCATGACAACCACATGAAGATTCCTTGATTCCTGTGTCCCAAACACCCCAGGTGGTCACAGAGGTGCCTTGTCCGGCAAAGACTCTCACAGAGCATAGCTTCATCAGGTGCAGGGCACCTGTGCTATCAGAGGCACAGGAAGCAGGAAGGTGGGCGAGAAATCCCCACCAGGACTTTGGATTCTGTATATGGCGAAACCGGGGCCAAGGGCACGGTGCCGCGTCCAGCCTGGGAAGCACAGAGGACGCACCTAGTAGATATCCTGGAGAAGGCGCCGGGGCACACCTGTCTCCTCTCCTCACAGGTGAGGCTGGGAAAGGCACACGCTCCCCGCACAGTGAGTCACTTCCAATTTGCAATAAGACGGTTGTCGGCATCCTGTTGTCCTGGAAAGTGCGCTGAGCCAGGCGCCCCGCAAGCTGCTACTAAGTCATTCACACCAGGCTTAACCCCCTCCAAGGGGGTAAGGAGGTGGGGGGCAAAGAAAACACCCAGAGGCACAATGACATCCAAAGACCATATCCATTTAAAAAGCAGACAACCATAAAGCTCTGCCAGAGTGAAAGCGTTATCACTGAGTTTACCTTCAATCTGATAGGAAGCTGGCATCGGTCAGAGCCTCCTGCTCCAAAGCCACGGCATTGTGCCCTCCACACAGACACCCTGGACCCAAGTGCTTTGCCCACATTTCTATCACTAAGAAAATGGACAAAGCGCATCTCTGCATTACAGCAGGGGAAACTCGGGCTCAGGGAAGTGAATCCCTGAAGTAATTATCACTGATCGGAAAGGTAGTTCTTACAAAGGAGCGCGTGATTCACTCATCTTAAGGAAAGCGTGCAAACAGCTACTGCAAGGTGGTCCAGGGTCCCTACAGAGCTCTGTGAACAAAAGCTACAGCTCAAACAGAGGGAGAGGATCCTAGAGGGGTCGGGACACTCCCCGAAGAGGGCACAGCAGGAAGGGCCCCAAGGAAATGCTAAGGACTTACCTGTTCCAGGTGGGCTTGAGCACAGTGGGGACTCACCACCTAAAGGGAGAAGAAATACGATCAACAGGTGGGTTCTCTCAAGAAAAAAACTCAGCATCACGATCCAGCGGGGCTCCCAAACCTGAAACTGCCTCTGACCACATTCACACAAAGTTTCGCATCTCAAGACAAAAAAGACCTAGTGTTTACTTCGCATCTCAAGACAAAAAAGACCTAGCGTTTACAGAGTCCAGATTTTTGTTCACTTTTGTAAAGTCCGGATCCTTTTCAGAGAATGTCATGAAAACCATGGAGCCTCTCTCCCCAAGAGAAATGTCCATCGCTCATAAATACAGGACTTCATCTTTAATTTAGAAGACCTAGCAGACTCCCAGGCTAGGAACTCCTGATCTAGGGCAAGCCCCTTCTCACCGGGTAGCATGGGGAGCGGGGGCCAGGAGAGGGAGCTGGGGGCTCTGCCTGGGGGTCTTCCAGCTGCCCCAGCACCTCACAAACACGCTCAGGGCTCGCATTCTCTACAAAACAGATTGCCTTTTCTAGAACTATTTCCACAAGCAGAACCAAAACCAGAGTCTAAATGTGGACATGTCATTCTAGGCTGGAGCTTAGTGCATGAGTCAGTGGGAAGGAGTCCCTCTGACTCCACCCCGGGCCCCTGCAGATGTGAGCACGTTAAGAAAGACACACAGGCCCATGTGATAAGGCCACAGCTGCAATCAGGTCAGAAGAAACACAGTTACAGGCACCCGGGACAACAGACCCCAGCTCTGGAGTCCGTCTTGGGTGGGACTTCTTCTCCACCACTTCCTGGCCATGGGCCCTTGGGCTCTAATCGCTCTGGGCCTTGGTTTCCCCATCTGAGAACTGCAAGTTGTAAGAGCTTGTGGTGCTCAGAACAGGGGCTGACACAGGGCAGCTTCTCCTCCTGGGAACACGGTGCCCTCCCTGAGCAGAAAGGGCTGTCGGCAGGTGAGGGAATCAGACTTGCTTCCTGCAGTTCTGGGAGGCCAAGATCCTGGCACCTGCAAGCGGGATTCAGCTCCCCATGAGCTGCGTCCTGGCTCTCCTCCCTCCGGACCCACGTGTAGCCCCATCCTCAAAGAGTTTTCTAAAAAATGTGTAATGGCAGGAGAAGTCCCAGGGATCTGACTAATTGTCCTTGTGGGTTGGAGTGGGCAGCAGTACAACCTTGGTTCTTGCCATGGCAACTATTTATAGTTCTCCAGCTTATCTTACAAAGTTCCTTAAGGAACATGATACACAGTCATTCATTTGTCTGGGTCATATTATTACTCCACCAGGATTCTGACTCATGTTCTCATCTGGGACAGGGGCCCTCTCTCCTGGCACCCCATCTTCTTCCCCCCTACCTAGCATACACTTAGCAGCCCCTCTCACTGCCCAGAATCGCTGAGCCAATAGTTGCTTCACTCTACACTGAGAATTCTTAGGAAGCAGGAACAGTCTTTGGAAATATAGGGAGCTACACACAGACGCTCATAGGATGGTGCTGGCAGTCAGACGAGTAGCCCCTGTGGTTACGGAGCACGGTGATTAATTTTATCCTGTGTACAGTCCTCACGTGGTGCAGGCTTGCGTCCTGGTGCTTCACTAAACGCTTGACACACTGGTGCGAAATGTGCAAGCCACCAGAGCTCCTGCCTTTGACGAATCATTATCTGTACTCCACGCAATGGAATACTGATCCAGCGATAAAAGGAAGTGAGCTGACAGGCCATGAAAAGATATGGAAGAACCTTAGATACCTATTTGCGAAATGAAAGAAGCCAATCTGAAAAGGCGGCATACTGTATGATTCCAACTCTGTGACATTCTGGAAAAGGCAAACTACGGGGACACTAAAAAGATCAGTGGATGCCAGGTATTGGGAGAGGGATGAGAAGGTGGAGCACGGAGAAGCTTTAGGGCAGAAAAACTGTTCTTTGTGGTACTGGAATGGTGGATGTATGTCACTATACATTTGTTCAAATCCTAGAATGTATAGCACCATGTAAATTACGGACTTTGGTTAATAATGTATCAATATTGGCTCATCAAGTATAACAAACGCACCACACTAATGCAAGATATTAATAATAGGGGAAATTATGAGGGAGGAAAATGGGTATAGGTTAACTCTCTATACTACTTGTCTAATTTTTCTGTCAATCTAATACTGGCCTAAAAAATAAAGTCCATGAATTGTTTTTCATTCATTGTCTGGAAGATGTGCTGGTTAAGAGAACAAAGCAAAAGCCCTATGCAACAGCAGACACCTGAGTTTTAAAAACAGCAACCACTAGGAAGACAGTCCAGAAGCCAGGCGTGTCCCACACTTCCCATGTCCCCTAGAGCCACGTGAAGTGCAATGACACCGACCACCCGGCGTGGCCCCAGAATGTCCTCCAGAAAACGAGAGCGAGCTCTGTGCTCTGGGGCTCTCCCAATCCCACCTCCCGGGACCACCACGATAAGCCCCATCTATGGCTGACGTCACTACGAGCAGTGCCATCCGCACCCCGATCTTCTCATTTATCCTGAGTGCCTTCTCTTGCCAGGCACTCGCTGTCCTTCACGGCGATACATTAGTAAGAAAAACGGACAAGTCCTCAGGAAGGAGACACTGACTAGCACAAACTGCATAAACTGTACTCTTCATCAGGAAGCGAGCTGCGGCGTGGGGTGCGGTAAGCGGGCTCCCCAGTCCAGGGGCGCGAATGTCAAGCAGCAACTCTCCGCATTCCTGCCAGAAAAGAGCCTCTCGTCCAGGGAATCGATTACAAGCCCTGCTGTCTGTTTCTACACACACTGCTGTGAAATGCAGACAGCAAATGTCTGAGGAAGGACCTTGAGTTAGAATGAATTTGCAAATGAAAATGCATAAGAAGTACCAACTCAGAGCAAAAGGGATGGTCCGGGGTGGGGGAAGCAACCTGTCCGTACAGAGGAAACTAACGTTTGCATCAAGAACTGCAAACACCTACTTTAGGAAAGACCATCATCAAGTGGACACACTGACACGTGTCCCTTCAAACCAAAATCCCAGGATGGGAACTCCATGCAAACAGATGAGACTCTTCCGGTACACTTCCTATTTCCTCCCTTCAAACGAGAAAGAGGGAGGCAGCGGGCCACGGTCTGGCAGAACCGCGGAGCAGTCACGGTCAGGACACAGCACGTTCCCACGTGGGCCACTCTGCCCGGCATCAGGGGACGCGAGCGCTGCGCAGCCCGGCCAGAGAGACAGAAGCGCACGGCTTCTCCGGAGGGGCTCCGTCCCCAGCTGGAGCCCACGTGGCTGCAGGCTCCCCTCCGCCCCTCGGATCTGCAGGCCCTGCCTGCTCTCCCCCTCGGGAGCTGCACGTCCTCGGGACGGGGCCACCAGGTAACAATGCCGAGGGCCGCCGTCCCGGGTTCAGGTCGGGTCAGCGACGGCGGTGCAGGCTCACCTGCTTTCTCTCCCCATCTCCGGGGCGTCCTCTGATCGCACCCCTCACAGGGCTGTCTGGGTCTTCTGCTATTTTCGTTTGACAAAAGGAAAGACTGTGGTGCTGGGTCATTTGCAGGTGACCTTGGTCATCCTCAGCGTGAAGGAGCTGGTGCTGCCTTAGCATTCGGCCACTGCAGGGCCAGTCCCATCCCACTGATGGAGCTGAAAACCAAGCAAGCCCACAACTCCCTGAGGGCATGGCCAGCACGTTTTTTCAGAGGGATCTGGCAGTGCCCCCCGCCTCGCCGAGCCCCTTGCCTGCTCTGTGAGGTGTCCTGAGCCAGCGGCAGCGGGACGAGCACAGGGCTGCGTCACCTCCAGCAGGGCAGCCCCCCGGGGATGCCTGCAGCTCAGTCACAACAGGGCCAGGGCCCCTGAAGGTCCTTCTCCCCGGCCCGCACAACCCGGGTAGCTGGTGAGCGTACCGTGAGTGCCCCGGGGCGCTGAGTCCCAGAGACGCTGGGCCACGGATCCTTCCAGGGAGGAGACGTGGCGGCCACAGAGGTCAAACTCCACATTCCTCTCCAGATACAAACGGATCCCCTTTCCCACCGGAAGGAGCCCGGGAGCAGGGGGGGGACAGAGGATGTGGGAGGGACAGGGCAGGAGGCAGAGCCAGTGCCCACTAGTGACTAAGGTAGCCCCAGAGGAGGCCCCAGAGGCCTGGCCTGTCTCGGCTCCAGGTGGGGCCGAGTCACCGTTACCAGGGGCAACCACAAACAAACAGGGCTGTGCCCAGCGCACCTGGCGACGTGGCGCCTGCTGCCTGCTGGTATCAGCAACCTGTCCCGAAGCCAGCGGGTGGACCGCTGAGCAGCACAGAGGAGGGACGAGGGCGCCCCGCACCAGAAGTGACTGTGCCCCTGGGCGATGGAAGTGTGGGTGAGCGCGCGTGAGGGGGAGGGAGGGTAGAAGGTGAGTGTGAGCGTTGTGTGTGTCTACGTGACCGCGTGTCTGTGTAACTGAGTGTGTGAGTGTGCGTGTGTGTGTACGTGTGTGTACACACTACAGAAGCCCAGCCCTGCACTTCACTTCCCGGGGGGAACCATGGTGCTTTGTCTGCGGCGAGGCTCTTTCTCCGGAGGGGTGAGGCCGCCTCTGACAGCCCGCGGGGGCACCTCTCCTTGCTTCTGGAGATTAGTCCTGGAGAGAGACTACAGCTCAGGTCTCCGCGTGCCTTACGGAGATTTGCTCTCCTTCTCCCGAGTACCACGAAACAGTGAGCTCAGCTTTGTCGTCATTGCTTCTTATTAAATCTTACTTTGGACAAAGCCATACAGATAGTGACATTTTCTCACCAGCTTCTCCAAAAACACGCATGCTTCACTGGTGCCCTGCCTATCACTGCGCGCACAGAGTAGAGATGAATCAAGAGTACCACCTCTTGAACCGTCGGGAATCCAAATCATGCTGAGTCCTGTGAATGAGCTCCACAGAAGCCCAGACATCAGTGCCCTGGAGCGTGTGGCACGTACCACATGTTCAGCCACTACCACAAAAGTCCCCCCGCTTGGTCTCTCCTCCTGCCATTTATTTAACTCTGCCCACAGCTGAATCCCTCCAGTTTGGCATCAAGCCGGCCCGAGCAGATCCGATTCACGCCAGGATCTTGGAAGGGTGGATAAGCTCAACAGCAGCAGCCAACACTTATCAAAGTGCATTCGGTAACTGCACACACGTGCAAAGGCAGAATGATCCTCCATCACGGAAGTGCGAAACGAGCAAACAGGGAGAAGACAGGGTGAGCCGACTTGCTCGCAGGTGGAATGCCAGGCGGTCCGCTGAGCTACGTCAAGTGTAAAGGCATCGCTCTGCGCACACACTTCATCATTAAATAAAATCGCTTCAGCACAGTGATTTGAATTCTAACACAGACTGTGCAAAATCTGCAGTAAAGTTTTCCTCTGTTTTATCTTTGCAAAGGTGATTCTTTGCAAAGGAAACTCACAGGGAGACCAAGACTGAAGCACTTTCTTTCCCACATCAGCCTAAGTCACAGGTCATCTTCTCCATCTCACGCTCTGAGCCAGGAGCTGGAGGAACGGACACGGACACACTGGCCACGGGGACGTCACACTAATGGGGGGGGAGGGTGACACTTCCCTCATCTCTGCACAGAGCAGCAGCCTGCTGGGAAGAGGGTGGGGCCTTTCCTCAAGGGACAGAAACTTTATCATCACCTTCATCTTGTATTATGTACAGCTTTTACTTTTTGCATTTTATGATACTGATCAATAAAGTAGCAAGGTGTTTTATGTGCGCATCACAGATGGTTGAGTAAAGATAAAAGTTCAATTATTTCTATTATCCCATTTATTATAAATAGGAGGGGTAGAATAATGAGAAGAGGAAAGCCCCCCTCTGCCCTAGTGCTCACATTCTGAGAGAGAGCACGTCTGCTTAAATATCAGCTGTCTTAGTGGGCTCAGGATGCCGTAACTAATACCACAGCCTGGGCAGCTTAACACAACAGAAATGTATTTCCTCACAGTTCCGGAGGCTGGAGGTCGGAAACCAAGGTGTTGGCAGGGCTGGTTTCTCAAGATTCCTCTCTCTTTGGCGTGTGGAAGCCACCTTTTCTCCTCACCTGGTCTCCCCTCTGTGTGATCTCTTTTTTTTAAAATAAATTTATTTACTTATTTATTTTTTATTGTTGGCCGCATTGGGTCTTCTTTGCTGCGCGCAGGCTTTCTCTAGTTGCAGTGAGCGGGGGCTACTCTTCGTTGTGGTGCGCGGGCTTCTCATTGTGGTGGCTTCTCTTGCTGTGGAGCACAGGCTCTAGGCGCATGGGCTTCAGTAGTTGTGGCACGCGGGCTCAGTAGTTGTGGCACGTGGGCTCTAGAGCGCGGGCTTCAGTAGTAGTGGCGCATGGGCTTAGCTGCTCCGCGGCATGTGGGATCTTCCCGGACGAGGGCTCAAACCCGTGTCTCCTGCATTGGCAGGTGGATTCTTAACCACTGCACCACCAGGGAAGCCCCTGTGTGATCTCTTCTTGTAAGGACACCAGTTGTATAGGGTTAGGGCCCCCCTTGCGATCTCATTCTGGGGGTTGGTGCTCCTACCTATGCCTTTGGGGGTTGGGCACACATTCAGCCCATAACATCCACCATCAAAGGCCTGAGAGGGCCACACAGGCCATTCTCACAAGGTCCTCCAGGCAGATTTGGGCAGGTGGCCTGTAAATGCTCCTCTGGGGTCTCGGAGCATCTGGGGTAGGGGAGCTCCAGCGAGAGGTCCAACACAAACCTCCAAAGCACAACAGAATCCATGCAAAGGGATGGCTCCCAAAATGCCGACCTTCAAGGCTTGATTAACTTATTTGCTTCCTTCAAGCACTTTTCCTTAACTTTATCAGGCGTGACCCTGGAATCCCTTATTAGGTTCACATTCCTCAGGAAACTGTTCTCCCACTGTGCGTTAAAGCCCAATTTAACCTGTCTAATCCCCATGAGAACACACCGCCCCACCAATGCAATTAAGCCTTATCGGTCCTTCCTGTTCCCCCCCATCCCGGGGGTGGGGTGCCGAAGAGAGAGAAAGAAAATCACTGCCCGCGGTGGGCAGGCAGCACACAGCAGCCCGGCCTCCCTGGAGCTCACGGACCCGCACAGCATGGGACCCCGCACCGCCGCTCCACTCGGCCCCACCTCCCCTTCTCCACGGACACAGGCCCAAGGTCACCTCACCCCCTGAGGCGTCTCAGGCTGGCTCCTCTGCTGAGGAAGCCCACCTCTCGCTTCCTGCCTAGCCACGCCCCTACTCCAAGGCCAGACCAGAGGCTCCTTCTTCAGGAGACCCGCAGATAAGACAGACGTGCCTGCTCCCCGACCAAGCCCCTCCTCCCCTCAAGACCTCCCCTCCCCTCTCTTCCCAACAAGCCCCTCCCCTCCCCCCCACCAAGCCCCTCCTCTCCCCCTCCCCTCCCCACCCCCAGCAAGCCCCTCCCCTCCCCTCTCCCCCACCAAGCCCCTCCTCTCCCCCTCCCTCCTCCCCTATGCCCCCAGCAAGCTCCTCCCCTCCCCTCTCCCCCACCAAACCCTTCCACTCCCCCTCCCCCCTCCCCACCCCCAGCAAGGCCCTCTCCTTCCCTCTCCCCCGACCAAACCCTTCCACTCCCCCTCCCCCCTCCCCTCTGCCCCCAGCAAGCTCCTCCCTTCCCCCCTCCCCCCAGCACCAGCCTCCAAGCTCCTGCCTTCTCTCTCACTTTACAGGGACACCTGCATGGCTGGGACATCTGCAAACAGCAACACAGGAATAACGACCCCCTCTCCCAGGCCTGAACAGCTCAACCAGACCAGCCTAAATAACAGCAACTCTGTGTTGTACAAGGTGGGTGGAGCCAGGAGAAACAGAACCAGGAGCTGCACCAAAAATCCAGGACAAATACCGTGTGTGCTTTTGCTTTTTTTAAGAGAAGAGCTTAGAAATGATAATGACACCACCCCCATGACTTTTTAACTCCCTCCTTCTTGTCACAAAGAGGAAAGGAAGAGAAGGCACAAACAGAAACAACAGTTTTTAAAGGATGGAAATAGTACATGCCATGAAGGGGGATACCAAGGAAATTTCCCCCAAAATATTTTGTTGAAAGTGTCTAAGAATACTACAATGAATAGTGTGGTTTTTGCCACTTGCCCTTTGGCTGACAAGAAAAGGAAAAAATGACAAATTTTAATAGCTTGTAACTTATCCTCAAATCTTAGTAGAAAAATTTTTTAATTTGGCATTAGGCTGCATAGGGCCAGCTAGCTTACTCTGAGCGTCCACATAAATATGTCCCACTAAACCCACAGGAGTTCACCCTGATGAAGCTAAATCTCCATCCACGTTTACAAAATCCTGCTAATGGTGTCACTCTCCACCCAGAATCCCAAACGGGAAGCCTAAGAACTGCGGCAACCCTGTCCCCAACTAAGCAGGATGCCAATCCTACCTGCTAGTTCTTCCCTCAAATGCCCACAAGTCCCTTTCTGCTGCCTCGTCTGCCGGACCAGGCCCTCCGCCCTCGCTGGGCACCGCTAAGCTTCCAACGGGCCTCCTTCGGCCGGGCAACTCCCCCGAAAAATACTTATTAAAAGTAAAGGAGGGACTTCCCTGGTGGCACAGTGGTTAAGAATCCACCTGCCAATGCAGGGGACACGGGTTCAATCTCTGGTCCAGGAAGATTCCACATGCCGTGGAGCAACTAAGCCCGTGCACCACAACTACTGAGCCTGCGTTCTAGAGCCCGCGAGCCACAACTACTGAGCCCACGTGCCGCAACTACTGAAGCCCACACGCCTAGTGCCCGTGCTCCGCAACAACAGAAGCCACCGCAATGAGAAGCCCGCGCACCGCAATGAAGAGTGGTCCCCGCTCGACACAACTAGAGAAAGCCCGCACGCAGCAACAAACACCCAACGCAGCCAAAAAGAAATTAATTAATTAATATTTTTAAAAATGTTTAAAAAAAAAAACGTAAAGGAGAAAACCTCTAAAAGGACAAAAGGTTTTAGATAAAGACTCTGGAATCAGAATTTCTAACTTCATAGCCTGTATGAGGCACTCAGACAGTCTACCTCCTACCCTCCAAAAAGAAGCCATTGTGAGTTTATCCTAAAGATGGTCTGAGCAGGGGAAGGGGAGGCTGACAGCCCAGAGCCAGTGCTCAGCTCTGTTAGAACAGAAGGGAGGCCTGCCAGCTCCGGAAGTTCCTGGGGGACTCAGGAGTTGAAAGGTGCAGTGATACACAGGGCACGTGCGAAGGCCCGAGTCAAAATGCCTAGAAACACACAAAAATGAACTGTGCTGGCTGCACCCAGAGGTAACCAGAGGGCATCCCAGGAGCTATTTCTGTACTTGAAGGAAAATGGGAAGCAGGCACTTCCTGCATCCCTGCTCAAAATAAATAGCTTTACTAGAGAAAAAACAAAGCACAGGGTGCAACTGGAGTTTACCTTTACAAATTAAAACGTGAAGCTGGGGACTCAAATGTCTAGTTGATTATTTCCATCCTGCTGCTAAAAATGTAAAAGGAGAACCGGTTTTTTTTAAATATGAAACCTATCCTCCAGAAGTAGCTACACAAAAATAAAACCAGCAACTTGATTAGAAATGTCCTTCTTCGTGTACAACTGTAAGCGATTTCAAATGAGAGGCTCAAAGATGCCGACACAAACCCCCGTGAGACACCCCCAGACACACACTGGTCATCGCCAGAGGCGGGCGAACCACATCCCGGGTTCTGATCTCAGCGCCGGCCCTCTGTCCTTGGGGCCCTCACCCAGGTGTCGGTGCTGTCCACAGACACACATGTTCAGAGGCAGGGAGCGGGTCAATGGCACTGCCACGAGGCACAGGGTGTCCAGAGGTATGGTGGGAATGGGTCCAAAGCCAGCGCCCTGAGCACAAGGCCTGCAGACGTCCCCAAGGCCCACCAGCGTGTCCTCCCCACAGGGAACAGGGGACAGTGAAGTCGTGCAGGGTTCGGTCACCTCTCCCAGCCTGAACGTAGTACTTGGGGACAACAGAGGGAAAGGGCAGCAGAGAGGTGACCTCGGAGAACAAGAGCTGGCTTGCACCTCCTCTACCGGGCGGGACGTGTCGCCGGCCAGAGCTGGAGCACACCCCCGAAACCTCCAGGAACCTGCTGGAACCTGCCCCTTCGGAGACCGCACGCCAGGCCCCAGAACAGAGGGCACGGGCACGGAAGGAGGGCACCGTGAGGACGGTCTGCCAATGCACGGAGTACACGCTGCAGCGTCTAGAGCGTGGGCCAGGGCCGGCGGGACACGCTGCTTTACTCCTATTTGTACAGGGAGACACCCAGGGTCACAGAGATGCCCCCGGGCCATCAGAACACAGACCGAGGTCCAAGGGCCCCTTCTCCTGTGGCTCTCGTGGCTTTCGGAGCTGCTTCCAACAGCTACGTGTGGAAATTTCCATTTTCTACTTCTATTCTCCCAAAAAAAAGTGCAGGTGCAGGGAAATAATCATCTATTACAGAATTTCATGAACCAGCAAATCCGGTCACACTGAGAGAGGAGGGAGGGAAATGGTCACTGAGTGCTTTTTCTTGACTTTGTTTATATTTGAGTGACAGGTGCCCGCAGCAGCCTGGCCCCAGGACAGCTCTTCCTCTGCGAGGTGTCCCAGGCTGCACAAGGCACCCTCCACGGCCGGGCTCCCGGGCTGCTGTCTGACCCAGGACAAACGCACACACACACCTTGGTTACTCGCATCACAAGAGTGACGTCTGCTTTGACCCGACGGGCCCTGCAGTCCTGGGTGCCCTTGCTCTGTCATCAGAGCCCCAGCTGCGTGGGTCAGATGGTACCACCCTCCTGATGCCCTGCAGGCAGGCGCCTGTCCCCCCCCCCATCTCCGGCCTCAGTGAGCGCGCTTGCTTGACTGCATTTGATCGTCTCCTGTGTAACTAAGTCCCCTTCGCGAGGCGGCGCCAATAATTAACTAGGATCAATGTGCTAAAAATATTCCAAAACATGACCGCCATTGTTCCTCCCGTCCCCCCAAGTCCTACAGGTGAGGGGGGTCGCAGGGCAATGGCTAATTTGTCACGGGGGCCTCACCCAAGTGGTCTCTCTAGAAAGGACCACAAGATGCACTGGCCGAAGATGACGGTGCAGGGAGCGCTGGGGTTCTTTTTGCTTGTTTTTATTTTTTTTTGGAAGCGCTGTTTTTGAAGGAACCTTCCCCAATAGACACATTTAAATGACTGCAGCTCTTCAAAAGTCACCTTGAGACACTATACACATATATTCCAGTAATTGTGTTATTAATTAAAACTAAAACCCTGCTGCAACTGCCTTTGGGATGTGTCAGGTCCTGGAGAAGAGGCGCGACCGCAGGCAGAGGCAACCGGTACAGCGGGCCAGCACCACGATGGATGGCAGGGTTCAGCAGACAGCAAGTGTCCTCCCACAAAGCGCGGAGCCCCGCCACTGATGAAGTCACAAAAACACCTGTTCCCGGGATTTCCAAAGGTATTCTGGGAAACTTGAGCAATGCCTAGGCTCAGGCGCCCCTCCCCTCACAGATGACGTCGCCAACCAAGAATGTGTGACAACTGGCCCCAGTGGCCCCCCTAACCTCGGGTTTGGCTCCAGGGGAGTCAGCCTGGAGTGAGAAGGACGTAGCTCAAAAGTAGGTTCCCAGGGCACCCCAGACGTCCTAGTCTAAATAACAAAGTGCATCTGGACCCAGAGCGGCCCAGGGTTCCTCCTGCTGCCCTCCCCGCGCCCTGCTCAGGATGGAGGACCCCTGCCCATTCGGTAACTAGCCAAAAGGTCAAATGTGCAGCAGGTGAGGGCAGCTAAGTATGCGTGGAGGCCGCCTTGTCAGCCACTACATGATGTGGAATGAAAAGTGACGATTTAGGCCTATTTTTAAATTACGTGATTTATTTAAAATAAGTAAATTTCAGAAGAAGATGATAATTCCCTTCTGGGCTTTTTTGGGAAAGGGCTAGTGAATCCTACATAAATATAGCTTAAACGTAGGCTGCTCTAGAGAGCAAATCAGTCGTGATGGCGTGAGGACTCCTGGCTACACGCCACCACCAGCTTCAGCGGCCTCTGTTTGTTTCCTCCCGTGTAAAATGAACACAGTGCCCGCCAGCCTCTCCAGTACTGCCCGTCAGGGTCTGGTAAGGTCCCTGCACAGAGACGTGCCCAAAGAAAGGAAGGAGGCTCCGGAACCACCTGGAGCGGGGTTGGTCAGGGGATGAGCTTCTCCACGTTACAGTGGCTCTGTCCCGCTGGCCACCTTCAAGCCCAAAGACCCCACAAGCAACGCCCCTGTTCAGGCCCAGATTATCTGGGATTTAAAAACATCAATTACCATACAAAGGAAACTGCCACGTTTATATAAAACAGCACTTTCCTAGAGCAGCTGCATACGGCTTGCTGACTGAAGGGCAGACCCAGAACCCCCCGGCAGGAATTGGCACGTGGGGGCCATTCCCCAAACTCTGGCCTCAGAGTAACCGTTTCCAGTGGGACAAGAACACAGCCATGAAGGTACCTTTAGCAGCGTGAAACGTGTAAGGTGACTCTTCTTCTAGCTGTAATGAGTCAAAAAAAGATCAGTGAGGACAGCCTATCAGGAAAGGGATCTTAACGGGAAAAGAAACAATAATGCCCAGAAGAAGTACAGAACTTACCAGGGCTTAATGGCTCTTCTGACCCCAGTGACAACTGGCAAAAATAAAAAAACAAGACACGGAAGCAACCAAGATGTCCTTCAGCGGTTGAATGGATAAATAAACTGTGGTACATCCAGACAATGGAATGTTACTCAACACTAAAAAGAAACGAGTTATCAGGCCATGAAAAGACATGAAGGAAACTTAAATGTATATCACTAAGTGAAAGAAGCCAGTCTGAAAAGGCTACACACTGTATGCTTCCAACTATATAGCATCCTGGAAAAGGCAAAACTATGGAGACCGTAAAAAGATCAGCAGTTGCCTGGGGTTATGGGGGAGGAGGAACTATTCTACATGATACTGTAATGATGGATACATGTCATTATACATTTGTTCAAATCCATAGAATGAACAATGCCAAGAGTGAACCCTAATGTAAACAATGGACTTTAGTTAATAATAATGCATGGATATGGGCTCATCGATTGTAACAAATGCACCACACCTGTGTGGAGGTTGACGGTAAGAGGGGTTCTGTGAGAGGATGTAAATTCTTCGTACCTTCCCCTCGATTTTATTATTTTACTATTAATAAAAAACAATCAAACAAAAATCAACAGCCAAGCATCAAAACACAAGCACACATCTGTCTACCACAGGTGGATAAATGGAATTCTCTACCTGGACTGGCCTCCCTGATTGGTCCTGGGCGAGCAGCAGGGCGAAATGGACCCGTGGTCCAGCAAGCTACATCGGGGCGCCCAGCCCGGGGCCTGACCGACAGCAAATCGGGAAGCGTTTGTTGAATTGGGCAGTTTAAAAATTAACGTCCTCTTCCCTTAGTGCAAGGAGTGGGAGGACGGAAGAGAAGTGTAAACATTCACTGAGAGGGCAGAGAGGCCGGGCCAGGGTTTGCAGCTCGGGCCGGGGGTAGGACACGGCTCTCAGGTCCTATCCCCGGGCGGGTGGTGGGACTCTTTCAAGTCCCAGGGTCACCTGTAAGGCTGGGGCAAGGACACAATGCCCTCCAAGGGAGGCTGTGACGATCAAAGATAGAAAAGCAAAGGCTCAGCACATTATTGATAATCCCTCAATACCGTAGCTGATTTCTGTTCCTTCTGAGCACAGGTTAGAAGCCAGTCACGGGCTAGATATTTAGCTAACGGATCTCACGTCACCCCCAAACCACCCTGCTGGATTACAATCAGCCATCGTGCTTCAGATGAGACTCCCAGGCTGCCTGTGTATGTGGAGGCCTGGGGTGGTGAACACACAGACCCTTACAAGGCTCTGTGCTCGACCCACCAGGAGTGTTATGAAAAAATTCTCACTCTTTCCTTTTTACTAATTCAGGTCATTTGTTCCCAGGAAACGATTTGTGTCCCAGGAAAGGAAGGTCATCACCAACATCCTGTGGGAAGGTAAAGGCAGACTCCCCCATTCCTTCCCCAAATGCCTCCGGAGGCACCGAGCAGGCGGGGAGAAGGCGGCCCTGGAGCCGGGAAGGATGCGGCGCTTCGCCCAGGTGGGAGCTGGCTGGTGGGCTTCTGGGGAGCAAGGGCCTCGGGGCCTCGAGGGACAGTAGGATTTGGACATGAAGATGGGGCAGTGCCGGGCCACCCGGGGCTGGGGGTTCAGCGCTCGGGCAGGCCGGCTCCCCCACCTCCTCTGTGCAGGGACGCTCCGAGCTCCAGCGGCAAGGCCGTCGGACGTGCACACGCACAGCGGTCAGCGCAGGCCCCGCGCGGCTGACAGGAGCCGCTCCTGCCCGTGTCTCCGGGGAAGGCTGGTGTCTCAGAAGATGCCAAGGATGTGAGGTGAGCGAAGCCGTGTGGGAGGGGGCAGGCAGGGGGCACGGATCCTCAGGGCATCCTTCACGGCAGAGAAAGGAGACGCGGGACAGGGAAGGACTCGACCCCCGAGCCAAGGGGGAGCCTTGCCCGTACCTGCGTCTGGGTGTTTCAGGGAAGCTGGCCACGGGGCTGGGGTTCCCAAGGGGTGTTCTGGAGGCATCAGAGCAGCCGCACCAGGTGCACAGGCCCACGTCAGCTCCACGGCTGATCCGCGAAGAGCGAAAATACACGGGGCAGCAAAAACCTGAACTTGGAAGCCCAACACCCTTGAACGCTGGCACCTGGATGCCAGGTGACAGTGGGTAAGTCATTTCACCACCGGGGTCTCTGTTTGCTCATCCAGTGCAGGGAGGGGCTGACCGACAAAGCCTGGGACAGCAGGCCCCGAAAGGGAAGCTGTTGCCCTTATTACTCAGAGAAGAGAGCTGTCTGAAGACAAAGGGTAATGACCAGACATGTAAGTTAATGGCTGAAACTCATGAATGAAGCCAGCGGGTACCTGTTGACACCCAGGAGAGACGTCTCGGGTGGTCTACGGGGAAGTCACAGGCTTGGCCCTCGCCTTTCCCACAGCACAGGGATGCCATCTGAAGCCAGCCTGTCTGATAAGGTCACCGAGGCCCCTGCATCAGCCACAGCCAGAACCTGGGGTCGCTGGGCCGAGGGGCCAGCGTGGCAGAGGAGGTGACGGCAGCGGGTCCTGCAGGCGTCCCGAGGTAGGAGAGGCCCCAGGGGTCCTGGGGTCCCCCAGAGCCACACCTGCCTCACATGGTCTCTCTTCAGGGAGAGGACCAGCAGGCCCGCGACAAAGAGTTCTGCCTCTATGGGAGGTGGAAGTGGGCAGCGGCTGCCGGCTCAGCTACCGCATGGTGGCCACAGCGAGGACGGACGGAGAAGCCAGAGGCTGGGCCGAGCCCGGGAATCCTCTCCTGCCCTGAAACCAAGTGGCAGCACCTGCACTCCTGGTCTTTCTCTCCCACGAGGCGCCCGTCAAGGCAGGCTCAGAAAGAGAAGAGGACAGCTGGCCCCGGGCTGTGTGCTGTGCAGGCCAGGGACGAGACCCAGGGGGTCCGGGGACAGTCTCTGAGCCGGCGGCAGGCAGCTCAGGGCACAGCGGGCTGCTGCACACCACGTGTGCGTTCCAGTTCTGCCAGCTCGCCGCTCAGCCCCTACGCGGGGCCTCACATTTGCAGAAGCCTATTGGAGGCACGGCGCTCTCGCCAGTTCACCAAAGCTCAAGAAACACCACCTCTGCCACACCCCCATCCCCCACGTGTCTCCTCACCATCATCTGCCTTCCTGAAACAGCTTCATTTCTCCTACTTCCTTTTTTCTCTTGCCAGGGAGTCAACCAGGGGCCAGGAAAAAAACCAAGTCACTCTGACCAAACAGCTCACGTGGCACCCATGAACAAGCACAGCCTCCCAGGGAGCAAGATACTTAGAATTCCAAACATTCCAGTAATTACACATAAATTATTCTGCTTCCTTCAAATTTAAGTAATTACTTCTACCATAATTAACAGCTAAAAGCAAGCTGTTTCAGGTGGATTGCAGAAGTTATTATTCACCCATTTTATGCATGAAGAAACTGAGGCTGCGGGGAACTGCACTTGCTCCAGGAGACAAGGAGGATGAAAGCCCAGGTCTCTGCCTCTGTGTACCCTGGGACCGCATGGCCTCACCTGGGGGGGCATGCTACCCGACGGCCAGGAAGAAAGTGACCCCGGTCCTAGCTCAAGGCTCCGTTTCCCTGCCTGAGCCCCCAGTCCATGGCTCAGCCCCTTTTCTGCAGGATGGCTCTCTCCTTCCACATCTCCTGCTCTACCAAGGGGACATCCCGGGCCTGGCTGGGAGCCTCTGATGGTGGCCCTGGCAGCAGCAGGGCAATGACAGCGCCAGCGGGGTTAACCGCACAGGAACATGCTCCGGGGATCGTGCTATGCCCTCTCCTCCAGTGTTCCCAGCGCAGAGGGGACCCACAGCCCATACCATCCCCAAGTCACTAAGTGGATGGATGGGCCAGACGTTAGGCCAAAGCCTGTGTTTTTGACCACAGCTTCACGTAAGCTTTCTCAGTCTCAAAGAAATCCGGACACGCACAGTTAGGCACAGACGTGTGGTGATCAAGGACCCAGCCGTCTGGGGGAGCTGCGTCTCAGCTCCTGGGAGACTGAGCTGCCCTAACCCCCACCCCGTGCTTATCTCCAGGGGCGGCTGAGAATTTATGGCCCTTGTCTGCTCAGCAGCAACGGCATTATAGTTTTGGAATAAGAAGAGTCTTTGTTATTGCTAGTGGCATTCTCTCCTGCCATTCAAAGCTGCGTTACCCAAAAAAAATGACTACGGATACATTTCCCCCTCTACCATGATCTAATAAGAATAAAAGCTTATCTATCCCTAGCAAACTGCCAATTACTGTGGCTAGAAATGCCATAATCAGTGATAGTTAAGACTTTTGGAATATTCTTTGAACCAAAGAATTCAATCCCCTAAGTAGCTGGCACTGGGCCCCCTTTGAGAAACAGTGCCAAGGGCAGCAGGGCTCAGTCTGCAGCTGCGGGTCAAGAGTGGCCAGGCCAGGCAGAGTGTCACGGAGGAGACCCATGCACACGACGCACACTCACACAGGCAGCGTGACACAGGACAAGCAGGGCTCCGGCGGTGGCTCTCCCCGCGGTCCGCCCCACCGTGGTGAGGCGGCACAAGCTCCGCAGGACAAGGCTTGCTGCCGCCGGGACCCTCAGGGGCCGGGGACGCATCCAAACCCTCAGGAGGCAGACGGGGGAAAACCCTCTGGGAGATCCGAAATACTCCCCAAGGTGGCATCTTCCCCACCTCCACCGCAGGCAGGAATCTCCGCTCTGACACAGTCACTTAGGTTTAAAGTACACAGCACCCTGGAAAGCCGAGCACATCTGTGGGCAAAGCAGACCTAAAATAACCAAGGTCAGACATCAGTCCTGCCCAGGGGTGAGTGTGAGCAAGGATGCCTGGCCTTGGACAGAAAGCGGAAGCCTTCTCCACGGTGAGACCGCAAGTGACAGCACAAATGCCCCAAAGCTCCACCACGGGGCCTGATCTTGAAACGACTGAAGCACACATCACGTGACGCCTCGGAAGCGACGGGGGTGGGGGGCGAGGGGGCTGGACAACAGCACAGCACAGAGCCCCATCCCAGCCTCGCCACTTCTGCATGTGTCCCAAGTGCTCCATGATGAGAAGTTTCATAAGAAAAGTCATTTAATCTCTTTCTTGAAAAAAAAAAAAGCAGGGCTAGACCCACCTGTAATTTCCCTAGGTTTGTGTGTGTGCATCTGTGTGTGCGTGTGCCCGTGCGGGTAAACTGCATGCATGTGTGTGAAGTGTGTGTGTGTGTGTGTGCATGTATGTGGGCACGTGTGAGTGTGGACTGTGAGTGCCCATGTGAACGTGAAGTGTGTGCATGTGTGTGATTGCATGTGCGTGCCTGTGTGGATCGTGGAGACAGTGGAGGAAACCAGGATCCTGGTCCTCACAGGGAGAGCGCACGCACGTGAAGCCAGCACACAGTTCCACGAAGCCCGCGGCCAGCACACGTTCCTTCCACTCAGAGCCCGAGGACCAGACGAAAATTCTCAGGAGAGGCTGAAGCCGTGAGGTCCAGAGCAGCAACAAAATCCCAAGACTCTCTAAAACCCCATCTCCCCGGACCTCCACCCACCAGGGACAGCCTGCAGGGCATCTGGGGGGGTCCCACAAAGGTGGGACCGGCCAGTCAGCAAGGAGCGACGCGTGGGCCCTGGCCCTACTGAAGGTAACATCGTACCTGGAAAGCGTGAGAAGGGCAGACACCTGGACCTGCGTAGAAAACCAGAGCCCCGTCTAGGGGTGCCTGCAGCTTCCATATGCCATTTCCAGGCCTCCTCGTTCCCCACTAATCAGAGCCTTACACCCAACCCAGCACACCCAGGCCTCAAGCACTTTGTAGGGCCATCCAGCAATTTAACCCTACCGGGGAATGCAGGATCCCGTGATTCAGGGTCCCCAGACGTCCATGACAGCCTGAAAACCCCAGCCCATCTATGAACTACCCTCAAAAAAGAAGCCAGAAAAATTCTCAAGGCCAGGCACGTGCCCTCGACCCTATCCCCACCCCCTCTCTGCCATTAAAAAAAAGCAGCACGTCGATGTGATTGGAAAGAAGGGATCATTTGTTGTGGAGAAAGGGCTGTGAGATGGCCAGGACAAAATTACCGAATTCTTATCTGAAACCAAATTCTTAAGAGCTATTTTTCTATAATTAAAAACATGGATTTCATAGCTCCTCAGTTTATTCTTCAGATGAAAACTATACACTCTATCGAAAAGCATCTAGCAGCCGTTTCTTAAGCGTTCCGTTTCTGTGGCCACGGTCCAAAGCAGTCCCCTCCCATGCACATCATTCAACGTGGGCCAATTCGGCTCCAGAAGCCCCATGGGAGAGCAATGCAACGCTTACCTTGGCTTCACATTTCTTGTGGCAGGAATACTTGCAGGCTGCAAGAGAAGGAGAAAGAATGTGTGTGTGTTGAGCAGTCTCTCAATACTTCTTACATCTCCAAATTCTCAATCCTTGAGAACGTCCGGACTGAGGGAGGTTTTTCACTTAGACACCTTAGACACAACGCCAAGTGCAACAGAGTGTGGGGTGGATGGACATGGTGTCCAAGAACCCAGCCACCTCTGCAGTGTCAGCAACGGCCCAGATGGCGCTGGTGGGGACTCTGGAGCAGTTACAAACACACTGGCTTTTCCAGGGGTTCAGGCGGCCGAATCAGGGCCTTGAAGGAGAAAGGCGGTGAACCTGAGCAGTAGAAAGCATCAGTGTTGGGCTGGAAATTACAGCTTCTCCCTGAAGAAAGGAGAGAAACTTGAAAACGCCCCAGAAGACTCAGGACAGGCGCCTTTAAATTAGTGAGAAATTGGACATTTGAGTTCCACGCTCCTTCCACTTCCGGACAACTTAAGAACCGACTGTCAGAACAAATCCACGTCTAAATTCCTGCGGGGGATCCTTCAACCCAGGCCATTGTGTGGACTGAGAGAGGCATGTGTTGGTTCGGAGGCCCTGACAATGCAGATAGAGCCGGAACCAATGTGGATTTCACAGGCCCGCCGTCCAGAGGCTGCAGCTGTGCTGACAGGACATGAAAGGCTTCACCCACACCACGGTGGCTCGGGGCACGGGGGCCTGCCGGCCAATGCTTCCAGGCAGAGGCGGCAGGACAGGGAGACAGCACAGAATGAAGCAACTGCACCAAATAAGCCCAGTGCAAGCTCCCATGTGGGCTCCAAGCAGGCATCCATCCGGTGAACCCGTGGGGCAGCTGTGAGATGGGGGACAGGGACCTGGGCTTAGGGGCACGGGACCTGGGGGCTTCCTGGCCCTGTCCAGCTGGGCTGCTCTAGGCAGAACCAGTGACCTCTCTGGGCCTCTTTCCTCTCCCGGGGTTATCGTGATGCCAAAATGGAATCGTTCACGGGACGTTGCTCTGAAACTGCAAAGCCCAATGAACGTACAGAAGTGTGCGGTCCTGGAAAAATAAGGCCTTGGAGGTCAGGAGACGGGCCCCAAATTCTGGTTAGCGCTTTGAGGTCCAAACGTCTCACCAACCCCCCGTATCTTCCCCCTCTCTTGTCTATGAGCTGAGGACAGAAAGCCCCAACTCCGCATCCACCTGGGCCCGAAGGAGGGTACAACAAAGTAACACAGCCCGTGGCTGGGGCGTGGTCCCTGGAACTCCAGCAGGGAAGAGCCAGATCTATTTTTTGAACTCTCTCTGCGCATCTGAGGTTTGTGAAATTATTCACAAAAACAAATATTTATTCTACATTTTCTAATGGGCCCCCCCTTCCCCCCAACCCCGGCCCCCGCAAAGGCGATGAGTGATTTTCTAATCGAGATAAGCTGGCCATGGGAATAAAAGAGGCTTTCACACCAGATTAAAATCTCAGACACAGGACAGCCAGGGGCCAGAGGCCGGCCGGAAGGACTGAGATAGAGGGGAAGGCAGTTGAGGGGCCCTTTGGCCTTTGGGAAAGTGAAAATTAGCAGAAATGCAGGTGAAGACTTCCCCCTGCCCCAGAGGAAGCTCTGTCCACACACGCTGGGTGGGGCAGGCCGGTCCGCTCGGCAGGCAGGACAGGAGCACGACCACCGCTGGCAGTCAGCCCGGAGATGGCCCCAGGGATCCTTCTGGCACCTGTGGCCCCGCGCAGTCCCCTCACAGTGACAGAGCTGGTCGGGCGCCGAGGCAGGATGGTACAGGGCGTGGCGAGTGACCTCCGCCCAGGTCTCTTGGATGCCCCCTCGGAGGGGAGCCTGGCCCACGCTGTGAGGCATTGAGGCAGCCCTGGGGCAGAGGCCCACCTGAAGGAACTGAGAGCTCCCGCCAGCAGGCAGCGCCACCCTGCCAGCCAGCCGCGCGAGGGATCCACCTGGGAAGTGGGTCCTCCAGCCTCAGGAGAGCTTTCAGATGAGGCAGCCTCTTAAGGGACCCTGAGCCAGCACTGCCGGCCCACGTGACCCCCAAATTCCTGATCCATGGAAGCAGTGAGAAGAGAACCCATTGTCACGGTAAGTCACTAACTTTGGGGGTAACTGCTTAAGCAGCAGCAGATCGACAAACCAGTTCAACCCAAAAAGGGCTGTGGTCGGTGGAAAGCATGATGACAGCCGTGTGACACATTCATGGTGGACGGCCCACTGGGCCACGAGAGAGCCTCAGGCCGTTATAGGGCAAATCATCACATTCACAAAGGTTAACTAATCATAGTGAATTGCATAAACCACCCAAGCGCTAAGGCGGGGGTCCTGAGAGGTGAACCCATTGTTCCTGGGATGTAATCAGGTGACCCCACGGTATTATGAACTTTCCACCCAAATGCCAGCAGTGTGGATGGTCCCTCAGGTTCTCCTCGGAGTAGCAATTCACCTCAGCCTGTGGGAGCTGTGGGTGACCCCAAGCGAGATGCTTCCCACGTGTTCCTTGCCTTCAATCCTTGGGACCACCGTCAGGGAGAAACTGGGCACGTGCCAGGACCCAGCAGGGCCTATGCAGGCTGGCATTCCAGCCCGTCTCTGCCCCCACTTTTCACCCCGCCGCACACTGCCTTTCCAACGTATTATAAACACTGACGGGAACAGCGTCCGGACCCGGTTTCCAATCCTGTTGCCCACAGTAGCAAGGGCAGCTCCTCAGCACAGATGCGACATCCAGCACTCCCAGCCTCCCCGGCTCCAGCACCTCCTCCACACCCTCCTCACACTGAGTGCGAGTGCCACCTCCTCCTCCAGGAAGCCCTCCCTCCCTCCACCCTGCCCCGCCCGGCAAGGCTAAGTGCCTGACAGGGTTGCGGGAACCCCGGCCACATTTCTCCCTCCAGCACCCATCCCATCGTGCATCATTTCAAAGTAGTCTCTGTGCGTCCATCTCTCCTGACCAGGCCAAGCTCATCCAGGGAAGGTGTCATCTGTTGTGTACCGCCAGCTTCTTGGAACAGCGACATGACAGGAGGGACAGAGGCTAACAGACTGAGCGCCCACCACGGACAGTCTGATCACAGCTCTCATCCCACAGCCACCACCAAATGTCACCATATCCCACAAAGGCGCTACAGATCTTCTGCCTAATTCCTGATGGGAGCCTGGAGCTCATGGATGAGACCTGGGGTGTCATTCCCTGGACAACGGCGTACGACCTTCCTCTGTTCCGGGTCCGCTTTCAGAAGCCAGTGTCCGGCAGGACCACACAGGGCGGGAGCCTCTTTACCTGACTGTCCCTCTGTGTAGCACAGCCCCCAGCATGAAGGAAGGCCCCGGAAGGCACCAGAACTTCCCCAACAGAATGCACCCCCCCCCAACTGCAGAGGCCAAAATGTACATGAAAAGACAAAAGGTACACGTTTACTTTGACAGTCAGCTTCTCATCTACCCCTTTTCTCAGGAGCCAACAACTGGCAGCTCGTACTTTGTTGGGGTTTTTTCAGCTTTACTGAGGTATAATTGACAGGCAAAGTTGTATGTATTGAAAGTGTACAATATGATGATTTGATATACATACACACTGTGAAACATTTACCACAATCAAGTCAATTAACACATCCATCACCTCACATAGTTACCATTTTGTGTGTGTGGTGAGAACACTTAAGACCTACGCTCTCAGCAACTTGCAAGTACACAAAACAGTGGTGTTAACTACGGGCGCCACACTGTACATCACATCCCCAGAACGAACTCGTCTTATAACTGAAAGTTTGTACCCTTCGACCAACATCTGTCCATTTCTCCAGCCCCGAGTCCCTGGCAACCGCTCTCCTACTCTCTGTTTCTATGAGTTTTCTTTTTTTTCAGATTCCACATATAAATGATACCATACAGTATTTATCTTTCTCTGTTTGACTTATCTCACTTAGCATAATGCCCTCAAGGCCCATCCATGATGGCAAATGGCAGGATTACCTTCTTTTTTATACCTGAATATTTCATTATACACACCCACCACATTTTCATTATCCAGTCATGCACTGATGGACACTTAGGTTGTTTCCATGTCTTGGCTATTGTAAATAATGCTGCAATCAACATGGGAGTGTGGACATCTTTTCAAGATACTGATTTTGTTTCCTTTGGATATATACCCAGGAGTGCTGGATCAGATGGTAGTTCTATTTTTCACCTTTTGAGGAACGTCCATACTGTTTTCCACAGTGGCTGAACCAATTTATATTCCCAGCACCAGTGTATGAGGGTTCCCTTTTCTCTCCATCCTCACCAAAGCCTGTTTTTTCTTGTCTTTTTGATGACAGCCATTCTGACAGGTGTGAGGTGTTATCTCATTACGGTTTTGATTTGCATTTCCCTCAGGATTAGTGATGTTGAGCACCTCTGCATGTACCTATTGGCCACTTATATGTCTTCTTTGGAAACTAAACTTTAAGAAACTATCATTTGATTTTTGGTGTAATATCAAAACAGAATATGCTTTCTTTTCCAAATACGTATCTGTATAGAGCTGGATTTTCTTCAAATACTTCAACCAAAACAACATGTTTTTTGATGGTTAATTTTATGTGTCAACTTCACTAAGCCACGAGATGCCCAGATATTTGCTTCAACATTATCCTGGGTGTGTCTGGGAGGGTGTTTCTGGATAAGAAAAATATTTGGAACTGTAGACTGAGTGAAGCTGACAGTCCTCCCCAATGTGGTGGGCTTCATGCAATCCACTGAGGGCCTGAACAGAATAAAAGGTGGAGTAAGAAAGAATTCTTTCTCCCTACCTGACTGTCTTCAAGCTGGTACATCGGTCTTCTCCTGTTTTGGGACTAGGACACAGACAGGAGCTACACTTTGGCTCTCCTGGGTCACAGCTTGCCGACCACAGGTGGGACTTAGCCTCCGTACCGTGTGGACCAATTCCTTACAGTAAATTTCTTTCTCCATATACATCCTATTGGTTCTTTTTTGCTGAAGAACTTTAACTGATACCACGGTGAAATACACTGAATGCAGAAACAGCTAGGAGGACCCAGCCTCTTAAGTCACACAAAACATGCACTATATATATATATATATATATATGTGTGTGTAAAACAATGCCACTCTTCTCATCGTACGTAATGAGGAGTAGAACAAAGGGATATCAAAGACTCCTTTCTGCCATGAAAAAAGAAGTTACTGAAGCAATAAAGAAGAAGATTTATATCCACAAATAAAATATTGAGTAGTATTGGAAAATCATAACTTCTAAAAAGCTAATATGTGGCAATGCTTATAATAGGCAAGGTGAAAAGATATAAAACTAGGTACAGTACAAACTCTGTAAAAACAGACGTGTGCAATGGGCTGGTCCACATGTGAGAACGCGGCATAGGGGAAAGACGTCATACTCGGTTACAAAAGGACGAGCTACACAATAAATCATGCTGGGAAAACCAGCTCGCTCATGAAAAATAACCTAAATAACATGAATTCCAGATGAATCAACCATGAAATTGTGAAACCGGATGAGAACTGGAAAAGCAGAAATGAATATTAGAATAAAGCACTGTAGAACATCATTATGACCATAGAGAAGGGAAAGCATTCTTAAATAGGAACAAAAACAGAAATTAAATGAAATGATGGGTAGATTTGAATAAGCGGAACCTTAAAACTTTCACATGACAAACACCCCACAAACAAAATTAGGCAAGCAACTGCTCACAATGTTTGCAATATCTAAGTTGGAATGTTAAGGAATTGACATTTCTGTAGGTCAAAATCCATCAAAAATCGGCAAAAGTCCTACCTAATTTAATGATAGAAAGATTAATATTATAATATAATGAATTCTTAGAAATCAAGAAGAAAAATAATCTAAGTTTTTAAATGAGCCAAGGATTTGAAAGGCTAGTTTACTAAATAAACATTACAGACGTCTTTTCTGTATTTTTTTAGATGCTTAGCCTCAGTGATAACCAGATGAATGAAAAACGTCATAAAGCGAGACACCATTTTTCATCCATTGACTTGCAAAAATGAAAAGCAGAGAAGCAGTCAAGTGAAAGAGCGGGTTGAGCTCAAGGCCAAGGCCCAGGGCAGGCTCCCTAACGCTCCCTCAGCATTTCCCATCAGGAGCCTTTCTCCACCCTGGGAGGGGGTATGTGGCCAGTGCATTTCTCATGAATTTCCTGCAATTAATGACACACGAATCCTCACCTCCACAAGCCTGGGGTCTGCATTCCACACTCGGCTCCCTGGTCAAACAGGGGTTTCCAAAGTCATGGGTAGGAATCCACTCCCATAGCAGCAGCTGCCCAGGGCGTCTGGCTCTGAAACGCCCCACATTGTTCCACGTTGTCTTGGAACTGCTATTCTCCCGACGTCTCCAGGAGCCTTGGGAATCCAGGCCACTGGCTTACAGGCTGGTCATACAATACTCTACACATATTTACCAAGAGAGAGACGAGCCCTGGGCGTCCCCTCCGCTTCTCCTGCCTCTGCCCTCAAGCTCTCCAGCTTATCCGCGTCCACAGTCACCAGCTACATGTGACGGGGGACCGGACGCCCAAGGCAGAGGGCAGAGGGCCCAACGCCGCATTCACTGCTTGGCCACACGCTCCTTTTCCTTGCCTTGTTGGTCATAACTGCCACCATGTCCTGCGGTTCTAATTCAGCACCTGGCACAAAGCAAGTGCTGACTATCTACACTTACCGATCTGCCCATCCAGCCCTAAGCTTTGTCTATTTATCCCTTAGGATATTGTAGACAGTGATGGCCTCACAGACAGGACTCCCCGCCTCAGACTCGGAGCTCCTCACAGACAGGTCACAGCTTTTTCATCTTTTTACTCTAGCAGGTGCTTACTATGTGTTCGGTTCACTGAAGGGAAAAAGTCGTTATCAGCTATTCCTTACAAAACCCCCTCCATGCCATTTTCCCTCTGGCCTCTCTTTTGCTCCTTTTCTCCATTTCCTTCAGGCTCCTCCCTACGGTTGTCTCTCTTGAGAAGCATTTCTTTATTTTCTTCCATTCCAGTCTGTTCTCTCCTATTCCATTATTAGAGCCAGGCTTGGTCTGACACTGCATCCTCTCGGGACCCATCTCCCCCATGGGGCCAAATCTCGCAGAACTCACAGTTCTCGACAACCAGGAAAAGACTCACCCGCTGAGGACTAGGACGCCAAGATCCACTACGCCAGTGCCCTCAGGTGTGGGTTTGGAGCGGGACTGTCAGTGGAAACTGGGCCACTTCAGCCACCCGAGGGATCTCGGTGGAGCAGTGAGAACAGGCCCCCTGTTCAAAGCCCCGGCTGGTGGGGAGGGCAGAGCAGGGGCCGCTTCAGTGGGGTTCTGGGCAGCAGACGGCAAACCACACACTTAACCCCATCACTCACCAGTCATCTGCCGCTTTCCCTGTAGTTATGGTTTGAGAAGTAGGGGTAAGGGAGCCTCTGTGTGCAAACGACAGCTTCTTAAAAATTAAATTCTTTCTTCTAAGTTAACCACATAAAAAACTTGTGGCAGGGCTTCCCTGGTGGCGCAGTGGTTGAGAATCTGCCTGCCAATGCAGGGGACACGGGTTCGAGCCCTGGTCTGGGAAGATCCCACATGCCGCGGAGCAACTAGGCCCGTGAGCCACAACTACTGAGCCTGCGCGTCTGGAGCCTGTGCTCCGCAACAAGAGAGGCCGCGATAGTGAGAGGCCCGCGCACCACGATGAAGAGTGGCCCCCGCTTGCCACAACTAGAGAAAGCCCTCGCACAGAAACGAAGACCCAACACAGCCAAAAATAAATAAATAAATAAATAAAAATTAAAAAACAAAAACAAAAACAAAAACTTGTGCCAAAATAGGTTAAAATGTGAAAATAAGGGACTTCAAGGTCAAGAACGAGCTAGAAAAAAACAGTAAAAATATTAAGCCCGAGTCACAGAAGACACACCTAACCCTTCTCCACCATCACCACCATCACCAAGGTCACCATAACCAACAGGAATTGCAACATCATGACGGTCACCATCACTAACACTGCTGGACACTTCCCTGAGCCAATCAATGTTCTTTGTGTTCCAAGTGCATTTAATCTGTTACTCACAATGACTCTAAAAGAATATTCAAGCACGGGGTGGCAGGAAAGGAGCCCTGGCAGCCTGTCTCCAGGGTCCATGCTCCCCTCCACCGTACCCCGATGCTTCTCCAGAAATGAACCAAGGGAAGGGTCTCTTCGCTGAGACCTCACGCAGCTTGTGCGTGGTTACTGAGAGAAGACACGTGACGTCTACAGGCAGCACACACACACGGCCTCAACGTGCAAATGTATATGACACACATCTAAACTATAGGGAGAGGAAACTACTATATCGTCCGAGTGTTTTACGGTATCTGTACAGCTTACTGACAAAAGGAAGAAATCCTAGACATTAACTACCCAACACGCAAATTGTAAAGGTCACCAAATTGAGGGCCAGAAAAGGGGCCTGTCCAGGGCCACAGCGACTTCTGCAGGAGCCAACCACTGACCCTGCCAGGCCCCGTCTACACCCGCAGAGACCCTGCCGGGCTCCCAATCCAGCAGCAGCCCCACTTCACACACGATGGCATCTGGGAGAGGCAGACTGTCACAACCGCCCTGGGATGGAGTCTTGCATCGCCCACACACGGCAGTTTAATTCAAGAAGATAACGTCTAAAGGACTCCTGGCACATAGAGTCCTTTCCTTCTCAAAAAAGAGTAGCTACTGTTTATTAACACAGTTATTACAGTTAGGTACATAAATACAACAATCCATTGAGTATTCTCATAGGTGTTTGGATTCCACCACATGAGGGAGTTCTAGAAAACCTTCTTCTGAAGAGGAATCGGCAGACATCTCACTAACAGTGATACAGGTGAGTCCCCAGCCCCTCAATGCACATGTGCCCAAGGGGTGACACTCAGCACATTAGGAACGGCCTCCATGCAGGACCCAGAAATCAGGACTGGACGCCTGCACGGGCACCCGCCACTGCGGCTTCCTTCCACACCGCCCACCGCCTGCCCTGGAACCCACGTGGGGCCCCGGGCACACAGGCAGCCCTGACGTCAGCGGGCCTCTCCACCAAGTCCTGGGCCTTGGCCCTCACGCAGACCTGCTCCCAGTTACTTCTCCAAGTAGCGCAGCTCTCCGGGGCCCATATCCAGGCAGCTGAGTCCTTGGGCCAAGGACGTGGTTTCCCCAAGCCACACATGCCCCAGAGGTGGCCTCTGCGAGCCAGCGGTCCCGGCCTCGTGCTTCAGGGCAGCAAATGCCACCACCCGGCCACGAGGGATGGACCCCAGGGCCCCTCAGGGAGAGTCCGTACACACCCCCTCGGCTGGAGGGCTCAGAACAGAGGAACGTGGCCTTGAGATAACACAAGGAGAGGCCAGGTGTGCACAAGGAGCGTGGCATGTCTGCTGGGGCATACGCACCGGGAAGGGGAGCGTGAGAGAGGAGCCGCCCCGGGACCCGCGCCCAAGCCCTGATCTGTTTCTACTGCCTCCAAACTATGCAGACCATCCCAGCCAAGTGCTGGGGCGACACACGGGTGCAGGCGCCTTGGGGTCACACTGTGTGTGCCCTGGCTTCCCTGCACAGGAGACAGTGGCAGAGTGTCCCTGAGGGGAAATGAGACGTGGAGATGAACCCCCCTGAGGGAGAGGGCACCTACGGGACCGTTGTCAGTGAATGATTTTCTTCAAGGAAAAGAAAACTAGGTGGGTCAAAAAAGTGATCTCCATGGGGCTAGACTGTAAGATAAAACGTAACCACACAGCGATTCTTGGAGCAGAGAAGCATGGGCCACACAGGTCACGAGACGGCACTGCACAAGGCCCGACCGTCACCGCCCTGCCGCCCTCCCGCCCCTCCGTGTTGGGCACGCACAGGGTCCTCGGGGCCAAGACGGCCCCAGGCAGCGCAGCACCCAGTGGGATCCTGAGATCTGGCTGCCCTCCCGCAACAGAATTCCAGAGGGTGCACAAGCAGGTGCACGCACAACCACATGCCATGCACACCATTCCGACAGGCCCCTTGGTCCTCCCGGACGTCTCACACACTACACACTGAAAATGCCATGAAACAGACCGCGAAGAACCAAAGGATAATCTGGGACCCCTCCTGGCCCCTACGGGCCTGGGAAGCTGCAGGACAGGGAGGGAGGCGCAAGCCCGGACACGCACTCTCACGCCAAGCCCTGGACGGTGCTGGGGGCCGTGAGTATCCTCGGGAGGAAGCCGGGAGCCGGGCCCTGGCCTGATAGGAGAGCCAGGCTGCTGGGCACCACCGTCTCCAAGCTGGTCACATCTCACTGCTTCTATTTACTTTGAAAAGAATAACTGTTTCCTGTAGGTGGTTAGAGCAGAGGCGCTGAGATCTTAAAAAGGACATTTGGGATAGCTCCTTAGTCAGCTCAGGCCTCAGCTGTACAGAGACGAGAAGGAAACTGGCTCTCCATCGAGACATCTGTCACAACCAGGGCGTGTTAAACGTATGTGGGAAACAGAGCCCTTGCGCCTATGGAGCTAAACCACCTTGGCTTGTGCTCATGACCTGCACGTGTGGACAGCAGCCAGCCAAGGATCCCGGGTGTCACCCACGTGGGAATCGCCCACGGCACATTCAGTTGGGGGCACTGAGGAAAAAGAATCATCACAGCAACTGCAAAGCTAAGTACCAGAACGTGGGCTAAGCACCTCACACCTGTCTCATTCGGACCTCGCACCAGCCGTCCAGAGGAGGATGGTCACGACCCACGTCATGGGCTCAGAGCGGGAGACTTTGCCCCTGACAGACCCAGAGCACCAGCCTGTGCTCCTGGCCCAGCCGTGTCTCTGTCACACCCTCCTCTACGTTTCCATGTGTGTGCATATGCGCCTGTGGGCACGTGGACACGTGTGTGTGTTTGCACATGCACACGTGTGTATTCGTGTACGTACACACCCATGCATGCCTGCTGATCTGGGGAGAGGGCCCGTGCTGAGGAGGCCTGGCGCTGGATCCAGGTCCCATGTGCACCTCCACAGGTGACCCCTCAGCCCCCGGGGCCCGGCGCACCCTTTCTACATGGAGAGGAACCAGCAGGCCCCGTGACACAGGCTGCATCCAGGGACAAGGTGAGAGTGCCATGCGCTCTGAGAAGCAGGTGTGTCAACTTTGACATCGAGACCCCTGGGGGGCCGGGGAGGGAGGGGACTTCCGGCATCCCCACGAGGCCGCAGCGGGGGAAGGACAGCTGGGGGCTGGTGACGTGCTGATGGTACCAGGGCACCGCCAGCACTGACCGTGGAGGGGCCCTTCAGAGGAGGGGACCACAGCTGCCTCCTGCCCGCTCTTGGGTCCCAACGAAGTGTGACCACTGTGCATCTTTCCTCGAGGCTGCCCAAGCCCAAAGCAGCCATCAGGGACCGTGTGCCAGGGTGTCCACAGGGAGGAAGGGGAGCCTCGAGCAGCCCTGAAAATGTCCTATGGAGGAAATCCTAAACCCACCGGTGATAAGAAGCCCCGGAGCAGCCCAAAGCCTTCTGCCAGGTCCCCCGACCTGCCTCCGCTCTGGGACACAGAACCACGATTCTAGGGTTCAAGGGAGACAAGAGACGTCCTCCTCACATGTCCGTTAGACAGATTTACTAACGTGAAAGCACAAAAAATAGCAAGTTGTGTTGATTACCTGGGGTTTAAGCACCAAATAGTGAAGCTGGAGGCTGTTTACCGACAGGAGCAATGCCTGACAACATGCCGAAAGGGCAGTAACGCAGTGACCCTCACTCAAAAGAGCAGAAAGTTTTCATCTGTAAACTCTGGTAAGAGATCAGAAAGTAGAATAACCCGAGCTACCGACACTACAGGACAGACGGAAGATACGTCATGAGCCACTCGTTGCTGCCCCCTCTCCCATATGACTAGCTTTGCTCTTGCTGGAAAAATTTCTCATGAGTACATATCTGTGTAAATATGGTCAGTCCCGGTCCAGTGAGGGTAGGGGGAAACTCAGGCTGAGATGGGGAGTTCCGAGATTTAACTTTTGGAAACTCCTGAAAGAAGGTCTCATTTTGGTTTTTTGTTTGTTTGTTTTCTTGCTTCAGTTTAATCAGCATGGGAACGATAAACGCGTACTCACCTCGGCATGAAATCCCTTGACCTTCGATAAGCTGTTTGCAAACCCCACAGACTCTGGCTTTTTTAAAGGCCTTGTTCTTAAAACTGTGCAGACTCGAAGTTAATTCTTCTGGCTGCAAAAGTAGAGAGAGAAAAGTGTCAGCTCTTCCATTCACAGCCCGTTTGCCTCTTCCTTTTCCCTTTCAGGAGATAATAAATCCAGCCGAGTTGGTGAAGGGCTGAAACAGGAACTTGACCAGGCAAACAGAGAAGAACAAGACAGCACCCTGCCAAGGCTGGGATCCCAGGGGCCTGGGATACCCCGTCAGCACGCCCGGTACCAGAGCCCTGGTGGCGGCCCACACGCTCCCAGTTCATAATCCCCTGGGTGAAGGGCTTATGTGACTGCGTATTAGCTTCCAAACTCCAGGCTTACAGCCACTGCTTCTGTGACAAAGGAATCCACACACGTTCCCAGAATCTTAACGCTTTTTCCTCTGGAAGAAACGATCAGCAAACAGCACAATTATAGCACAGGTCACTAACCAGCTGGCCTTCCTGGCCACTTAGCCTCTCTGAACTGATGTACTGAGGAGAAGCTGTCACCAGACCAGGGTGACAAGATTGCAGTTCCTCCTTAAACCTGGTACAGAACTGAACCCATTACACACACCGGCACTGGGAGGAGATGAAACACGTATCCACCAAATCCGTGTTTGTAGTGCCAAGGCTCACAGCTGTAGCTGAGGATCTTATAAAAATTCAATTTGCCTTCGAAACCAAACACCAATCATATTCCCATTTGCTGATATGTGACGGTGTGTTCTAACGTAACCTATATCCACATGGACTGACAGAGGCCATGACTCACACCAGAATAGCTAAAATTCGTTGAGAAGATGAAATGTTACCGAGAATGGGAGACAAATGGTACAACTACCTTGGAAAACGGCTTGACAATTTCTTATACATATTTTTCAATCTACACCAATCTTATGACTCAGCAATTCCACTCTTACAGACACCAAGATACATATGTCCACAAAGACACGTGCAATAACGATCAGAGCCACCTTATTTAAAACTGCCCCAAACAGGAAGTAACCCAAATGCCCATCACAAGGAGCCTGGATAAACAAACCATGGTATATTCATAAAATGGAATAGCATTTGGGTATACACAAGAGCAAGCTACTAATACAGGTAACATCATGGATGAACATCAAAAGCATTATTATGCTAAATGAAAGAAGTCAGACACGAGCACACAGTGAATGATTCTCTTTATAGGGTGTTCATGAACAGGCAAATTAACCTATCTAGTTCCTCAGAGGCAGGAAAAAAATGAGGTGAGCTCTACAAATGCCCCAAATTCCTACATGGAGAAAGCTTCCAGGATGCAGAGGGGGGAGGGGGAACCAGTATACTACATGGATTGAAGGAAAGGAGTTAAGAGTTCAGGCTGAATAAGCAAGAGTTCACTAGCCAGAGCACCAGAGAAGAGAGAGCTGCAAGGAACTCTTAAGATCTGCGGAAGGGCCCTCTGAAGCATTCAGCACAGTACTGATGAGCGGGGGGTGTGTGTGCGTGTGCACGCATATGTGTGTCTGCACACACGTGTTTGAGGAAGCCACCCCCAAGGCTGGGGAAAGAACCACCAGAAAGGATTTGAGGAAACAGTGCTCACAGAGAGCTGGGAATAGTCCTTCTTCCCACAGCCAGACTGGAAAACCTCAAGATTCAGCAGATATTGCACAGAAAACAGAAGGATCTTGCCTCAAAAGTGGGGAAAGATTAACGGTAGACTGGGCACTGCTCCTGTTCTCTCCAAGTAATTTAATTGCATTCCACAGCAAAGCTCAAGAATATCTGTAGGAATAAAAAAATATCCGGCAGCCAATAAGGTAAAATTCACCATGTCTGGTATCCAATCAAAAATTATCAGGGGGCTTCCCTGGTGGCGCAGTGGTTAAGAATCCGCCTGCCAATGCAGGGGACACGGGTTCGAGCCCTGGTCCGGGAAGATCCCACATGCCGTGGAGCAACTGGGCCTGTGCGCCGCAACTACTGAGCCCGCGTGCCACAACTAGAAGCCACCACAGCGAGAAGCCCGCAGACCACACAGCAACGGAGGCCCAATGCAACCAAAAATAAATAAATTTAAAAAAAAAAAATCAGGCATGCAAAGCAACAGGAAAACATAACCCATAATGAGAATAATCAATCAATTGAAAGTGACCCTGAACTGACAAGAATAAGCAGACAAGATATTAAGAGAGGTATTATAACTATATTCCATTTGTTCAAAAAGGTAGGTAGGGAAAGATCCAAATCAAACATTTATAGAAGAAAATGTAAATATCTAAAATGAAAAATACACCAGATGGGATTATTGGCAGATTAGACACTACAGTAGAACAGATTAGTGAATTTGAAGACAACACCATACAAACTTACCGAAATAAAGTATGGAAAGAAAAGACAACCTAAGTAAATAAATAAATAGACAAACAAAAGGACAATAAGTGAACTGTGGGACTTTAAGCAGCCTTCAAGCCTCTGAAGGAAGACGGGTGGGTGGAGGGATATTTGAAGAAATAATGGCTGAAACTTTTCCAAAACATGAGGAAAACTATAAACCCATAGATGCAAGAAACTCAAAAAATCTCAAGCACAAGAAATGTGACAGAAACTACATCAGAGGCACATGATAACCAAATTGCTCAAACCCAGTCATAAAGAGACAATCTTAAATGAATCTATATACAAAACAGAAACAGACTCACAGACATAGAAAACAAACTTATGGTTACCAAAAGGGAATGGGGAAAAGGGAGGGATAAATTAGGAGTAGGGATTAACAGATACAAACTATTATACATAAAATAGATAAGCAACAAGGATTTACTGTATAGCACAGGAAACTATATTCAATATCTTGTAATAACCTATAATGGAAAATAATCTGGAAAAATATATATATATATAAATGAATCACTTTGCTGTACACCTGAAACTAGCACAACATTGTAAATCAACTATACTTCAATTTAAAAAAAAAACCTTAAAAGCAGCCAGGGGCAGTGGAGGGGGAAGACACATTACACTCAGGGAAGCAATCATTAGCATAACAGCAGATTTCTCATTCAAAAAAAAAAAGCAAGTGAAAACACACTGTAGCAATAAAAGTACTGAGAAAATCTAGAATTCTGTACCCAATCTAGAATTCTGTACCTACCCAGCAAAAATATATTTCAAAAATGAAAGTGAATTAAAAACTTCCTAGGATATACAAAAGCTGAAAGCTGAAATAATTCATCACCAGCTGACACGTACTACAAGACATGTTAAAGATAGTCTGGGCGAAAGGAAAATGATATCAGATGGAAATACAGCTTTACACAAAAGAATGAAGACCACTAGAAATGGTAATTACATGGACAAATATGTAAGATTTTTCACTTATTACTTATAACTCACTAAAAGATAATTAACTGTTTAAACAAAAACTAATAATGATGTGATGTGAGGTTTAACATAAGTAGAAGTAAAATTTATGATAAAATAGCACAAAACTCAGGAAAGGAGAAATAGTAGTATACTACTGTAAGGCTCTCATAATATACGTGAAGTAATAACACTATCACTTGAAGGTAGACTGTGACAAGCTAAAGAAGTATAATATAAACCTTAAAGCAACTACTAAAATAATGAGTTATAGGTAATAATACAACAAAGAAGATAAAACAAAGTTATTTTAAAAGTTCAATTAATCTTAAAATGATAAAAAAAAAATAAAGAGAAAAAGCAGTAATAAAGAACAGGTGAGAGAAATGGAAAACAAGTAGCAAGATGATAGATTTAAACCTCACCATATTAGTAATCACATTAATGTAAATAGTTTAAATCTCTTAATTAACAGGCAGGGATTGTCAGATTATTTTTTTTCAAAAAAGACAAAGAATAGAAAAAATATACAATGATAATGTTAATCAAAGGAAAGCTGAAATGACTATATTAATAACAAAGTAGATTCTAGATTAAAGAACATTCCCAATGATATAGAAAGGCACTGCATAATGATGAAAGGCTAGTAAAAGCAACAAGAGAATATAACAAACCTGAACAGTTATGTATCTAATAACAAAACTTTCAAAACATATGAAACAAGAACTGATAGAATTGCAAACAAAAATAGGCAAACATACACAGTCTGAAATTTCATTACCCCTTGTTATAGACTGAACTGTGTCCCCACAAAATTCATATATTGAAGCCCTAACCTCCAATGTGATCATATTTGAAGATGGGGCCTTTAAAGAGGTAATCAACATTAAATGAGGCCATAAGGGTAGGGAACTAACCCAATAGGGCTGGTGTCCTTATATGAAGAAGAAGAGACACTAGGGAAGCTTTGCACACAGAGGAAAATTCATGTGAGGACACAGTGAGAAGGTGACCATCTACAAACTAAGGAAAGAGGCCTTAGGAAAAACCAAACCTGTCAATACCTTGATCTGGGACTTCCAGCCTCCTGAACTGTAAGAAGATAAATTTCTGTTGTTTAAGCCACCCAGCCTGTGTTATTTTATTATGGCAGCCCTAGCAAACAAATATACTCTTTCTCAATAATTAATAATTATTTTTATCAATAATAATAATTGATAATTATTGCAGAAAATAAGCAAGGATACATAAGCTTTGAACAATATTATCAAAAACTTGACCTAATTGACATTTATAGAACATTTGATCTAACAGCAGCAGAATACACATTCTTTTCAAATGCATATGGAATATTTAGCAAGGAAGACCATATTCTGGGACATAAAACAAGTCTAAATAAATTTAAAAGTATTCAAGTCATACTTCAATATGTTATCTGACCACAATGGGATTAAATTAGGAATCAGAAACAGAAAGATCCCAGTAAAATTCCCCAAGTATTTGGAAACTAAATAACACACTTCTAAATAGTGCATAAGTTAATACATCATAGCAAACTGGGTTTCTCCCAAGAATGCAAGTTTGGTTGGTTCTACATTCAAATATCAATCAATTAACTAAAACAAAACAAAACACAACAACAACAACAAAAACCTCTTATAAAATCTAACATCCATTTCCTGGTAAAAAAGTCAAATAGGAATAACAAGGGACTTCCTCAACTTCATAAAATTGTCTATGTGAAACCTACAGCAAGCATCATACTTAATGATGAAAGACTAAATGCTTTCCCTTTAAGATCTGAAACAAGGCAAGGTTTTCTGCAATCAATATTTCTATTCAACCTTGTCCTAGAAGTTCTAATCAGTGCAATCAGGCAAGAAAAGTAAATAAGAGGTATCCAGTTTGGGAAGGAGAAAGTAAAAACTGTCTTTAATCACTGATGACATCATTGTTTATGGAGAAAAAGCTGATGAAATCTATGAAAAAGCTCCAGAACTAACAAGTGAGTTTAGCAAAGATGAAGGATACAAGATCAATGAATGTACAAGCTGATTGTATTTCTACATACCAGCAATAAACATCCAGAAATTGAAATTCAAACAATATTACCATTTATATTAGTATCAAAAATATGAAATACTTAGGGCTAAACCTAACAAAATTGCAAAAGACCTATAAACTAAAAACTACAAAACACTGTGGAAAGAAATTAAAGAAGATATAAATAGATGGAGAGATATACCATGTTCATGGGTCAGAAGACTCAATGTAATGAAGACACAATCCTTCCCATAGAATCTATAGATTCAACAAAATCTCAATCAAAATCCCAGGGTTTTTTTTTATAATGTACAAACTGATTCTAAAATTCATATTTAAATGCAAAGCACTTAAAACTCCCAAAACAACTTTGAAGACAGCACATATTTAAGTGTACAATGTGATGTTTTCTACTATATTTTGAAAATGTGTCTTTAGTATAAAAACATTAAACTAAAGAGTTTCAAAGAAAGTATGTTCTTGGGATTCTACATAACTAATAAATATGAGGTACTGAATGAACACCTTGAATCCTAATTTTCAACAAAGCAAATGCTCCTCTGAGACTGATAAAAGGAAAAGCAAATACGCAGCACACAGACCACAACTCCGTATTCCTTGACCAATGGCTGACAAGGAGAACCCCATGTGCAACTACTAATGGACTGGAATTGGCAGAGAACTCTTTCCGACATGCCATTCCAACTTTAAAGCATGCTTTGCCCATCCCCAAACTTTCCCCTGCTATTCAAGTTGTCTAGAATGCTGGTAACTTATAGTTTTCTATTGTGACCATTTCTAGCCCCACCCTCCCCCAAGTCCTTCCTGACCACTTCAAGTTCCTCAGCAATCCTACAGCAGTCTCATCACTCAATCACATATCCCCTGGTGTTGATCCTGTCAAGCCTGTCAAATGAGGCAAAGTGTCCTGCACCAAGCAGAAGTCTTCTCACCAGTTCTGCCACCTGCAGTACAAGCTCTATGACCCGGGGCAAGTCATACCTCTCTTCAAGGGAAAGGATACCCGCCCCCTCCTACCTATTAACCAAGCTACTGTAAATAGTCAAATGCTATGGCAGGTACCAGTTATGAACACTGGCAGTCTATGGGAATCACTTGGGCAGAGTTTTTAAAACAGCTGTGCCTAAGCTCGACCCCAGACCAATTAAAACAGATGATCTGGAGGTGGGACCAGACTACAAATTTTTTCAAATCTCCTGCAGTGATTCTAATCTGCAGCTGGGACTGAGAGCCTCCACTACATAATGGACCGTACTATAAGAAGCTATTCCTCATACATGTAAGGCACTATTATTACGTGCTTGTTCACATGTTTGTTTCTGGTTTTTTCAAGAGACTGTATACTTTTTGATAGCAGGGCTCTTGTACTCCATGCCTATAAAAGAGGGACGAAGGTGCTGCTACCATGAAGTTCATGACATTGGCAGGGCCCTTCTGTGCTGTAACCACTGTTCAACAAACGGGGCACTAGGATGCAAGATCAAGACCACACAGCCAACAGATAAGGGATATGGGCTCAGACCCAGTCTCCACCCCAGTCTCATGCTCAGACAGGAGTAGGCATTCAAGGAGCTGACAAACACAGCCCTCTATCGTAACCCCGCCAGTTGGCACATACTTCCCCCCTCCCTCATATTTCAGTTATTTGTTTACACGCCTTCTCTCCTGTGTAATTTCCTAGAGGCAGGACACCAGGCGCTTATCCATTTGTCTTCCGAGGCCCCTGCACAGTGCCTGGTAGACAGTGAACCATGGACCCTCAATTAATATTTGTTGACTGAATGAACTGGCCGTATTCTGTGGGCCAGCGGGGTATACTGTGACCTTTTATTCCTTGCAAATACCTTTATTATAACCAGGGAGAAAGAGGCACTGTGTTCCTGTGATTTTCTTGCGGGCTGGGCGACAGCTAGAAGCCTGGAGGAAGGAAACAGCAGAGGTGCTGTAGGGAGGCTGAAGCCATTTCAATGGCTGGATGGCGGAGGAATTCATTTCAGATAGTGTAATAACATCTGCTCACGCTTCATCTGTACATAACATCTCCATTGTGAAGTGAGCCTAGACAGGATTAGACTGCCTTTGTTTTCACCTGATACTGTGCTTTCATTTCTCCCAAAGAGGCGGGGCCAATGAGTGCAGGGGGGAGGGGGGGAGACGGGGAGGGGGAGGGGGGAGGGGGGAGACGGGGACGGGGGTGGGGGGAGGCCAAAATGCTGAAGCATTTAGCAGGCTCAGTTCAGGAATCTAAATTGCATTTAATTGTTAGGAGCAGGCAGTTGGAAGGGTAGAGAGCAAGGCTGTGGGTTCCACAAGGACTCCCTGAGGGGTTCAGGGTAATTAGTGCTGGTCTTGATTGTGAGGTCTCTTTTTAGAAAGAAAAATCTCTGCAAAATTGAGCGAGTAAGTGCTCCACAGCAGTGCAGAAGGGTAACGTTCTGCTCTGCTCTGCGAAAATGCAAAACCTCACAGACCTCTCTGCTAGGTTCTCTGGGCTAATGTTCCGGAAGCAACAGTTACCCGCACAAAGGCTAAATCAGCACAATCCAAGCTATATTTTCCTTTCAGGAAAGAGGATTTAGGTGTGGGTTTTCATACCTGGAAACTTTCAGTAGCATTCTACTAGGGGGGGCAGATACTGAGCAAAAACACCAAGCAACTTGACTCTGAAGTTAAACGCCACAAAAATTTCCTGCATAGGCAGAGTGGACCCCAAACCTCTGGGGTGGTCCTGCCCAGAGATGTTTCCACCCACCAGCAGCCACGGGACCCAGGGTACAGGGACACCCTCTGCATACCACACACTGTCCCTAAGCTTCCCAGCAATAGTGTTTGTTAAACTAAAAATAGAATGCAGCACGACTCAAAGTGATGTGAAGTAGCTGACATTTTGACAAATTCTCACTCCTCAGAACCTTACATAAATTTCCGGGAAGACGAATGCAATAAATGCCTAATTATTAGACTCAGAGAAAGGACTGCTGAACCTAGTACGGAGACGCCTCCCGGCATCTGCTCTGTTTAATTCAAACGCCGTGGAGGACCGTCCCAGGACCAAGTATCGTTACATGGCTCTGGTTAACTTACACTTCTGCAACAATGCTAGTGCACCCTCACATTCCCATAGAGCTAAGCACCCTCTTCCTTTGCAAGAAACACAGGCTACGAAGCGAGTCCGCGAAACTGCCAATGTCCTACTTCCATTCCAGGAAAGGAGTCCAAGGAAGTGTGTTCAAGAGGGAGTTGGATTAGAAGATTAAGCCAGAACTGTCCCCCACTCCATGTGGGCTCACCAGGGCGCCGCCGGCCTCCCACCAGGCAAAGCCCTGCTCTCCCTCTCTCTTCCTTTCCTGCGCAAGTAACACGCGCGTACACGGGCACACGCGCGCACAAACAAGGACACACGCGCACTCGCGGACACATGAACACGCGCAGAGACAAGGGCACAGGCGTCAACGAACGTGCACGCGCAAACAAGAGTGCACGGGCACCCGTACACACTTGCACACCGGCACTCAGACTGGGGTACGCGGGCACACACAAGCAGACGCGCACACCAACCCAAAAGTGCCCCCACCCCGTCCCAGCGCCCGGCGCGCCCGCGTCCCCGCTCCCAGCACCCCGACCCTTGCTCCAGCGCCCCTCCCCCGTCTCGGGGCTCCCACTCACCTGGCGCCGGTGCCGGCGCACCCGCGCCCCGCGCGCGCACCCTCCAGGCGGCCCGGGTGTCGGGGCGCGCAGCCGCATGGCCGCCCTGGCCCCCGCGGAGAGCCGGGCCGGGCGAGGAAGGCGAGGCCGGCGCGGACCGCTCTCCGTCGGCGGTGCCAGGCAGGTATGCCTCCTGAGCCCCTGCGTCTGGGAGTCAGGAAAAGCTCGACCCCCGGAGCCCCGGAAAGAAGCGGCCGCCAACTCCAAGTCCACTCTGCCGTCAGAAGTCAGATGCCGGGAACAAAAGCCAGAAGAGTGAGCGCACGGTCCCCCGGCGCCCCTCCATCTGACACGAATTAGCCCTCCCTCCCCCACCCCAGACCGCAGCTCCAGAGAGAAGGCAAAAGGCTTCTCAGCCAAACCCAGGAAAAGTGGAGAAGAAACGCCTCCTAGGGCAGGGCTGGGGGGCAAACCTTCCATTGCCCTCCGTCGCCCTCCGCCCTCCCACTGGATTACCCCCCGCCTCTGGCTGGAGTACAACTTGACTAGGATTTCAGACCTCTCCAAGAATGCAGACCCAGGGGCTTAAAATCAAAACCCGCAGGCTCTGTGGCTTCGGGGATTTTAAATCTTGTATACTGTCCAGTAAACCTGCATCTGTAATGGTCAGTATCACTGGTAATCTACACTGCTAGCAAACAGTGGCTTTGGAGTGGAAAGAAGGAAAACTCTAACGCAGAAAGGCCTTCGTTCCAATGTGCTTCTTCAGCTAAGAAAAACAAGCAGCAGCAGCCTTGCCAAAGAGGGATGAGAACCAGGTAGAGGTTCCAGCAAGCTCAAAGCAAATGCTTATGGGGCCTTCCACACCTGGGGTCTGGGCTCCACCACACCCCTCCCTCTCCTTACCATCCGGAGCGCCATCCAGCTGCCAGCAAATCACAACCCGTTTTCCTCTCTGGGTCTGTGATTTTAGAAGGAAATTAAAAACCTGTTGTTAATTTTTTTTAAGGAGATGAAGGTGACTGGGATGGTGGAGACCAGGTGTCACATGAAGAGGAAGTCAGACGCCTGGAAAGTGGAAGGGTCACTTAGCCGGAAGGACAGCCCAGAGGGGTGGGTGGGCAGGATCCACAGACAGAACGGCCCTGCTTCAATGCCTGTCAGAGCTCACAGGACTGAACTGCCTTGGGCTGGGGTCGTGGAGCAGTGGATCTAAGCTTTCCACCACAGAAAGCTCTGGCAACCCACTCCTGGGGAAGGCTGCCTTGATAGTGGACATGTTCGGCTGAGGCCACGTCCTCCCTTCCGTGGGGTCCTGTAGAGGAGGCCCATGCATAGTAGCACGTGGCCTAGGGAGCTGCATGGCCTCAGACCTGCTGGCTCACCGTGTGCCCATAGCAGAACTGTGTGCCCTAGTGACTTGGCCTGCCTCCGTGCCCAGCCCAGGGTGCAATACTAACGACCTGTGTTGGTGTAACACTTCAGATCTTCAACTCCGCTTGCAACTCCAAATGTCTTAGCTTTGGAGAGCAGTCTGGGTGGGCTAGACCTGGGCCTTTATGGTTAACACATGTGTGAATTCCAGCCATCAATTCAAAGGCCAGCATTAACCTCTCAGGTTCTGGCACTGAATACCCATCTTTCCATTTCTGGGGTGGAATAGCAAAGCTGCTCTTCAGCTTTCAACCACACACACACACACAAAACATGAACACACCATTCTGTCTTCTGATTCCTTGCCTGGCAGCCCCCCATTCATCCTCATTTCCCTCCATCCTTCAAATAAGATTATTATTCATCTGTCTCTATAGTCATTCGTTCATTTGTTCATTAATTCATTTTCTAGATTCATTCATTATTATTCACTTTTCCTATAGAGTAAACTTTAGTTTTTGCAAACATGTCTCAGTGCTATTTCTTCATATATATGCCTCACCCCCATGTGACTGCAGGATCCCTACGAACACACATCTGTATCGGATTCATCTGAGTCCCCAGCACCTAACACAAGATGGAGCCCAGAGCTGTGTCTGCAAGCTGAGCCAGAAGCACATTATTCTGCTGTCTGGGGGCCCACGATGCAAACGCTTCTTCCAGAGGTCAGCTGGATCTATCCCCAGTCTCACCCATGGAACCAGCAGAAGGAACCTGAATCCCAGCAAAGGACAGGTAACTCCCAAAATGATAAAGCTCCTTGAACTCAGGGACCGGGCTCCACACTCCATGGGGCCCCTGGAAATGATGGTCCTGAGCACCAGCGCTCCTAGGCCCGTGGCTGCCAGATTGGAAGACAAACGGGCGTTTTCACAGGGACACCTGAATCTCCTCTCACTTGATTAAAAGATACATCGTTCAGAAGATTCCCACACTTTATTACTAATAATAAATCACGTGCATGCGATCACACCTCACAGATGATGACAACGAAGTGAGAACCAGGGATCACAGACAGTCGTCTGGCTACAGCCCAGACCACCACAGCCCAAGCAAATGTCCCCAAATACAAAATTGGGACCCCTGCCGGGACTCCCCGCTTTGCCAGCTGGCCCCCTCTCTAGCGCCCTCTCCCTCCACCCTCCTGCACCACCCGGCCCCGCTCACCCCCAGGCTCCTCCTGCCCTGCATCCCTCAGAGGCAAGCTGAAGGGTGAGGGTTTGAGGCCAGCTCAGCCTAGGGACCCCAGGGGAACCCAGAAACCAGGGCAGGTATGGGGCCAGCTACTCCAGCTGTGCTGCCAGCCTGGCCTGCGCCTGGTAAGACGGCATTCGTCCCTGCTTCTCGCGGGCCGGACCGCCTGCCTCTGACTTCCGGCTGCACCAAGTCCCCAGCAACAAAGGAGGTTCTTCCTGCACAGGACAGACTTCAGGGCGCCCGGGTCCAGACTGTGAGGGCAAAGCTCCAACACCAGGCCTCGGGGCTGCATCAGCAACCCGGGCTGGGAACCCAGACTGGACTGGGGACAGAAGCCCTGCGGTGAGACCGACCCCAACACAGGATGCGAGGCCGGCCCATCCAGGACCCCAGGGTTCTCGTCCGACTGAGTGGAGGGAGGCCGCTGCCACATGCCCCCTCGCTCACACACCCACCCAGCCATCCCGGAATGCTGATGGGCAGCCTTGTGTGCCTGGCATCGCGGGGACTCCAGTGACGAACGACTCCCCTTCACCTGATGGCAGAAACATCTGCATGTGGCGTTATGAGGGGGCACTGAGCCCCTCACGGGACTCTGGGGAAAACAGGCGACAGGTGGGCTGAGACCTGGAGGAGGAGTGGACGGGAAGAGAGCCGGGGGACCAAGCACTGTGCATAAGGCAGGGTGTTTGCGTGAACTGAAGCACAGTGTGCGTTCGGGGCGTGGACCGCAGGCAGGCAGGCAGAGGCCGCATCCTAAGGGCGGGCGTGGGGGTGGTGAGCTCGGTCCCGGGAGGAGTGGAGAGGAAGGGGACCCTCCGAGCAAGCCAGGGCCTGACCCCAAGGGCAGCAGGGATCTCTAGCGGTGAGCGGGAAGGAACCACACGAACACACTGTGTCCTAGGGACCACCTGGCGGTGAAGGGGTTTACTAACACGGAAAGGAAGAAAATTACAGTGATTGCTGTGTCGGGGGACTGGAATCGGATGCTGGTGTAACTCATGGTTTCAATGTAGAGACACAGAGACTGACAGAAATCAAAACTGATGCACATGTGCACACACACATGCACACACACCCATGCACAAGCATGCACCCATATACACACATGCATATATACACTCCCCACACTCCCCAGCTCTGTCCGTGGTGGGCGGCCTGAAGCAGCCCCCAGCAGTAGTGGTTACATCCAGCACCCACGTCCCGGTTTCAAAGTACTGTTTCCCAGTGAAAGAAATCAGGGCTCCTTGGAGACATGGCTGATTTCAGATCTGAGCCAGGGATACTACAAATGAACCTGCAATGTGTTTTTTGTTTGTTTGTTTTTGCCGGAGGGTAAAGGAATGCTCCCAGAATGACAGAGCTGCATCACCAGGGCACTGAGTGGGCCTGCAGAGATTGCCCCTGGCCAAACCTGCGACAACTTGAACATCGAAATAAATAGTGATAATATTGATTATAACCCATTCAATTAAATAGGAATTCATGAGTCCATGAGTCCTACCGATAGAAATAAATAGCTAAGTGAACACACTGTGGGTCTGATGAGACGTAGATGCCTGCGTGGTCTCAAGGCACCTCCTGACCTGGAGGGATGAGGGCGGGGGAGGGCGCAGGAGACAGGTGGAGGGGGCGGGGTACGGAGATTGTAGAGGTTTTTAGCCTCCACTCATCATGGGAACTCACAGAGGAGAGCCATGATCCACCATTCTGCCCCTGTCACTCTTTGGAGAAGATTCACATAGCCTCAAAGTATTGTCCCTTATTTGTTATAAAAGGGAAAACAGCAAGTCTGCGACAGAGCTGGCTGGCCATGCCAGCCTGAGTGACCGTGGCCTTCGATGGGACACACCCACCATGAGAGCACGGCTCTACTGCCGGCGCTCCCGCACAGAGGCACAGCCTGACCCTGAACTTGACCAGGTATCGCCAGATCCGAGCGAGGGACACAGGGGCCCAAATCTGGGGTCCCTGGGAGCTGAGCATGGAGGGTCCGTCTGCCGGCTAGATGCACCCTCATTCCCAGCCCCAGAGTCTGCAGTGGGGGTCACCAAACACTCCGAGCAAATGACTCCTGTCTTCACCCCTCCATCCCCATCACACAGAAGATCCACCACGGGCCATTCACACCCATCCATGGCTCTGTGACTCTGAGTGCCAAGGGGTTTCCAAGAGCCACCTAAAGCACTTTCAAAAGCACTTTGCCTCTGATAACAAAAAAGGCTCTTGCTTGAGTTTTTTTAAAATGCAATTCTTTTTTTTTTTTTTAATAAATTTATTTATTTATTTGTTTTTATTTCTGGCTGTGTTGGGTCTTCGTTGCTGTGCCCGGGCTTTCTCAAGCTGCAGCGAGCGGGGGCTACTCTTTGTTGCGGTGCATGGGCTTCTCATTGTCGTGGCTTCTCTTGTTGGGGAGCACGGGCTCTAGGCATGCGGGCTTCAGTAGTTGTGACGTGTGAGCTCAGTAGTTGTGGCTCACGGGCTCTAGAGCGCAGGCTCAGTAGTTGTGGCGCATGGGCTTAGATGCTCCACGGCATGTGGGATCTTCCCACACCTGGGATGGGACCCGTGTCCCCTGTATTAGCAGGCGGATTCTTAACCACTGTGCCACCAGGGAAGCCCTCTTGCTTGAGTTTAAGGAGCTTCTGATACCAGTAAGCTGTCTCCAGCTCTCATCGGCAGAAACCTCCATGCTTGGCCTTCTCTCCCTGTTGGAAGGCAGGGACACCAGTCATGCTGGCCACTGGAGGCCCAGGGACCATCTCTAGAGGCTGGCCTCGCACGTGGGCCCTGCTCAAGCACAGCCCTTGGGCAAATCCTCTCTCAAGACCGTCCTCCTCCTCCCTTCCCCGCTCAGCCAGCTCCTGCTCCATCCCACACCCGGGAGGGCAACAGGACGCAGTGGGCCTCGAGGGGCACTGGTCACATTTCAGTATCTCCTGACGACACCCAGGAGCCCCGTGAGTCCATCTCACTGACGGCAGTAGGGCCTGTTCCTCAGACGATGAGGGAGGGCAGGACGGGGCACAGGACACAGGGGAAACCAAGTCCCCAGGGGATCCAGGGGTGTGGGGTGAGGGGGCAGAAGACTGCAGAGCCAGCGAGCAGAGGCACACCACCTAACCCGGGGACATCCTTGGGGCTAGAGTCAGATTAAAGGTGCCGCATGTTTGGCGTTTGATCGGCGAGGACAGTCCAGCAGCACGAATGACCTCCTCCTAGAGGACACAGGACTGTAGGGCTGTGTTCCCACTCCGGGCTTTGTCCTCCGCACCCCTCTGTTTCTCACCAAAGTCCTAGTAAATCCACCTCAATGAACCTGTACCATGAGTCCCCTGACCTCAAGGGAGGTCACCTAGTCCAGCCAATTTCACCACAATGTCTTAGTTGGCTACGGAGTTCAAGGCGACTCCCATCCTGAGCTCTCAACCCCCTCCCCTCAAGGGGAGTCCTGTGGCGGCGACAATGGCGGCCCCACGGGGTGGGCGCACCATCCAGGGACCCGGATCCTTGGGCGCGTCAAGGGTGGCTCTTCACGGGCACGTCTCATGGCCCCCTTTCAGGACAGGGTGACCTCCGCAGCGTACCGCTTTGGGCCAATGCTAAGAAAGTGAGAACTGCTTCTCATTTCTCCTCTGCTCTCCCCTTTCAGGCGTTTCCTTCCCTCGCCTTCAAAAAGCACAGAAAACGTGCTTCCTCTACAAAAATCAGCCTCCAGTATGTGCTTTTCCCCCCTTCCCTGCTCTAAAACAACGACGGTTTCATTAAAGAACAGGCAGAGAAGAGCAAAAGAAAGGGACAGGTGAAAAGGTTGACGCCTCCCCCCCGCCGCCCCCGGCGCTTACGTCCCCCTGTCCTGGCCATTCCTCCTCTGTCTCCTTGTCATCCCTAGAGAGAAGGAAGGGGCGAGGGAGACAGGGCTGCTTCCTGGCGGGGCGGGAGAGGCGTCCTAGCTGCCTCACCTGCCCTGCGGAGGGAGACAAGGGTGCGGCAGTGAGGATAAGGGCAGGGTCTGTGGAGACACCAGCAAGCCACGGGGCCCTGGCTGTGTGCACTCCTGCCCGAGCGGACACCGAGGCCTCCTGCTCAAACCCAAGAGGAGAAAGCGAGCCCCACGCACCACGTTCCTGCCTCTGCCCTCGCAGGCACCGAGCGCATCCTCCCATCCCCCCGCCCCAGCACCGACAGGCTCCCCCTGCTCTGGGGGAAAACATCTGCAGGAAGGGGCAGGGGATTGAAACAATAAATATCAGACTAGTGCATGAAGTCGAGTTTTCTCTCTGCACACCGAGATGACCCCACCGGGAGGGAACTATAAGCCTGGAGGGCCCTCTGCCCTCCGCGAGCGATGCTGGTCTCTTACACTAGAATCTCACACCCAGAGACCTGCCCGGGGTCGCAGAGCTGAACACCCCGAGCCCCCAGCCCCCCAGTCCTCGTGTCCATTCTCAGACCTCTACGGCTCCTGACAGCGCCCGGGGACCTAGCGGGGGCCCCGTCCTACCCTAGTTAACCTCGGGAAACGGGCCAGTGGAAAACTGGTAGGTGGCCCTTGTTTAGCACTGCGGGGAGATGAGGGTTGAGGACGACCAGAGCTTACGGCTCACGCGCCACCAAGCGTCTCTGCACCGTCACGTGACCCCAAGTGCCAAGAGACCCCCCAGAACTAGTTCCTAAGCAAGACCTTGAGACCCACAATTATAAGACGTATTCTGCCGCTTTCAGCACAGAACACCGAAAGTGGAGAGAGAACGTGCAAGTCCGAAGAGAAGAGACATGGCTCATCTGGCCTTTTAAATTCCTCCCCAGGGTAGGCAGAGCTTGTTTTGATTGTACTTCGAAGCTACTGCATTTTTTACAAATTGAAGGTTCATGGCAACCCTGCATCGTACGTGATGGTTAGCGTTTTTTAGCCATAAAGTATTTTTAATTAAGGTATGTACATTGTTTTTTTAGACATAATGCTACTGCACACTTAATAGACACGAGTATAGTGTAAATGTCACTTTTATACTCACTGAGAAACCAAAAACTTCGTGTGACTCACTTTATTGTGATATTCACTTTATGGCCACGGTCTGCAACCAAACCCGCACTATCTCTGAGGTGTGCCGGTACAATCAAACTGAAATGCTTCAGAGTGGGTTTTCCCTAACAGAGGAAAATCTAGATCATGGTCGGGTCTTGTGACGGGCTGCAAAATGCCAGCAGTGCAACGGACACTCCCCACGTCCCACCCCCTCCAGAAACGCCGGTTCTGCGGGGGTGTCGTCCCCATCTGTTGGCAACCAGCAGAGGCTTTGGGAAGTTCAGCCTAGTGAGCAGTGCTCCACAGCAGAGCCGGCCTCCCACGGGTGGTCCCAAACCCAGGCCATGTCCCCAGGCGGGGTGTGAGGATGGAAGATCCACCCCTGGCCTGTCCTTCTGCTAGAACGCAGCAGCTGGGCAGCCCTCCTGTTTACTTGGCCCCAGCCCATCCTCCCCCAGTGTGCCAGGCAGCTGGCTCCTACGAGGATGCTATGGTTGGAAAGGAGACACTGACAGAGCGCCCTCTGAGTCACCAAGCCTCATCTCTGGATGAACCCCAGCCTTTTCCTTCCTCCAGAGTTCTCCTGCGGACCAAAAATGCCCCAGTATTCCCTGGCTTTGACCAAACCTGGCTAGACCACATCTGGAACTCTGGGGAGGGACTCTGCCCATAAAAGCCCTGTGCTGCCTCCTCCGAGATGGGCTGGACCGAGGTGGGCTGGAGAAACGGCCACAGAGAGCACCTCGGGGCACGCTGGACCCGTTCTACTCCTTGCTGTGTGTCTGCGAGTTTATTAGTCATCACTCTGGGCCTCCGTTTCTTCATCTGCTAACGAGAATGATAAACTCACTACCGACCTCAAACAGTTCTTGTGAGGTTCACTCCAGATGATGCCCGGAGGGGCTTTGGTACGATGCCCACTAAATATTCCTTCTTCCCCTGCTAAGAGGGGTCCCTACACAGCCAGAAGAGTTTGGGGGACTAAGTTGAGAGGCCCCAAATAGACAATGGGAAGATAACATCACAGTTTCTGAGAAAGTTGGTCTGTTTCCATCAATATGAACAAGTTTTGACTATTCCTGAAGTTTAAAAAAAGCAGACCTTGTTTCTGTTTATTATTGTCACTGTGAACCGGTGTTTGTATTCCCGGGCGGGTGTGAGGCAGGCAGGGTTGGGTCCCATCTCGCTCTGGGGAAGCCAGGACTTTAGGGTGACTCTCCAGTAGCTGGGTCACCCTCAAACTCGGTAAGGCCATAATGAAGCCGGGAACACACCTGGCCCAATCAACGTGGTCTCAAAGAGAGCTAATAATTAAATCCTCTGATTTGAATTCTGGCAAAGCAAGTTCCCCAGCCTAGTGTGATGCCCTCGACTTGAAGTAATCTATACTTCACCCACATCATGCCCCAAGATGCTCCGGCATGTGAAAAGCACGTTTCCAGTAAATAACGTTGCTTGCTGCAACTCAGAAAAAAGAAACAGCAAAATCTCCATCCAAGCCCAGAGAGCAGGAATCAGCACCCACACAAGGGGCAGAGCCCTCAGCCACTCGCCTGACCAGTGCCTCGGTCTCCTGCTGGTTCCCAGTCCCAAGAACATCATCAGTCCAGTATCAGCCAGTCTCCAACAGCCCACGATGGGCCAGGTGGTGGGTTAGCTGGTGATTTCCATGTCAGCTCCCAAATTTTCTGAAACGTCAGTCAGGTTGCATTTATAATCTTTAAAGCTTAAGGTTAATACAACTTTTACAACTTATAATTTTAAAAAGTTAAAGTTTATAAGTTAAAAAATATATCCGTAGCACAGTACTGACAATCCTCTTAATTCTCCTTTTTTTTTTTTTTTTTACGTTTTTCCAGTTCCAGCCCCACCTGACCATTGGGGCCTCTCATCTGGTGTCTAAAATAGCAGCAGACACTGTCTGTCCAGGTCAGACAGAGAAGCGACACTGCCTGGGCCCTGTCCCATGGCCAGCTTTCTCTGGGCGTCCCTAGGCCCTGTTGCACCCACTCACAGTAAACTACACATGCCCTCCTGGGACCCAGGCTGTGCGGGACACACATTCCTGGCGGAATGAATGACTGTAAATCAATAAAGACAGACGCCAGGTTTTAAGGCAATGGTCACTGGAGGCCACACCCTGTGGTCACACCTGGGCTGGGCCTTGGAACCTGTGGCCTCATATCTGCTGCCCTTTGATTTGTGAGTAACTGACTGACAGTGATTCACAGCACCCGCGTACCCACCCTGCCATTCATTCCCCACAGTTCACTGCAGGGGAGGGACGGAGAGCTGATAAAGCCCGCTAGAAGAAGGTGGTCCCGGTGATGAAAAGGCGAGGGTCGGGGCACTGGGTGCCAGGCTCAAGGTCAGATTTGACTCTGGAGAAAATGAGGAGTCAGAAGTTGACAAGCAAAGGGGTAGGAGGGGGCAGAGGGTGGGCATGGGAGGGGGCAGACCTCCCGCGAAACAGGCCAGCAGAGAGGGGAAGGGTGTTTCAGCCAGGACCCTGGTGGTGCAGCAGGAAGAATGGCAGCTGATTCCGAGGGGGTCACAACCACCGAAGCTGGGCTGGGAATTAAGGGAGAAAGATCCAGTTTGGTGGAGACGACGAGGGGGTCTGTGTAGGGCCGGGACCTTCAGAAGTCATCAGCACTCGCTGGGGGACTGCAGCTTCAGATCTTAGATGTCTGGCGTGCTTTTGCTGCAGTCTCGGGTGGGATGGGTGCGGGTGAGCCCCTGTAAGCGTGGGTGCAGGGCTCTGCTCGCTAGCCCTCAGATCTCCTCTATTACGAGCATGGGGTCTCAGGGGCCACCTTCTGTTCAATCGGCTGGCCAGGTCCACTGTGCACCCACTGTGCATGAGCTTGGGAAGGCCAAGGTCAGGGACACAAGCCAAGGTCGCTGCCTGCAAGCAGCGCTCAGCGTGGCCTCCAGGAAACCTCCCTGAGTGGGTGCTGCCGTCCACCGCCCTCCACATTGGCTCCCACGGGTGCTTCGTTGCCCCACGCACACCAACACGCGGAGCCTGGCGCTACAGGCAAACCAAATGCAGAAGAACGTCCTGACCCTTTGCCCAGCTTGCAGGATGTAAACCTGGACGACGGCAGGTGCCCGCACCGTGAGGCCCTCAGAGCAGCCTCGACTCTCGCTCCCCCGCAGTCAAGCCTCGCCAGCTTTTTCCTCCCTGTGCTGACTCCCCAGCAGACACAAGAGGCTGCCTGACACCCATCTTTAAAGACGACGGCCCTCCTGGGGCCCCCAACTTCTGCCCCCATCTCGGCCCATTTGCCAACCCCCTTCCAGGGAAACTCCTTCAAGGGTTGGCTGGAGTCCATGCCCAGTACCCAGGGTCCATGCCCAGGGTCGACAGCCAGACTTTCCTGCCCATCCACCCCAACTGCCCACCAGTCCTCACCTAGCTCATGACACCCAGCCATAGACGCTGCCCCTCACCTGCCCCAGCTCCCAGCTCACCTGGCTGCTTCCCACCCGCCACACTTCCCCCTCCTGGTTTCCATGCCCCCATGTCCTGGGCACCTTCTCTCCCTTGGGTCCTGCCCTCATCTCCCTTGGAGAGCTCTTGTTCCGGGCACGTCTACACGTCCTGGACTCTCCTCTGTGCACGCCCCCCCCCGCTGTCCCCTCCAGCCCACCCTGTCATCGCTGATAGCACCCCACTTCCCCCCCAGCCCTTCCCTCCTGACCCGCTGCGTCCCGGGTATCGCTGGCTCCACACCCCCACCGGGCCGTCCCCTCAGCATCATTAACCTCAGCCCTCCAAGCCAGAACTCTGGGTTTTCTCCGCACAAGGGCCACACAACCAACGTGTCAGCAAGCCCTACAAAACAAATCCCCAAAAGACCTTGCCCTGGTCTCCATCCCCCACCACCCCAGTCCCCCCATCAGCAAGCTGACTGGCTCTCTGCGTCCACAGGCCCTGCCTTAAATAGGAAGCAGGACTTGACAAAGCTCCAGCACAGAACGCTCCCAAGCTTCCACAAGGACACCTTTAACCAAAAAAACCCCAAACTTCTGACCCTGGGCCCACAGACCATTTCTGCCAACCCCTGCCCACTTTGGACCTGTTCAACTCCCCTGCTCTTTTGCCACCTGCTGGGCTAGCTGCTGCCTCAGGACATTTGTACATGCCGTTCCCGCCACCTGCAACTCGTGTGGCTTACTCTTCTCTTCTTCAAATTTCTGCCAAAACGTTACCCTCTCGGAGAGGCCTTGCACGACACCCTGCGGAGACAGCCCTCCCACCTCGGCCCATACTCGCTCCCCCTTATGCTGCCTTGTTTTCCTTCGGTGTCCTTATGGCTACCTAACTTTCTGTCCTGGGGGCATTGTGGATAGGCTTACCGCCTGTCCGTCCAAGAGGGCAGGGACCCGTGTGCGTGGCTGGCACAGGGTTCCCCGTGCCTGGAACACCGCTAAGCGCCAGCTGAGCGATGAATGAATGAATGAATGAATGAATGGTGCTCCTGACGGCCCTCGGCAGGCCCCTCACTGACCCCTTCAGGGCGCCCCACCTCTCAGAGTCCAGTCGCTGCGGCTGGCTCCTCCGGGCAGGGGGTGCCCACCCCGTGCCCGGTCTCCTCTCTCCCCTCCTGCCTTCCACCCGGAGGCCCTTCATCCCAAATACCCACACGCGTCTCCCTGCGGGGTCCTCTCAAGGTGACGTGGGTGACGTCCGCTGGCCCCCAGCCCATTAAGTGCATACAGCGTCCCGCGCCCGCTGCCCGCGGCTCTCCAAGCATGTCACGCGTCACCATGGGAAGGCCCACACCTGTTTGCTGCATGAATGGGCAACGGAGGCCGGAAACGGGATCAGGGACGCCGCCCGGGCTCCCGCCCAGCAGCGCCCGCAGGGCAGCTCGGCACACTGCCCTTTGCAAAGTGAAGCACGTAGAGCAAGTCGGCGGCAGCCAGACCACAGGGGTCCTGTCCCAAAGCAGGAGGAGCACAAGACAGGCTTAGGCAGCGACTCAACCAGCACGGCGCATGCAAACAGAATCTCCGTTTCTTCATGTGAAACAAGCACACGGTGGGTGATTCCACGTCCAGGAACGCATTCTAAGTCAATGAGCACACAAGTAGATCGATTTAGTTGGAAGGCCCTTCATCACAGAAGTATGCACAACAGGAAAAACTGGACACAGCTTTAATATCCAACAAATTGCCTGAGGCAACTGATGGCACTAACTCGCAGAGGAATCTATAATAGTACACCGTCAGAAAACACAGCAATCAGACCCATATTCATTGACATGGAAATACCCACGGTAAATTAAGAGAGGTACAGGGCTTCCCTGGTGGCGCAGTGGTTGAGAATCTGCCTGCCAATGCAGGGGACACGGGTTCGAGCCGTGGTCTGGGAAGATCCCACATGCCGCGGAGCAACTGGGCCCGTGAGCCACAACTAGTGAGCCTGCGCGTCTGGAGCCTGTGCTCCGCAACAAGAGAGGCCGCGACAGTGAGAGGCCCGCGCACCGCGATGAAGAGTGGCCCCCGCTCGCCGCAACTGGAGAAAGCCCTCGCACAGAAACGAAGACCCAACACAGCCAAAAATACATAAATAAATAATTCGTAAAAAAAAAAAAAGAGAGGTACAAAAGAATCCAAGTTTCTAAGTTTTGATCATTCCCACCAGTCTTTCCCCACTCCCAAGGCATCTTGCCACCGCAAAGGAGAGCTGGATCTGGGGTGACTGAGATTACCCTCCAGGTTCATTCCCAGCCCGGGAGTATGAACTTACTTCGCAAAGGGGCCTCCAGGTGAACACCAGGAGCACCCCCTGAAGCACCCGGCCCCCGAAGGAGGCATCTCTGTGCAGTCCCCCACTTCTCTTTCTTGACAGACAAACAGGGCCCCCTGTCACCCAGCAGACAGACAAACCCAGGGCCCAAGCCTGGGCGACGCTGGGTCCTCCTCCCCATGTGCACATTCCCCTCAAGACCCTGGCCATGTGTCCATGTGCTGGCGCTGGATGCCAGCAATAGAGCATGAACAAAAAAAGGTCCCTGTCCTCACAGAGCCTACATTCCAGGAGGGGGCCAGGCAGGAAACAGAAAGACAGCATGTGACATATGCCAAATGCTCTGAAGAAAAATTAAGCAAAGTGAAAAAGACAGAAAATCATGCCAAGGACATATGGGGGCAGGATGCTCCTTTATCAAGGGCTATTTGATATTTTATACAGGGGACTGAGAAGGGGACATCGGTGCAGAAGCCCAAGGGACACCAAGGCCATAGGTGGGGAGGGGCCACTGCAGGTCATGCCCGGGGCAGGGGTGGAGGGGGACAGCCGGGGGCTATGAGGTGGGAAGTGGCAGGCCAATGTAAGGACTTGACTTGGGACTCCGAGAGAAACAAAAACGGCCAGAGGTCTTGAGCAAAGGAGTGGCGTGATGAGACTTGAAATGTAGGTTCCCTCTGGCTGCCGTGTGACAGGGAGACTGGGGGGAGGGAGAGGTGGCTGCAGAGTGACAAAGAGCGCCCAGCAAGGGACGATGGTAGCCGGTGGCTGGTACCAGGTGGTGGCAGGGGCCAGGGCCGAAGAGTCTGCAGCCCGAACCCCTTCTGACTTGGAGGTCGGCGGGCTTCTGTCTTGCTCGGGTGCTGACTCAAGCACACAGGAGGCCATGGAGGGAGGGTGCGTGGAGGCCTGAGTGGGTAAGGCCACCCTGGGAGGGCAGCACGGGGCTGGGGCTCCAGCAGAGCTGCCAGGAGCCTTTGGCCAGATCAGTGTCCGAAACTACACATCCTGTGAGAGACAGTTCATCATCCAGGCCAGCACTTTGGAAAGCGATACGACCCTACAGATCAAGAACCACAAAAATGGTCAGGCTCCTGGCTTCGCTCACTCCACCCCTGTGAATCCCCATTAAGGAGGTGTCCGAAGACAGAGATGCCAGGCGGGAAGGGGTGACCGTGCCATCCTCAGTCACAGCAGGAGGGAAACAAAGTCCACCAACCCGGGCGGCCCCATAAACGGGCGGAGGGATGCGGTAACCCCAGCACCTAGAAAGGATATGCGAGTGAGCAAATCCATAACTGGAAATATTACATAAACACTAATCCTCACGCTGCAGAGACAATGTAATAACAAAGAACGATTTCTGTTAAGGCACGTTAAGAGGCGTTGCTGGGCAAAAAGAGGTTCAACAATGTATCTTTGTCAAGAAGGACGGATGGGCGGGCAAGCCAGGGGGAAACAGACTTTCTGGCGGGCAGGGGAGCTTCCTTTCCTCTCCACATATCCACATTAAGGTGTTGTAGTTGTGTCTGCTGTAGTTGTGTCTTCAACAACCCCCCAAAAGACGCTCTCTGCCTCCATTTCAGAAATCGACAGGGACTTCCCTGGCAGTCCAGTGGTTAAGACTCCACGCTTCCACTGCAGAGGCACGGGATCGATCCCTGGTCGGGGAACTAAGATCTCACATGCCGCCCAGCGTGGCCAAAAAAAAAAAAAAAGAAATCGAAAATGGCACGTGCATACACAGGAGTATACACACAGCAAATATACATAACATACACACATGCATGCTTATACACATGTATCACATACACATGCTTGGCATGTGAATACATATAGATACATATATATGCATACACAGCATACGTGTGTACACATAGGACACCCATTACGTAGATACAGGTATGCATATACATGGGTACATGTGTGAACGTGAGTATGCAATGTGTGTGCACAGCAATGCACATGCGTGCACACCTACAGACACAGCACCTGTGTGTACATGCCTGCATGCGTGTGCGTGCATACACGCACACATAACACTCGAGCACGCAGACACGCACACCCACAGAGGGGGAAGCGAGCAGGTGGGTTCTGTGTGTGCGGCGCACATGTGGATCCTCCTGAACCCTGTTACCCTCTTTTGTAAAATAAACCCCACTGACCACTGGGCACAGAGACATTCTGTGCAAAATGTGGTCGACTGCAGGAGATTCTGGAGAAACTTCTAAGTCAAAATGTGATCTTTTAAAGATTCTTTTGATTTAATCAAATAGAAGCTGGTTACCCTGAGGCAGACCCAGGATGGTTTTGGATCCTCTGGTCCCAGACCTCGGAGTCTGTCCTGGCTGTCCACAGCCACTTCGTGCCTCCACCACCGCGGCTGTCCTGCTCGCGGCCCACCCCGGAGCGTCAGGGGTCATCACAGGGAGGCTCTGTGCAGCCCGAGAAGGCATGCTTATTGCTTTGTTTGTCATCTGCTTGAATGTCTTTTTTTAACCCATCACTGTGCCCTGCTATGACCTTCTCTCATCGACGGAAGGCCCTCTACGCCACGCTTCCCGAGCGGCGGCCCGCTTCCCAGACAAAACCAGAGGGGAATGCGATGAGATTTCCGAGCTGGGCGTGCAGTGCAGACCCCTGGCAAGCCCTCCACACCTTCCCGCGTGCCTGCCGTGAAGACCGGACTCCAATGGCAAGGCTCCTGCCACAGGCGGGCTCGTGGGGGGCTCGGCGCCTGTGGGTTTTGGTGTGGAGGGCGCTGCCCGCACTTGACAAGGAGCAGGCCGCAGCTCAGAGGCGCTGAGCCCACGCAGAGTCCCCCAGGAAGTCTAGGCAAGAGCGCGAGGCTGGGCGGGAGCAGGAGGGAGAGCCGGGGTGGACCCCCCCACCCCCCGACCAAGAGGCTCTGACCCTCCTGAGAATGCCCACCAATCAGAACAATACTTGAGCCAACCATGGGCTCCAGGGGATCTGGGAAACTTCTTAGGCATCTTATTCAAAGGATGGGTTGACTTTTCTCTCTCCGGTCTTCACACCCACGTACGGACACAGAGGACGCAAATGCCACACCCGAAGGGCCCTCGACAAACAGGGGCCACCTTTACCTTGACCCCGACTATCAGTCCTGCCCGTGCCGAGCTCACAGAAGGACCTTTTTACCCAAACATGTGTTATTTTAACCCAGCCCTCCTCCCTACCCTTCCAAAGACGTCTGTCTTTTAATCTTTCAAACACAGGAAAAGAACATCCACAATGTACAATGACCAAAACGCCCCTGTCAGTCCACAACGTTTTTTGAAACTTTTTGAGAGCAACACACAGTAAGAAATACATTTTAACCAGCAACCTGGTAAAACACATACATACATGTATAAATAACTGAAAGTTTTTTTTTTTTAATATCTGACAACTTGTAGAGCACTCTGGAATTTTTTTCATCCTAGTTCATTTTTTTTAAGCACTGAGTGATTGCTCTAGCCACGATTCATTGGAGAGATGTCGGGGGCATTTGGAAATATACGGAATCTTTTTTCTTTCAATCATCACCACAAGGGGGGCAGCCACTAACTTGCACTGGGAACAGGTAGGGATGCCGTGCAATTCCTAGGGCAAACCCTCCAACAAGATTATCCCACCAAATGCAATGAAGCACGCACTGAGGGGTGGCTCACACTGTAGCATGGAATTTTCCAGAGAAAGTCTACAAACTGGAAGGGTGCCCTGTTTCGGGAGGTCCGGGTAGGAGGTGGGCGGTAAGCAAGTCCCCAGGACCCCTGCCGTCTGCCTGCCTGTCTGTCTGTCGGTCCTGAGCCTCGGGACCACTCCCGCCGCCATCAACGAGGCCGCGGCATGTTCTCCCCCCGCAGACAGGGCAATGTTTCCCATGAGCGAGAGGAAAGAAGCGCTTCCAATTTCAGAGCCCTGTGCGGGTTCTCAACATAAAAGGGGAAAGGAAATTTGCTGTCCTGATGGCAGCAAGTTGCAGCAAGCCCAGGACACCCGAGATCAAAGAGGCTGGGCCACCTCCAGGTAATCCCCACCAGGAATGTTTCCTCCGCTCACACTGTTTTCTTTCCTTTTCTTAGCCTAAGGCAACATGCAAAGCTCCCTTCTGTGCCCCTCCTTGCAGCTGACTTGATACTCTTCAGAGCATCTCGTGCTCACCAGGCGCTCCCACCTTCCCCACAAGTGTCCATAAGCCCAGATTTCAAGAGCCCGACCAGGCGCACTTCCCGCTACAGCTACGTGGTGTTGGGGGCAGGAAAGGGCACCAGGTTTTCAATGTACGGACACGGGGTTGAGGCTCACCTTTGCCTTCACTTGCTTGCAATATTCAATTGTGTTTCCTCCCTAGAAAAACTGGGACGGAATCACCCCAGCCCCACTCAGCAGGCATAGGACAGGCAGGTGACCGGTACAGAGGTACTAGCCTCACTCATGGTCCCAACCATCTCCATCCCTCAGTGCCCGCTTGGGGGTCCCCTGTGGGGTGTCCCTCTGTGCACACCCAGCGGGAAAACCTAGCTCTGCCACCAGACTGAGCCTCCTTACAGGGCAGGAGGGGGCTTTGCAGGACCTCTGGGAGCCAGTCCGTGGACCAGGGCATGAGAAAACCAGCTGAAACCTCCTAGAGCCCCAAACCACGTCAGGACATACAGATATCCTGCCAGCTGGGAGGCAGCACAAAGAAGCTGACCTTCCCTTTGTAACCACTGTGACCCGCCCAGCAAGAGAGAGCCTTCCTGCTCTCCGGGCCTCGAGGCCTCCATCAAGGTCAAGGGCATGACCCCTGACCCACCCTCAACACTGCACCACACGGACTCTGAAGGCTGCTCCCCACCCCGTCTATCTCTGCCCACCCCCTACCCCCTCCGCCCATGCCAGGCCCTCCCGCTCTCCACCCAGCGTCTTCAACAAGAGAGAAGAGGGCTGCAGAGTGGATGGCTGAAAAAGGACTTAAGAGAGAGGCCCGTGCCGTGTGGGACCTTGTTAGGACCCTGATTCTAACACACCTACAGGAAAAGGCATTTTGAAGCAATCAAGGAAATCTGAATACAATACAGCAAGTGGGTGGCGATAGCAAAAAATTACCATCACCATCAGATAAGCAAAGTGCCTGGGACTTCCAGAGTGCACACACCTAAGCGTGCAGGTGAAAACTCACGTTGGCTTCAACATCCCTGAGATGATCATCACAGGGAGAGGAGGTCTGGGAGCAAGTACGGCAAAATCTTGGTAAATGTTGAACCTGGCTGTTGGGTTTTATGATTATATTCCTTCTACTTTGGGAAATGTTTGAAAATGTTCACCATAAAATATTTTTTAAAAGGAAGGAAGCCGTGACACACACAAGGACAACACTCAGCCTCAGATTTGCAGAGCTCAAACTCAGGCCCCTTCCTACAGCATCACGACAACTCGGTGGGGTTTCGGGGGTTAGTAAGGAAAACTACTAATAGTGACAGTTGCCCCATTTTATAGTTGGGGAAACTGAGGCTCGGGTTGGCAAGGAGGGGAGAAAACAGCGCTAATGCCCTCGCTAAAGCAGAGGGGACCAGGATGAGGAGGTGCCTGACAGCCTGGACCCCGCGCCCGAGCCAGCTCCTTCACATCAACACAAGACTTCATGTTTTGGGGGGGGGGGGGTCGTGATTATCTGATGAACCTCCGAGCCCCTGAAAGCCACAGCCCACACACACGACTTCACATTCCGTTTGGAGGGTCTCACAATGCCCAAGACCAACCATGGCCCAACCCGGGCCTTGTTGCATCCCCGAGTACTGCACCAGCTGGCCTGGGGCCTCCAGCTCCGTATCCCAGCCCTCGGCTTTCCTGAGTTGCCCCGCCCAGCACCCCGCAGGCTCCGGCCACGAACCCCTGGCATGTGCGCACCTGGGCCTCCCCATGTGATTTCTCCCAACCATCATACCGCCTCCAGGAGGAAACAGGCAAAGGGCAGTCAGCTCCTTGGCCAGGATTGGGACGTGGCGGGCTGGGTGGGCGGCCTCTTTCCCAGGGAGCTGGCCGTCCCTGTCTGACCAGGGGCCTGCACACCAGGGTCCGTAGCCTCTCGCTCCCCAACTCGCCCAGCACCCAACCGGAGCCCGAGGCGCAGGAAGAGTTCTGTCCATGTTGGGGACCAGAGGACAATCACACCTCTCCCCTTGACTGGCCACCGAAATAAATAAATAGGAAGCTGACTGAAGGCAGCATTGTAGGCCAACTTTAAAATTTCCTTGGCGATGGTCGATCCCAGCAGTGGGATCCACGAAGAAACTGCTCAGAAGAGCAAGAAGTGTCAAAATCAAAATTCCCAAGAACATGTGAAATCTCACCTCCTCTCACCTCCCCGGCAAGGGAGTGACAGCAAGGATCTGAGAAATTTAAATAATATCCACAATGACTGAATAACTACAACAAATGTTCACCGTCCCCCCAGAGTCCAGGCACCTAAGTCCAAGGGTGCCTTGGGAACACTTCCTTGTCCCAGAGAGGACAGCTACTGACTTGGCCTCTACCCCCTGGCCGTCCTCTTCCTTCTAATTCGCTGGCTGGAGAGGGGTTGCACCACGAGTCCAACGCACAGACGGAGCCCCCAGATCCACATGGCAGCACCCTCTCTGCCCCAGGGTCAAGAGGGCGCCAAAGCCAGGACATCTGGACATCCCTGGACCCACACCGCCCGACGGAGGTATCATACAAGCCACGTAAGTAGTTTTCCAATTTCTAGTAGCCACATTTGGAAAAGAAACAGGTGATAGCAATTTTAATGATATATTTTATTTAACCCAGTATATCCAAACGGTTATTATTTCACCACGCGATCAACATGAAAATTATTCAGGAGATATTTTAACTTTTTTTTTGTACTGTCTTCAAAATCTTGTGTGCATATTACGCTATCAGCATATCTCAGTTTGGACACTAAATTTTCAAGTTAAAGTGAAATGTAGTCCTAGCAAAACAATAAAGTTGTGTTCAGTGGAAAAATATCAGTACTCTGCTACAGCTTTTAAATTTAAATGACTTAAAATTAACAAAGAATTTGGAATTCCCTTCCCCAGTCACACCGGCCACACTTCACTCACATGGCCGTCATCAACATACGGGCAGTTCTGGGCTCCTGAGAGCACATCCTCAGCGGAAACTGTTCACTCATCATTTTCAGAGGAAGATGAAGCAAAACGCAAAGGAGGCAGCACAAATGCTCTCTGCGAGGATTTGCTAAATTAGCAGTGTTGAAGGAGTCTCTATCCAGTCACTGGAAGCATGGGTCCCCCACGGTGCCTCCAGGGGAAGCCAGCGGGGGCAAACACAGCTTGTCAGGCGCAGAGGGGACCGGAATAGATCTGAATGTCTTTTTGGCCCTACAGAACTCTAGAGTTCATTCTCCTGTAGCTCAAGGGCAATATTCTAGCATTTTATCTTTGTATCTAAGTTGTACACCTGGAGCAGCACGGCTTATGTTCCTTGGAATGTTCCTCTTGCAGACCTGCATTTCGTCACAATGCCCTTGGCCACCAGCAAGGTTGTTAAAGAGACTTGTACTCTACTTCTCTACTATGTTGGTTGTAGGATGTGATTGATAACACTGCAGGGACCCCACAGAGGCATTCCCTCAAGATTCAGTCTCAGAAACATCTCTGCTCTTTGGAATAACTTGTTTCTGATTCTGTTGTCTGTTTTTCTTGAATTCATTATTCTTGTCCTATAGACACACTGAAACAAGTGAAGACAACTGTCTCCCTTATCGAACTGGCTGCCAGGAAGCTCACAGCTAAATCATTGTGCTAACCAGGATATTTGGTATACCCACTGGATGCTGACCTTCCACAGGCTTCACAGATTTCTCAGATCTGTTTCTTCTCTCTTTCTCTCTGTATTTCTTTCTGAATATTTAATCCTGATATATATATATACTTCTGCATGCTTTTCAAATCATTTTGGAAATTTGGCGAGGCATTAAGTCATGTAAATAAAGTTAAAATTCTGTGGGTTTAGAACATGGGTTTGGAGCTTTCAAGGATGAACATAACAGACACATTTATGTCTGTGTTAAAAGGCATGTGTCTGGGCAACCCGGGCTCTGGGGGCTGCCCCACAGGTTCCCACCCAGGACAGCAGCATGAGAGCACGACACTCCCACACAAACACCAGCAAGACTGCAGACACCAGAGCAGAGGACCAGCCCTCCACTGAGCCATACCAGTTCCAGGTTTATTCTCTCTACTTCTAGATCACCGTGAACTAAAATCATCTTCACAGACCTCACAGGCCACTCTCCCAGCTTACAGATGAGACAGACACTTCCCAGAAGTCAATCAACTGCCCCGGTCACACAGCAGCTCTCCCATGTCCTCAGGCCACACACACTTACTTCTGGGTGAAGGTGGCCACGACCTAGGCCCTGAGCATCCTGCAGGCTCCACACCTGTCCTCACAGCCGGGCACCTGCTCAGAGGAGCGTCAGCTGACAGGTAGAGTCAGTGCATCCACGGAACACGTGGTCCACAGGCCGCGGGACCCAGAGTCAGCCTCTGGACTCGTCTCTCGGCCATGTGCCCCCCGGGGACCCCCACCTTGGAAGTGGTGCTGAGCACGTAACCTCACCCCTGGTCTTCTGAGAAGCAAACCCTGACCCAGGATGCTGGCCAACAGCACAGCCCACCCCTACTGGCCTTAGGAGGATGAAGGTGCAGTAAGGAAGAGCCCGGTGCAGACACGGGAGGAGGGGGGAGAGGACAAGGTGAGGGTCTGTCTTCTGGGAGGCCTTTCACGGCCGCTCAGACGGTTCTTTCCAGCAGGAACACTGGGTGACGTGGTCCCACGGCCCCAGCACACACCCCGACCCAAGGCCCCAAATCAGAAGGAGCTGGGTGATTCCTGAGGTGCGTGCGCCGCTGGTATCAGCAAGAGGCCAAACAGTAAAACAGAATGTGCTCCATCACTAAAGGGGGCGCCTAGCAACGTTTCAGAAAGCAACACGGGTCCATACTTCCCATCCCACAGGGGTCTTGAACCCGCATGGATCTTGCTGTGTGTGGCCCGCAGGAACTGCTGGAAGCACTGGCTCGCAGGTAGGGCTGGCCCACGGCTTCTGCCTTGGCCCCCTTCAGCCCTAAACCTCTCGACTGAGGAGCACCCAGGACCCATGGCCCTAAGGAGGGACAGGCTGGTGGCCAGACCCCCTTCTGAGCCCAGCTCCATCCCCCATCCCCCACCCCAGCCTGCCCGCCAGCAGCCATCCCCCCACCAGGCCACGAGAAATAAATCTTGTCGCTTTAAGCCACTAAGTTTGGGGTGGTCTGTGTCACCGTGGAAAACTGGCACAGTCACCCATGCCAAACTGTGAGTGGCCTGCAGAGGTCAAGCCTATGGACAGCTCAAGGCCAACAGGGCACTGGGGCCCAAATGCAATGCAGTTTGATAGGAGACTATTTCCCCCTTTTAGCAGTGAGGGCAAACACCCCCTGTACAGCCTTATCCCCAAGGGGACAACGCAGAGAGCGGGGCGATCACTCTGGAAATGGAAGTCGGCCCACTTGTCCTCAATGGGATTCTGCAAAGAATATCTCTGGCACCATTTACAATTATTTTAAAAGACTTCAGGAAACGGAATTAGAATTATTTGGTCCATCGTGGACGGGACAGACGCTTGAACAGCCACCCCCTTCATCCTGGTGACCTGCCTGCTGCTGAAGTGGGTCACTGGGTGAAGCTCTCCAATCCGCTGCGTGGACACCCACGGAGATGGCGTACCCTTCCAGTAGGACTCTTAACTGCCTACAGAGCAGGCCATCAGTCTCTTAGGCGATTTGCCTGAAGGTAAGAACAGTGTTGATAAGTTCAAGGCCTGTCACTTTATCAATACTCTGCACAGGGAAGTCGGTGTCAGGGCTGCCAACTCTGTCATCAGTGGCCAGTTACATGCCAAGCCGCCAGCAGGGGTGGGGGGAGGCCAGACGTGCGCCAGAGACTGCCGCTCTGGGCACCGTGATGGCCGGCCCTGCCCCTGCTCCTTCCCCCACCTGGCAGCCAAGTCAGTACTCACTGGGCACCACCAGGGCCAGGCCCTCTGCCCGGTGCACAGCGTTACCACGGGCAACAGAGGTCGACCGGGTCAAGCACATCAAGGCAGGGAGCAGCATCGGAGCCAGGAAACTTGGAAACCCCCTGCCTGGGACTCACCCTTCAAGGACTCTCGAACCCTAAGCCAATGACAACGGTTCTAAAATCAATAGTTGTGTCAACTTCACCAAGTGAGACAAAATATATAAAAATGGCTCCTAAGCTGAGAGGCATTCCAGAAGCGAAGGGAAGAAAATACACTTTCACTAACTTCTCATTTGGCCATCATGCCAAGACACACCCTTTACAGAGGCCTTATCACCTGTGTTCCAGGAGAAACACACTGAGATGCAGGGAACTGAAGATCATGGGCTGGTAAGCCACAGAGCAGGACTCATTGGCAACAGAGAACTCTGCCCCTCCTGCCAGCAGGTCCCCTTCAATAAGGACCCTTTTCTGGGGAATCCCTTCCTCCCCACCCAGTTCTATTCTAAGCCAACTTCCAGAAGGCCTTTCCTGCTTCTCCAGGGAGGGGATATTGTAATCACAGCCCACTTTGTTCAGCACTTACATGTGCTGAACAAGACGGTGCATTATCTCATGACAGCCCTGGGCTGAGGCCACTGAGCAAGGGGACACAGTTGGTGGCTTTTCTGGCTCACATGTGCCAACCCACATAAATCTTCCCCTCTTCCACCACAGTCACTGACTCCAGGAAAAACCTACAACTTAGGCTTAACCAGTCAGTACAAGGCTTCTGTGGCCAAAGGACATTTGTTGAATGGCCATAGAAGAGACACACTCTCTCTGGACGTAGGCAATGGGCAATTGGCTGCCATCTCGTAGTCACAGGAGGCCCACTAGGAAAAGAAAGTGACAACTAAAAAGGCAGAGAAGAGTTTATGGGCAGTGACATGGTTGAGTTGCTTGATCAAACCAAGCCTGATGTCCACATTGCCTCTGGTTATTCTACTTATATAAATCAGTAAACAGCCATTGGACGACCTAAAGAGCCCTTAACCTCAGAGGCTCAGAAAAAAGTAAACTGTCCAGGGTTCCCAAGATAATACACAGCAATTCTGCTACTTGAATCTGACTATATGTAGTCCAGATTCCCCTCTGTAGTGCTGAATTTTATGTGTCCTCATAGCTAGGTTATAGCACCCGATGTCTGTCTAGATGTAGCTGCCAAGGTATTTTTCAGATACGATTCACACTGAAATCAGCAGACATCAAGTAAAGCAGATTTTTCCTCCATAATTGGGTGGGCCTCGCGCAATCAGTTGAAAGCCTTAAGGGAAAAGACTAGAGGGAGGAGACAGAGGGAGGAATTCTGCTCCAGATTGTTTTCAACTCAAAATTGTAACATCAAGACCTGTGGGAATTTCCAGCCTGCCCTGCAAACCTCAAACACACCAGCCCCCCACAAATTCATACATTTATCCAGATAGATAGATCTATATAGATATCTACCTACAGATATCTATCTATCTATCTATATATATATATATAGCTCGTGTTGGTTCTGTTTCTCTGGAGAACCCTGAAGGATACACCTGCTCTAAACACTAGGCTCTCTGCTGCCTCACTCTCAGTCACCTCTCAGTTCCCACAGCACCTTCCTTTGCTCTTATGGACACGACCCCCTTCCTACATCAAGTTTCCTGTGTGCACAGGGCTAAACTCCTGAGCTCGAAGCAACTCCAGTCCCACTTTGTAAGAAGAGCACACTGCCTTACACACAAAGGAAGTTCAGTCTACATGTGTTTGATGAAGAATAAAACTATCCTCAACCAGTACAGCTGGCAACAAAGGCCTCCAGAAATACAGATTATCACTCATTAAAGCAGTAAGCCAGTTAGTCGGGGACAAAGTTAAATATGAACGAATGCAGAAAACATGCCCAAATTTATACTTGTTAATGCGAACCGCACTCTCCAAACCCACACTCTGCTGAGTGTTCTAGTCTTGGGCAGGAACAGGAATTGGGGGTTCAGGTGGCTAAAGGATGGAGCTCTCCTAAGTAAATGCATTTCCTTCCTGGCACAGACCCCTGGGAGGCTTTGGAACAGCTACCAGCCACAGTCTGACACAAAAATATGTGTGGATTACGGCAAAGCCAAACTGAATTTTAAAGATATCTGACTGAGCAATGTCACTGGAGTTCCGTAGCTAGTGTTCCATACTGGAGAATGGATAAACTTAACTAATGGTTCTCAGACTTGAGTGGGCATCTGAACGCCCTGTAACTGTCATTCCCAGCCCAGAGTGTTTGACAGAGGTCTGTGGTGGAGCCCAGAACTGGCATTTCTAACAGCCCCCAAGGGATGTTGATGTTGGTCCCGAGGCCTCACTTTAAGAAGCCCTGACTTAGACAAATGTCAGCAAACACAGACTCTCAGCAAAGCCACCCAAACAGTGGGCTGAGCTGGGCAAGTGAGCCCTGGGTAGGTATCTGCTGCGTGGCTGTGATGACGGCTACAGTCTCGTTCCCAGGAAGGTTAGGTTGGGTGCCACTGGAGAGCACTTGAGAGTACTGTTACAAAGTTACAATGTGAGGAAGACAAACTGAAGAGCATTTTTCTTTTGCCAAATTTACAGGCCATTTAAAGAATAAACACAATAAATAAAATTCTCTTACTCTACCCGGGTAAGAGAATTGGTAATTAACAGTCTGATTACTTGTGAAATAATGTTTCCAAAGTACTTAAATGGTTAAAGTCCAGCATTTCATGATCCCAATATAATTACTGATTCAGGCAAGGACCACCCTTGGATGCTGAACCACTGAGTGAAAGGTGGTTAGGAAGCAGGATGCTCAGAGTCTCAAAGGGACAAAGGGGAAGATGTACCTAACACCAAGGACCTCTAGGAGCCTTCACCAGGTAACTAAGCTTGGTGGACCAAGAGTGGGACAACAGACACTGCAGCTCTTGACATGAGGTGAGCAGAGTACCTCACCTCACACCTACGTGATCCTGAATGTGATGACAAGAAAAGACTCAGACAAATCCAGACTGTGGGATATCCTACAAGGAAATTGCCCTCGTCTCTTCAAAAGGTCAATGCAAGGGAAGAAATAAAACTGTCCCTATTTTCGGATGACATGATTGTCAACATAGACAATCCCAGGAAATCTACAAAATAAAACTCTTAGAACTAATAAGTGAGTTTACCAAGATCACAGGATACAACATAAACATACAAAAGGCAACTGTATTTCTATGTACTAGCAGTGAACACATGGAGGCCAGAATGAAAAATACAGTACCATTTACAATCACTCAAGGAAAAGTAAATACTTAGGTGTAAATCTAACAAAACTCATACGTTGAAATCTACACAATGCTAGTGAACGAAATCAAAGATCTAAACAACTGGAGAGACATACCATGTTCATGGATTGGAGACACAAATTAGTAGAGATGACCTTCAACCAGTGAACAAACGGTGGTCCATCCACACCACGGAGCAGTACTCAGCAATGAAATGGAATGAACTATTAATACAGCAACAACCTGGATGGATCTCCAGAGGATTATGCTGACTAAAAGAAGCCAATTCCAAAAATCTACATACTGTATGATTCCATTTATGTAACATTCTTTAAATGACAAAATTACCGACCTGAAGATTAGTGACTGCTGGGGTGAAGTTTGGGTGCGGATGGGTGGGAAGTGGAGGTGGCTATAAAGGGCATGTGAGGGATCTTTGTGGGGATGGAATGTTCTGTACCTTGACTCTATCGATGCCGACATCCTGGTTGTGAGATGGTTCTACAGCTTTTCAAGATGTGTTCATAGGAGGAAACTGGGTCAAGTTACACAGGATCTCTCTGTATTATTTCTTACAACCGCCTGAAAACTACCTCAAAATAAAAAATTTAATTTAAAAAAATGTCTTCAGGAAAAAGAAAAGTCATGAAAAATAATAATAATATTAAATAAAGAAAGCAGGCAGCCTGCCCCCACTTTCAGGGCACAGATAGATGAAGTCACCCAGTGTGACATGTAAACCACAAGTCAGAGCAGATTAAGGACAGCAGGAAAGCACTTTAGGGACCGGACATTAGCTGGTGTCCACAAATCAAAATTAAATTGCTTAGAGGGATCATGGTCTTGAGGTTGAGGGATGTGGGAAAGTGTTCTTGCTCTCAAGAAACACAGGCTAAAGCATTTGTGGGTGCAGTTCATGATGGGTACAACTTTTCACTTTTCAGATAAAGCCAATGTGACAAAATGGCAAAAAAAAAAAAAAAAAAACAACCAGCAAATCTAGGTGAAGGGTATACAAGTGTTCATTACACTATTCTCCAGAAAATGTGACCATTTTCAAAAAAAGAAGTTGGGTGAAGAACAGTCTTTTCAGTTCAATAACCATCCACTGGGTTTGTCTGTACTTCTGCAGTCTCCTTTTCCTTTCATGCTAAAGCACAGATCCAGCCAATGCTAAGTTCTCAGGGTCCCGAACGATGGCAAAAAAGCCTTACACACGGGAGCCAAAGGGCCCCTTGGCCCCAAGAGAGAGAGCCTCTAGCAGATGTAGCCTCAATCTCAAAATGACAGTGAGAATTCAGAATCGGATGATCAGAAGTAACTAGAGATGGATACGAAGAGAGCTGTGATGGACGGCTCCCCCAGCTCTGACCCCGAGGTCCTCAAGACGCCCACCTGCCCTGTGGTCCTCAAGATGCCCACCAGCCCCGTGGTCCTCAGGACACCCCATTCTGATGGTCCTCAGGACCCCCCCACCTCCACGCTGTTCTGCCACATGCAAGCTTAGATAGCAGTCAAGCCACAGCAAGCCCTGCTGAGTGTTCCTTTCTTCAGTGTTTGTGAGGGTTAACCATATCTGGGACACAGCCAGCAGTCAATAAATGTTAGCTGCCTGAGAGTGAGGGAGTGAGTGAATGAACAAAGGAAGGAACAAAGGAGTCACTCTCTGACAGGGCCTCACACACAGTCAATAATTAATGTCAGTCAGCCCGCCTCTGCCACCCTCAGGTGTGTGTACCTTTTATTCCCAGCAACCAGCCTGAGGTCTATGAACTGCCAACACACCACACCTCATTCATCAGGCTGGGAACAGAACAGCATCATGGAGACGGAGGCAAGTGATGGGGGGTCATGTACCACCGGGCCATGTGTTTAGCCAGGGCTAAGGCCCTGAAGCGCCTGCTGGCCATTTGGGGCAGGACAGATGGATCAGTGGATGAAGAGATCCAGCATGTGGCTGGGAAACAAAGCCACACTCTTGCCATCAGCGCTCCCATCCTCATCTGAACGTGAGACGTGTGCCTCCAGGCACCAAGGGTATCATACAGCACATCCAAACTTCTCTCCAAAATTTAGCCATTTTTTAGGACTTCCCCAGTGGTGCAGTGGTTAAGAATCCGCCTGCCAATACAGGGGACACGGGTTTGAGCCCTGGTCCGGGAAGATCCCACATGCCACGGAGCAACTAAGCCCGTGCGCCACAACTACTGAGCCTGCGAGCCACAACTACCGAACCTGCGTGTCACAACTACTGAAGCCCTCGTGCCTAGAGCCCGTGCTCAGCAACAAGAGAAGCCACTGCATTGAGAAGCCCGCGCACCGCAACGAACAGTAGCCCCCGCTCGCCGCAGCTAGAGAAAGCCCACGCGCGGCAACGAAGACCCAACGCAGCCAAAAAAATGAAAAATAAATAATTGAAAAATAAATAAATAAAATGTAGCCATTTTTTAAAATGCATTCAGTCCCACAGAAAGAATTTGTGAACATGATCCGGGCAGAAAGCAGATAAGTGGGAGAGGTGACTCTTTTCTCAGCAAGAGTCTGGTGGATGCCCAACATTTTTATAAGAACAAAACTCTCATTTAAATATCGGACAAGAGATTATACATCGCTAGTGGATCTGTATGGAGACTGGAATCCATTCTGAGAGAAAGACAAAGGAAATAATTCTTGCCATTTTACACTGTGGATTTCAAGGAATCCCACAGCACACTCTGTCCGAGATGAATATTCTTTTGTGCTACCAAGACAGTAAAGTAACGGTTTTGTATTCCCAACTCTTGTCAGGGAGCCCTCATGCATTCCTAGCAGACATTTACCATCAACTTTCTATAATACGACAATTTGAAACATGGCTATTTTCCAAGAAAATTACAGTGGGCTAGATTCTCAAGTCTGGAAGATAAGCGTCAACTGCCCTCCTCTGAAAGTTCATGGAGTACGTCGCAAAGCAAAACTCCCAGGAAGAAGAAAATGGTGGCCCTGAAAAAAAATTAATGAAACCCTGGGAAAATATGCAAGCACCTCCCTCTCTTCTAGTAAAGAGCGAGCTTCTCAAATGTTTCCACTTAGATGTGGAATTGCCCCCTCCCATGGTGAAGCCTTCGAGTAGGGAAGCTCCAGTGGCAAAGGCCTTGCCCAAGGTCACGGAGCCGTCCCTGGGCTCCTTCCAAAACCCTTATCACACGAAGATATGGGACGCCTTGGATCTTGTCCTTGGAAGAACTCAGATTTTAGGGAGGAGAGATACAAACAAAATATACACAGCCCAATCCCAGAGGACGTCAGAAGACCAAGGATGCACTAACCGGGAGTCAGGAAGGGCAGCGTGGGCCTGTGACCGTCAGGGTCCCACCCAGAGGACACGGGCCTGGCTGAGAAGAGCTCGGGGGTCCCACACCCTCACCTCCTTCCCAGGAGCTCTATCTCCGGGAGGCAGGCTAGCACGGGGTGGGAAGTGGGCGGAAGGCTTCTCCTAGATTCAGCTCCTCGAAAGGCTTAATGACTAAAGAGGAGAGAAGAGTAATGACAACGACACCTAGTGTGTACACGTCACATTTACCCCAGCAACCCGCGGGGTCCTTGATACCAACCCCCGGGGTTCAGCAACACTTCAAGAGCAAGACGGCTGTCCCAGGGTCACACGCAGAGGCAGGACCCAGGCCACAGTGGTTACTGCAGAGCCCACTCCCTTTGCACCCCGGCCCTGGAGCAAACAAGCAGGACCATGCCATTTCCAGCAGCACCAGGGTACACGGCGAAGCTGATGTCCTGAAAGCGCACGGGTCTGACAACAGACAGAATACATCAGAAACAACCAGTGAGGCCAAATGGAAGGAAGGCGGTAAACCAGGGGTCAAGGGAGAGCAGACAAGAAAGATCACCGTTGGCCAGAAGTCTTCGTCAGCTCCAGCCCGTTAATCCAACTCATCTTGGCAGTGAAACCTGAAAGCTGAGACTGTCTGGACCCCACTAGAACATGATTGGTTGCAGAGCTGAGTTCAGCCCTGACAGGTCCTAGCTGGACACTGGCCAAGACTCTTGGTTACAAAGGCTCCCAGAGCCAAGGTCAGAAGCACCACTGCTCCAGTGCACGTAATTCCATCAGCACACAGCAGGCCACAGGGTGCGGTGCTGGGCCCTGACCCCGGTGCCTTTGTGAAGACCCAACCAAGCAAGAGCCACGCTCACCTCCAGCCGTTGTGGCGCGCAGGCCCCGGAAGCTGGAAGGAAGACTTGGCCCCTTGGGGCAGGACGAGCCGCCTAGGCAGAGGGAGGGGCTGTTTCCTGGCCAGGCCTGAGGCTGCACAGACCTCCCCGTGGGCTACACACAAAACCAGAGGCCAGCAGATCCCCAGCTCGCCGGGGCTGAGCGTCTTCTCCTTTCACCTTCTGCAAGAAGCAGCTCTAACGAGAATCATCTGCCCACAAATAGCCAGCCCGGCGGTTGGGAGCTCATGCAGGTACGGTCATCACTCTGAAGGGCTGTAAGAATCATCGCTGTGATAACTGTGAAGTCGAGGCAGAAACACGGGAAACACTTAGGATGGGATACAGGTGTGGGAAAACCATCGGCATAAAAACGCACACACACCACACTTCTAACACTGAACTGTTACAAAAACCAAGCCGGGAAGAGGAAGATGGTCGTGTATTTGTAAGTGTGAGGATGGGGGACCTTTTATAAATGTGTAGCCATCACGTAAGCCGTGATGGTGTCTCTAGCAAGAAACAGATTCTGCGGAAGTGCCTTATGCTCTCACAGATGACCTGTATTTTGGATTGTTTCCATTTACGTGGGGGTGGGGAGGAGTGAAGAGCAAGACACATCAACTCTCCTGTCGGCAGTCACCCATCTCACCCGAAGTCTCCATCAGCCTGGCCAGCCCGAAGCCCGAAGCCTTTCCTATTGTTATGCTGAGAACTGCCCTTCCTCAGGGGGCCGCGCACAGCTGCCCGGCCTTTCCACGAGCAGAGGAACAGCACACGGGCTCTCGCAGGCGGGCGGCCTGCGGTCCGGCGGGCTCAGTCCCTCACTCCCCCGAAAGCTGGGTGCACACTCCTTTCTCCTGCAGGCCGAGGCCCACGCGTCCCAGAACCCCACCCCGCCACAATGGGCACGCTTCTCATTCTGGGCCACAGGATCTTCAGGGCTAGAGTATCTCCAGGTGCCACGATTCTCCAACCACCTGGTTTGGCAAACCGTCCTTCCTTTGTGGGCTGCACTCGTGCACACTCCTGTGTAGGTTCCCCGCCCTCACCCAAGCTCCCACAGGCCCCAAGCTGGCCAGGACTCACGGCAGGCCTGCCACCCCCATTAGCGTGGAAGGCTAAGGCTTTGACACGGTGTTCCTAGTCTCAGGAGCGGAATGCTGGCGTCTTCTTACTTCCTCCGCCCTCCTCAATCCCTTCCCTGCTCCGGGAACGCGCCAGGCGGCTCCTGCCTGAGGCCTCGGCCCCCACTGGCCCTCCGTCCGATGGATCCTTCCCAGAGAGCCCAGGATTGACTCCATCACATCCTTCAGCCCAGCGTCTCCTTCCAAAGAAGCCCCACCGGACCACCCTGCAGAGAGCCCAGCGCCCAGCGCCTGAACCCTGCCTGGGCCAGGGAGCCTCCATAAATAGGGGCCAATGTAAGGATGTCCCCCCGCCTTTGAATCCTCCGAGCCTGACCAATTCTGCAAATGCCCACACTGGAAAAGATGCCAGTAATTCTGGTCCAACGTGTTCCGGTGCCGGGGGTAGGGCCTGCTGGTTGGCATTCCTGACTTGAGATTGTGAACACGTTCTTGGAGGGTAAAAATTAACCAGCATCCACCTGGTTGGGCCTCAGGCCCCGCAGGCTCCAGGTACTGATCAGAAGAGCGGCCTTGCTCTAAGGCACAGCCGGCGTCTTCGCCACTTCACCAAGGCCAGGCCAGAGCAGGGCCCAGGTCTGCGTTGTTCCTGAGGAAACCCGGAATAATTGCACTCATACATCATAGGTTCTGGCATGCGGGTCCCAGACTGAACCATTTATCCAAATTAAAGCCATTCTCCAGAAACAAAATCAGACCCCTTTTAATTGAAAATAAAACCAAGCAACCCCAAAGGCTCTTTTTTTTTTTTTTTTTTTTTCTTAATGAAAGACATTCTTCCTGCTTTCTCATTCCATTAATCACTGAGTTTACACAATCTGTCAAAATAGCTCGGTAAGAAGTCTCCCTCTTCCTTTTCCTGCAGGCCTGGTTTTTCCCAGCGTGCACCAAGCTGGCCGGGAGTTCAGGCACACTGGGAGAGCACCAAGAGGATTCTGCAAGCACACACTGTTTCTCAACTGCAATCCAACCATACATTTCAAGGGGCTTCAAAAAGCTTGTGTTCACTTCTAGGGATACACCCCAGAGAAGTGACAGCAGAGATCCAAACATAGACCTGCACACCCACGCTCAGAGCAGCATTATTCAAAATAGCCCAAAGGTGAAAGCAACCCAGGTGTCCACTGGAGGACAAATGGATAAACAAAAGGTGGTCTTTATGTACAACGGAATGTCATTCAGTCTTAAAAAGGAAGGAAATTCTGACACATCCTACAACATGGATGAAACTCGAGGACATTATGTTAAGTGAAATAAGCCAGTCCCCCCAAAAAAAACAAATATTCTATGATTCCACTTCCATCAAGGACCTAGAGCAGTCAAATCCATAGAAACAGAAAGCAGAATGGTGGGTGACAGGGGCTGGGGGAGGGGGAATGAGGAGTCAGCGTTTAATGGGGACGGAGTTTGTTTTGCAAAATGAAAAGAGTTCTGTGCGTAGATGGTGGTGACGGTTTCACAATACGAAAGTACTGATGCCACGGAACTGTACACTTGAAAATGGTTAAGTTATGTTATGGGTATTTTACCACAATCAAAAATAGTTTGTGTTCTTTGACCTCGAACCACCTTAGAATTCCCTCCAAGAACATGACTGGCCGGGATCTTGCCCAACGATCTCCGTGCAAGGATGCACACAGGCTGTACGTGACCAGAGGACACATGGCCATCACGTACGTACTGGGTTCTGTACTGTCACCAACACTCGTGTGTATGCAGAGTTAGTTACAAGTGGGGAAATGCTTATATTGCCACATTGATGCTAAAATAATACATATGATCTCAAGTTGGTAAACTTGAAAAGCACAGAATGTACACAGCATACAAGAGGGTGAAAACATTGCTCCCTGGGTGGTAATATTAGGACATTTCTCCTGCATTCTTAACATTTCTCCCTCTTTTCCAAGTCTACAGCAAACGTATTACACAAAAATTACTATGTAGAAAAAGAATCAAAAAATAATTTAGGAAGCAAAGGCACGTCCATCACCTGTGAATCCTCTCCCACCCCCTGAGCAACACAGATGACAAATGTCCCCTCCCCTCCTAGGGTAGGACAAGAGAAAACATGTGCCTGGCCAGCTGAGAGCCGGGCCTGCCTCACTCAGCCGCCAGCCCAGTGGACGCGAGCAGAGGTGCGTCCCCTTTCCTCCACCTCCAGCCACCAGGCGCTTCAGGTCTTTCCAGAGAAGAGAAACTGGAAACACACCTGTCCAAGATCACGGGCAAACTCCTGAGTCCCCACGGCGTCCTCCTGTTATCACAAAGGTTTGCCCCCAGGGGGACCAGATAGGGCCTCCAAGAACGGGGAAGTGATGTTTCAGCAGGAGCCCCTGGGGCGGTGAAAATTCGGCAGGACCAGAGTAAGCAGCGGCCCAGGAGCTGGCAAGCAGGAGGGACATCAAGGCCACGGGCGTGACCCTGGCAGTCAGACAAAACAGCACCCAGGAGGAGCGCCGGTGCAAGTCACGCAGAGGGCGGCGATGTCCCCGGGCTGCAGGTGGGGAACAGAGAGGGCAGTCACGGGACAAAGGGCGCCTTCTACCCCAGACCTGCGGCCGCCAGAGCCCAGCTCTTTCCTCCCAGCACGCTGCCTTTGATGTGCATCCAAAATCACCAGTGGTGAGGGGTGAGCACTCAGGAAACCTCTGAAAAAGGTGATGGATTGCGAGTGGAGGAGAACGCCAGGACCGAGTCAATGGGGCCCTTTTGTTCCCGCAGCCCATCGGGGAGGAATGTGTACAGAACGCAGACGCCCCGGCTAATGGCCCAGCCTGGCCCCGGGGCGATTCGCACGGCCAGCTGTAGGCTGCTCCCCCGCGCCCTGGGAGGCTCCGCCATGAGTGAGATGCAACACAGAGCAGCTGTGGTCCCGGGGAACGAGGGGAGCGGATTCCCGAATCCTCCAGTGTGAAACGACCGGCTCCCGAGTTTCCGGGGCACAGCCGCCTCTCCCTGGGAAGAAGAGTCAGGCAGGCCTCACCGCACGCATTGCCTCTGCTTCTGCCCCCTCTCCAGAGCCTTGGCCTTCTTCCACTGGGGCACCTAACTCATTCGTGTGTCTTTAAAACCTCGGGGCTTGTTGTTCATCACCAGCTTCGGAAAACCTGCGCTCAAGAGGTTCCAGGTCATACCCTGTGGCTGCCACCTCCTAAGACACGATGAAAGGAGGTGACACCCTTCCCACCTTGGGGGGGGGGTCCCCCAGCACACGGGCGCAGACTGGTACCAACAGGCTGCCACTCGGGAAGCTGGAACGAGGATCCCCTCCCACATCTCCTCCGTCTTAGAAATAGAGCCGTGCCCGCACAGGGCGTCCCGAGTGCTATCAGCTGCCCCAGGGAGAAGAGGAAGAGGAAGGCAGGCAGCTGGCCACGTGCCATAGTCAGAGCTGAGGAAGGAGGACGAGGGGCAAAGGCTCCACGTCCGAGGAAGCAGCTGCGGCTGGAACCCCGGCCAGCTACGGACGGCGGGCACTCGAGAGCTTTCGGAGCCTTCGCCAGGCCCTCGAGGAGGGGTGACGCGGGCAGGGGACCATAGAGACCCCTGGCCTTGGGAAGAAGTCCCAGCATCGCGGAGGGACCTGGGTTCCACTCTGGGACCCCGCCCAGCACCGCACCACCCCCTCCATGCACAGGCTCAGGCCCCTGTGACCAAGGGGGCCCTCACCTTCTGTGGATGAGGGCCAGGCACAGGCTCTGTCCCCAGACAGACCTGGGTTCCAACCAGCCCCATGACACAGGCAAATGACTTAAGCTCGCTGCGTCTCGGTGTCCATTCCGGAAAACAGAGACAAAAATGTTACCTTGCAACGTTGGGTGACGATCTCTCTGATCACGGATAGCGAGCACGCCATCGCACATGGGTAACCACACCATCAAAAGAAGGCATTAATCTTGCAAGGTTACTAGGCTGGGAGCAGGGGAGATACTTGCCAAGGGCTCCCAGGGCTTCCAGCCATGGCGGGCGGGGGGGGGGGCACGGAACGTGAGGAAACCTCTTCTCCCGGAGTTGGTGGCCCTGGGGAGCACCTCCTTGGCACGATCAGAAAATGCTCCACCAGAGGGAATTTTCCTGATCACTGACACAGACGCCTTAAACATCAATTTTTCATTAATTTAGCCCATTTGGGACCAAACATATTAATACCAGATCATTGCCTTCTTTTTAAAAAAATTAACATAGCTCTTTTTAAATGTCTAGGGGTCATCATGACGACTATCCTCCCCTCCGTGACACAGTAGGGCATTCTGCTGGGTCCTAACAGTGGCCCCAGGTGGCGGTCATCCTCACCTTCACTGGCCTCCTCCCTCCTATCCAGCAGAGACAGTCCCCAGCGGGGGGTCTGGGACAGCACGTAGGAGACATCCGGCCGGCCTGCACCAGGGCCAGGCGTGCAGTGGGGACCCCGAGTGCACACAGAGTGGGAGAGAGAGATGTCCCTGCGAGAGGGCCCGGCTCGTGGCTCTGGCAGGCAGGCACCCGGCTGACCCACACCAAAATGGTGCGGGGCGGGTGGCAGGGGGAGGGGTGCGGTTCGCCAAACTCATTCCTGATATGCGAAGTGCAATAGGCAGCTCCAGAAACCTGGAGATTCTAGTTTTCTGCTTTTATGGGAAAAGGACAGACATCAAGGAAGTAAGTGTTCCCACGCTGAGCTCACTCACAACTACAGAGCAGCAAATCCGCCTTTTCTAGGGACTCAACACACTGGAAGATTCAAAACATCTTCTGAACCCTAAGAGACGGTTAACTCACATTCAGCAGCATTCTGACTGAGGCAATTTTTAATGTCTAGGTGTTTTAAAATCAGTGAGGCAGCACGGAAAAATACACCCTCGCTGTCGGACAGCTGGGGTTTAAATATCATTCCACGTGGACATCCCTGGGAAGATCAGGCCACACAACACCCTCTCGCACCCGCCTCTGCTTGACTGTGAGGATTCAAAGAAGTAACGCTTTCAGGAGCCAGAGTAGCGCCCAGGACCCGGACAATAATGAAGACAGTGATGATTCTGAACGCTCTCGCTAACAGCCAGGAACACGTAGCGGCTCTGAGTTAACAGAATGCCTATTTAACTAACCAACTGGCCAGACCCCTTATTCTGGATCAACAGAGATAACTGCAGAGGACTGCAGGGGGACAGGGCCGGCTCTAGGTCACTGATGACCCCCATGCTTACCGGGTCGCACAGGAAAGAGCTAGGGTTCAGGGTCTGTGTACCTCCACGACCCCATCCCAACCCACCACCTGGTACCAGCAGACCCTTCAAACACAGCCATGAGACAGGGGCCTCTCCAAGAGAAAGCAGGGCCACTGTAAGGAAGCCTCTCTACTCAGGGAGCTGTGGATGCACGGGGTGGCTGGGACACAACGGTAGCTTTCTGCCTGCTGGAGGCCGGCTATTCCTCCAGCGGGAACATCCGGCACCTCGCCCCCATAGGAGTTTGGGGGCAGGGGTCGGGGGTCGAGCAGGGTTTGGTTTGGGTACAGAAGGCTTTCTCCTAGCGTGGTGGTGGTTTTCACCAGGCTGACCCTAGAGGAGGAGCAGTGCACGTACCGAGAGCCAGAGGGCTGGGTTTGATCTAGTCCCCAACTGTTTTGCACTTTAATAAACGTACTCACCTGTAAAATGGGCCTTGTGTACAAGCTGCCATTGCCACAGGGTGGGTCAGAAATCGTCCCCTCTTGGCCTTTCCCCTCTCTTTTCTTGCCTTTCTGCCTTATTCCCAGGCCATTTTTAATCCCATCAGTTAATATCTCCTGCAGCCCAGGAACACACTTTGACCTGGTGACCTTTAGCTCCCAGGGTCACGTTTGCAAATAGCTCCATTGAAAACCCATAGGTGCCAAAGCTACACTTTTGTAAAAGCCAAGTCAATTTGCATCCAGGAGCCCCAGTTCCCTGAGGCTACTACTTTTTCTATCTTCTCCTTGGTTTGTAAAGAAATAATTCATCTGCTGCTGCTGCTAACTTTGGCACCTCAGCTGAGGAATTTGCAGCCGGGACATGCATCCGCTTGACAGACAAGCAGCAGCAACTTCAGGGCCCTGCAACCTCACTGTCCTGGCCGAATCCTGGGCTGCACCACCACGTTGGGCAACAACTTGGACAAGATACTTAGCCTTTCTTTGCCTCTCAGTTTGCGCATCTGTAAAATGGAACGCAAATCCCAGCTCCCTCCAAGGGTTGTTATTTGGGTGAATGCAATGAATGCATGCAAAGCATTTAGCACAAGCAAACACTCCATAAGCATTTGCTACGACCATGCTATTACTTTGCTATTACTTCGTCTCTGGGGTCACTATTACTTTGTAAAATTACTAAGTAAGATTGCTGTTACTTTGTCTTTGAGGTCAGGAGCCTGGCCTCCTGCCAGTTCCCACAGTCAGCTCCCTGTGCACAGAGGTCCCCTCGTTCTCCGCAGACTGGCCTTGCCCACTCCACCCTCCAGCTGCAGAGACTCCCTGGCCCCTCCGGGCCTCTGCACAGAAATGCCTTTCTTAATACTTGTTGATTGATTTGCAAATATAACCTCCCAGGCCCTAAAGAGGAGAGAATCACAAGGACACACAAATCTCTCTCAAAAGGCAAAGAACTAAAGCACTTCAAAAAGAATAATATGCACAGACCACATATACCAAAATGCCAAGACGGTTAGTTCTGAAGGGCTTTGCCATATCGATGCAATGATAATTTTCAGTCACATTTTCAGAATATTTAAAGAGTGCTCCATGATCTTCAGTGTATTTAAAGAGTCCTCCATGAACACGCATTCACATTACAAAAGAGTGAAAATGGGGGAAAACTGTGCCAGAAGATCAAAGTGTGTGAAGGACAGGGACACCCTCAGGGTCTGGGGGACTTCTAAGTGGGCAGTGACCTCCCTCAACAGCGGTCTCTGCAGGCCACACACCCCATGGGCTTTTATTTTTTTAACCACACTGGAGAATGGGGGGCACCCGCCAGCGCTGTCTCAAGAATTCAAGGGAGCTCTTCGGCCCCTTCCCGCCACACAGATTTTCAAACCACTTCAAGCAAACGACCCCATCTCGCTTATCAGACCCCGGCGGCGCCCACCGAGCCCCGGACCCTCCCTCTTCCTGCCTGTCAGCGACAGCGCCGGCGTGGCAGCAGGCACGTGCCGCAGGTGGCCCCGGCCCCGCACGCCCCCGCCCGGTTCCCGCTCCTTCAGAAGTCAGGAAGGAAGCGCCAAGGGACCCCCTGCTTCCCGCCCAACACAGGGAAAGGGAAAGAGAGACGCACCGGAAAGCCCGCTTGCAAAGAGCGGGAGAAGGGTCCTGAGCCTTCCCATTGCAGCTCCAACTCGGCTCTCCGCCCCGGAGTCTCGGGACCCGTCCTGGAGAGCGAAGTCCACCCGGGCGCCGCCGCGACAGTGCCGCTCCGGCCCGCGCCCGCCGTCCAGGGCGCCCCGGCGCCGAGGGCCCCTGACCCAGCCGGCCCGCTCCCCGGCTGCGTCCGCGCGCCCCAGCCGCGTCCCCGCGCCCCCGTGCCCAGACCACGTCCGGGACCCCGGCCGAGCCCGCCCGCGCCCCCCGCCGCGTTCACCCGACTCTGTCCCTGAGCCCCGCTCCCGCGTTCCCGGACCCCGGCGGAACTCTCGCCCCCAGCTCAGGTCCCCGCGCGCCCGGAGCGCTGTTCCCCTGCGCGCCCCGAGCCCCCTGCCCGCCCCCCAGGAGCAGACGCCGGCGCCCGCCCGCCCGAGACAAAGAGGTTGGCGGCGCGTTCCCCCCTCCAGTACCTGGGCGAGCGGCGGCGCGGTCCCGTGGGGCGATGGCCGCAGCAGGCAGGGCGCCGAGCAGCCCGAGCAGCGCGCGGGCGGGCCCGTCCTCCTGGCTCGCGGCCGCGCCCGCCGCAGGGCCCCCTCGAGGCGGCGCGGGCAATCGCCGCCGCCACGCCCGGGCCGGCCGGTCACCTGGCCTCGTCGCCCTAACAAAGCAGCGCGCTCCAGGAGCGCCCGGGGCCCCGTGGGGCCCTGCGACCTCTCTGCGTTGGCCAGGTGGGACTGAGAATTATTAGACCCGTTGAGCAGCCCAGACTCAAAGTGTTCACGGGCTGGCGGGTCCCGAATAAGCAGGCAAAGTCCTGGTTCCTGCACAACTGGTTCGTTCGTTCGTTCATTCATTCGTTCATTCATTCATTCATTCGGCGCTGTAATTATTGTGCTCTAAGAAAGCGAAACCTCGCTGCCCGCCTGTAACTTACAGTCTACTGGGGGTAGTGCACACATAAAGCAGCACGGCCGTAACAGAGGAAACCCAAGACGCTTTGGAAGCCCTGGAAAGTCCGGCCAACGGAGGGAGAGGGTCGGGAAAGACTTTAGAAGTCACGTCTTCTGGAAATGAGCAAGATTTCGGCAGGCCAGGAGTGGACAAGAAAGAAGGTCCCAGACAGAGGGATACTCAGAGGAGGAAAGGCAGATAGATGCCGACATCCCCAAGACACAGATGCCCCTCACTCAGTCCCAAAGCCTCAGTTTCCCCATTGGTGAAAACTGGGAAGTAGACAGCATGCTGTTGAAGATCCCCTTGTAAAACGTAGGCCCTTCTGCAGAATTAGAAGTGCTCTTCCTCCTGTACAAAAGAACAGTTTCATCAACACTTTACCTTGTGAACGCACAAAGCCCCTTACACAAGGAAGACGTCTCCGGGAAGGCACTCCACCCTACTTCCTGCAGAAGAGACGTAGATTGTATCTGTCACCCGGACCAGATGTTCTTAGAATCCCACCTGGAAAAGTGGGCACATCTTGGAGTGCAGTTACCAGGAACTGTCCCTGATTCAGGTATGCAACATCCAAACCCACCCTGGCTCTTCAGGTGCAGCCCTGCCCGTCCTGTCCGAGCACAGAGCAGGAAAAACATGGTTTGTCAGGACCAGTGGAGAGACTGAGCAAGAAAATCATCTCTGAATGGACTTCTTTAAAAGGAGCCAGCCATCAAAAACCTTGTGGCCCTGAATCCAAAGCAAGCGTGTCCAGGGAGGAGACGCAACAGACCCCTTGTTTGCACCCCTGAGGACCCAGGCCAGGTCTGCTCAGATTCTACTCTCACTGTTCACCGCCTCTTCAGAAGGATTTGAACAATCCCTGCAATGCTCTGATTTCTCAAGAAGTCAAAATCACTGGACTCTCATTCCCAGCTGAGTAGGGCATTCATACCTTGAGGCAAAGCCTTCCTGAACCCTGAGCCCCAGGCCTCGGAAACAGAGCAGACATTTTTCCTGCCCTCTAGGACACCCCAGCCCAAGAGGTGACAGGATGAAACAGGAGGTGTGGAGGAAAAGAGCCTCAGGGGAGGCGGGGAGGTCGCAGCCAGCTGACCCCTCAGTGGGAGTGAGGCAGGTCCTGTTACTATCCCCTTTTTACGGATAGGCTAAAATGGTAGGTAACTTGCCCAAGGTCACCAGCTGGTCAGCTACAGAATATGATAAGGACCCAAGACCATCAGGCCGACAGGCTACCCTGATTTTTTTCCAAGCTGCCCTGCTCTGCCCATCCATCCAGCTCAATGGTACTGAGCTGTGTCTTTGCTTAAATATCTCTTCCACTAGACTCCCAGGACGGGGGCAGGGGGTGATGGTGGTGGTGGGAACCTTCAGACCCACAGCCAACAAGTCTATCCATCTTGCATCGCAGAATCTATCACAACATCAAGGTCCGTGTTAGCCGAATGACTAAGTGAATTTGAACTTCATGAGGTATTATAATATCCAATATCCGCTTGCAGAAGCTGGGTTGGTAAGTTTGCCTAAGACTTCACAGCTAGGAAGCTGGGATTCTTTGTCCCTGTCAGGAAGGCCCTCCTACCCGCAAATTGCTCCCCTCCCCTCCCCCACCAGGGCCAGCCTGTCCCACTGACCCTGCTGCCCTCTACTGGGCTGGTTGCCTTGACCACACCCTTATTTCTGGGACCACAGTGACTTAGAAGCCAATTCATGCGGTGTCTGCCTTCACACCTATACGGTGTCCTCAGAAGGTAGAAGGCACACTGGACCTGGTGTCCCCTTGCAATCTCTGCTAGCCCATGCAACCGGCTCCCTGATTCACCAAAGTGCAGACTCCACACCTGGCCCAGAGTCTCCTAAGGGGTGACCCATGCCCCACGAGGCCATCCTGGGTCCAGGGACTCCACACTTCACAGGCTGAAACTTTGAGTTCCCAAGAATTTAAACAAAAACAAGGCATGCAGCAATTATGTGAAAGAGAATGCACAATTTTTCCATCCTTACCCATCCAAAAATATCTCAAATCTGAAAACAAAAGTCTCAAACCAATTTAGATGAGGGAAAAGCAGGCATATGCCAAGAATGGCGGTTCCCTTCCCAGCACTCCATAGGGAGCGGGGTGCGGGGGCGAGGAGGGAGGTCTGGGCAGGAAACACTGGCGTCTCTGTCCCCCCTCTCTGCAGCTTCACTCTTGTTCCTCTCAGCCAGGAGTTCTGAAAGAACTTTTTAGAAGCTTGTCGTTGCCATAAAGATGGTCTTGGCCGTGGCAAAAGTCTAATACATTTTCGTCCTTTAGATCAAAGGGAGTATGTGAGCAATGACTTGGATATTTTTCCTATTTCTTATTTTCTTGCCCTGAAAATTAATATTGTCCAAAGAGCCCCTGAAAGGGGTAGCTGGAAACATTACACGAGATGTAGCTGGATCGGTAAATTTGCCCAAGATTTCACAGCTAGGAAGCTGGGATTCTTTGTCCCAGCTGTAACAAATGCTGTGAGGAAAGGGTGGAGCAGGGGTGGGAGCACGTGCCTGAAGATACCGTGTCCCTCAAGACCTCCCTGGGACTGTCACCCTCTCCTCACTTTCCTTCTCCCCCTCAACACACAGTCCTTACCCACAACCCAACGCTTCGCCTTTTCTATATCCCAAAACCTTTTGCAAACCTGTGGAACCGTGGTACCCTCTCCCGCAAAATGCACAGACACACCAACTTCTGCAAGGTGGGCTCCAGGAGACCACTGCCTGGACACAGGTTAACTCCCTGTGCCACTGGTACCACCCGGTGTCTGGGAAGGGGGCTCCTAGACAGCCATGATCAGGGATCACACCCTGGGAAGTGAAAGGAGGACAGGAGACGTGGGGTGGTAGTGCTGAGACCCGCCCTGGGGAGTACTGCAAGGCCACCCTTTGCAGCTGAGGCTGTCCTCAAAGGCAAAGGAGGCTGACGACAGAGGGCTGCTTCCCAGTGGCCGGGCCAAAAAATGTTCACTGAGGAGGGATCTGAGTCACTACTGCAGGGCCGGCTGCACTCCCTTGGGATGCCCTTTGCCCCAGAGCTGTACCCCGCGCCGGAACGACCCCAGGAACAACTGATTGGTCTCTCGGTTCTCTCTCCATATTGAGAACGGGAGGATTGCCCACCCCGTGTGTGTCCAGGAGCAGCCTGCTGACCGAACCCTGCTGGGCTCCATCCTGCGGTTGCTGGGGTGCTTTCCCTTCCCCCCGTGACAAGCAGCCCTCACTGGGGAAAGCAGGAGCGCTGCACTTTCCTACCAGTTGGTCCCCCAGGGTGACCAGCTTAGAGCAGCAGCCCAGGAAACCATGGCAAAGAGATGAGGACAAACACAACAACAGTAGAGAGGAAAGAAAAACAGACTCTCCTGAGCAGACACCATCCAGCTGTGTGTGTGACTTTGAACGTCTGGTGCTTGTCAAAGCCTCAATAGTGGGGTTTTCTGTCCCTGCAGCCGAGCGCACTCCTAACAGAATCAGGATACGCGGATCCGTCCGCCCGTGCTTCTTGCAATGTCTGGAGCAAAGGGGAGATAACCGGTCCACTCCAGGAGGAGCGGCTAGACTTGTCCTCCCCTCCTCGCCATTGGCTTTGACCACCAACACCTCTACTCCCACAGTCCTCGCCTTACACATCTGGTCGGCGGGGGACCCTTGCTCAGGAAGCCATCCCCCTGCCTTCTAGCTGGACTGACCACTAGTTCCTTGTGTGCAGGGACTCGGTTTCGCAGCTCTGCATCCCTAGCAGATGTGGGGGGATGTGGTTGGTTCTAAGACCGGGGCAGGCAGCCTACGAGGTGAGCTGGAGCATCTTGTAGCGCCAGAAAGTGGGGACGTGCTCAGAGAACAAAAGGATCAGGGCCGCCCCGTTGAAGGGACACAGCAGAGGGACCAACTCGAAAGAGCTCCCACTGGCCAAACCTGAGCGATTTGAGCAAAAAAATAAACATCATCATTTTGGGTTATAAAGTGTAAAATTAAATGCCCATGAGTCCATACTGACTGAATGAATAAATGAATGAACGAATGAATGGGGAGAACAGGCAAAACTCTCTTACAGAAGAATTCCAAATAATTTTTGTAGATAGCTCCCCCCACCAAGGAGATGCAGTTTATTCCCCACCCCTAGAGCGTGGGCTGTGCTTAGGCCTTCCTTCCAAAGAGTCAAGAGTGAAGGGTGGAGGGGGTCTAGGAGTAACTTTAAGGTGGAGAAACCTGACAGACGTGACCTCAGCCAGGAGATCAAGGTCACCGGTGATGAGTCACCTTGAGAGTGTGAGCCCTTGAGCTGATGTGGTGAGAATGGCGCTCAGGTCTTCCTCCCAGTAACCAGGAGCGCCAGCCTAACTGTGCGTGAGCGTCAGACACGTCCCAACTGAGGGACAAAACACCTGGCCAGGCCTCCTCAAAACTGGCCAGGTCAGCAAGAACGAGGAAGTCGGAGAAACTGTCACAGCTCGGGAGCCTGAGGAGACACGATGAATAAATGTCACAGGGTGTTCTGGATGGGATCCTGGGACAGAGAAAGGACAGTACAGGCAAAGGTATGGCCTCCAAGTAAGCTGCTGACCTGAGTTAAGAGTGATGTCCCAATACTGCTTCCTTAGCTGTGACCATGTGGCACTGTGATATAAGATGTTAAGGGCCGGAAAAACTGGGGTGGGGCAACCAAACAGAACTCTGTACAGTCCTTGCAACCTTTCTGTAAATCTAAAGCAATTCCCAAATAAAACGTTTATTTTTTAAAATGCCATTGAAGCTATAGGAAGAAAATGGCTTCTTTGCAGATGGCAGCACAGCTGTGCTTCCCTGACTGCAAATATCCAAGTGCAAAGCCGTCACTATAGATGGGTCCTTTGTATCCTAGGGTGACCCAAGTCCCCCCCAGATTTTCTATGAACCTCTGGCTACAAAGAAACGTGCTTACCTTACCCAGGGGAACTTGTCCAAACTGGAATTCATGGAAGTGCTAAGCTAGTTCCCTCAGTTTCCCTTTCACCTTCATATTTCACCACTTCTTAAAAGTTTTCTTTTTTAAGTGAAATTCTAGATTTATTCAAAAAGAAATGAAATTTCCTGGATGAAGCATTTGTGTAATAATATTACTTCTGAATCTGTGTCTCAGAAATAAATGGCCGAATAGTTATATGTATACTTTTAAGCATTAATAATAGGTACAATTCAGGATACACATTGTGAAAAAGGACATGATTTAGTCTTTGCTAAAGATAATTGCTGAAATATACGTATCATGATTACTTAAGATAACATGGATATTTAATTAAAATTTAGACTATAACAACCTCTGGCTCTTATCCTGTGGACATGAAAGGAAAAATACAGTAATCCATTTTACCCATTACATGTTACAAAATCAGATAGAATGAATTTATAAGCAGTGTTTTATAATAATAACAGCAATTTAATTTTAAACAAATATATTCCCGTCCTCTTCCTTTATCCTCTATATGTATCTAGCCAGTAAAGCCTACTAGATTGCTGAAATCAGTAATAATCCAATCTATGATGCTTCAATTTTTTTTTTTCATGTTCAGCACCTAATTCAAAAATACCATGGAATGAGCAGTGAGCAGTTCACGACATTCACGGCAAGATAAGTCATGATTCTTGCACAGTGCCATCTTCAGGGGCCCCCAGAAGACCCAGGGGTTGCCCCAACAGAACCTGCAGAAGGGGAGTTCATGGTGGTCTCTGGGCTGCCCACCTGTGCTCTCAGGTCCCAGCAGGCTCTGGTGACCACCCAGACAGAGCCCAGGACCGCTGAGAGCTGATCTCGTGCACACACCCCTCCAGGCCTGCTGAGGTCAGCCCCCCGACCATGGCTGACCAACCAAGAGCCAGGCTGCGCTTGGATGTCCTGGCCAGTTGCACAGTTCTCACCAACCCGCCCAGTGTCCAGATGGACCACTTGGACAGCAATATTTCCCCACCAAAGAACAGAAGAATGAAGGTGTTTAGGGCAGGGCCCAGGGTAGTGGACACAGAGACCCCCCTCCCTATAGACCCACAGACATGTTCCCATGTCCCGTGTCAGTCCCCCCTGCAAGGCCTGAGACAGATCACGTCCTCGGGTCAGGAGGGGACCCTCACTAGGGAAGGCTCGCTCCCACTCAAACTCAGGGAAGCCCCCTGTTTGAGGCCGAGAAAGGCCAGGAAAAGCCTGTTTGTGTAACCAAGCAGGACCCTATGGGGCCTTCCCCGGACAGGCCTTCCCCCATATCCTCTGCTTTAGTTCCTCTCTGAGGTACCTAGATAATAGTATCGGATGCACATTTCCTGAGTTGTTTTACAGATGTGAAAACCCTCACCAAATGGAAGAGGTTAACTACTTGATGACCATGAGCACATAGCCCCCAGGCCTCCTGGTGCCTGAGGATGGATAATGTTAACCCCTGTGACAATGCCCTGTGACCTCACCATCAGCCAATCAGAGAACTGTGCACGAGGTGATCACATACCCTGCGACACCACTCCCTCACCTGGCTTTTAAAAATGATTTGCCAAAACCCTTCTAGGAGTTTGGGTTTTTTGGGGGGCATGAGCCACCTGTCTCCTTGCATGGCCCTGCAATAAACTTTCCTCTGCTCCATACTCTGATGTTTCGGTTTGTTTGACCTCACCGTGTGTCGGGCACACGAGCTTGCGCTAACATTTGCAAGCCGGTCTGCAGTCCCGGGCCTGGCACTTCCGAGGATAGTTAGAACAGAGGAATGAGCCTGCCAGAACTGAAGGCAGAAGGGAAATGGGATCTCTGCAGGCTGCGCAGAGTCCCTGCCACTGCCAAAGCCATTAGCGGCACGGACATGAGCACGCGGAGGAGAGCCTCGGGGCTCAAGGGGTGAAAGGTCACATGAGGGAGGGGCAGCAGGCAGGAGCTCCCCGACAAGGAGTCCCATCAGGCATCTCTGCCTGCAGATCACAGGCGTCTTCAGCCACGTCCTACTAGTGACTTATTAGTCAGAGGCTGTTCCGGGCTGAATGGTGTCCCCTAAAAATTGATGTGTTAAAGTCCTAACTCCCAGTGTCTTATTGTGACTGTATTTGGAGATGGGGCCTGTAAAGAGGTTATTAAGGTAAAATGAGGTCGTTAGAGGGGACTAATCCAACCTGACTGGTATCCTTATAAGAAGAGGAGATTGGGATATAGACATGCACAGCGGAAAGACCATATGAGGACACGGGGAGAAGATGGCCGTGGACACACCAAGGAGAGAGGCCTCAGGGGAAACCGACCCTGCAGACACCTTGATCTTGGACTCTCAGCCTCCAGGACCGTGAGGAAATAAACTGTTGGTTAAGTTCCCAATCTGCGGTACTTCGTTATTGCAGTCCAGACAGACTAATACAGTGGCCCCAATTGTTGGCTTAAAACACATCATGGAGATCATTCTCTGATTCATTCATTCATTCATGCATTTGTGTATTCAATGAAGGGTCGGTCACCAGACACCACTATGCATCAGGCCCAGGGCAGTTAGATGCTGTCAGATCCTTCACTTAACATCCAGCCGACAGAACTTTCCAGAGCACACATACTTGCCAAGGCTGCGCTGGATGCTGAGCCCTCACGGTGTGTTTGTAGAGTTGAACCTTTACGCTCATCCTGTGGCAGCCTGGGCTTCTGGGATCACCCCAGTGAGAGGCCAGGGCCTGAGTTAAGTCACTGACCGTAGGCAAAGTTGGGTGGATCTGAGGATCCCAGAATCTTCCAGCTGGAAGAGCCCCTCGCCTCTGCCCTGCATGCCAGGATGTCCCCTTTACCGTCCCTGACACAGGCTCACTGGGCTCAGCTTGAAGGCTTCCAACAGTGCAGGCCGCCCAGCTTCGGAAACGCCAGTCTGTTCTCTTGAGGAAGGGCTCTGGCTGGTAGGGAGACCCTTCTGGAGATTCCCCAGAGGCTACGGGGCACAGGGCGGGACGGATGCCCTGGAGAAGCTCCCTGGAGGAGCTGGGAGTGTGCAGGGTGGGTGTCCCTGGAGACGGGGGAGCAGACTGCAGGCACAAAGCAGGGGCCTTGGTATGGGGGGCAAGGGTGGCCTTCCTGAGCTTGGGCACAGGCATTCGAGGATGTGGCCTGGAGGGGACAGCACAGGGACAGAGGTGAGAGCCCAGCTGGAGGATACGAGGTCCAGGGCAAGGAGGGGAATTTGACAAAGGAGTTTGGAGCTGTACCACAGACACCTCTGTGAGCCTTAGTTTTCCAATCTGGAAAGTAAGGCTATTAAAACTGAAGTACAGGAACATATGTATATGTATAACGGATTCACTTTGTTATAAAGCAGAAATTAACACACCATTGTAAAGCAATTATACTCCAATAAAGATGCTAAAAAAAACAAAAACAAAAAAAAACTGAAGTACAGCCTGCACGAGGACGGCTGAGACGGTGCTCCTGCAGCCCTCGCACAGGGTCTCACACAGTGTGAACACCACGAGTGACTGTGTGGGACGTGGAGGTTGGCTGGGGGTGGGGCTGAGGGCGTGGAGGTTGGCTGGGGGTGGGGCTGAGGGCGTGGAGGTTGGCTGGGGGTGGGGCTGAGGGCCGGGTGCCCGGAGAGACCTGGTTTGCTAACCTTGCCTGGTCCCATGGGGTCTGGGGCCGGTCCGTTCTCTTGTTCCCATTTCCAGAGGACATCATAGAAATAAATATTTACCAAAGCAGACAGACCATTGGCCTGGGGCTTTGTGGTTTCGCTTTGCTTTTTTTTTTTTTTTTTTTTGCCTTTAAACAATTATGAATCACAGAAGGAGTCGCTCAGATATTTTACGTTCGCTCAGCAGTTTTCCACCGAGAAGCCTGAAGCACTTTGCAGACACGTGATGCGGCCAGGACTCCCATGTAGGGAAAATCAGGCCAGGCTGGCCCCCGTCACTCTGCCTGGCAGGGCCTCTCCTGCCCCTCTTAGACTTCGTGCAGACGTCCTGATTCCAGAAAAGCCCAGCAGGTCCCCTGGTCACTGTGGGGTCTGCCCAGCCTCCCCGGTTTCCCCTCCCAGGCTTGCCAGCGTGTCGGCTCCTGGCCTAGGCCTTCACCGACTCACAGCTCAGCACATCCGGAAGTGAATTCCGTCCTCACAGCGCCCTTCCTCCCACTCCCGCTGTGTCACTGGTACAGTGTACCACAGTGTCTAGGGCTTGGACCGCAGTTTCATAGTGTTCTGGGCAATCATGCCATTTTCCGTTGAGAAGGGGACCCTAGGAGGGAGGAGCCCTCCCACATCTCTGTCCCGCTCCTGAGGCAGCAGCTGCCCCCTCACTGTGCCCAGGTCCCCGTCGTGCTCACCCGGGGCTCTCGGGGGCTCAGGCCCTATTCCCATATTAGTGCAAGCACCATGATAACGACTTTTAAACTTCCCTCAAGTCTATAACCGAGGAGGTTTTCTTCAGAAACACCCGGAACTACAAACACTCCGTGAATCAAAGTAAACATTGTCACTTAGTTTTATCCAGATTTTATCCCTCAAGAACCATCAGAGGAAATGAGAAAGACCTAACTCTGGGTTCTCTGGGCAGAAAAGGGAATCTGGAAACTTCTCTGCAGGGTCCTGACCGGTTGGTCTGCCCTCAGGGCAGCACGTCGAACTCCAGCCTCAGCCTGGGGTGCTGCTGGTACAGCCCGGGGGGAGCAGCTAGCAATTAGGGACCTGAGAGCAGAAAGACAAGACCAGAGAAGATGCTTCTCCCGCCTCCCCCTCCTTCTGTCCCTCTCCCCCCGCACCCCACACACACAAGTTCCAGGAGTTATTGACAAAATGGTACTAGTTTACAAACAGTTAGTCAACATAAGATTCCTTCTAAACATACATTCCTTTGAAAATGAAACCTATGATTTATTTCTTCAAATGCACATGCCGCATCTCAGGAATGCATGTGCTGCTCATAGTGAGGGCCTGCCTCACCCCTGGCTGAACTCTGGCTTCAGGACGCCGTTGGCCTCTGCACCAGCAAGAGAGGCAGCGCTGGGACCTGGTCACAGCCCACCCATTGCACTTCCCTGACCTCAGGTGGCGTGTTGCACGTTGATCTTGGTGCTGAAGTTTGAGATTGTCCCTGTGCTGGACAAGTGGGCATATAATAATGATAAAGTCCAATCGATCTGTTTCTTCTTCTACTCGGGTATGTCTCTGCATCGCTGGGGACCTCTGCACCCCCTAACTGGCCGCAGCACGTTTTCACGCTCAGTGGGCCCCTCTGTCTTCTCCGCTTAATTGAGAGCTCCCTGGGGACACAGCCTGGAGTCACGCAGGACGCCTGGTTTTGAAATCCTAGAGGGACCAGTTATTCACTGTGTGGCTTTGGCAAATTAATTAACCTCTCTGAGCCTCAGATTCCTCTCCTGTAGAAAGTGGAAATGATAATTGAACCAACCCTACGGAGCCATTGTGAGCACTAAGCATGTTCCCTGCTCTGTTTACAGCAGCCTCCAGCACCCAGTGCAGATGTTGGCCATAACGGCCACTCCCCTGGCTCCCGCAGGGCCCACCTAGACCAGGAATACGCCCGATACTTGCTTAGGGTAGCCGAAGAAAACACAGCAGCAAAAATCATTGTGCCACAGGCCTTCCACCTCCCCATGAAAGAAAGCTGGCTTGATTTTGTACTCCCTGAATCTTCTGCACTTTGGCCCCTCCTCCCAGATGCCAAAAACCCTCCTGCCTGAGGTGTGGATTCCAAACCAGCAGATCATCAAAATCACACTGGGGGAGGGGCGGCTAAACAGGCAGATTCCTGAGCCCAGACCTCTGAATTCCTGGGCTGGATCCAGGAATGCACTTTAAAAAAAAAACAAGTAAAAGTCCCCACTTTTTGTAATTACCCTAAGAAAGAAATGTGTATATGTTCAAGAGAAGAGCTTTGTTTTCCTGAAGCATTATTAACCAGTGTTTCTTTCCTGTTTAAAGACGGTCTTTCACTGGAGGACAGGGAAGGCTGAGCATTGAAAAATAGCTCAAGAATTTAGATGGGCGTATTCCCAGAAGATCCCAGGGAAGAATTCTGACCTGCTGGATTCCTTAGCTGAGCTAACTGCCTGGGATCAAAGCTCTCGGTGGTCCCCAGCTCTCTGCATGGCTCGCTCATACAGGGGTGGGGTGAGGGGGGGTAGGGGGGAAGTGGTGGCAGGAGGGGCTGAGAGCAAACCCTTTGGCAACTGAGGAGATTTTGACCATCTGAGAGGCAATCCGACACTGAACGAAGTATGTTGGTTTTCATAGAAGAGGTTTAGAAGGAGCTCAAATAAATACCCACTTTGCCACAAAGGGCAGAAGAGTGTCCCCTAAACCTGCCCGCGGGAAGTCGCCACTGCCCGCACCTGGCCACGCTCACTGGTGTGTTAGTCTCATGTCTTCCTGGAGACCTTGCAGTGGTCCCCAGCCCCCAGGCAAAAGGAACGAGGCCAGCTTGCCCAGAGGCTGCCAAACAGCACCCAAGAAACCCCAGGCCCCCCCAGGGTTGCAACCCAAGAAACTCTGGGTCCCCCAGGGTTGCACCTTGAGAAACCCCAGGGCGCCCCAGGATTGACTCCAATACATTCTTACTCTCATGAGAAAACATAATGTCACCCCCTGTGTTCCCTGCCGGTCTCTCTGCCCCCTTGTGTCTCCATCCAAGTCTTGTGATTCCAGGGAAGCAAGTCATTGACTGGGAGCTAGGAGGTCGGCACTGGCCTGTCCTGGCCACGCCGCTAACCACAGGGCCTGGTGGGTCATTGTCTTCTCCAGCAGCGTTCATTTTTATTTCTAAATAAGGAAATAAATAAATATCCAGCAATGTTGCTGTTTTCCTTCCACTTGTGAACGCTCCAAAGTCCAGTGTGAAGTCTCCTGCCTCTGTCCCCCCACCCCTGCCCCACCCAAAGGCCCGATCAAGAGCAAACAATTCCTCAGAAATCAGATACCTGACAGATGCCCATCGCCCCCTTACAAAAGATGAAGTGTTTCCAGAGGCAGCGAAGAGCTGGGCAAGGACCACATGCCACAGACGCACGTACCACAGAGGCCGCGGCGCAAGGCCAGCACCCCTCTCCGTGCTCATTCAGGAGTCAGATATCTCCCAAGAATCTCAAGCAGTTGGATAATCTATTGATTAAAATAAAACTTACTGATGAGCTTTGCAGGCTCCAGGGTTCGTTTTAAGTGGAGACCCCCTATTCCGTAAAGGAAAGCCGTCGGGTGTGATGACCTTCCCCACGCTTGCCTGGGCCTCCTGTGAGCCAGGACTTCCTGGGTCCTGCCCACCTGCAGGAGGGGAGGTCAGCCGTGGGGCTGCCTGAGGTCCTCAGCCTCCTGGCCACAGCGTGTGTGTCCAGCCAGGCCCCGCTGCTCTTCACCAGATTTGTGTAGGAAGAAGTGCTGGAACATGTACGTTTATATACGGAAATGACGGATTTGACTTTCCAATACTGGGGCTCTTGTGTGTATCAGCTTGGTTGAATGAAAGTCCCATTAAAAAAGGTTTGCAAACCATGAACCTGAGGTTCTAGCATGCGACTCATAGGTGAGAAAACTGGGCCACAGGACGGGGCAAGTTGCTAGATGTGGCTCTGGTTTCCTTCTCCAAGCCAGCTGTGCCCCACTCCTCCTCCACCGGACTCTTTCTGCCCAGTTCTACCCCTTCCCCAGGGCCCAGCTGGGGGCCAGGCCACTTGTCACCTCGGCAGTGGTTATACATTGTTTGAAATCTCAGAACCAAATTTCTGAGTGCTCAGCTCTGAGGGCTCTTCTGACCACCCCAAGGACCTTCAGCAAAGGGGGAACAGATTTTGTGCCCCCTTAGTTGCAACCCAAAAAAGTTCAAAGAAAGAAAAAAGTGAAAGTGGCTGCAATAAAAAGACTTTCCCTAGAATGGGTCTTGTTTTCAACTTTTACCCTCAAGGTGAAGGGCAAGAAGTGAAGAAGACTTCTCTGCAATGTCATATTAGTTTAACAAACAGCTTATTGAGCACTAATTTCAGTGCTGCCCCCGTGTTGCCCAACTCCAGGCTCCATGACCCCACTGAGGAGCCCAGTGACCCCCGGGGACCTGGGTCTACCTTCTGACACCTGCTCTCCCAAATTAAGCTACTTTCTTTGACTACCACTTGACCCCCAGAGGAAGGAGGTCATTTCCTGCTTTGGACCGTCTGTGGGACGGTGATGAAACTGCTGCTAGGATTCTACCCGAGAAGGTTGTCAGAGACACAAACTGAGATTTAGGTACAAAAATGTTCCAGACAGCATTGTTTATAATGAGGAGAAATAGAACAACAGGTAAGCACTTCCTGAGGACACACCTCAGGCAGGGAGCCATCTGTGCTTTACAAGCATTAACTGGTCTTATCCTCTCAACAGCCCCTTGAAGTAGATGCTATTGCTGTCTCCATTTCAAAAGAGGGAAAACTGAAACTCAGAGAGGATGGGTTTGAACTCAGCCAGCACTGGCTTCAAGCCTGCTCGACTCTCCAGGGGGCGCCAAGAGGTGCCAGGTGACTGAAGTTGGATACATCCATTTAAAAAGATGACTTCAAAGGATTTTCTTAGCAGAAGATTTTGCTCAAACTAAAGTTATTCGGAAAAGATATGCTTACATACATGAAAATATGCTTAGAAGAAATCTTGGGGGCTTCCCTGGTGGCGCAGTGGTTGAGAATCTGCCTGCCAATGCAGGGCACACGGGTTCGAGCCCTGGTCTGGGAAGATCCCACATACCACGGAGCAACTGGGCCCGTGAGCCACAATTACTGAGCCTGCGCGTCTGGAGCCTGTGCTCCGCAACAAGAGAGGCTGTGATAGTGAGAAGCCTGCGCACCGCGATGAAGAGATGGCCCCCACTTGCCACAACTAGAGAAAGCCCTCGCACAGAAACGAAGACCCAACACAGCCATAAATAAATAAATAAATAAATAAAGACTTTCTATTTAAAAAAAAAAAAAAAAAAAAAGAAATCTTGGAAGAAGATGCTGAGTGATAACCAGGGTTATCTCTGGGTGGTAGGATTACGGACAATTGTTAACCTCAAGTTACACTTTTCTTTAGTTTTCTCATATTCCACCATGGACTTGTATTACTTTCATAATGTGAAAAACACCACGACATTTTCCAGTATTTTAAAATGATGTATACTTGTAGGATAGGGCCCCGTTACCTTCTGAGACTTCAGTGTAAAGATTAGAGAAGGGTTGCTCTGTATTTTACTACCTCTGTGTAGCTTCCTCCAGCCCCCGCTTGATTAAATGTGGAGACTGTTTCTAAGCAAAGCAGATTTCACTTCTCCAAACAAAAGTGACAAGAAGCAGCTTTTTTATCCTGGCCACCTCATAGTGGGTATGCTGAAATTCTTCCAAATAGCATGGAAAGTCCCAATGACCAATGTAGATGTCAACCTCTAGGTAAATAATTTTACTTGCCAACTTTCCTTTCTGGAGTGAACCTTCCAACTCGTTCATGCTATTCAGTCTCTAGTTTCTGCTCAGCGTCAGGACCTGTAAGGTCCTGCAGTCAGCAGAGGGCTTCCATCTGTGTCATTAAGGAGCTCAGGGTCCAGACCCTCTAAGTGTGCTCAGTGTAAGTTTGAGAAGTGCCATTTGTCACAATAATAAACTGCTGAAGATGAGAGTGATTTACTTGGAAAGTAATGAAACAGCAGAATCAAGGTCATTTCTGCAGGAACGTCATCCTCACTCCAGTTCATGTTGATACTTGTGCGTGGGTAGCAGTTAAGGGTCAACTTGCACATAATCCTTGGTGCACCCGTGGAGCGTGGCCATCATCCTTCATGCATGTTGTGGTGGATGGAAAGTTGGAGAGTTCAACTAGCATTTCAAACATTGAGGAATGAGCCTGCTCTCTCCAGCATTCTGTCTAACATGGCATCGGATCGGAAGAGCAGGTAGACCAGATGACCGCATGGTGTGGCACATTTACCAGGCAGATTTGCTGAGTTCAGGGGGCACTGGCAAGGCACAGAGGAACCCAGGGTGCCATCACGGGATCTGGAAGAGAGTTATGGCTTTCAAAGTGACCAATGTAAAGACGGCTCTGGGGCGGGATGTGGCGGGGAAACCCAGAAGCCAGCAGGAGACACACAGAGCAGGTCAGGAACTGCCTGGAAGGCATTGTTTTCTGCTGGACTTTCATCTTCTTGCTGAATATGGGCAAACCTGTGCCCCTGGCAGTGTCCGTAGGGGTGATAGTCAACGTCCATAGGTGATCACATCTCTGATTGAGTTGGGGACAGATGTGCTAGATTCCTATTGCTGCCATGTGCTTGTCAACTGTTTACAATTATAAATTATATATTTTTAAGAGAAAGACGACTGGGACAGTGTTATGGGCTGAGTTGTGTCCCCCCCCCAACCAAATCCGTATGTTGGAGTCCCAACACCAAGGACCTCAGAATGTGACTGTATTAGGAGATGGGGGTCTTTAAAGAGGTGACTAAGGTAAAATGAGGTCATGTGGATGGGCCCTAATCCAATCTGACTGGGATCCTTATAAGAAGAGGAAATCAAGACACAGACACACACAGAGGGAAGATGATGTGAGGACACAGAGAGAAGACGGCCGTCTACATGCCAAGGAGAGAGGTCTCGGGGGAAACCAGCCTTTGATCTTGGACTTTTGGCCCCCAGAACTGTGAGGGAATACATGTCATGTTTAAGTTGCCCAGTCTGTGACACTTTGCTGTACAAACATGTTAATTCTCTCTGTGTGTGTACTCCATGCCAGACAGTACAAGTTCACAAGAGCTGATTGCTAAACTTTCAGGAATTTTGCCGACTGTTAAAATTTCAAGTTGATAAACACAGGCATCATTAAAAATAAATTATATAAACTTGCAGTTAAATGAATCTCATTAAAAATAGGGGTGATAAATTCTCAAAACCTATCACTTCCAAATTATTTTACTATATATCACTATTACTGGTGCTCTAGGGTGATTCCCTTCTGTTTTGTCTGCATGGTGGAAGCGTGTGGTGTGATCTTGGGCATTTCTTCCCAACTTCGTGCTCAGCAGCCTCACGTGACTCCAGCCATGGTGGAAATATTTCCACCACGTAAATTGGCAAGTGATACACATCAGGGTTTTACACTTTTTTTCAGAGAGCCAGCTGTTGAGCATTTACTGGTGCCCCATTGGCCTTTCCCTGTTGGTCAGAGCAATCATAATCACTTCCCAGATTCCAGGGAGGGTGGGACTGGTCACATGAACAAGACCATGTGTGATGAGATAAGTACATGGGGGCAGCCGTCTTTGGGACGCCTGATCTGTCCAGGGATGATGGAAGGATTGCAGAGGGAGATGAGACATAATTTATGCAAACTGTTTCTCTGAGTACCAGGGATGTGGACTCCTCAGTAAACGGCCCTGTTATAATGACACACTTCACTTTCTGGGCTGAGCGTGGCAGACGCCCTTCAGGAGGAGCTTTTCCACGTGACTCCTCCCACCACCAAGTGGTAAACTACCTGAGGGAAGGGCTGTTTGCCTTGCAACCCTGAAGCCTAGCACACAAGGTGTGTACTCATTAATTTTTTGTGAGCAGATGAGAAATCTCCTGGCCATCTGGTAGCTCAACTGCAGCAGTCGGCGCAAATCTTTGCAAAGCTGGAAGCGTTGAGCACAGGCAGCGGTTCCGGTGCTAAAGTCTCCAGCGTTACCTTTGTGGGTAGTGTGTCCTTCATGTGTGCAGTGTCATCTCAGCAAGGTCCGCAGGGAGCTCAGCAAAGCAAGTGATGAAAACGACAGTAAGTGTCTTTAAAGACTTACGCATGCCTGATCACGGATCACTGATCGTGGACCGATTTTGCCAGCGCAGCCCATACCTCCTCTCTGCCTATGTGTCCTCCGCCTGGAGCGCTCTCACTCCCAGTCTACTTTGTTACCTAACCTCCAGTTTCCCTTCAACACCACCTCTGTCTTTCCTTCTCCTACCTGAGCTGATGTGGAACCTGGCCCTGGGGCTCCCACTGACCTACTCTGAGCAGCAAGTTTACCTGTTAATTTCTCAACCAGACTCATGGGCAAGTGAGACGGCAGTGGGCATGGAGAATTCTACAGGAGCCCAGGAGGACCTGGGGTCCCCCATTGCTTTGTCCCCAGCCCACCATGGGCTGGCCCCTCCTGGTCACGGAGATACCCTGGCCTTCACCCAACAACGGCCAAAGGCTGGAGGGAAGGAGATGGGCCCCATGCTTGGTCACACATTAAGAGGGAGGAAATGTCCCCAGAGGCCTGGGAGCAGACTTAACTCGTCTTTCACTCACCAGAGTCCAGCACACGTCCCTCCTGAAGCAGCTGCTGCCCAGGGCAATAGAGCCATGATCGACTTCACCGGACTCACAGCTGGGGCCCTGGGAACAGTGGAGCCTCCAGGCCTGAGGGGGCCAGATGGGCACTGCAGAGAGAGCCCTGACCTCAGTCCTGGAGAGCCCAGCCCAGGTGGGGAGGTAGGACTTGAAGGGGAGCCTCAGAGAAGGACAAATTTATTCCTACTGGCTGCACAAGTTGGGATGGTGGGTCAAGAGGATACAGGGCTGAACAGAGGAATTATTGGGGTGTGAGGGTGCAATAGACAGGTCCTCACCTCAAACAGTATTCATTTTAACCACCAAACTGAAGCTCATTTCTGTTTTCCTTTGTCCCCTCTCTCTCTCTCCCCCCTGTCTCTCTTTCTTTCTCTTTCTTCTTTTTAAAAACTCTATCAGTGCAAGCATTGTACAGAGTGCCAAATATTGACACAGAAGGAATGTTATGTTAACTCTTTTCAGGGCTGGGAATATATTAGACTCAGACCCTTTTAGATTTTTCTCTCAAACTCTGAGCATTTTTTTTTTTTTTTGTCTTGGTTTTTTTAACAAATGAGGTCAGGAAGTGCCTGAGAACAGATCCATGCGGATTAATATTCAGAGCTCCATGCTGTAGAAACAGGAAGTGAAGGGTTGTGTAAGAAAACGAAGCTGCCATGAATATGCTCTTGGCTGTTTGAAAAGATCCAGCACCGCTTCAACTTCAAAAATAACTGTTCAGTGCAGTCGCAGTCGGGCGTGGGGAATTTTCTGAAATCAAAAGCAGCTGTTTCATCTTATTTAATCATTAGGCTGAGTTTCACAGACTCACGGCAGGAATCACAGAGACTTGAGATTCCCTGCTTAGAGCAGCCTTATTTTCCAGGATAGAGTGAAGCAAGTTCCTTGACGGCAACTGTTTACATTTGTTTGCTGAGCACCCATGAATCCTCTGAGGGCAGAGGCGAGGCCGTTACTCTGAGCTTTCTAAGAACAGATGACTTTACTGCGTGAGCATCGGGTACACAGGGGTGCAGCACGTCGTCCCACATAATCCTGGCAGAGCCGAGCAGGGCACTCACGGCAGTCCTGCAGGAACCCTTCTCACTCACACTGGGGTTCAGAGCCAAGACTTTTTTTTTTTTTTTTAATTTTTATTCATTTATTTATTTATTTATGGCTGTGTTGGGTCTTCGTTTCTGTGTGAGGGCTTTTTCTAGTTGCGGCAAGCGGGGGCCACTCTTCATCGCGGTGCGCGGGCCTCTCACTGTCGCGGCCTCTCTTGTTGCAGAGCACAGGCTCCAGACGCGCAGGCTCAGTAGTTGTGGCTCACGGGCTTAGTTGCTCCGCGGCATGTGGGATCTTCCCAGACCAGGCCTCGAACCCGTGTCCACTGCATTGGCAGGCAGATTCTCAACCACTGCGCCACCAGGGAAGCCCCCCAAGACTTATTTTTAAATTTCATTTATTTTATTGCTGTAAAAGTAGAGCATGTGCACAGTAAAAATTCAAATGTTACAGAAGGGCTATAAAGTGAGTATTAGAAGCCCCCTCTCTTGCACCAAATACCCAGTCCATCTTTGCAGAGGTTACGGTTCCTAAGTGTACCAGGTGCATTATCCCAGCATCTCTGAGCATGTGTAAGAGTGAGTGTGTGTGTGTGTGGCATATGTTTAATATGTATGTATAGATACATGTATATGCAGATGTACTTGCACACATATCCATTTGCATTCAGAAATAAATATATATATCCCTATAAATACAGTGCAGCAGTGGGCAAGCTGACCTGAGCTTCTCGCAGGTTCTGATTGCCTTGTCTCCCTCAGCATTTTGGCTAATTGGAGGCAGGTCTGTCTTAGGTCCAGGGAGATAGGGAAGCAGTGCTTGTGCGTTTTGAAGACTGATGGCCTGGGTTCAAACCTAATGTAACCAACTCTTCCTTCAAGTAACAAGCTCTGTGACCTGTGACCTTTCAACTCAGGGTCTCGGTTTTCTCATCCGTGAAATAGGGGCACAATTTGCTAACTCACAGCATTCAATGAGGTGATGCGTGTAGCGCTCTTGGCGCAGGGCTTGGCTAATGCGTGCTGATGATCTGTATTACGGTACTACTGACACGGTGAAACAGTTTATCCCCCTCCCACTCTGCACTTGCACATCCACCTAACAGCGGTCACAACCTCTCAGCCTCTTAGACCTGTTCCCGCTGCGCTGAAGTGACTTTTCCAAAGCGCAGGCTCCAGCACAGTCCTGCTCTCTCTTTGAATTCTTCCCAGAACCTTCCCTGAGCCGGGCCCCCTCCTCCATGCTCCTAGACACCTGGGCATCACTTAGTGTGTCTGTGGGGTCCCAGAGCACCTCCGCACCCTGGGATGGTGTGTATTTGTTTTGTGTGTCCAGAATCTCATGTGTAACTGATGCACAGCTCATGCTTGTTGATGAATCAATCATAGATAAATCTTCAGATGAACTGGTTTGCAGGGCAGAAATAGAGACACAGGTATAGAGAACAAACCTATGGACACCAAGGGGGGAAAGAGGCGGGGAGGTGGGTGGTGGTGGTGTGATGAACTGGGAGATTGGGATTGACATATATACACTAATATGTATAAAATATATAACTAATAAGAACCTGCTGTATAAAAAAATAAAATAAAATTCAAATATTCAAAAAAAAAAATAAAAAAGAAATCTTCAGTTGTTTTTAAGCTGAATCTTCAACCATGTTCCTCCCATCATCTCTGCCACATGAACCTTGAGGACCATGACCAGGAGGTTGCCTCTTAAGCAAACATTAAAGTTGGCACAGGACTTCCCTGGTGGCGCAGTGGCTAAGAATCCACCTGCCAATGCAGGGGACACGGTTCAAGCCCTGGTCCAGGAGGATCCCACATGCCGCGGAGCAACTAAGCCCGTGCGCCACAACTACTGAGCCCACACGCCACAGTTACTGAAGCCAGCACGCCTAGAACCCGTGCTCTGCAACAAGAGAAGCCACCAGAATGAGAAGCCCGCGCACTGCAACGAAGAGTAGCCCCCGCTCGCCGTAACTAGAGAAAGCCTGCACACAACAGTGAAGACCCAACACAGCCAAAAATAAATTAATTAATTTAAAAAAAAAGAATAAAAAAAATAATAAAGTCGGCACAAGGCAAGCAGGACAAGGAGACTAAACAATATGATACATAGGAAAAATAATGGGTGGGTCCCGTGTCCCTGGACAACAGCATCAACCGGTACTTAGACAGGATGATATGTTTCTCTGAAGTGACGAGAGGAAACGCAGTGACCCCTAAAGTTAGGTCTGTGACATGGCCAGCCCCTGACCACTGGTCTCCTGCCTTCCCCAGGTGACACGCCCACCTCAGGAGCAACAGGAGGCCAGAAATTCTCTCCCCCAATGCCAAGGGGATGTAAGACACCTCCCCTCCACACGGCACCCAGATGCCTACCCCAAAACCTCACACTTAACAAGTGGTGGGGCAGGTGGATGCGATTCCTGAACTTGTCCCCCTTCTGTGGAATCCACTACTACCCTCAGGATCTGGACACCAGAGAACAATCCCCAGCTGAGCAACTGCTTGCAAGATGCTTAGCAGGTTAACTGACATGTCCCCATAGGGGACAGTCGGGTCAGCCATGTAGCAGGAGGCTGAGCTGGCCTTCTTATTCTGAAATTGTTATTTCCAGGGGTTAGACAACGCAACTTGTGCAGAAATTGGTCCTGGACAATATTGCAAGTGCCCAAGATGGTCTTGATTGCCCTTCCTGCCTCTCCTCCACAGGCCCTAGTGGCAGGGGCCAAGAGCTTCCACTGCAGGGTTCTGTCTTTGTTTCTCTTGCTCTGTGTGCACTTCTAGACTCTCGGGACTCTGAGGGCTGGGAGGGGCTGTTTTCTAGATGCCAAGAGGACCAGGAAGCCCCTTTAGGAGCATGAAGTCTGCCTGTCCTCTTCAGGCTAAGTGTGTCATCAGCTCATCCTGGTGAGTCAGGCATGCCAGCTACTGCCCAGAGTAGGCGGGGGTTTAGGTATTTAGGGTGTAGGTATTGTCTTAGTCAGCTCAGGTTCCATAACAAGATGCCACAGCCTGGCAGCTTAAACAACAGATGCTGATTTCTCGCAGTTCTGGAGGTGGGCAGTCTGAGATCAAGGTGCCAGTACGGTCAGGTTCTGGTGAGAGCTCTCCTCTTGGCGTGCAGACTGTCACCTTCTTGCTGTGTCCTCACATGGCAGAGAGAGAGAGAGCTCTGGTGTTTCTTCCTCTTCTTACAAGGACACTAATCCCATCACGGGGGCCCCACCCTCATGACCTCGTCTAACCCTGATCACCTCCCAAAGGCTCCCCCTCCAAATATCATCACATTCTGGGTTACAGCTGCAACATACGGATATTCTGGGGGGACACAAACATTCAGTCCACAGCAGGTATCCTATTTTCCAAAAACTAATAGTCTGCGGAGAAGTTCATGTTCAGGTAGAATGATTTTCCAGCTGAGACCCTCTCTGACCCTCGACAGGCTTCGGGGACTGTCCGTGTTGGAGCTGTGGACCCTGTGTCCTCTCTGTGCAGCTGCTTCCTGTTAACGACCATTTGGTCCCCACATACTCCTGGGTGACAGCGCTCTTACGACCCACTTCGTGTGCGCCACGAGGAGAGGGTGGCCCCTAGGGAGGTGGAGAGGGGTGACCAGATGGTCATCTGGCAAGTGGCAGGGTCAAAACAAGAGGCCAGAGCTCAGCCTAATCCCCACAGTGAACCTGCTCTGCTTTGGCGGCCAGTGTGTGTACGTTTCTGAAATTGAACTTCAAGCACACAGGGCATGGCTTGTCCACAGCCCCCAGGTGGGCCCAGGTCTCGGTGGCCTCTGAGGAAGGAGAGGAAGGTGCCGTCTCAGAGCTTCTGAAGCCCAGGCTTGGGCTCTCCGGTCACCTGATGGATACGGGGGAGGACGGGCCTTAGGCCTCAAGTGTCTGTGCCAAGTGGGTGGAGGGGAGGGGTGAGGTCCAGGACAGTGCTGGGGGTGGTGTTTTGGGCACAGTGGAGCTCAAGGGCATCACCATTCATGAGCCCACTGGGAAACGCTGGCAGCCCCTTGACCAGGGAGCTGAAAGCCTTTGTGGAAGGCGGAAGGTGGTTTGCAGGAGCCTGGCCAGGTTATGTCTGAGGAGATGTGGACTGGAGCCTGGGAGACTCTGAGCAGAGTGTGAGGCCCCAGGGGAAAGGCTCAGGGCCAAGATGGGCAGGACGCAGGGAGGGAGGGAGAGGGCAGCGGTGCCCAGACCTGGCCCCGCACTCTCCAGAGTCCCCTCGGTCCTCCCAGCAGCCCCTTGGGGAGGCAGCATTGGAGCTGTTTTCTCAGGTGAAAAATCAGGCTGCAAGTGGCAGAAACGGGATCTGGGCTGCAGTCACCCGCTGAAGAGGGAGCAGACGGGTGGCCCCGGGCTGCATCCAGTCGGGCACGTGGTTCGTTTGGCCCACGTGGTAGTGTGAGCGTGGTTCGTTTGGCCCACGTGGTGGTGTCACACTGTTTTAAATTGATTTCATTGCCAACCTTTAAAACTCAGGTGGCTTTACACAGAAACCGGGGTTCTTGGCTTCTTTTGCAACGGGGAAGTTCTGGCTCAATGGAGCCCACGTTGAGAACTTGAAGGGGAGACCAGGCCCTCGTGGTCAGACTGTCTCCGGATGCCTGAGTTTGTGAGCCCCAGGCCAGGTCACAGGGCCATTGATTCGCTCCTGCGTGGGCTTTGCCTGGCGCTGAAAGGTCTCTGGGCTTTCCTCTGTGCCAGGTCCTGATGCTCTGGCCATCGCTCTGCCCACGTGGGGTTGGAGCCTCAGATCCCAGGCTGGCAGCAGCGAGCCCCACGTGGCTGGTCGCTGGAGCCCCCTGGGCTCTGCATCAAAGGCCTGCATCTGAGAGGGGATCCGGCTTTTAAGAAAGTCACTCGTCCAAGAAAAGCAACGCCGAATCATTTTGAAGCAGAAAGCAGCCCACTGCTACCATCCTGCTTGGTTCTTTAAACACCAGGATATTTTCATTATTTTTTTCAAGGCAGTGTCAGGCAGAAGCGTTTTCTCAAGTCGCTGGCAGCCAGTGGCCTGGAACGCGGCTTTCCTCCCACTCTGGCATTAGCCGTGGCTGTCACTTAAGACGAAGAGGAAAGCTTGCGTCTGATGTCTGATTGCCTCCGGGCCTGGCTCCGTTTGTGGAAGAAGACTGGGGACCCGGGTAGTCTGAGCAGACTCAGAAAAACCCATATAAGAATGAACTCTTTCAGGTCCCAAAGTTTCTAAAACAAGCCGAGTTTAGAGGTGGGAACGCCACTGAAATGTCAACACTAACAGCTTGTGTGCTGGCATCCAAGCAAGTGGTGACAGGCCCCGTGACGTCCGGGCTCCCACTTGGCCAGCTCAGCCGCCTTCCTTCCTCACCTTCATCCCGTTTGCTACAATTCCCAAATTCCAGATGACCTTTGAAAATTACTCATGGAGGAAACTAGTAACAAACAAATTTCAGCGACCCAAGTCCAGCGCAGGAGGGCAAATGACCAACGTCTATTTAATTTCACATCCTCATCTGCAGAATACTGTATTCAGTCATTTTTCCTCCATGTTTTTGTTAGGAGAAACTGCCAACATATCGAACACTTGAAAAAATAGTACAACATGCACCACATACCATCCCTCCCTCCCAAAACCCTTAATGGAACGTTTTGCCATATTTGCTCTGTCTATATTTTTTTCTCTTTTTTTGAAACTAAAACAGTTATCTCTAATTTTGATTCAAAAGAGTACAGAACTTAAAAGCTTACAAAACTAAATCAAGTAATAAAGTAATTTGATATATTTTCAGATCATATATTCAATCCTGAACATTTTAAGTGGATATTTCTTTTTCTTTCTTTCATTCTCTTTTTTTCTGAACCACTTGAAACTTTAAACTGCACAGCTCATAACCTAAATATTTCAACACACATCTCCTGAGGATAAAGGCATTCTTTTACATAACCAAAATGACATTATCGTACATAAAAAATACACAGTAATTTCCTAATATTATCTACTATTCTGCCATATTCAAATTTCCCCAATAGCTCCAGAATGTCTATTACAGCTTTCTTTCTTCCCCCTGAAGCAGCATCTAATCAACATTCATGCGTTGCTGGTTTTGTCTTTCTGGAGTCTTCAAATCTGGCGTAACCCTCCACTTTTGTGATTTTCTTTAGAGACACCAGGGCAGTCGTCGCAGACAGTTCACTTACCGCAGAAAGAGGCCCAAGTGCTGCCAATTGCTCTTCCAAAAAATCCGGCTGTTTCTGCGCTCCATTCTCACTTCCACCGGTCTGGGACCAGGGCCCACATCCACCACCTGGGCCTGCTCCAACCACAGCACCCGCAGCGCTGCTTCTCTTAAACAATGGTCTGGGGATTGTACGTATGGAGGCTACAGGGAAGGTTGGAACTCTTCCGTGGGAGCTCAAGCTTCCATGTGCTCCTGACATGACCCCCATCTGACCTCCCCAACCCCCCCGCATATCCCAGTACCTCAACCTCCCAGGACGTCCACCCACACGTGCTCTTTCCTCCACCATATGTTGGCCATGCTGGGACACTCTTCTTTCCTTTTCTCCTCGAAACACCCTCTGCCCTTTCTCACCCAGTTGTCAGCTGTGCTCTGTCTCCCGTAAGATTCACGGTATCTCTCTGTTACAGCACGTGATGCTGCACTTCATTCCTTCTGTGCAAGTGCGCCCCGTAGGGGAAGGGCTTCTCTGGAGGCTGGGCCCGGGTTTCCTATGGGCAGAGCTGCAGTGAATAGTCTTGGATGCATCTCTTTGGGCTGACGTGCAGGAGTGTGGCTCAAACACAGGAGCAGAGCCCCCAGCGCGATGCAGGCAGCTCCTGCTGGGGGTTCCACCGTGCACTCCCGCTGTCTGAGGTTGCCCCTTTCTCTGCTTTGTGATCAGCTTTCAGGACCATCACGCCTTTTAATACTGGCCAAGTGGATGGATATGAAATGCCATCCCACTGTCGTTTCCATTCACTTTTCCTGATTTTCAGGGATGCCAGGCAGCTCATATTTTCATGGCTACTCAGTCTCCCAGTTCTGAGAATCTCCTGTGGTTTTGTTGTTGTTTGTTGTTGTTGTTATTGGGGTATTTGTCTTCTTCAGAGGAAGGCCCACATGCAGTTTATCTTTTCCTCCTGGTTCATCACCCGAGCGCCTGCAGTATTGCTGCAGCTCAGTAAATATTTGCTCAGCAAATGTGTTAACATTGGAAATCCAGGGAGTGCATGATAGCAGAGGTTCAGGAGTGTGTGACGGCAGAGGCCCAGCCCTCAGGTCCAGGAGCTACAAAACTATTCTCTTAGTAGAAGGCTGTGATTTAAGTTGACTTATCCTACTTTCAACTTATGTGAGGGATTCTGTCGCACAGTCTGTAAATCAGTGCAGGTGAGAGGTCACTTGGTAGAGGTCAGAGAGTGGGCGATCAGAGGGAGAGGTCATTCTTACTGGCTGCGTGAGTGTCAGGGGACACCCGCTGAGGAGCTGCCTCTGGAGGCCTTGGAGGGTGGCCAGGTGTGGAAAGAAGGTTCTCTTTGTCTCTCTGTCTCTCTCTGTTGCCACTTCATGCACATGAAACAGGAGAAGCAAAGGCAATGGGAAACTCCCATGGAAAACAAGACATACTTCTATTTGGCTGGACCCGAGGGCCAGGTCTGGGAGAGGAACGGGAACAGCAACGGACAGAGCAGCTGAGGGGGCCTGCAGAGAGCCTGCGTGCGCGGACACACGGAAGCTGAGCCGTCAGAGCCGGGGCTTTGCTGCAGGTTGCAGTTTGCCCCAGCAGGGAGGTGATGGATCCCTCCATTCTGGTCTCTGCCCCACGAGGGAATCCTGCATCTGGGTAAAGCCACCTGCTTTTGTACTTGCCGACATATTAGCTCCAGGGTGAGCTGGTACCAATGCTTTTTAGGTCAGGCAGTGGCCCCATAAAAATGGGCAGCATACATGCCCACAAGTGGCAAAGAGCCTCGAGATATCGGTAAAACACACAAGGCTGCTGAAGCAGCAAGAGAGAGCAGGTCTCGGGGAGAGGGCTGGATTGAGCCCCAGCGCTGCCACGCGTGGGCTTGGGAACCAGAAGCTGGCTAATAGGGGTTTGTAACATGTATCTCGAAGGACTGGCAGAAAAATAAAAGCACAATATAGGTAAAACTCCTGGTGGTGTCTGGTCCGGAGGAGCCTCTTAAACCTTCCACTAACCCCCCTTTCTTTCTGTGTGTGTGTGTGTGTGTGTGTGTGTGTGTGTGTGTGTGTGTGCCTGCTCTGCTTGAGTACTTCCATCCCTGGTTGCGGGCTTTGTTTAGGGGTCCCCCTCCACAGCCTGGGCTTCCAGGTCACTGGCTCAGTCACTCAGTTTGGCCCCGGAACAAGCTGTGACCTGAGCATCCTCTGGAGGGCAGGATACCACATCAGGATCACGCGAGTAGAATGAATCTTTCCTACTTTGGCAGCTTCTCACTGGAAAAGAGAATAAGAGGGTGGGGTGGAGAAAAGCCAGGGTCCCCATGCTCTGCTGCCACTCAGCAGCTTTTACATGAAGTTGTTGGAGGCCTTGGGTTAGGGAAAGACACTTTCCTATGGATCCTGCAGGATGGAAAACACCAGGGCCTTCCAAAAATAATGTGTGACGCATGAAGCTGGGTGCACAGGCTTGGAGGGTAGTTGTTTCATTGAGTGGCCGAGTGTTTGTTGAGCCCATCTTACGTGTCATGTCCTGTATCTGGTGCTGGGGGTGTAGGAGTGAGCCAGACATCAGTGATCATGGATGGGCCACAGTGGCCTGGTAGAAGCTCCGAGGCCAGTGGACACCACAGCTGTGCATGGCAGAGGCCACTATGAAAGCTGCCTTGAGACACAGATTCCCTTGACACTTAAAAATATAATTAGGTTTGAAAACATTTGCATGTAACTTCTTTAGAGATTCATCGTTGCACAGACTGAGGTGACATAGAATATGGCAGCCAACCAAATTACTATTTTTTTGCATCTCCTGCACTTGGGTTGAACTTTCTTTCTATCACCCTCCTCGCCATGTGTGTGCTCCTGAAGGGAAGGGCTTCCTCATGAGCCCTGCTCAGATTTGAGTTCCACACCCACATTCTGCACTTTCTCCTTTCTTCCCCTTTATTTCTCCTTTACTATTTCTGTGCATTTCTGTATATTTTCATTACAAGGTGATGTCCTTTAAGGGCAGGGATTTTGTCCAATGTTGTAATACCCAGAGTACATAGCAAAGGCACTGAATATCTAGGTAATTAAGGACATGTGTACATTTCTGTGTATACTGTACTCATCATTACATTTCTTCATTTTAAAGCATCTGCTACTGGAAACTTCTGGCAGCACAGTGGATTGAGCTGATGCCACTTTCTGGTTATAAATACGTAGAAGTAATGAATAAGACATTGTGACAAAAGACTTACATAACCAAGTGTCAAAAACTAAAGGCCCATTTCTTTCAGATGGAAACAAAGATCAAACGGTAAAGGCAGAATTGTAGGAGAAAGCTGACCCAGCAGTGGCCGCAGGGGTGGATGACAGGATTTAGGATGCTCTTGCAAGGAGAGCAGACACGGTCCAGCCCCGGATAGGACACAGCAACAAGAACCACTCCGTGTGAGGCCTGGAGACTCAAAGTGTCCCCTGTCCTCCCAAACTACAAAGAGAGGGAGAAGAGGTTGGCAGCCTTTCTGTGGAGTTTAGTCAGCAAAAAATTACCCTTGAGAAGTTACCACTTTGGCTGATACTGCACAGAGTGGGAGATCTGAATTCATATCATTTGTGTAGTATAGGAATCTCCCACCTGAGACATTAGTACAAAAACTGGTGCAGGGCTTCCCTGGGAACTAAGAATATAGTCCTTGGTTAAAAATTCAGTGAGAGAGAGAGGAACAAAAACTTAAACACAACCAATAAGAAAATTAGTGATTTGAAGAATAAATCTGAGGAAATCACACTAAATGTAGCAAAGAGGGAGATAAAGAGATGGAACATATGAAAGGCCAGTAAAAAGTCTTGAAAGAGACAGTGGGAATATTCTATTTACATATAAGAGGAATTTCAAAAGGAGAGCCGAAAGAAATGCAGGAGAAATATATTCAAAGGGAGAATGGCTGAGAATTTTTCAGAACTTAATAACCAAGCCAAATAAATAAGTCATACCTAGAAAAATCATCCCTAGAATATCCAAGACAGAAAAAAAAAAAAAGATCTTGTAAGCTAGTAGAGAGAAAAAGTATATTACCTGAAGAATGTATTATCAGGTCGCCCCTCACCTAGGGTTCCACACTCCTGGGCAGCTTGATCCTGGGCTCTGCTGCACCAGGAAGGGTGATGGTACTTCCTGGTGTGACCGTTCTCCATTAGCCGTCTTCACTTTTCCACTCTTTGTAACAGCTCTCCTAAATGCCACTTATTGAACTACCTTGAGTGGGTTCTGTTTTACAATTGGACCTTATAATTCCTCCTGTTAATTTCCCTGCCATTGATTTGTTTTAAAAAACAAGATAATTTTTTCACTCTAGATTTGGCTAATGACTTCCCACCACACTATTCAATTGTCTCTCTATTTTCCATATTTCCTACAAAGCAACAGATGGATCTAGAGACGTTTTGGATTTAGAATCAATGGCGGTGCTATTCACCTCCTACCACATCACATTTCGGCACACATAGCATCTGGTTGTCCCACATTCTAAGATTAACCATAGGTTTAGGTGGTGTCAGCCTGATCCCTCCGCTTCCTTGTCAAGTTCATCTCATGGGTTTTTACAGCTATTAATGATAACCATTCCCTAGATTTGTTATTTTATTAGGTGTTGCAAAATAGGGGATTTTAATCTATCATACCTTCTGCATTTATTAGCTAGAATTCATCTATAAAGAAAAATACACCTTCATCAACTATTTTGTTATCCTGATATATAGGCTATGTGTTTTATTCCTTCTCTTTCGCAGTTTCCAGAGTAATGAGTTGATGCTCTGAAAACGACCAGTGGTTTTTGAAAAGTGTGATATGGATCTCATGGATTTTTTTTTTGTATTCCCCCATACAGTTGTTTTCTTTTGTGATGTTCTAAGGGACCCATAATATGCCAGAAGAGACCCTTCAAGCTGGCTCCTATGTCTTTTGGCTTGGCCTGCACATTTCAAGATGTTTCAGGATCCTCCTCTACCTTCCATGCCCTGTCCCTGGAATCCTCCATTTCTCCAAGGAGCCTGGTGCCTTTTAGTGGGAAGTCGTGTATGAAGAACACAGTCTTGATAGTAAGGACCCCATGTACGTTCAATTCAGCAAAGCTAAGAGAGTTTTCTAAGACTTGATAGGTTTTCAAATTTATCTTCCAAGATTAATTATGGAGACATAACTCCTGCAGCCTCCATTTATTGCATGCCTACCTTAAATGCAGCATCTCTTGGGAATCCCTGACGGTCCAGTGGCTAGGACTCAGGGCTTTCGCTGCAGGGGGCCTGGGTTCAATCCCTGGTCAGGAAACTAAGATCCCACAAGCCATGCAGTGTGACCAAAAAAAAAAAAAAAAAAAAAAATACACAGCATCTCTAACTCTCAACATAACCCTTCAATGAAAATATTATTAGCCCTTTTGTAGAAGCTGCTAATTTTGACTGTCTACTATGGTTCCCCCTGCTCCTTTAAAAAAAAAAAATCCAGGGAATGGTTCATTTTCTATTCCAAATGGTCCATGAAGGGCTGCTGGTCAGAATATCCCACATGAATGCATAAAATAACTGGTGCTGTTTAGAATCCTTTCTTGAGAATTTATACCCATATTCTGTACAAGAAAACCCCTCTCTTTTCTCTTTAGTCACTAAGATGACGTGATGTAATTTGGGAGCCATCTGTGGCCATGATGCAGAGAGAAGTTCAGCCAATTTGGGGAGACAGGGTATGGGGTAGAGGGGGCAAGTGAGGGTAAAGGCACAAGCAAGACTGAGGATGCCAAAGGCATCCTCTGAATCCCCAAGTCTCTGAGACCAGCATCACTGTATACCTCCCCCTCTGAGACAGGGAAAACATCTCTTCTTTGCTTATACCTTTTTCTCCCATTCATTTATATGGTAAAATATACATAACATAAAATTTACCATTTTAACCTTTTTTAAATGTACAATTAAGTACAGTCACATGGTTATGCAACCATCACCACCATCCATCTCCAGAACTTTTTCATCATCCCATGTTGAAAGTCTGTATCCATTAGGCACTAACTCCCCATTCCTCTCTGCTCAGCCCTTGGTAACCACCATTATACTTTTTGTCACTGTGAGCTTGACTACTCTAGGTAGCTCATAGAAGAGGATTCATACATTATTTGCCCTTCTGTGTCTTGCTTATTTCATTTAGAAAAACTCTTTAAGCTTCACCTATATTGAAGCATGTGTCAGAATTTCATTCATTTTCAAGGCTGAATAATATCCTATTTATGGAATATTTACTTATATGTATGTAGTAAATTTATTTACCACATTACCACATTTTGTTTATCCATTCATCTGGAATCTTGGGTTGTTTCCATCCTTTGGCTATTGTGAATAATGCTGCTGTGAATATGGGTGTACAAATTACTGTTTGAGCCCTTGCTTTTAATTCTTTTAGATATATAACCACAAGTAGAATTGCTGGATTATACAGTAATTCTATTTTTTTTGTTTGTTTTTTTTTTTAGGAAACAACATACTGTTTTCCACAGCTGCTCTACCATTTTACATACCCATCAGCAAAGCAAAAGGATTCCAACTTCCTCACATCCTTGCCAACACTCATTTTCTATTTTTAAAAAATTATACCCATAATAATGAGTGTGAAGTGGAATTTCATTGTGGTTTTGATTTGCATTTCCTTAATGATCACTGATGTAGAGAATGTTTTCGTGTTCCTATTGGCCATTCCTATATCTTCTTTGGAGAAGTGTTTATTCAAGGCCTTTGTCCTTTTTTACATCAGATTGTTTGCTTTCATTGTGGTTGAGTAGTAGAAGTTCATTTATTATGGATATTAATCCCTCTTAGGGTATATGATTTGCAATATTTTGCAAATTTTAGAAGATATTTTCTTCTATTCCTTGAGGTTGGTGGTGTCTTTTGATGTACAAACATTTTTAATTTTGAAGTACATTTTAAATTTTGAAGTCCAATTTATCTTTTTGTTGTTGTTGTTGACTTTTTGTGTCATATGCAAGAAATCATCACCAAATCCAACGTCATGAAGTTTTTCTTCTAATGTTTTATTCTAAGAACTTTATAGTTTAGCTCTTACTTTTAGGTCTTTGATTCATTTTGGTATAATTTTTGTATATGGTATTAGGTAAGGATCCAACTTCCTTCTTTTACATGTGGATACCCAATTTTCCCAACACCATTTGTTGAAAAGTCTGTCTCTTCCCCATCAAATGATCTTGGGACCCTTGAAAATGTATAAGTGAAAATCATTTGACCATACATACAAAGGTTTATTTGTTAGCTTTCTATTAATATTTTATTCCGTTGGTCTGTATGTTTGTCTTTATGCCAGTAACACACTGTTTTGGTAGCTTTGTGGTAAATTTTGAAATCAGAAAGTATAACCTCCAGATTTGTTCCTCTTCTTCAAGATTTTTTTTTTTTTTTGGTGGCTATTTGGGATCCCTTGAGATTCTAAACAAATTTTAGGATTGACTATTCCATTCCCACAAAAAATGTTGGGATTTTGATAAGGATTGCATTGAATTTGCAGATGGCTTTGGGGAATATTCACATCTTACCAATGTTAAGTCTTCCAATCCACAAATGCAGAATGTCTTTCCATTTATTTGTGTCTTCTTTATTTTCTTTTAGAAACGTTTTGTAGTTTTCAGTATAGAAGTCTTTCCCCTTCTTAGTTACATTCACTCCTAAGAATTTTATTCCTTTTGATGCTATTGCAAATGGAATTGTTTTGGTAATTTCCTTTTTGGAGAGTTCATTGTTAATGTATGCAAACACAGTTGATTTTTGTGTGCTGATTTTTATATCCTACAACTTTACCAAATTTATTTATTAGTTCTAATAGTTTTCCTGTGGAATATTTAGGGTTTCTTCTCAAGTGCACATAGAACATTCTCCATGATAGACCATATGTTAGCCACAAAACAAGTCTTAACCAATTTTAAAAGGTTGAAATCATACAAAGTATTTTTTCTGATCACAATGAAACTAGAAATTAAGGCAGAAGGAAAACTTGAAAATTCACAGATATATGAAAATCAACACACTATTCAACAACCAATGGATCAAAGAAGAAACCACAAGGGAAATTAGAAAATATCTTGAGACAAATAAAAATGAAAACAACACACCAAAACTTACACAATGAAAGCAATGAGGGAAATTTATAGCCATAAATGCTTACATTTAAAAAGAAGAGAGATCTCAAATCAACAACCTAACTTTAAACCTTAAGGAACTAGAAAAAGAACCACAAATCAAATCCAAAGCTAGCAGAAGGAAAAAAATAATAAAGATTAAGCAGAGAGATAGATAAAATAGGGAATAGAAAAGCAATGGGGAAAATCAATGAAACCAAGAGTTAGTTGTTGTTTTTTTTTAAATCAACAAATTGACAAAACTTTAGCTAAATTGACAAAAAGAGAGAGAGAGAGAGACTCAAATAACTAAAAACAGAAATGAAAGAGGAGACATTACACCCAATTTTATAGGAATAAAAAGGATTATAGGAGAATACTGTGAATAATTGTTTGCCAACAAATTGGATAGCCTAGACAAAACGGATAGATTCCTAGAATCACACAACCTACCAACCAGCCAAGACTGAATGATGAAGAGATACAAAATCTGGATAGACATATAACTAGTAAGGAGACTGAATCATTAACAAAAACCTCCCAACAAAGAAAGGCCCAGTGCCAGATGGTTTCACAGGTGAATTCTACCAAACATTTAAAAAACTAACACAAATTCTTCTCAAACTCTTCCAAAAAATTGAAGAGGATGGAACACTTCCTAACTCATTATATGAGGCCAACATTACCCTGACAACAAAGCCAAAGACACTACAAGAAATGAAAACTACAGACCAATATCCACTATGAATACTGATTCAAAATTCTCAACCAAATATTAGCAGATCTAATTCATCAGCATATTGAAAGGATCAGACACCATGACTGAGAGAGATTTATTCCTGGGATATGAGAATGGTTCAAGATACAAAAATCACTCAATGTAATAACCTCATTAACAGGATGAATTAAAAATACCACATTACCATCTCAACTGATTAGATAAGCATTTGACAAAACTCAACATCTTTTCATGATTAAAAAAATACTCAATAAACTAGAAATAAAAGGAGACAACCTCAACATAGTAAGTGCCTTATATTCTACAATCTCAGGCCACGCCTTGGAATCCCAGATCAGCCCTTCATTAGGAGGGATTCTGCACGGTCTGTGTGTTGAACAACGAATGGCAGTCCCTAGTCCACACTTGTCCTCCTCAGCTCCCTGAAGGCAGCCAAACTGAGGTGACCATTGAGGAAGAGAATCCCTGTGCAGTAACCTCAGGAGAGCAGGAAATTGCCACCCAAAGGCAGGGGAGCCCCTGTGCAAGTCCATGGACTGAGGGAGACTGAGGGGGCTCTGTGAGGTGAAGGCGCTGCAGTCGGTATCAGAGAGAGGCCATCGGGGGGCCCTCTGCTCCCACAAAGGGCAGTCGCTGTAGTGTCCCCATAGGAGTCGATCAGCGGGGGCCGTGCCCATGTGGGTCCTACGAGTGAGCAGAGCGTGAATGTCCTAGTCTGGAGCAGCAGGCTGGGGAGACTGGGGACAGAGTGTCCCCAGGTGCCCATGGGGCCAAACGCAGCCTTTCCTCTGCGTGGCCACAGGCCTGTTGACTCAGCCTCATGATCAGAACCACCCACGGTGCACGGAGCTGCCAGCAAAGCACTTGTGGTCTGTCCCTGGGGAAGGGCTGGCCAAATAGTGGCTTGGATTTGGGCAAATGTTAAAATAGATTCTCCCTCTGGACCAGCTAAGCTCGTGGGAAACCCAAAGGGAGTTGATAACAGTACAAGGGAAAACAAGAAAGTGGTTGTCACTCCCGCCTCTTGTCCCTGGCCCAGGGCCTCACCTCTCTGGAGTCTGCAGCAGCAGGGGAAGTCCCGGCCTGCTGCTTCCTACCAAGTGGCCTTGCTTGGGGCCTTCACCTCCTTAGCTTTGGCTTCTTCATGTGTCATTGCCACCTCATGGGGAGTGCCTTATCTAACTAGTCTTCACTATCTGTAGGAATTTTGGAATATGATGTTTAGACACTGTTAAAAGCAAACACAGTGTTAGAGAGAAGGGACTGCAGGTTATGCGAGTGTCCACGACTAGCCTGAGGTCACACTGTGTTACGGAGAGGGTCCTGGCCAGCTTCGCCTATGGATTTAATCATGAATGAAGCGACGGATTGTTTGTTTGATTGTTCATTTCTTCAACATTTACTGAGCATGTGCTATGTTGTTAGCTCTGCGGGACACTTACAGCGCCCCCAAAATCAAGCTAAAGAGACCAAAAAGAAAACCCTACTCCCATGCCTGCTCTGAAAGGACTCACAGCCCAGACCCCAACCATCTTCATTTCCAGAAAGAGCCTTCATTTCAGAGTCTACTTCCAAGTTTTAAAAAATTCTGCCTTCCATATCTCATGGCCCCAAAACCCTGAATAATTGTCCTTTTCTTACTGTTGAGAGAGAAGCTGCTCTTGAAAGTTTCCCTGGCAGGCAGTACCCCTCACCTTAGCCAGGGACGCATGGGGCCCCAGGAAACGGGCTCACGGGAACGGAGGGGACATCCTGTACCCTTGTCTCCCACCGGCTGGCCTATTTCAGCCTCTAAAATCTCCATTCCACGGAGGTTTCTTAATTAGAGGGTCCCAGCTCCGGCCCTGCACTCATCTTCTGGGCGATACCACACTAAGAGAGAAGAGCTGGTATGTTTCTGGATTATGAAACAGCCAAAGAAACCCCCAAAACGCTGAAAACAGAAATGACTACAAATCCATAATTTCCCAGGCAGACCCACGGAGACCAGAGTTATGGGAAAGTCTCAGACATGCTTGCAGCCCCTCATTTCTATGCTCCTCCCTCCACACAAGACGGATGTGTGGGTTTGATGTTTCAGCAAGACTTTCATCAAACCAAACCGCAGGAGACAGATGGATTTTCATTCCAAGATTTCCCCTTGTTTTTGTTGAGAAAGTTGTTTCAAAACTCTGTGTCTACATCTCAAGATTGTCATGTAATTCATGAATACATTCAGGATGGTTTGAGATGATGAGCAAATTGGATTTTGAAAGAAAGCAATAAATTATTCACCCCAGGAAAATTGAAGAAAGGAAAATATCTAAGGAGAGAAAAAGCTTTTTGAAACGCTGACTCAAGGATCGGGTGTAAAATACTATACGTCGTGACTATTGGTAATCTTGTAGGTCAAAAGAAAACCTCCCACACACCCCCTCACCAGCAAAGGTCTCTGTGGGTCCTTCCTGCTGGAGCTAACTTCTAATGACAATCCATGAGAATTACTGAGGAACATGGTCAGAGCACAGAGTCTACCGTAGACTTTCTGAATTGGAGCTTCTGAGAGTGGGGTCCAGTAATGTGCATTTCAAGGGGTTCCTCCATGGTGACTCTCCTAATCTAAAAGCTTTAGAATTGCTGGTGGAAATGGTGGGCATGGGGTTTGGCATAGTGGCTTGGCTGCACCCAGACTGCGCTCTTGAATTCTTATTTCCCATCAACCAGCACCAAGACACCTGAGGCGATGGCTGATTCCTGGCCTGAGTTGAATCTGGGGCATCTGGTCTTCCCTGAAAAATGGAGGCTGCTGGAGACTGCGAGGGGCAGGTCAAAAGGTGGAAAACCCAACTCGAAGGGGCTGCCAGTGGTCAAAGAGGGAACAATTTGAGGATCAAAAAGAAAAAAGACTTCTTTGGACCAGACACATCAATTTCTTTAAAATCCTTGGGTTCATCATGACAGCGAGAAATGAAAACTCACTAATCACTTCAAGGATGTTAGACAACAAAAACATTTTAAGTGGGAAACGTGTATTTATTCTTCCTTTCCCTCTGGGTGACAAGATATCTGGCATTTCACACCTCTAAGGAAGGCATCATTTTCCACCTGTCTTTGCAGCCACCTCAAGCCTTGAGATGCTTAGTGTTGTTAAATCAGGAGCACGAGGCAATTCTCCACCGGTTTGGACACCTTCCCACCATATCCATAATCACCTTGGCTAATTGAGGGAACTGTCAGCTCCAAATTCTCAGTAGGAGGCCTGGCTGGTGTGCATCCTTAGAAACATGGGATGGTCTGGGGTGCCTTTGCCTTTGCTCTGAGGCTGGAGTCCCTCATTTCCCATATCAGGTGACTGAGGATGTTACCAACTTCCTAACTTCGTAGGCAGGCCCCACGTGCTGCCACGTTCAGACTTACAACCACCCCATCCTGTGGGGTGCACCTCAGCACCTCTCTCTGGTTTTGTTAAACTGGCTTCATCCCAGGAGGGTCCCCAGTCACACTTCGTTGAGGAGGGAGCTGTGTCTGAGCTCGGGATGCCCTTGGCAACCTGGGCGGGGACCAGGTTCATCTCCTGGGCTCCCATCCCTCTCTGAGGAAGGGCGGACAGCAAAGTGGCATTGGAAAACCAGAGCACCGGGCATCAGGCCCCTCACTTTCAGTCAGTGGAGGCCCCTGAGAGCGGGGAGCTCAGCCTGGGCACCTTGCAGCCCTGGTGCCCACACCAGAGCCTGGCTCCTTCTAGAGGTACAATACATGTTTCCAAATGAGAGGAATACCAGAGCTGAGACCCACGTCAGCCCCCTGCCAGCTCGGGACATGGGGCAAGTACCGCCTGCTCCGAATCTCAGTGTCCTCATCTTGAAGGGGCAACAAGGCGGCCTTCTCAGGAACACGGTGACAATGAGAAGCAGGTGATGGTGACCATGTCTGGAGTGGAGCTGGCACTCAGTGGACACTGCATTTCTCCTGTGCAGGCCACCCTGACCCACCAGGGCCCTCAGGAGCTAAGGGCTCAGCTGGGTTTATCCCCAGCTTCTCCTGTGTCCCACTGTCCCCATGCCCCGCTCCTGGGCGGGGACATTCATCCAGCGATGTGGGTGACAGGGGAACAGCACTCGCCTCGCCCAGGGCCCAGCCAACCCTGGAGAGACACTTCCAGGCTGTCGCCCTGTTCCCTGAGGCTCGGCGGGAACTGGGGGCCCTCACATTGGTCCAGCCCCTCCGTCCACTGCCTCACAGCTTTCCATCACGGTCCTCACTGAGGCTCACGCCGTCTTTATGAGGCACTTGTACGTAAGCCCATCTCACCATAACCCTCTCAAAAGCCCTGTGATCGGGGCAGGGAATTAACCCCAATGAACAGAGCAAGAGAGAGCCACTTGCCAGTGGTCACTCAGCTGGGGGCCTGGGCCACACAGCAGCAGGTGAGCTTCCTGCCAAGGTTACTGTAACCCCACGGCACTCAGGCCTAGGATGACCCCTGTGAACCCTCACCAACCCCCAAAACATCCCAGAGGACAGCAGGCGCCAGGATGTCACCTCTCGATGTTTACAGCTTTTCTCAGGAGAACTCGGTCATAATATAATCCCTTCAACACAAAACCTCAAAATAATCCCATATGAATTATGGAGTGAATGCCCTATTCACAAGAATTTTGTCAAACAAATCAAAGTCGTCTAAAGTATTTCAGACAAATGTGAGTTGTTTCCCCAATGCAATCCCTGATGCCTTAGTAATTAGAGGTCCCTTAGGGGAAAAGTTTGAGAACCAAACAAGCTGGAGAGTGGTACCAAGTGTGGGATCTGAGGGCAAAGCCACAGGATTCCCTCCCAGCTCCATCCTCAGACCTCTGTGGCCTTCAGGAGGCCACTGAGAACCCCTGACCCTCAATTTTCTCAACTATAAAATCGAGTGGTAAGACTTCCTTCAAAGGAAACTGTGAGATTTCAATTTTTAAAAGTATCCTTAAACTCTACATGAATATTGATTGTCCTTTTTTTCTAAAATAGGCAGCTTGACATTTTTTCCCCTGTTCTCTGCCCTGTCGCTAAACTTTAAGAGATGAAAATGAGATTTGGAATAGAACATGTGATCACCTTTTTTGTATATAATTTTTGGTGAATCCTAAGAGGCTTCCAGAGGTCACTATGGGAGTCCTAAGTCCTTTGAGACTGGTTGGGTTTGTGGTTTTACCTAAACAAACAAGCATAGTCAGAGGAAAACTACTTGTCCTTGTCTCTGATTACCTAATTTCCTATTTCTTACTTCCAGCTTCACATCTTTTAAGCCCCATGGCCTGTCTCCATGCCATGTGCCCTACAGTCTGGAATTGGGCCTTGAACGCCTCCAGGCCACCATCCCCACCTAGACACAACCTGCTTCTTACCCAGTGATGTTCTTATTTGATGCGGCCTTTCCGCCAACTCTAGAACCTTCCATGTGCACAGCTCCAGGTCACCCCCAAGTCCGCAGGCTCCAGGAATCTTCCCCTTACCAGCGTGTGTCTCCTCCCCAACCCCCAGCTCCTGGACTCACCTGCATGTTGCCTACCTCACCTGGAGAATTGGGAGCTGAGGGTCGCTAGGTGTGACCTGTTTCATTCAGAGGCCTGGAGCTTCTTGAGGGAACAGAGAACCAGCCTTCCTGTTCTGCTTGACATGTAGTCTAGTAGCTGGTACTTAAGACAAGCCTGTGATTCCAAATGAATTGCATTTAAATTATCTCGTCTCAAAGGATGAATTAGAGCAGCATTGAATGATAGCTATAGTTTTTGGAACCAGATCACTGGATTAGGTTATTAAATATCAAAATATTAAAATTCCCCAACTTGGGAGGATGGGTCAGTTCATTTCTATAGATGATAACATGTGCTGACTATTTTCTATAATGACCTTTGACGTTCCTTTTACATCGACTATGGAAATAATTTCTCCTTTCTTCTCATTTCACACACAAACTGTTGTAAACTACATTTTTGTTCCTCTTTTGGTGAAAAAAATAATTAACATGAACATGAAGGCACAAGATTGTTATTAATGCAGTTAATGATTTTTAAATAAGTCCAAATAGGCCCTAAACCCCATTTGTCACCCTGCAAGCCCCTCCCCAAGTCTGTCACTGCAACACCCAGGATTAAAATGGCAACGTAGTAAAACATTTGCATCTCCATGTTCCAAGGACAGGGCCCTAAAATAGACGCAGGGACTGAAAATTACAGGAAAGTCAGTGAAATTCTAGGATTGCAGAGGTTCCCACAGGCCCAGCCCTCCCTCGTGGAACGTGAGGGCGGGAGGAATCCGGGCACCTTTGCTTGCGGGTGACTTGGGGTGGGGAGTTCCCAATCGTGCACCCCTTGAAGGCCGAGGGGAGAGAGGTACAGATCACCTGACACCTGCAGCAGGCTGTTGTCACCTGGCACCGCATGCCACCCCCCAGGGAGGGCCACCCCAGGATCACTGGGCAAAGCCCAAAGCTGTGTGCTCGCCTTGGGGCTTGGGGTGTGGAGTGCCGTGCGGGCTGTGAGGTGCTAGCCTCCCCCCTCTCTCAGCTCTTGCCTTGGCAGGAGGTGGTCCAGGGCGGCGGGATGGCAGGGTGCTGGCCAAATCAACAGAGGAAGGCCCTGGGAGGCAGTTCTGGCAGTAAGGACAGTGTTATTTGTGGGGACAGGGAGGGTGGGCCCTGGGGGGTGGCCTGGACTCCTGGACCACTGTTGATATTCTCTGTCCGGGCTTGGGAGGTGGTCACATGGGTGTGTCCACTTTGTGATGATTCAGTAGGATTTTTTGGGCCCTTTTCTGTGTGTTTGTTTCTCCATAAAGGTTTGAAAAAATCCCAGGCTCTTTAGTAAATCCCAGAGGGGTGGTGGGACTCCCAAGAATGAAAAGACTGTATTCCCACCAGCCTGAAAGGAAGAGGGCTCAGAGCTGTATTTAATCTGTTCAAAGGAAATAAAGAAATTGGGCATGTCTTGCACAAGGGAAAGAAGAGTCGTTTGTCCAATGTCTGAGGTTAACAGGTACTCAGAAAACAGAGGACTCATGGCAGTGTAGGGCCTTCTGCTGTCCCTGGCAGGCTGAGCTCTCTCCCACCCACTCTGAGGACACACGGAGGCTTGGGCTGGATCATGCCCGTGTGTGTCAAGGGTCGTCTGCTTGAGTAGCTCTGTTCTCCCAGGAAACACCCCACAGAGGGAGAGGAGAGGTGGCAAATGAATGAACAGCGATGATACTGGTGTTATCACTGAGTATCAATTATGTCGCAAATCAGGAAAAAAAAAAGACAACTCAAACCTATGAGGAAGGTATTTTTATTAGCCACCTTTTACAGAGGGGAAAACTGGGGACCCAAGCAGGTTAAAAACTTGGGACACAGTTTACACAGCCATCCAGGCTGAGCGCTGCCTTTCCCTTCTTCAGATCTGGTCAGGACCAGAACAAGGGAAATCCCCGAGTGTCCGGCCACGTTGGCCCTCCAGGTGCGGCCTGTCCTGTCCTAGGTGCTGCTGCCTCCTGACCCATCTCCTGGTGACCATGAGCTCCACAGGGGTCGGCCTGTGTGCGCCCCAAACCCAACTCTCCCCATGAGCTTCAGGGCTGTCCGTGGGTCGGCCCCGCCTATCCAGCCCCATCTCACCCTCCAGTGGGACCCATCCTGCCCCCTCCCCTTCCCTGCTGACCCCGGCCACAGCCAACAGTCTCCCCACCTGCAGCCCACACGGGGAAGTTTGCTTTGTGCAAGCTTTACTGTTTAAGAGCTTTTACTCTTTCTCTGACTATAAGATTGATATATCCTTTGTAAAAATATTTAAGCCCTATAAAAATATCAAGGAAACAGGGAACGTGTCCCAGGATCCCCCTTCAGTGAGCTGTTCTAAGGTTTGCAGCACACACCAGGCATGCACATTGTTTGTTCTCAATGGGCCATTTCGCACACATCTGACTGTGTGGGTTTTGGCGGATGATGCTGGCAGGGGTTGTCTGGGGCTCTTCGTAACTCCAAGATAAAAGCACTCCTGGCCACCACACATTGCCTCTCCAGATGTTTCTCCTGGCTCCCCCTTCACCCACTGCCTGGGTGTCCTTGTCTCAGCCACATGGATTCCTCACAGATGTGGAGAGCCCTTCCCTTCATCTCCTCTGTTCCCTGCTCTCCTCCCTGGCACAACTCTCATCCACTTTTCTATGAATTTTAATAGATTCTATGTCTCTTTCAGGGCCTCTCTTAACCCCTGTGGAGGGGGAGAGGGCAGCCTCCTGCTCTGAGCCCCTGGGTTATCTGTACATACACCCTCCAGGTGGGAATCAGGTGTATGTTTAGTTTCAGTTCGTTTTATTCCCAGTCTTAGGGAGGTAGCATTTAGTCTTTTACCATTAAGTGTGATATTAGTTGTGGGTTTTTGTAAATGTTTACCTTTCTCTTTCATGGCATCTCCCCTTAAGCCAATGCAATAAAGCAAGAAAAGGGAATAAAAGGCACATAGGTCAGGAAAGAAGAAAGATGGCATGATTGTCTGTAGAGAAAATTCCAAGGAATCAACAAAGATATCTACTAGAACTAAAAATGAGTTCAGTAAGCTTGTAGGATACTAGATAAACCTTCCAAAATTAATTGTATTTCTATATATAATAGGAGTGAACACATGGAAACTGAAACTAAACATACACTATCATTTACAATTACTCAGAAAAGAGAGAAATACTTTGGTATAAATCTAACAAAATACACTTTGTGTGCTGAAAACTATAAAAAGCTGATGAAGGAAATCAAAGAAGATTAAATAAATAAATGGAGAACCATGCTGTGTTCAAGGATGGAAGACTCAGCAGAGTAAAGTTGTCTATTCTCCCCAAACTGATATACAAGCTTATCATAGTTCCTATTGCTAGAAAGATATTTTGCAAGTATAGACAAGACTGTTCTAAATTTTATATAGAAAGAGACTAGAATAGCTAAAACAATTTTTTAAATGGAGAATAATGTGGGAGGAATCAATCTATTTAATTTCCAGACTTACTACTTAACCAAGACAATCGAGACTGTGGCATTGGTGGAGGGATAGACACATCGATCAATGAAACAGAACAGAGAACACAGAAATAGACCCACACAAATATGCCCAACTGATGTTGACAAAAGTGCAAAAGTAAGTCAATGGAGGAGAGACAGCCTTTTCAACAAATGATGCTGGAGCAATTTGGACACCCATGGGGGAAAAGGAACCTCAACTAAAGTCGCACACCTTATATAAAAATAAACTCAAAACAGATCATAGACTTAACTGTAAAGTGTAAAACTATAAAACTTACATTAAATAATAGAGAAAAATATTGGGATCCAGGGTTAGGTAAAGAGTTCTTAGACCTGACACCAAAAGCATGATACACAAAAGAAAAAAAATTGATAAATTAGACTTCATCAAAATTTTAAAACTTTTGCTCTGCACGCAAATCTGTTAACAGGATGAAAATACAAGTTTCAGATTGAGAAAATATTTGCAAACCACAATTCCAAAAAAGAACTAGTATATAGAACATATAAAGAACTCTTTTTTTAATTATTTATTTATTTATTTTATTTTTGGCTGTGTTGGGTCTTCGTTTCTGTGCGAGGGCTTTCCCCAGTTGCGGCAAGCGGGGGCCACTCTTCATCGCAGTGCGCGGGCCTCTCACCGTCGCGGTCTCTCCCGCTGCGGAGCACAGGCTCCAGACACGCAGGCCCAGCAATTGTGGCTCACGGGCCCAGCCGCTCCGCGGCATGTGGGATCCTCCCAGACCAGGGCCCGAACCTGTGTCCCCTGCATTGTCAGGCGGACTCTCAACCACTGCGCCACCAGGGAAGCCCCCATATAAAGAACTCTTAAAACTCAACAGTGAAAAAACAAGCAGCACAATTAGAAAATGGGCAAAAGACAGGGAGAGACATCTCACTGAAGAGGATGTACAGATGGCAAATAAGCACATGAAAAGATGTTCAATATTATTAGCCATCAGTGAAATGCAAATTAAAACCACAATGAGACATCACTACACACCTATCAGAATGGCAAAAATAAAAAATAGTGACAACACCAAAGGGCAATGAGAATGCAGGGAAACTGTATCATTCCCACATTATTAGTGAGAATATAAATGGTACAATGACTCTGGAAAGCAGTTTGGCAGTTTCTTTAAAAATTAAATGTGCAATTACCATATGACCCAGCAATTGTATCCCTAGGCATTTATCTCAGAGACACAAGATTTATATTCACATAAAAACCTGTACATAAATGTTTACAGCTGCTTTATTCATAATTGTCAAAAACTGGAAACAACCCAGCTGTCCTTCAGTGGGTAAATGGTTAAACAAACTGGCTCATCCATATCATAGAATAATGCTCAGCAGTAAAAAAGGAACAAACTACTTAAAATATTTTTTATTATGGTAAAATACACATGACATAAAGTGAACTGTTGTAACTCTTTTTTTAGTGTACAGTTCAGTGGCATTAAATACATTCACATTGGTGTCCAGTCATCACCACCATCCATCTCCAGAACTTTTTCATCTTCCCAAAGTGAAACTCTGTACCCATTAAAAAATGACTCTCCACCTCCCCCAGCACTTAGTAACCACCATGCTACTTTCTGTCTCTATGTATTTGACTATTTTAGGTACTTCACTATATTCATCCTTTTATGTCTGGCTTATTTCACTCAGTATAATGTCTTCAAGGTTCACCCATGTTGTAGCATGTTAGCATGTCTCAGAATTTCATTCCTTTTTAAGGCTGAATTATATATATATATTTTTATATAATTTATATATATATATAATTTATATGTATATATATATATCACTTTGTTTAATTTATCCATCAATGAACACTTGGATTGCTTCCACATTTTGGCTGTTGAACACCAGTATACAAATACCTGTTCAAGTCCATGCTTTCAATTCTTTTGCATATATATACAGAAGTGGAATTGCTGGATCAAATGGTAATTTCTACGTTTAATATTTTTGAGGAACTTCCATACTGTCTTCCACAATGGCTACATCTTCTGCTCCCACCAGCAGCGTACAAAGGTTTCAATTTCTTGCCAACGTTTGCTGTTTTCAGTTATTTTGATTATAACGGTCCTAATGGGTGTGAAGTAGTAGTTCATTGTGGTTTTGATTTTCATTTCCCTAATGATTAGTGATGTTGTGTACATTTTCATGTGCTTATTGGCCATTTGTGTATCTTTTTTGGAGAAATGTCTATTCAAGCCTTTGCCTGTCTTTGCATCAGGTTGTATTTTTTGTTGTTGTTGAGTACTAGTTCCTTTTCTCTTCTGGATTTTAATCCCTCATCAGATATGTGATTTGCAAATATTTTCTCACAGTCTTTGTGTGGTCTTTTTACTCTGTTGATTCACGTGATGCACAAACATTTTTAATTTTGATGAAGTCCAATTTGTCTATTTTTCCTTTGGTTTCCTGTAGCATCTAAAAATATCTTCCCCAAATCCAATGTTGTCAAGTGTATCTTTATGTTTCCTTTTAATAGTTTAATAGTTTTAACTCTTACCTTTAGGTCTTTAATCCATTTTGATATAATTTTTGTCATGGTGTTATGTAAGGTTTCAACTTCATTTCTTTGCATGTGGATATCCAGTTTTCTCAGCACCATTTTTTGAAAAGACACTTCTTTTCCCATTGAATGGTTTGGCACCCCTGTCAAAAATTATTTTACCAGTGCTTCCCTGGTGGCGCAGTGGTTAAGAATCCACCTGCCAATGCAGGGGACATGGGTTCGAGCCCTGGTCCGGGAAGATTCCACATGCTGCATAGCAACTAAGCCCACGCGCCACAACTACTGAGCTTGCGCTCTAGAGCCCACAAGCCACAACTACTGAGCCCACGAACCACAACTACTGAGCCTGAGTGTCACAACTACTGAAGCCCATGCACCTAGAGCCCGTGCTCCGCAACAACAGAAGCCACTGCAATGAGAAGCGCGCACACCTCAACAAAGAGTAGCCCCTGCTCGCCGCAACTAGAGAAAGGCTGCATGCAGCAACGAAGACCCAACGCAGCCAAAGAGAGAGAGAGAGAGAGAGAGAGAGAGAGAGAGAGAGATAAATAAATAAAAATAAATTCAGGTGGCTGGCCTCTCTCTTACCCAGTACGTTTTGGTCTCCGGCATTTCATTCCTTTTCTGTGGCTCCTATAACAAATTACCACAATTTTAGTGGCTTAAATTTTGTTCTGTTCCTTTATAGTTTTAACAGATTTATTCTTTTCCAGTTCTGGAGGTCAGAAGTCCACAGTGGGTCTCACTGGGCTAAAATCAAGGTGTGGGAAGGGCTGTGCTTCTTCTCGAGGCTGGAGGGGAGGCTCCGTCTCCTTGCCTCTTCCAGGTGCTGGAGGCTGCCCGCGTGTGCTGGCCGGGGGCCCCTTCCTCTACCTTCAGAGCCAGCAATGGCATCCCCCCACCTCTGCTTCCACTGGCACCTCTCCTTCTCCGACTTTTCTACCGCCCTCTGTCCTGTATGAGGACCCTCAGGACTACACTGAGCCTGCCGGGTAAGCCAGGACAGTCTCCCCATCTCGATGTTTAATTTAGTCACTTCTGCGAAGTCCCTTGCCACGTGAGGTTATGTGTTCACAGGATCCAGGGGTTAGGACGCGGACTTGAGGGAGCAACGACTCTGCGTCTCACAACCGTCTCGAGTTTGCCCAGCTTCGGGGCTCAGCAATCTCCATCCACACACTTCCCAGCGCCCTGGCCTGGTGGCTGGTTCGCGCTCAGCTGGAAGGGCGCACACTCCCCCACGACTCCTCTGCCCAGAAGTCCAGCCCAGGGCCGTCCCCCAGGGAGGTGGCTCTGTCCCTCAGACAGATCATGGCCTCCCTTTGCATTCTGCCTCCGTACCTCGTCCTGGGGACTGGCCTGGCCCTTTCTGTCCTAAGCAAGGCTGAGCCCTGAGGACATGGGCTTTGGATTACATCCTTCATTCCTTCCCAAGGACCTGCTGCATGACCCTCTTCCTGGCCCTGTGTCTCACCCTTCCCTTCTCCTCCTTCTGTGTTATTTGGATGCTTTTTTTCCAGCCATAACCTACTTGGATCTCTTCCGTCTTGAAAGCCCCCTTCAGGGACCACGCCTCCTCTTTTTCTGGTGTCCCCTTTCTTGGTGAATGGTGTCACCACACAGGAGCCCTCTCTCCTTCTCACATCATCCATCAGACCCTCCAGATTCTGTCTCCTGGTCAAACCTACGCTGAGTTTTCCTGCCTGGGTCAGAGTTGTAACCTCTTGTGTAACCTCTTGTGTCTGATGTTACAACCACCTAACAGCTGGTCTCCCTTTCGTCATTCTAGGCCCCTGGTCCTTCCCCAACATGGCTGCTAGAATGATCATTTTGCAATGTATATCTAATCATATTCCACTCCTATAAAAAAAACCTCCAGTGAATTTGGAATGTACCAGAACATGTAACACGTATTACTCCCCTCTCGTTCCCTGGAACTTGAGTGAGATCCTACTATCAAAAAATATTGAACACTTTATAGCACTTGCTATGTACATAGAAAATTTGTGCATATGCAGACTCACCAAATCCAGGAGCTGCACCATCATGAAGATTAGATCCCAAGAAAATCAAATGGCCTTTAATTTTATGGACCATTTCTTGAGCTTGGTCGATTGAATACAGTGGGGCCTTCTCAACAGAAAACTTCTAAGTGTGGGTGCTACACAGAACAGGCAACATTATTCTTTTAACAGGACAGTTTGGAGAGTCCTTTGGTCGCCCCATCAACTCACTGGGAAAGATCCTTCCTGGGCGGGAGACCAACCCTTCTTGGTCACACTGTGGCACTGAAGCCAGTATAGGACATGACCGTTAAACAGAACAGAGGCAGGGCAGACTTCCTCTCTAGGATTCAAAGAAGGGTGAATTAAAAGGGACAACAAACTTTCATTTTCTCCCCTATATTTTTTAGCAAGGATTTTTAAGGCCTGATGCTCATCTTAGCTATCAGACCTCCTAAGGGGAGAAAAAATTGACTCTGTATTTCTGAAAAACGACATGGTAGGTATCCAAAGCTTTAAATCTGACAGAATAATTAGCCTCATGCAGGACTTGACAAAGGCAATAAAAATATGGACAAAGGTTTATGTATAAAGAAGTTCTTGTCGAGTTACCCATAAAAGCCAAGACTTTTAAAAAGTGAAAACTCAATGTTCAACAATAGGAGAATAAACGGTCACATTAAATATGACCCCTTTGTGTGTTGAGATGTTACGCAGCCATCTGATATGGACAGATGCTCCTCGCCCAAAATAAAGGGAAATAATTGTTCACATAACAGGAGGCAAACCACCCTAAAAATCTATGTTAAGGCTAGAAGCATATGAGCCAAAATATTAACTCAGTTGGAATATGGATGCTGGTATTACAGTATGATCATTTTCTTGTTTATTTTTGTCCTTATTTTCTGGATTCTCCCTAATGACAACAGCTTATCTTCATGATCAGAGGGCAGCAGAATTAGAGGCTGCAGAACTGACAGTTGCGGTCCTGGAGCTCTGCCTGAAGGACACGAAAGCCGCAGTACTGCACGCAGCAGATGGGGGCAAACTCCCGCCTTTCATTGTCCGCACGGGGCTGAGCAGCTGATGTGTGCCAGGAGCTGTGCTGACCCTGGGGGCGTAGCGGTGGGTAAAGCCAGTGTCCCCCTCTAGGTGCTTCCAGAGCCTGGGGAGGCCGGCAGGTCCATTCCACCACTGAGCGCAGTGGAGGGGGTCTTGTCTCTGTCCCTAGGGCATAGTAGATGCTCAGTAAAGATTTGCCGAATGAAGAAAAGTCTCTTAGTAAAAACAATGATAGCCAACATTATTATCAAGTGTGTCCCTAGGTCAGGCATTGTCCTAAACTTCACTTTTTTTTTTTTTTTTTGGCCGTGCCACGTGGCATGTGGGATCTTAGTTCCCCAACCAGGGATCAAACCCACACTGCCTGCATTGGAAGCACAGAGTCTTAACCACTGGACAGCCAGGAAAGTCCTCTCACATTTTAACTCATCTGGTCTCCCTAACAACCCTCCTGATTTTACAGATGAGGGAATGGAGATGCTGAAAGGGCAGGAGCGCAGGGAAGATGGTGCAGGAAGAAAGTGAGAAGCCTGCCCCCGAGCCTCGCCTGCCGTTCACGTCACCAGGGCAAGGACACAGGACGAAGGTGAAGGTGACTGCCTCGGGCTGGCCCGTCTTTCCCAGAGGAGGTGGCAGGAACGGTCCCGACATAGTTCACGTGGCAACAAAAGCCTGTTCCCGTGTGAATGGCCATCCTGCCATCCTCTGAAACCAGCCGAGTTCTCTGGAGCCAGCTGTGGAGTGCCCGCCCAGCTTTCTTTTCCAGGCCTCCGGTGGGACACTTGTGTGCTGAAGGTCCCCAGAGCAGGCAAGGCGTAGCCAGGCAGGAGAGGAGGGAGAGGGGAGCCAGCCCTTGATTAAAGAGAGAAGTCTCTAGAAAGCCAAGAGCACTGATCGAATTTTCTCCTCTTACAGGAATAGGGAACTGAGCTGGGTCTCCCATGCTATCCTGTGATCTTGGATTATGCAGGAAGGAAGATATGAAATGTGTGCACATTGCAAAGCCCAGGAATGAGGCCAGGACTTGACACACAACCACTCCAGGGCTGTCTTCTCTGCTCCTGCCTGAAATGTGTATTTATCAGCTCTTTGATGGCAAGTTGCAACATGCCTGCATCCTTAAATAATGAGTTGCTAAGCCTGGCTTATGTAGGGCTTCCTAGAAATGCTATCATACTTTGCATCACCTTCAAGGTCATCCTCATAACAATACACTTCCTTCCTGGGGTTCTCCCAGGCCGGCACGTCCAGGACACTCTGCACAACCTGTGCTAGGCACCTGTCCCCTCCCCTACAGCTCTGTGCCGGGATCTGTGTGATGCACTCTCACCCGGGTGAAGTTCCCAGAACACCTTGTCCAGGAGAAACAGAGAGCAGGTGCCATGAAAGTGAACAATTTAGTAAATTCGGTGCAATTCTGTAGATTCTGGAAAGCTTAGAGTCCCATTTACTGCCATGATTTCTGCTGTCTTTTCCACAGGTGTGTGAGAGCACCGCTCACATCTGCCTCCATGGCCTGTGTTGAAGGCGTGCTTTTACTGAACGCACACATTCGTGTTCACGTTGTCCATAGCTGTTCGTGTGCCGTGACAGCAGAGTTCGGTGTTAGCCTGTGTGATCCACAAAGTATAAAACATTTACTACCTGGCCCTTTGCCGGAAAGTTTGTGACCCCATTTTGGATGCTATTTCTCCTTTCTTACCTGTAAACACTTTAGTTTCCATTATATTTTGGCCTCTAACATTCCCAAAGTTTCTCTTCTTCCTCTGCCCGGCCCTGAAACAGATAGGGTGCATTTTTAGAATATGTAAAAGCAGAGTGAGGGTCCCGGTGTGTTTGTCAGGATGCTGACAGAGCAGGTGACAGCGACAGGATTTGCAGCTGGGCCTTGCTGTGTACCACCCCCCTCCCCGATGTCCATCTATAGTGGGGCCCAGCTGGCCTCCAGCTTCTAGTTTCCTGCTTTCATTTTCGGTATTCATTTTATTCTTAGCCTAAGTTTGACACTTCCTCTTAGCAACATGCAAATTTCATGCTTCCACAGATGTCTGGAAAGTTACAGCCCCAGCATGTCAGCCCTGAGGGTGGAATTGCATAGGGGTTAATTTTTTTTAACTTTCTTGACTATATATTTTTGAGTTTTCCACAAGCTGGTATTGTCTTGTAAGGAGGAAAATCCTTTGCAGTGTGTTCGCAAGAAATCCAGGTTTCAACCCTGCTCCCTCTGAAAACTTTCCTCACCAGGCTTGTTAAGGGCTTAGCTCACAAACGTTAGTTAGTGAGCCCCTTCTGCATGCTAGAGGCCGGGGATGTGGAGGAGTCATATGTGGGCCCTGCCCGTGAGAGTCTAGCAGGGAACAGAGAGGTTTCCATATGCAACCAAAATTCAAAATGGCACAGAGAATGGTGGAGTGATGGGAAAGGTTTTGGGAACAGGGAGAGCAAGGTGGTGATATGCCACTGGGGGGACCACGGGACACACCACTCCAGGCAGTGTAGGCAGGTAGGCTGGAGTCTACCAGAATGGGGTCCCGGGGCTCCTGAGTATCTGAACAGTATGAAAGGTACGAAAGGGCGAGAGAGAAGCCATGGCATTGGGCTGGGCCCCGTCCTTGCCTGCATGTGGGGCAGGCAAGGACGGGGTGGTGCCTGGCTTTGAGGGACCCCTGGTTTATTGGCAAGGCTGAATTACCTGAGACTTTCAATCAGGAGTGATTTGAAGAGATTTATTTGTGTCATAGAAAGAAAGCTAGAAATACAATTTAATTTGGTAACAAGTCAGTCCCACAGCGGTGGCACCAAACTCCATTCCCAACAGCAGTGTATAGGGATACAGTTTCTGCGAATCCTAACCAGCATCTGATGTCGTCGTTGTTTTTATGTTAGCTGTTCTGATAGGTGTTTAGAGCTATCTCATGTGGTTTGCACTTCCCTCACAGCCAATGACAGTGAGCGTCTTTGCATGTGCCTGTTTGCCATCTGTACATTCTCTATGGTGAGATGTCCCTGCACGCCTCCGCCCACACCGAACATTCCTTTTTCTTCCTTTCACAATAATATTTAGAGAACAAATTAGTGGATGCAAGCGTTAGGGATGTGGTGACGGAACAATTCTGTATCTGGATTGTGGTGGTGGTTATACAAATCTTCACATGTGATTAAATGACAGAACTACACCCATTGAACCAAGGTCAGTTTCCTGGTTTTGATATTGAACTACAGTTCTGGAAGGTTGGGGGCTCGGGGAGAGGGGTGCACAGGGCCTCTCTACTGTCTTTGCAAGTTCCTCTGTCTCCAAATAAAAAGTTAAAAAGCAAAGTCAGTACCAATCATTCTGACTGTAGGAGGATCAAAAAATCCACAATTGTTATTTTACCTCTTTCCCCAGCTGATTATTTGTTTATCCTCAAACAGCCAGATCACATCATCATTTGACATTAGGGCTCTGACTACGTTCCCTAAGAAAACATACAAAATCACCATGTGGAAAAGATTGTCACAATTCACCTGAGGAATATGAAGATGAAAACAGGATCTCCCCACCGGGCAGCTGAGAACGGCGGGAGGCCAGAGGGAGCGGCCACCCCACCCCATCCTCATCCCCAGCCCTGTCCCCGTCCCCCTCTCTCCAATGGCCTTTCCACACTGGGACAGGCCGCTGATAGCTCCCTCAGCTTCCCCTGGCCTTTGTAAAAGGCCCCTTTGATGTGTCCTTTCTCATTTGTTTAAACAACACGACAGGATTCCTGAGGGCTGCAACCCAGAGGCCAGCTGGGTGGCCTTGCCTTTTTATGCAAAAGAGTTGAGAAACACCTGTCAGACTCTGAGGATAATTAACCTTTATTGCTTCTCATTAAGACTGAGATTGTCACTGCACACAGATGTGGCCACTGGATGGGGCTGGGGCTGGGGAAGGGGCGTGGAAGTGTGGGTGGGAAATGAGCAGCAGAGACTCAAAGAGACTCGAAAGAGGCAGAGACACCCACTTGCTTGTGGTCATACACAGGGTCAGTACATCCGGGACCCGCTCCAGCCGGGCCTGGGGCGCAGCTCACAGCAGGGCCTACCAGGCTGCAATCCACAAGTGGGGGAGACAGCGGTCCACATGTAGAGACATCTCCAAGTCAAGAGCCCGGCTGAGAATTTCGGTTAGTGCTGGAAGGGAAACAAGTTCCAGGGTGCAGGGGTTCAGACTGTTTGGGGGCCTTGCTGAGACTCTCTGGAGGCTGTCGGCTCTTCCTGATATTTACACTTGCTGGAGGCGAGGCCGTCAGGGCGTTGGGGCAGAGAGGAAATACTCCGTTTGCGCAGTGCCCGAGACAGTGGCCTATCCTGGGCTGGACAAGAGCCGTCGTGGGAGGGGAGGGGAGGCAGACGCGTGGAGATGCCAAGCAGACGGCCTGTCAGTCAGGTCCCTTGGGCAGTGGCGAGGAGCTGGGCGGGGGTCAGAGGACTTCAGCAGGGGGAAGCGCTAGGATAAGGTCAACTTCAAAAACGGAGCATCGGAGTGCAGTGCAGAGGAGGGATCGTGGAGGGACAGGTGTGGGACGAGAGAGACCAGTTAGAAAGTGATGGGATAGATGCATGTGCACGCACACACACACTTTCACACATATGTCCATTCACACACACACGCACACAGGAGTAGTGATTGCTCAGGGTGGGGGGCTTACACATGGCAACAAAGCAGAGAGGGCACCTCAGGGTGTGCTGAAGTTTTGCTCTGGACGTGCTGCGTTGCCCACAGCCCTCTCTGTCCAAGACAATCCTGGCAAAGCACAGGGTCGCGGAGAGGGAGGGAGGTCCTATGCTTTAGGTTTTCTACTGGGAAGTGTAAAAAGACACCCAACCAAGAGTAGAGATGAGGGCTTCCCTGGTAGCGCAGTGGTTGGGAATCTGCCTGTCAATGCTAGGTGACACGGGTTCGAGCCCTGGTCTGGGAGGATCCCACATGCCGCGGAGCAACTAAGCCCATGAGCCACAACTACTGAGCCTGCGCGTCTGGAGCCTGTGCTCCGCAACAAGAGAGGCCGTGATAGTGAGAGGCCCGCGCACCGCGACGAAGAGTGGCTCCCACTCGCCGCAACTGGAAAAAGCCCTCGCACAGAAACAAAGACCCAACACAGCCATAAATTAATTAATTAATTAATTAATTTAAAAAAAAAAGAGTAGAGATGATACACAACCTTCCAGGGCAATGGTTAAATGGCACGGAAAATTGCTAGTGTGGTGTGATCTTTTTACAGGAATATTTTGAGTATAGAATTGACTTTATTGCATAGGAGGGAATATACGGCCTGAAAAAAAAGGTGTTATAAGCTCAGTGATTGAGGTCATCAGATATTCTAAGATTTCCATCTTCACGGAGCACAAATCCTGGCGCTCTCGTTTAAAGAATATCTGATACTAACGTAAACACTGATGTCTTTTCTGCCCAGTAAACATGGAAAACAGCAGCGAGGACCAACGATGCCTCAGCTCCCTGCACAGCCTTGGGTTCAAGCATGGCTCTTGCTGAGTCTCGGTGCCCCTGGTATTCAGTGGGTACAGTAGTTATGTTTCAGTCTCTACTGTGGTAAATATGGACACATAAACCTATGGAAACGAAGCTCTCTGGGGTTCGTAATACACTTTGAGTGTAAAGGGGCCCTGAGACAAAAGTTTAAGAACGTCTGGTGTTTACAGGGCGGTTCTGGAATGTGTTTGGGAGGAGGGGCTCTGCAGATTGGGGTGGGCAAGTCAGTGCAGGAGGAAGCAGGAAGGGAGCAACCTGGGAGCAGGGAGGGCCAGGGGGCCAAGAGGGCAGCGGACTCCCTGCATGGGGGCTGCAAGAGGCAAGAGGACTTGGGACAGGAGCCAGCCGTGACTTGAGGCGGACCGTGTTGCCGTGATGTAGTTTACACTTAGGCTACTGTGCCTGAGAACGGTGGGTGTGGGTGTGCGCGCGTGTGTGTACGCTCGTGCAGGGGTGGATCGGGCCATGCCAAGGCAGCGTGGGGTAGAAATCAACGTCCAGGCACTGAGACCCTCCATACAAGGAAGCACTTAAGGTGACACAGGCTCCCGGGGCCAGACATAACTTTCAAAGCGTACGCCTCACCCCTGCACCCCCAGCACAGAGGTCTCCGGGAGACTTTGAATGTGCCTGGGGTGAGGATGGAGAACTGGCCCCCCTTGTTCTGGACTTCAGCGCTTACGTGTCAGCACAGCGGAGGCTGGCACAAGTACTTGGGTAAGGAAGCCCCATGGCCGCCGTGGCCAGGACAGCCCTGGAACCACGTGCAAGGCACTGTGGCATGGGCACAGCGGGGAGACGCTGAGAACTGCACAAGTCTTCTGCAGGTCGGCCTTCCCTCCAACACTAGCGACCAGAGCCGGGGCCCTGCTTGCAGGCAAAGGACAGCCACTCCACAGCCTGCCCTGGGGGTTCTGGTGGCCGCTGCTGCCACCTGGGCCTCTGCCCCTCACTGCGGACTCAGGGCTCGAGTAGGATCTGTGAGCTAACTCCTTCGCAGAGCTTTTCTGACACCGTGAATCGAATGGCTGCTAAATCTGCTCTGTCACCTATGTCACCGCGGTGCGCGTTTGCCGGCTTTTCCCGCTGTTCATGTGATTCTCTCCTTTCTCAAGTGGTAGAACAGACTTCCTAGGTCTCCAGTCTGAGTCTGCAAGCTGAGCAACTTAGAAACGCAGACACAGCTCCCAAGGGATCAGCGTTCAAATAGTTTCCCATGGAGGCCTAGCAGGATGAAGGGCTGACTGGAAAGAGACAGGACAAGCGACCTGTTTCCCAGGGGCACAGGTACTGGGCCTCGTGCATTGAGATCGCCTCAGGGGAGATGGAAGGAGGTTGATTTCTCCCCTTTGGGAAAGACACCTGGCCTCACAGCTGGGGGAGAGTGTGCGCAGCAAGGACGGAACGTCTGTCTTTGCAGGAGGGAGGGGAGAGGGATCCTTATCCAGGGACTTGGACATTTCAGAGACAGGGAGTAGGGCCATTAAGACGGCTCTAATGCCTCTTATGTAGGACTGTTGGCCATATTAGGCCAGTGGGAGTGGAATTCAGCAGCATACTATGATAGAAAGACCCAGGGTCTACACGCAGAAGAGACGGGTCAAGAGGAGGGTCTGGGCTGGGGTGCTGTCCATAAGCTGAGGTAAGCCACTTCATCCCAGAGGCCTCGGTTTCCTGCCTAAAAAATGGGGATGATGATATTTACTTCGAAGGTGTGCATAGCATTAAAGGAGATGCTAAGTGTAAAGGGTTTTGCAAACTGCCACACAGGAGGCAGATGCCGGCTGCTTCTGTAGTGACATTTGCTGGCCGCCTACACCACATGCAGGTCCCCTCCCCCCTTTCAAGAGAACCCTAACTTTTGCCTGAGAGTTCACCCCACTTCCACACAGGCTAAGTGCCTAGGAGGAAGACGACCCCACCTTCAGGCCCCTGGGTGGGCTCTGATTGGCTTGAGCCATTGCCCCGTCCCTGTGATTGGCCCAGGGGTGGGTGTGTGAACCCCCCAGAGCAATCAGGGCCAGGAGCACCCAGGGCATCTGGGCTCACAAGGGGGCTCCCATGGGCCGGGGGCCAGGGGAGAGTCAGGAGGAAGAACCATCTTTGGTGCGATGGCTGACGACTGGACTAAACCAAGCAAACGAAACATTCACGGAGACCTTCCACCTTTCAGGCCGGGCGAGTTTTCTGGGACTTGTCATGAAAGCACCCTGACTGCTGTTTTGTAGCTGCTGCCGCTGTGACAGATGATAACACAGATCGACACTAGCCTAGTTCTTCTTCATTCCAGACCTCAAAAGGGAGAATCATTAGGTTACCACACCGGAAGCTTTTAGAATGGAAACGTAGTGAAGTTCACATATAGCCTTCTGCATCCCAGGGCACAACGTTCTTTCAAGGTGAGTTTGCATTCTTGAATGTGAAACTTACCGCAAGTGACCATCATTTTAAGGCAAGAAGGAAAAGGACCAGGGCCTCTAGTGGGGGCTTCCCAGGCCTGCTCTGCCCGGTGGGTCCAAGATTCATGGCTTCCATGTGAAGAAAGGCCATCTCAAGACCGCGGCTCCTAGATTTTAGGGTATTTGAGAGTCCCCAGGAAGTTGTTCAGCACAGGTTTTCAGGACCCACTGAGACAGGAACTCTGGGGTGAGGCCTAGAATCCTGCATTTGAACGGGTAGTTCTAACACAGGGCTCTAAGTGTTCAGAGACCACAGTCCTGGTCTGCCTGGGACAGGCAGAGTCCCCGCGGATGCCTGCTGTCCTGGCCTGAAGGCTCATGGCTCTCACTCTCTGGGGTTTCTCAGTTTGGGGGTAAACGGCATGGCCGATCGTCTGGGGGTGTGCTGAGAGCCACAGCTGTGGAGGTGAAGCCAGCGTTGTGTGTGTCTCCCTCTGTCCTCCCTCCGCTCCTCTACATGCAAGCTCTCCGGTGCCCGATTCCACTCAACGCGCTGGCCATGCAAGGAGATGTATGGAAGTCCCTCCTGCCTCTGCTAAGGTCCTGTGCTCAGAGCTTCCTGCCCAAGGGCTTTGGGGAATTCTGTGTAATGGATTTGTCCAAAAAGATGGATAAAAATACACCTCCCCTTCATACCACATTCAAAAGGAAATGCCAGAGGAAAAAATTAAATATTGAAAACCCATAAGACTCATAGAAGGAACTATAGGGGATTTAGAAACATGACAGCAGGGGGGAAGTGGCTTTATAAGTATGATAAGAAACCCAGAAAATGTAAAGAAAAATATTGGCAGAATTGAACATTTGAAAACTAAAACCTCTAGATGGAATCGGACTCCCTAAATAATGCAAAAAGACAGCGACACCTTGGAGGAAACCAGGGCTACCAAGTGCTGTGTCAGCGACGGCGTGAGGAGAGCAGGAAGCCTTGGGGCACCCCCTCTCCCTGCGGCCGTGTGCTGCTGGGGGCTGGGTTCTGCCTGCTTCCTGGTTGCCCCTGGATCCTGTGCATTTTTGGAACCTGGATGGCCATGTGCTGCTGGGGGCTGGGTTCTGCCTGCTTCCTGGTTGTCCCTGGATCCCGTGCATTTTTGGAACCTGGATCGCCAGTCTTCCTTTTGGTTCTGTTAGCAACCTGATAGCGCTCCCATAAATGCCTTTGAGTTTACCAAAGTTCATTTGTTTTGCTTGCAACCCGAGCCCTGATTGATACACCCTGTGGCAAATAAAGATTAGTTTCATTCCCCAGGAAGGGGATTTTAAGGCCAGGCACTTATGTGCCGTGACAGCCACCGTTCTCCCGGCTCTACGATTCAATGAATTCCTCCGTACGGCTCTTAGGACTTCATGGAAACAGCTTCAGTCTCCAAGGGTTCAGAACATGTGATGATGTCCTGAGAGACTTGTTTGAAATGTTTCCATATCATTTTGGCTGCAAGGTCACCCGCCTTAATTCGTCATTTTTATTATTAGGAAAAGCAACAGCTGGCTGGCCAATTTAGCATCATTGAGGTTCCATCTTAGTTCCCCGATATAAGACACTGCTGTTCCCACTGCAACCCCGCAGAGCAAGCTCTGTCACCCCGAGTTACAGATGAGAAAACTGAGGCCCTGGGTGGTAAGACTCGCTCTGCTTCAAGCCTTGAAGGGGAAGAATCCAGATTCAAACCCAGGCCTGTCCATGTCTGCTCTCTGCTCTTGCTGCATTGCTTCAGATAATAAGCAGCAGTTTCACAAATTACTGAAACCATCTTAATGGAAATCAGTCACAGGTGACTTAGAGGTAGTACTTGTCTATTAAAATTCCTAGCAAACAAATAAAATAAAACTGTTGGGTGGGGACTATGTGATTTTTACTTAAATGTTGAATGGCAGTAATTTCCACTTTTGCTTCAAAACATTCTGAGTGCTTCCACTTATGAACTGACAGTCTCACAGTGCCTGGAGGAAGGTTGTTAACCCAATTTACAGATTGGGAAACTGAGGTCTGGGCAAGGAGCTGCTCGCTCCTCTCCAAGATGTCGATGTCCCTCTCAGGCTGATGAGGCAAACGGGCCATTACACCGATGCTGCACTTTCCTAGGGAAGCGGACGCTGTGGGCGACCCCGACCCCTCCCACCCCACTGGGGACAAAGAGGTCTGTTGCCTTTGGGTCTCCTGAGGTTCAAGGCTCTCATCAGTTAGCCTCTGTCCACTCACCAGTGACAGGACCAAACAGTGCTTGTTTAAAGTGCCAGGTGAATTGGCACCAGCTTTGTAGGGAGCTCCCAGAACACAGCATGGAAGGGCAGGAGGTGACCTCAGTGGCTGGGAGTGTGCGCTTGCTAGCTAAGCTCAGGGGGCTGGCTCCTCCTCATTGGAGGTTTGCTTGAATAGACCTCCAGGCCAGTGTGGCACTGTTTGCAGTTGCTGTAAGCAGCCCCCTATGCTGACCAGACATTCCCACCCCGGGTCATCATAACTGCCAGCTCAGCCCCAGCCCCACTTATCACAGTAGAGAAACTGCTGTGATTACAGGAGCTGCTAACAGGTCATCACGATGCCTCAAAGGACATTTCTTCAGCTGGACAAGTCCGCTAGACAAGTCTCCCTGGCAACACCGACTTGGTTTAAGTTCACAAGAACGGGCCGAAAAGGAAAGCTTAAGGCGGAGAGAAAGACTCACAGAGTCTTAGTGCAGGTCCATACACACAGGACAGGGAGTGGGGACCCAGACCCTGCCCTTAGAAAGTGACAGTTTATCAGGGTAACTGATCACTGCACTTAAAAGTGTGGTGCAGAGGACTGGATGAATGAATATAAAGTCCTAAGATATATAAAAAATACATAATTATTTGTTACAATAATTATTAGTTATTATAATTACTAAATATAATTATAATAAATATTATGTAATGAATTATATATAATAAAAACAGTGATACATTTATTTTTAGAGCAATTTTCGGTTTACAGAAAAATTGAGCAGAAAGTACGGAGTTCTTGTATACTTCCCTTCCCCCTCACCTCCAACCCTCCTCTGCCCTTTCCCCTATTATCAACATCTTGCATTGGTGTGGTATATTTGTGACAATTGATGAACCAGCACTGATACATTATTATTAACTAAAGTCCACAGCTTACATTATAGTTCAAACTATGCTTTGTACATTCTATGGGTCTGGACAAATGTATAATGACATGTATCCATTATTACAGTATTGTACAGAGTATTTTCACTGCTCTAAAAATCCCCTGTCCTCCTTCTATTCATCCCTCCCTCTCTCCAACCCCAGGCAACCCCTGATCTTTTCACTTCCTTTTCTCCACAGTTTCACCTTTTCCAGGATGTCATATAGTTGGAATCATACAGTATGTAGCCTTTTCGCACTGGCTTCTTTCACTTAGTACTATGCATTCAAGGTTCTTCCTTATCTTTTCACGGCTTGGTAGCTCATTTATTTTTGGTGCTGAATAATATTCCATTGTCTGGTTGTACCACAGTTTATTGATCTATTCACCGACTTAAGGACGTAGAGGGTGCTTCCAAGTTTTGGCAATTATGCTATGAACAACTGCGTGCAAGTTTTTGTTTCCACGTGAGTTTTCAACTTATTTGGGTAAACACCTAGGAGCGTGACTGCTGGATCATATGCTGCCAAACTGTCCTCCAAGGTGACTGCAGCATTTTACTTTCCCTCCAGTGACGAAAGAGAGTTCCTGTCGCTCCACATCCTCACCAGCTGTTGGTATTGGTGTTTCGGATTTTGGCCGTTCCAGTAGATGTATAGTGGTATCTCATTGTTTTAATTTGCAATTCCCTACTGATATATGATGTTGAGCATCTTTATATGCTAGTTAACCATTTATAAATCTTCTTCGGTGAGATAACTATTCAGATCTTCTGCCCATTTTCAATTGGGTTGTTGTTTTCTTATTGCTGAGTTTTCGGAGTTACTTGTATACTTTGGTTATCAGTCCTTTATCAGATACATGTTTTGCAAATATTTTCTCACCATCTGTGGCTTGTCTTTTCATTCTTTTTTTTTTTTTTTTTTAAATAGAAAGTCTTTATTTATTTATTTATTTATTTATGGCTGTGTTGGGTCTTCGTTTCTGTGCGAGGGCTTTCTCTAGTTGTGGCAAGTGGGGGCCATCTCTTCATCGCGGTGCGCAGGCTTCTCACTATCACAGCCTCTCTTGTTGCGGAGCACAGGCTCCAGACGCGCAGGCTCAGTAATTGTGGCTCACGGGCCCAGTTGCTCCGTGGTATGTGGGATCTTCCCAGACCAGGGCTCGAACCCGTGTGCCCTGCATTGGCAGGCAGATTCTCAACCACTGCGCCACCAGGGAAGCCCGTCTTTTCATTCTTTTAACAACATCTTTCACACAGCACAAGTTTTAAATTTTAATGAAGTACAACTTATTAGTTTTTTCTTTCATGGTGTCATATCTTTGGTGTCATGTCGAAAAAGTTATTGCCAAATCCAAGGTCATCTAGATTTTCTCCTATGTTAGCTTCCAGGAGTTTTATAGTTTTTGGTTTTACATTTAGGTCTATGATCCATTTCAAGTTAATTTTTGTGAAGGGTGTAAGGTTGTGTCTAGTTTTGTTTGTTTGTTTGTTTGTTTTAACATGGATGTCCGGTTGTTCCAGCACTGTTTGTTGAAAAGAATATCCTTTCTCCATTGAATTGCCTTTGCTCCTTTGTCTGAGATCAGCTAACTATATTTACATGGGTCTATTTTCATGCTTTCTATCCTGTTCCACTTATTTGTCCATTCTCTCACCAATACCATGCTGTCTCGATAACTGTAGCTCTAGAGTAAATCTTGAAGTTGAGTGATGTCAGTCCTGAGACTTTGTTTTCCTTCATCAATTGTGTTGGTTATTCTGCGTGTTTTGCCTTTCCATGTAAACTTTAGAATCAATTTGTCAACACTGACAAAATAACTGCTGGTGTTTTTTTTAATGGAACTACAATGACTCTACAGATCAAGTTGGGAAGAACTGACATCTTGACAATATCATGTCTTCCTATCCATGAACATGGAATATCTCTCCGTCTATTTAGATCTTCTTTGAATTTTCTTAATCAGAATTTTGTTGTTTTCCTGACTTAGATCTTGTACATTTTTGTTAGATCTATACCTAAGTATTTCATTTTTTTGTTGCTAATAAGATATATTTTTTTCTTAATAATATATATTTTAATATTACTCATGGAATAGTCTTTGAACACATGAGGTTGAATTCTGGCTCTGCCTTTTCTCAGCTGCTCAGCTTCTGGCAAGCCCTGTCATTTTCTGGCCCTTTGCTTTTTCTTCTCTGAAGAATGACCCTGGCTTTATTCACAGATCTCCTTCTAGACTTCCTGGATCTTCGTGGAAGTGGGACACCTGCATGGTTTGCCTTTGGGGCAAGTCTTGCGGCCCTCCAGGGAGCCCTACAGTGTGAGGCCGTGGCTCCCTCCAAGCTGACCGAGTCTGTGGTCAGTGCTGTCACTAAGGATGCCTGTGTGGTCATGGGTGGTGTTTGGGAGACTATTTAGAAGGCAGTACAGAGGTACCTAGCCTCTCTCACAAGGTGAGAGAACTGGCCACAATTCCACTTTTGGGTTTGGGCTCATGGACAAGTACATTCTGGAGAGAAGTGAAATTAGAGTTTATAGTGGTGGGAAAAAAAGGTCTTATCTAGAACAGGAGGTGAGCCTGGGTCTTATTGGCCCTCCTGCGTCCCTTCTCCTTGCCATGATGTAGTCTCACCAGGCCATGCTCTTTTTTTTCATATTCTTTCCTCCCATGTGGCTAGTATAGTAATACATTGATGGATTTCCCACCCTTGGGTTCCTGGCAGGCCCTGAGCATGGGCTGGGTAGTGGTGGTATCTTAGTCAGGCCTCGTGGGACAGGGAGCTGACTCTTTTCCATGTCCTTGTCTATTTGCACCCATGCTAGAGAGGCACAATGCAATGTGATGGCCTAGGGAAAAGGGGCTGAGGGGCTGGCTGCCCTTGATCTGTTTCTAATCTGGGATTTAGCCCCAAGGGACAAAGGGCCTGCTTGGCACCCTTGTAAACTAGTCCTAACCCTTGGCAGGGTGAGCTGGTCATTTCTGTGCCTGAATGTTCCCAAGGTCCTATGGGTTAACAGTGGTTGGCTGGCTGGTCTTGAGTTCAGCCCTTCAGGGATCTGGCCATTCCACTTTTCCACATGACACACAACTCTCATATTTATGATTCTTCATCTAAAAGTGGCAAAATAGAAAAAGTATAGAAGAGGTAAGATGGAGCAAGTCTAAAGTTTACGCATACGATGAAAACATCTTTTATTCTCTTAGCAGATGATCTGAGAGTCCTTCATAGGGAGACACTTAGTCTTTGGGAGAAAATTCCTGGGTGAACTTGTTTAGGGTCATAGTTGGGACACCCAGAAACCTGACTATTGGCAGAACTGGTCTGCACTAGAGAAGAACAATTTTTTCCAAGTGGGAGGAGATACTTAAAGAGGAAGTGGGGACAGCGGAGTGGAGGTGGTCAGAGGTAGATGGCTCTGAGGTAAACTGCAGTGTGGTCTGCAAACGTACAGGACACACTGTGGGGAAAGCAGTGTCGAGCCCCACTTTGCTCTTAGGGACATGCGAGGTCAGAAGAGAGAGCATGTGTGGTCAGGGCATGAGGAATTGCATCCAGGAACTCACAGAAACAGTGAGAAGGCTCTGGACCAGCGTGGGCCATGAGGTTGGGGCTTGGTGAGTGGAGTCAGCTCTCTGAGGGTCCTGGGGACCTAGTGGGCGGCAGGGTTCCTCTTTATTATAGTGGAGAAGCCACCACAGGAACTGGTGGCTGTGATACAAAACACTAAGTCCTGGATGGAGGAACTACCTGCTGGGCCAGGTAAGGCATTCTGTCCCTCACAGAACCAACTGAGCCAGGAGAGCACTCGGGGACACAGGTGGGGTGGAGTCTTGAGGGTGGGGTGCCTGGGCAGCCATGCCCAGGGTCAGTTATGGGCTGAATGTTTGTGCCTCCCACATTCGTATGTCGAAGCCCTAACCCTGAATGTGATGGCATTAGAAGGTGGGGCCTTTGGGAAGGGATTAGAGTTAGGTGAGGTCATGAGGATGGGACCCCTGTGATGGGATGGGTGTGCTTATAAGAAGAGGAAGAGACACCAGAGCTCTCTCTCTTTGCCATGTGAGGACACAGGGAGAACATGGCGTATGCCAGCCAGGAAGAGGGCTTTTGCCGGGAACTGAATCTGCCAGCACCTTGACCTTGGATTTCCAGCCTCCAGAATGGTGAGAAATCAATGTCTGTTGTTTAGGCCACCCCGTCTGTGATGAATTGTTATGGTGACCTGAGCTGATGAACACAGGGTCTGATTCTAGGGAAGGAGGGTAGGATGATGTCTTCATCTGGTTCCGTCCACATCTGATCCAAACTGTCCGTTTGGAGAAAGAAGGACTGAGACTCATCGAATGCAAAGTTCTTCACACAGCAGACTAACATTTAAGACTTTCTGAGTCACAACATCTTAGTTAAAAGATGCGTTGCGTGCCAGTGTCAGCACATCGGAGACCACTGACCGGTACCATCAGATTAACTGGTGTGGGAGCAACGTTCCCTTGAAATTCGTTAATTTAACTTGGGTTCAACTTCGTTCGCTTGTTTTTTTCTAAGAGAGAACTATAAACGCTCCTCTCACCTGCTTTTGAACCGTGTCTTGGAGATGACAGCTCTCAGCAGTGATTGCCCTAGCTCCTGGCCTCCTGGCCTCCTGGCCTCCGTTCAGCCAGGTTCCCGCTCCTCTGCTCTTCCCTCCACTTGTGCAGGGTCCTGCCTGTCGGAAGGTTTCTGGGCAGAGGGCTGGCTCTTGCTTACACATTAGAGCCTGTTCTCCTAATTCCTCTGCTCTTTTCAGAGAGCAAAGAAACCACTTTGATTAGAGATTTAACTTCCCAAAGTATTGAAAACAGTTAAAGGCAACAGACTTTGGCAGAAGAATGCAACGGTCTCAGCTTTTTATGCTTAATTTATAAAAATAAATGACAGTCCTGAAAAGGTATATGGATTTGATCCTCTTGGGCAGCTGAGGCACGAGGGTGTACCTTTAAGAGAGACCATTGCTCGGCGTGCTTTCACTGCTGGGCCCCACTGCGAAACCTGTGGCTGAACAATGACAATTTTATTAAAGTCATTACTGGCATACTTTGAGAAATGATTGCTGGACAACTCACATGCTTCAGAATTCAAACCAAAACGCCTCCAGAGGCAGCAGCTTGGTCTCTGGCAAGCGTAGAAATGCGTGTGCATGTGCATCGCGGAGGATAGTTGGGGTCTGGGCGTCCTGTATTCTAACCTCGTCATCTGGGACTGCCCCTTAGTGTCGCAGGCTGGCCGGGAGTGCCAGGCGTTTGCTGTAGGCGGCCTGTTTCAGCTAGGCTGGAACAGCTCCTTGCGATCCCGGGGCCCGTCATGTGGAGACGGAGACATTGCCCAGAGCAGTCGCTTGGGTAGGGGAGTTCAAAAAGCAGGTGAGCTGCACGGGGCTTCGAGGTCCTGCCTCCCGTTTGGGGCTGGGAAGAGGCTGAAGTGACCCCATGCGAGAGGGAAGGAGGGAGGAAAGCCGCCTGCAACCTGCGGGCCGCGTAGGAAATAATATGGGTACTTTGAGGCCCAGCACAGGCCATTGCCTTCCCTCTGAGCAGAAAAGGAGTCCCAGGGTTTTAGAGCTGGAAGGCGCCTGCTTTTAGGTCCAGGCACCGTCCTGAAGGGATTCCAAAGAGTCAGAAAAGGGGAGCAGTGAGAAGGGCCTCCCGGTGCCTGGCAGGCACACAGAGGGGCTCTGTCCTGCGACCCCTCCACCCGCTGGGCCCTCATGGTTGTCAAAACACAGGAGCATTCCTCAGCTAACACAGCACACAAAGGCGAGCCCTGGGCCTGGAGCAAGTCGCTCGCACATGTTATTAGTCCAGGCAAAGCCGTAAATCCCCCCCCGCCCCGGAACGCTGCTCTGCCCCACCTCTCTGCCCCTCCAACGGCCCAACCTGAGCTATAACCATCTTGCAAGTCCAAGGCAGGCCCATTTTCCTTCCTTTGTAGAGTGAACTTCTCAGTTCACTGCAGTATTAATTGTTCATTGTGGAAATTTTGCTAAGAATTGAAGTCAAAAAACAGACATTTAAAAAATCATGGGGACTCCCCTGGTGGCACAGTGGTTAAGAATCCGCCTGCCAATGCAGGGAACATGGGTTCGAGCCCTGGTCTGGGAAGATCCCACATGCCGCGGAGCAACGAAGCCCGTGAGCCACAACTACTGAGCCCGCGTGCTGCAACTACTGAGCCTGCTCACCACAACTACTGAAGCCCACATGCCTAGAGCCCGTGCTCCACAATAAGAGAAGCCACTGCAATGAGAAGCCCACACACTGCAATGAAGAGTAGCCCCTGCTCGCCACAACTAGAGAAAGCCTGCGTGCAGCAACAAAGACCCAATGCAGCCAAAAAAAAAAAAAAATCATATATAATACCTATATTCACAAGCAAATATTGAATACATGTATATGATGTATATATGTATAAATCTGTACATATATATCAAATGTATATGTATTTGAGTGGGGTGGGTTAGTATTTTGTCAACCCTTTATTGTGAAACACAACACACAATTCAGTTTAAGCAACAGTTATCACGTGACTGCCCTGCCTGTGGGACCACCACCCTGATTTGGGGGTCCCCAAGCCTCTTGCTTTTCTTTGTAGCTTACTATCTAAATATGTATCCCTAGCAGTTCAGTTTAGCTTATTTCTGAACCATATGTGAATAAACCCTCCCATTGGTATACCTGTGTTTCTGGGGTCTTTTGCTCTGTTTTCTTTTGTGGATGAATGTACCACGTCATTCACGTGGTTCACACATCTTCACGGCTGCAGCGTATGCCTTGGCACAGATATGCCACTTTTTATTTACCCATTTTACGTGGGCATTCGGGTTCTTTCCAGCACTGAACTTTTAGAAGCAACTCTACTATGGTTGGAGATCAGAGTTCCAGTGACCCATGTGCCTGGAATTTTTGGTCTCAGCTGTGTGTGCCTTTGATGAGGAGGGTTGTGTCATAAGGTATCCAAAGAAGGCGATGAAAACTGCTTTTCAGACGGTTGCACCAGCATTCTGGGGGGTGTTCCATATCCTCCCAACAAGTGCTGTTGTCAGACACCCAGTAGGTTTCTACGAGGATCTCACTATTTTGTGCCCAGAAACACCTGTCAGGTGGCGGACACTGAGTAATGTTTGTAGAGTGACTGTTAAAAAAAGAAGTTGGACCAGATGATCTTTAACTTCTCTCACAGCTCTATTTATTGTGAATGTAATTAGATATGCAATTACTTATCTAACTCTTATATGAGTATATATCTTACATAATTATAGTATAGCTATACATTAGTAACTGAACTGTACGTACCATATTTAACTACATATAGTACTATTTGTTAATTAATTATATATTCGTTATTTGTCAATTATACATATTGGCAATATAATTAGTTATTTTAGGTAACTAAAGTATTTTAGTTAGTATGGACAATTTATTTTAACCCTCTGTGTGCTGTTTTTCATTTGTAAAGTGGAATAATAACCCTTGCCGTGTAAAGTTGTTCTAAGAATTGAATGAGCAACCAGACAGGTTTCTGGTACACAGTAGAATTTTAACAAATGTTCATTTCCTTCCTCCTTTCCTTAAATAGTAATTGCAGATACCACTGAAATGTCTGCTTATCCGAGTTTTCTGATTATTGAAGTTTAGATAAGGGCATTCCTCTTATCATTCATGTGCTCCAAGCCACCATAATCTGGGGGATTGAATAATCTAATTAAAATACTCTTTTTATTTAAAAAAAACTATATTAATCCCTCTATTCTTCCATTTTCAAAATCATTTTTCTTTTATGTGTCTTACCAAATAACCCATAAGTCATCAGTCCTTTCTTAGAGTGAACATTTGGAGAGGCTGATTTTTAAAATGTGTGAACATTCCAGGATCATGACACCCAAGAATTCTTAATAGCCAGGACTGCAGACCCCTGGCGTGCGGATTTCCTGAGCAGTACTGCAGGCCTGCAGGCCAGATGGAAAGAGCTGAATTTTGCTTTTTATACATCATCTTAAAATGCTTAAAGATTAGCTGGCTTTGCTTGATTCTAATCCCATTTTAAACAGAGCTATTATGACCTGAAATATTTTTAAGACAAATGATATAATTATTTACTTCTATTTTTGATATATAATTTTGAGCAGTTAAATATGACCTTTTTGGAATCTTATTTAAAAAGATGGACTGGTTTATATTAGATACAAGTAGAAAATTCAACTTTTTCCAAGAGCAACACATAAATTTTTTTAGTCATATTTTACTCATATTAAACATGTGGTTATTGCATTACTAAAAAATATCAAAATAATTTATGACTTTTAGAAAATCCACAATGTTGGTCCTAATTAAATAAAAAGGGTGAGGGTTGGTGGATGAAGTGTTTTTTTATAGTTATTTTTCTTTGTATATTTTTAGTGTGTATTATTATAGAAAACTTGCAAATAGAAAAGCAAAACTTGGTCCTTGAGTCTTAGAATACTATTTTATTTCTCATTTCAAATTTTGAAGATTTTTGGCATCAACGTAGTTTTGTTTTGAAACTAAATCATTTAAAAATAAAGTCATCCATATTTTTAATGAGCCATTTCAAAGAACTGATCAATTAATATAACTCTCTGCTTCTCCGCTTATTTTTTCTTTCTCCTACAGTGGAATTAGTATTTGGAAAAATGGAAAGATGGTCCTGGCAGGCTGAGAGAAGCAGTATTTTGGAGGAGCTGTGCCCAAGGCCATCCAATTCTGGAGCATGTGGCTGGGGAAGCGGCAGCCCTGGTGGAAGTCCTAAAGACCTGGTTAACGCAGGTGCAGCACCAGATGTCTCCCACCAGGCAGATCAGAAACCCAGTGGGCATCTGTACCAGGTGAGGACACACCACCAACTGTCAGTTCTCATTTGAACCGTCGGTGGACACTCGAATCTGCTGGATGCCTGGGACACCAGCCCCACTTTGGCCGATGCCTGCTTTTCTGGTCAGTCCTCTGCTGCCTCTTACTCCATCGCCCCAGGCTGGTCCCCCACCATGACTGTCCTCACTCCTCACACTCACCCGGGATCATCTCATCAACTCTCAAAGTTGCATCCCTCCCCTACCCATCATGTGCGACCCAAAGTTTACTTCCGGCCCAGTCTCTTTACTGAATCCGAATCCCTGAGGTATCTTCACGTTTCCTGGCTACCTCGTTGGACAAACTACGTACCCTTGCTCCGTATGTGCACACTGCTCACACAGTCTGTATTCATTTTAGGCAATACTCCACGCAGCAGTCTAGGCTAGACTAATTAGTCTTGTTTGTCTACTTGGACTCTGTCATCAACTTATCCAATTAGTCACTAGTTTTGTTCTGTTGATTTTATTTCCTAGATCCTCCTCAAAACCATCCACTCTTCTCCATCCCAATCCTGTGCCTTAGCTCAGACTATTCTCATTATGTCTTACTTCTTATTTAAAAGAACTGCTTAACTGGGTTTTCTCCCTCTTACCCTAATTCACAATGGATAATTCAACCAGAGATCCTCCTAAAACACAAATCCAACCCTCTTTCCTCTAATTAAAATGGTTCAGTGGCACTCTGTCTCATTTAAGAAAAGCCCACACTTCTTAACATGATGACTAAAGAAAATGCCCTGGTCAGACTTGGGCCTTTCCCGTCTGGGCAGGAGCTGGTCTCTGATGCTGAATTTCGCAGACCTGGGTTAACGAACCTGGTACCTGCCTGCACGTCTGGGCTCTGAGTGTCGGAATTCACACAGCTGACTTTCTCATGAAAGAGCCGTTGAGCTGAGTTCACGGGCACATTCTCTGCCCATATGGAATTTTGTACTAAGAAGTTCAATGATATTTCTTGTAAAACCATGGTGGAATGTATTGCTTACTACAAGTAGTAATAAATCCCTGGGTGAGTTCCATTCCAGGAAATATTTAGTCTCTATAATTGGAGACATCTGTTTTCTGTTGTCAAAAATTTAAATCTGCGTAACCTGGGGTCTACTTTGGCATTAAGGCCCAGGAAACTTGGAACCAGATATATTAGCCAAGAATTGCAAATTGCTTAGCTCTGCTATCAGAGTCTATGGATGCCTTTTGCTTCCTTTAAATGGATTCTTTTCCTTAACCCCTGGAAGACATTCCTGACTTGTTTGTTCTCGAAAAACCTAAAAGACTTCTTGGGGTGGGAGGACTCAGTCAGAACTCCATCAACGCTCAACATGATGGCTTTTATATCTTGGGTATTACCTTCTAGCCTTTACCCACATGTTTTTACAAAGTTACAGTTTTTACTTAACATGAGAAAAATCAATAAATTCTGTCCATTTCATTGTCTCTCTGGAGCTTCTCTGTTTCCATTATTTCCATCTTCTTTAGACTCCATACTTTCTGGCCAGGATAACTGCAATCTTCTTTTCGTACCTTTGCATCCAGATTTTCTCCTATCAATCCAGCTTCCAAATTACCAGCTGAGCAATCTTTCTAAAATCCATGTGGTGGGTCAGCTGTCTCCTTAGCAAGGTTTTTTACTCATGCCTATATGTATGCCTGTTTGCACGTTACTTACTTAGGGAAGAGGACTGTTAACGTTAAGCCTGGAATTTGCTCATGGAGGTGATGATAGTATTCAAAGATTCAAATATTTCCAAAGATTCTAGAAACCTCCTGGAAGAGACGAGTTAGGGACTCCAATCCCTTCTCTCTGAGAGTCTGTGTATAACAGGATTTTAAGGGAAACTTTCCCTATTGCCTTGGCATCCAGCTAGAGACAGATCCCCAGAGGCTGAACACAGTAGATAAAACACTGTGTATTGTGTGACCTGTTTTAAGAGTCTTAGCTCACCATCTTCTTCCAGGATAGATAGGAAAGTCAGGAGAAATTATTTTGGAGAGAATTATTGGTGTGTTGTACATTTTGTCTCCCACCACGGAAAAAATGGGGGTATTTCTTCACTCTTCCAAACTGCCAGCTGTGTGAGGGGTAGGTAGCTCAAGTCACTGGGAGAGCTGAACGGGTGACCCCAGGAATCGAGAGCAATTAAGATTTCATACCTGATCTAAACACCTGGAAACATCTAAAGGTGAGAGATTGGCTGGAGCATTAAAGAGAAGACTGTAGTTGGAGAACGGCACATTCCCATGGATGGCGGGGTGAAGGTGTGTTTCCGTGGGTGAGATGTAGAGTCAGGGTTGATCATTTTGACAGGGAGCTGACCAAAGAGGGTGGATATTTACCTGCTTTTCTCTTTCTGGGCACCAGGGAGGTTGCACTGCCCCCATACCATTGAGGTTGGATGTGGCCAAGTGACTTGCTTTGGCTATTAAATCGTGAGCATAAATAATGTGGGTCACTTCCAGGTAGAAGTTTTAAGGGCCAGTGGACAATTTGCCTCTTTCTCTGTTGTGATGGCTGTCAAGGAGTTGTTGTTGGCTGCTCTTTCAGCCTGGGACCTGGCCTGTGGAAGACACAGAACAAAGCCCCCAGGCAACCCGCAAGTGTCAAGGAGCAAGCAGGAACAAGAAAACCACGGAGATGTTGGGGTTTGTTATGCAGCTAACCTAGCCCATCCTGACTGATAAAGTCTCTACAGAGTCAAGGTGGCTGCACAGAGCAAACATGTGAATATGGACGGCCTGGAGCCAGAGGCGAGATCATGTCCCATCTCAGGAAATAGCTGGTTAGCACCCCTTGTGGTGGAGGGTTCCGAGGAATCCACAAAAATCCCTCTTGAGAGATGACACACGGCCATCATCATGGTCAAAGGGCCCAAGCCTCAACTGGGTCACTAAGTAAGACCTTTCAATCTTTGTCTCTTCTCCTCCACTAACTCCTCCATGGAGACACCTGAGGCAAGAGTGAGAAACAGGGCTTCCCTGGTGGCGCAGTGGTTGAGAATCTGCCTGCCAATGCAGGGGACACGGGTTCGAGCCCTGGTCTGGGAAGATCCCACATGCTGCAGAGCAACTAGGCCCGTGAGCCACAACTACTGAGCCTGCGCGTCTGGAGCCTGTGCTCCGCAACAAGAGAGGCCACGATAGTGAGAGGCCCGCGCACCGCGATGAAGAGTAGCCCCTGCTTGCTGCAACTAGAGAAAGACCTTGCACAGAAACGAAGACCCAACACAGCCAAAAATAAATAAATAAATAAAAGAGTGAGAAACAGGGGAGAAAGAGGAGAAGGGCAAGGTGGGTGTCTTAGTTTGCTTGGGCTGCCATGACTATATACCACAGACCAGGTGGCTTAGACAACAATTCTCTCACAGTCCTGGAGGCAAGTCTAAGACCAAAGTGCTGGCAGTGTTGGTTCCTCCTGAGACCTCTCTCCTTGGCTTGTAGATGGCCGTCTTCTTGCTGTATCTTCACACGGTCTTTCCTCTGTGGGTAGAGAGAGCCCTGGTGTCTCTTCTTCGTCTAATAATGACAACAGTCCTACTGGGTCAAGGCCCATCTTTATGGTCTCATTTAACATTGATTGCCTCTCTAAAGGCCCTATATCCAAATACAGTCACATGGAGGGTTAGGGCTTCCGTCTGTGAATGTTCATTCCGTAACAGTGGGTACAAAGGCAAGACGTTGACCCTGTCCCCTTTCTCAAGCCAAATTCAGACCAAGCTGGAGAGAACACAGCCTGAGAGGAGACCAGACTGGACTTTTTAAATACCTGCTTGGACCTACTGAATACAATTTATTATACGAATTGACTACAGAAGATTTGGAAACCAAACGAGATGAACCACACGCCCTTAATCAAGCTCAGCTGGTGTCAAACATGAAGCTGAGACAGAGTCCAGGACCAGAGTGGTACCTGGTGAGGGAAGTGGCAGCCTCCAGAGCCATCTAGCCATCTTGCCTGTGCTCTGGGAAGGGGCAGTCTGAGTGACTGTGCCAACCAGGAACCTAGGAGCCCAGTGTACTTCTGATGAGCAGCTGCCTTGGCCGAATATCCCTGGTGGACCATCACCTGTCCTCCCACTTGAAAGAATTCCTGAAGCCGGGAAGTGTCTGCACTGGCTCGAGTGGCTTTGGCCTCAGCTGGAGGCTTGGCCTCAGCCACATGGTCTTGAATACGACAGAGAGTAATGGGCCAATGCTCAGAGTGGGGGGCACACGGTGGATTGAGGATCATCTCAGGTAGAGGCCACAGTGCGATGCATCATAATCAGGTGCTGAAAACACTTTCTTTGGTAATTTCTTTATTCTCGGATGCTATGTATAGTTGGGGAAAAGGATGAGTAGCTAGAAGATGACAAGGAAATAAGGTAAGTGCTACTCTGCAGGTGCCTAGAAACATCTACAACAGCTTAGAGGAGGAACTGGCCAGCTCTCCCTGGCAGTGGGAACTGGCATCAGGGATGTTAGGAACCAGCCAAGAAGGAACTAAGGAAGGCTTTCCCTACACGGCATGGGCTGGAATAGTGTCCTACATACATAGTACATGTAGGACACTCAGGGGACAATTGAAGAGAGTGAGCCTGGACACATACTGGTGCCAGGTTATGATGAGCCTCAAACTCTAGGATAAAGGGAGGTTAGGTCTGACATAAATACACTACCATGTGTAAAATAGATAGCTAGTGGGAACTCGCTGTATAGTACGGGGAGCTCAGCTCCGTGTTCTATGATGACCTAGATGGGTGGGATGGAGGGGGAGGGAGGTCCAAGAGGGAGGGCATATATGTATATGTGTAGCTGATTCACTTCATTGTACAGTAGAAACTAACACAACATTGTAAAGCAATTATACTCCTATAAAAAGAAAAGACTTTGGACAATGAGGAAAAGGTTGTCAGCAGGGAATTCCATGGTCAGCTGGGTTTGGGCTATCACCTCATGAGTGTAAGGTCATGCAGATCAAGTGACTATGAGCCAGTGCACTGAGGAGAGACAGGGTTTTGAGTAGCCAGTCAAATTGTGGTAGACCTCACGCATCAAGGCAGCAACCATTGAAAAATGTTTGTAAGGCGGAAGAGCCCGCCAGTCCAAACGGCCTTTGACATCCCTTTGAGGGATCTGACCCAGGATGGTGGACTGAGCACCCACCTTCACCACCTGTCTCCCTCTGTCTCTTTAAGAGGGGGTGAGGGAAAGAGGAGACCAGATGGGGGTGGGTTACCATCAATGGGGAAACTCTAGTACATTTCCGGAAGATGGAAACTGCTGAAGGAGTGCTGCCTGGTGCAGTGGGGTGGAGGAATCCAGCTCGGGCTGAGACCAGGGTGGTTGCAGCAGGAAGGTGAAGGTGCTGACCCGACAAGCAGAGCCCTAGAGAAGCAGAGGAGTGGGAGGCAGGAAGACGACCGCTCAAGGAGGGGAGCTGATGCAGGCCCAGGGGCAGAAGGGTGGATGTGGCCCCTTCTCCTACCAGGTGCGTACCCCCTCGACACTGGCCAGTCAAAGGATCATTTTCTAAGTAAACTGAACACCTTCTGTGCAGAGCTGGAGCAGCTGCTATGGAGATTGACATTCTAAAGCAAAGCCCTGCTCATTTTGGTATTTACTTAACCCTCTAAGTCACTCCACCTAAAGTGGACTTGCCAGTTGACAAGTGCAGCTCACATACACGGGGTTTCTGAGTCTCTCTGGTTCTTAGATGTGAACAGACCCTTGAGGAAAATCTGAAGCATGAATCTGATAGACAATATGAACAGAGGTTATTCACAGAAAGAGAAAAGAATTACCAACAACCACAGAGCCTCCCAGGACTGCATCCATAAGGCAAAGGCAGGATGCTATAGAAAAGGAAAAAACAGAGAATAAGAAATATTCCTGGAAATTAAAAATAATATGTTGCCAAAGAATATAATTCAATAAAAGTGTGGCAGATAAAGTCAAGGAATATTTTGGCAAGTAGAACACAAAATTAATTAATCTATTCCCTTGTCCATCACCATCATTACCACCACCACCATCATCACCACCATCACCTCTACCACCATCATCACCACGATCACCACCATCATCACCATCATCACCACCACCACCATTACTGCCACCATTACCTCCACCACTATCACCACCATTATCATCACTATCATCACCACCACTACCAACTATAACACCTATTTATTGGACATTTACTATGTTCCAAGGACCGTTTCCAGTACTTCTCATGTTTTAACTTATTTAAAGCCCATTAACACTCTATGCTGAAATTTCAGAACACCAGGAATGAAGAAAAACTGGTAAAATCTTCCAGAAAAATAAAAACAGTGACATAAATAAACAAGAATATTACTGGCATCAGACTTTTCAATATCAGTTTTGAATGTTAGAAGGCAGTGAATAATGCTTTCAAAATTCTGAGGAAAATTCATTTCAAATTTTATACCAAGAGAAGCCATCAGTCAAATGTGAGGGTAGAATAAAACCTTTTAAATATTTAAGGACTCAATACTTTTTCTGGAAGCCCCTTGAAGATACATCCCAAAGTGGCATTAGAGGAGATTGGTTCCAGGAAGTAGGAGCCCAGAAGGAGCAATGGCTCCTGAAAAGTGGTCTCCAGGAACACAGGACACTTGTGGAATAGATCGTGGGCTTGATGGGTTGGAAGAATCTGGAAATAGAATAAAGGCACCCAGGGAAAGATAAAAGAAAGGCAGTTTTACATCAGGTATACAAGATTCTGCATTAAAAAGTCATGAACAAATCCAAATCCAAATGTGGAGTCAATGGGCCTCAAGGGAAAAAACCAAAATGGATTCCAAGTGAAACCAAGTGGGATCCTGTGGGGTCCTCCCAGGTACAAAAGCCCTCCTATATCCCTGGTGTCTTGTCTGTAGAAAAGCTATAGTCTCCCAGGCCTACCCTGAGTCACAAAAGAGCAAGATCAATCAGTTAATGATTAGGACAATAGAGCTCACAGAATCTTTAGTTTCTCCCTGAAGGACATAGATAACAGTGTCTGATGCACATTCCCGAGTTGTTTTGCAGATACTAAAACCCCCACCAGAGGGAAAAAGCTAACTGCAAAAAATGGGAAGAAGACCTAAATAGACATTTCTCCAAAGAAGACATACAGATGGCCAAGAGGCACATGAGAAGCTGCTCAACATCACTAATTATTAGAGAAATGCAAATGAAAACTACAACGAGATATCACCTCACACAGGCTAGAATGGGCATCATCAGAAAATCTATAAACAACAAATGCTGGAGAGGGTGTGGAGAAAAGGGTACCCTCTTGCACTGTTGGTGGGAAAGTAAATTGATACAGCCACTATGGAGAACAGTATGGAGGTTCCTTAAAAAACTAAAAATAGAGTTAGCATATGACCCAGCAATCACACTACTGGGCATATAACCAGAGAAAACCATAATTCAAAAAGACACATGCACCCCAATGTTCACTGCAGCACTATTTACAGTAGCCAGGTCATGGAAGCAACCTAAATGCCCATCGACAGACAAATGGATAAAGAAGATGTGGTACATATATACAATGGAATATTACTCAGCCATAAAAAGGAATGAAATTGGGTCATTCTTAGAGACGTGGATGGACCTAGAGACTGTCACACAGAGTGAAGTAAGTCAGGAAGAGAAAAACAAATATCGTGTATTAATGCATATATGTGGAATCTAGAAACATGGTACAGATGAACCGATTTCCAAGGCAGAAATAGACACAGATGTAGAGAGCAAATGTATGGACAACAACGGGGGAAAGCACGGAGGTGGGGGGGTGGTGGTGGTGGGATGAATTGGGAGATTGGGATTGACATGTATACACTAATATGTATAAAATAGATAACTAATAAGAACCTGCTGTATAAAAAAAAAAAACAAAAACAACTCTTGTCCCCTGATCGGCAATGGGAAGTTGGTTCTTTGGGACTTGAGTCCACCTTTGCCCCTAGAATTGCCAGCTTCCTCAATAAAGCTATCTTTCCTTTTTCCCAACACTTGTCTCTCAGTATTAGATTCTTGAGCTACGAGCAGCAGAACCTGAGTTTGGTAACACAAGAAGTCGAGAGCATCAGAGACTAGAACGTTTTAGCTGTTGCATAGCTGTCAAGCAGGATGTTCTCATGTTGGAATCCTCCTTCCTGGCTCTATGCAGTGCTGTGTTGGAGCCCCTCGTATGACCCTCCAATGCTGGTTGCTAAATATTGGGGAGTTTTTTGAGCCACAATCATTGGCAACAGTTTTGGAAGTATTTATACCACTGAAACTGGCACATGCTACAAATCAAGACCTTTTGTTGGGGGCAGGATAGTGTAAGGATCTGACTTAGCAGCACACCACTGACCCTATGTCTTCCTTTTTTCTTTTTAAATTTATTTACTCCTACTTTTTGATGAAGCATATCTGTAGTTTATTTTAGAGGATGCAAGGGAGGTAAAAATATGGGGTCCTTGCATATAATAATAGATAATTTGGCTGGGTAGAGAATTCTAACTTGAAAAATAATTTTCCTCAGAATTCTGAAGGCATCATTCCATATTCTTCTACTTCCCAGTGTTGCTGTTGAGAATTCTGAAGTGTCTCTGTTTCTTAATCAGTCTCACGTGATCTGTTTTGTTTTTTTTTTAATTTCTCCCTCTTTGGAAGTTTTTAAGGAGCTTCTCTTTTCCTAGTACTCTGAAATTTTACACGCTATGCAATTGTATGCAGTGTTGGTGAGCCTGTAAATCCGGTCATGTGTGTCCTTTAATTCTGGGAATTTTTCCTGCATCATTTATTTGGTATAGTTTCACCAAATAAATAAAACCTTTATTTTCCTTTTCATTATCATTTTCTCCATTTTTTGTCTCTGGAGGTTTAGTTGATTGAATGCTGCTAACTCCCAGATAATCTTCTGGTTTTCTTGTCATTTCCCCACTTCTAATTTCCTTTTTCTTTTCTACCTTCTGTAATTTTCTATCATGCTACACAGTTTTTCACTTCACTATCATATTTTCAATTTCAGAGGGCTCTTTCTTTGTTCTCTGATTACTGTTGAAAAGCACACACCAGGGGCTTTTACTGAGCCCAGAGAAATAGTTGATAAACCCGGGAAGGAAGCATACATGGTATATCTTCTAAGTAAGAGAAATATTGCTTTCAGAGACCACTGAATAAGGAGATTATTCTCTTCCTGCCAAAAGCTGGGATCTCCATGCACCCCTCCTGCCGCTGCAGGTGTCCTGATGCAGGAGCAGGGCTGTGGGTATCTGTGGGGTGTGCTTGGGGGAAGGGGGATTCCCCCTCAGTTGTAGTGTTGCTTGGCTCTGTACGATCACAGCTTGGGAACAGTGACAGCTAAAGCTGGAGAAGTATCTTCAGTGAAAACATAGTCATGTGGGAACTTTGAGTAAATGCAGATTAAAACCAAGAATTCAACAGTAATTAACCCAGAAGTCATTGTAAAGAAAAGAACTAATATTTTGCTAAAACAGAGGGAGTACATAGAAGAAGTATAGGCAGAAGCATAACCAAGTGTCAAGAGGAAATCATGTCTACTATTGAAGCCAGCTAAGTAGGGTTTGGGGTTAACCTCAGAATTGCAACAAGTGTTTTTTTTTTTTTTTTAAGTTTGGGTTATATACATAGTGTTAAACAATATCATGGGTGGTAAACCAATCGATTACACAATTCACAGTGAACTATATCAAGCTTAGCCTAGTTCTTTTTATTTTTTTTTTTAACTTATTTATTTTATTTATTTATTTTTGGCTGTGTTGGGTCTTCGTTGCTGCACACAGGCTTTCTCTAGTTGTGGCGAGCGGGGGCTACTCTTGGTTGCGGTGCGCGAGCTTCTCATTGCAGTGGCTTCTCTTGTTGCAGAGCACGGGCTCTAGGCGCGTGGGCTTCAGTAGTTGTGGCATGCCAGCTCAGTAGTTGTGGTTCGCGGGCTCCAGAGCGCAGGCTCAGTAGTTGTGGCACACAGGCTTAGTTGCTCCATGGCATGTGGATCTTCCCGGACCAGGGCTTGAACCCGTGTCCCCTGCATTGGCAGGCGGATTCTTAACCGCTGCACCACCCGGGAAGCCCTGCATCATGTCTTAATCAGAACATTTGAAAGGGACAGCCATGAGGAATTAACTGCACCAATCATTCTACAACGTGACTTCATCATTTTCAAAGAATTTTTTGTTGTTTTCATAAAGTTGCAATTCATTAACATCTACATTCTTATTGAATTTCTTCTTGCTAAGCCATACACTCTGTGTGTTATATAAATATATAGTCTCACATTAAATATATATGTACTATAAAATCTTCACATTTTTAGGTCATTGTGGCTTCAGAAACCGAGGCCTGCAAGGTCAGGGTGCTTCGTTGCTTGCCTAGGAACACAGTGACTAAAGGCAGACTTCAAAGCAAGACTTCTGATCTTAGGTTCTGGGCAGGGCTCTCTCCTCCTTCCTGCCTCTTTGGTCCACTCAGCTAAGCAGCAGGCTGACAGACCTCCCAGAAGCAGGGTCTCTGCGAGGGATGGAAGGCGGGTAGAAACAGTGCAATCTGCTTCTCCCCTGCACACACGAACAGCAGTAGGATGCGTTAACACAAGATCTCCAGCAACAAAGCCCCTGCTTTGCATTATGGGAGCGGTTCTCTTTTTCTCTTGGAAAAATCCAGGAGGGCAGAGATTATCCATCCCTCAGGTCAGATGATGAGAGACATGCTAATTGTTCCTTTAGCTTTGGGTGGTCTCTGGTACTGGAACTATGTACTCAACACAAACTTCTCCTGTCCCCGGGAGAGAGCCCTAGTGAGTGGACAGAGAAAGAGTCCCAGCCCCGAGCGTGGAGCAGGGCGCCGGCACGGGTGGGCTCTGCTCACCGGCCACTTATGAGGGAGTTGATGGGCTCTGGTCTCACGACAGCGAATGTGGCAGCCACTGAAAGTTAGCCTCGGGGAAGTTTCTTTTCATTGAAATTTATGGGGAAAAATGGAGCAGATGTAAACGACAAAGAATAAAACTAGGGTACAAAGTTTTATTTATAGGGATAAAAATGGTACCAAATGGAAGTGGAGAGAGAAGAAATAAAAACAAAAGTAGAAAAGGAGAAGACGAGGGAAGGTAGGGATGGGGAGAACAGTGAGAGGGGGGAGGTGGGGGAAGAAAAGGGCTTGGAAAATATAGCTTTGCAAGAGAAAAAAGGTGAACAGAGCTGGTCGGGGAAAGAGACCCCTCCGCAAGGAATAAGGGGCCCCCCCAGAACCAGTGCTTCCTTGAGTCTTAGCCACAATCTGGCTGTCAGGGCAGTTTAAAATATGAGGGCATCCGAGCTCAAGATTTTCCTGTAAAATCCGCTGGCTGACAGAAAGAAGCTCAGCATTGGGTTTAAATATTCTTTCTCTGGCACAGGGCTGTAAGAAACTGCAGAGCAGGGAAGTGATACAGATGTTGGCAGATGGAAAATCCACAACTATTATAGTGGAAAATGTACAGAAGTAAAAAAAAAAAAAAAAAAATTTAATATAATGAAATGAGGCTAAGGAAAGCAGAGAGAATGCACCTTCAACCAAAGACACATTTCATAGGTGATTGTGTGTTTTTTTCTACATGGAATTCCATTTATTTGTTTTTGCGTCATCGGCACTATTTGGCCCTATGATATTTGGACATTATCTTTAGTTTCTTTTAATATTTACCCCCCAAAACGAACCAGGAAAGTAGAAACAACTTTTTAAAAGCTAGACACAGCTGTCTGCAGTTGTGACTGTCTCGAGTCCTGTGGAGGGAACGACAGCACACATCCTCTGCCCCTTCCCTGACAGTGGTGGTAGCTAGCGTGGGAGCCCCACACCGGAGCTGCTTTCCTAGCTGCTCCGCACCTGGGCCGGCCCCTTCCTGGTTTGGCCCGGCCCTTCTGGGGCAGGGGTCTGAGTCTGGTCCTGCTCAGACAGGAAGAAGAGAGCCAGATCTGGCCTTTGCCCACACTTTCCTGGGGTCAGACGCCCAGGAGTGCTCCCCCCGTGACCCCCCCGAGGGCAGTATTGAACATCCACGCCCGTTGCCAATGATGCCCTCTGCCTCCCCCCAGGCACCCTCATTCCTTCCTTGATCCAGCCACTACCTACCCTGGGTACCTGGCTCCAGGGACGGAGCGTTGTCAGGTTGAATGATGCACAGCCCCTGGTCTCAAGCGATGCAGAGTCCGACAGGGACAGGCTGCCCAGACACAAAGTAGGAGGAAGTGAAAAGTAGCCTCAAAGGACCATCTCGGGGGAGCATTCATCAAGAGATACACAATTCGGGAGGATGTGTGTCACTCATGAGCTGGAAGCCACAAGCCAGTGGGACAGCGCTATTCTTACGACCCAGTTTGCAGCCCAGGCTAGGCCTTAGTGCAGATGGAGATCTGCTGGTATCTCGGTGGTTTTCAGCCCCTACTGCCCAGCACAGAACTTGGGAGGCCTGAAAGTGCCGATGCCCTGTGCCAGGACGACGACAGCAGAAGCGGCTGGGCCTGTGGCTTGCTCATAAGCGTTTTAAAACCTCCTGGGAAGTTTTCCCATGTGGCCAGGGTGGACACCCACTGAGTGATCTCACTATAGATCAGAGGGGCCCGGGCCAGGCCTCTGTGAGCAGCCCAAGGGCCGGGGATGGACCTCCCCACCTCCAGACCCCGACATCCAGTGAAAAGTGTCAAGGTCAAAACACTGGGTCTCCATCCAAATCATGGGTGGGTTGGGGGCAAATCATTCCCTGGATGCAGGGTCAGGTGGCTACTCTCAGGCCAGGGGGCTTCCAAATACCTGGACCTGGCCGTCTGAGGTGCTGGTGCCTCTCAGCTCCCGGCCACACAGACACGACCTGGGCCTGAAGGTCTGGGCGGCCTCCCCAGAGCAGTGGGCCTCCGCCACGGGAGGAGAGGATGCCCTGGACAGAGCCCCTGGACGTGGGGAGGGCTGCCATGGGTTATGTGTGGTCACACAGCGGCCAGCCTCGAATCTTTTCAGCCACTGGAGGTCTCTGACTGTACTGTGTGGGCCAGCACGAAAGCATTCACAGCGATGGGACGGAACACTGAAGGCGAGCTGAGCACAGGAAACCCTACCCCGAGAGACAGGACTGAGAACGGAGGTCTGAGCCAAAATGCCTTGAATACCAAAAGTGCTGTCGCACACATCCAAGGACAGTGCCCACCGGCCACGCTGTGAGGTGGATACTGCAGCCCCTCACGAGAGGCCATTTATTTGCTCTTTTTAAAGCACAATTCACCAAGGGGGGAAAGCGGCGGGGGTGGTCGTGGTGGGATGAACTGGGAGGTTGGGATTGACATGGATACACTAATAGGTATAAAATGGATAACTCATAAGAACCTGCTGTATAAAAAAAATAAATAAAATTCAAAAATCCAAAAAATAAAATAGATAAATAAAGCACAATTCAGGAAAAAAAGAAAAAACAAAACAGATCGTGTGGCTTTTGGGCTCCAAGAAGGCTAGAAGCAAGAAGGGCTGTGCTAGAAAGATCAGGAGACGGGGGGGATATCGTGCGGCCTGGACGCAGGGCTGGGGACCGGGAACCCCCAGCGCACGCAGCTGCTGGCTCGCGGGCTGGTGCTGGGGGTGTGATGCTCCGGGCCCAGGGCGGACCTGTCCAGTGTGCTTTGGGCAGAGTGACTGAACTTGTGCCCGCGCCCCAGTGTCCTCACTGTGATCGGGCTCTCAGTAACCGACTGCCCATCACTGGGCTGGTGCAGAGCTGGACCCTCTCAGGTGTTAGCAGTAACCGGGCTGGTGCAGAGCTGGACCCTCTCAGGTGTTAGCAGTAACCGGGCTGGTGCAGAGCTGGGCCCTCTCAGGTGTTAGCAGTAACCGGGCTGGAGGCCATGGGGGGTGCCCCTCTGGCTGCTGCCCTCCCAGGGGTCTCTGCTGAAAGGCATTTTATTTTTTTTATTTCTTATTTTTTAAAGAGAGCTTTCTTTTTTTTTTTTTTTAATTTTTATTTATTTATTTATTTATTTTTGGCTGTGTTGGGTCTTTGTTTCTGTGCGAGGGCTTTCTCTAGTTGCGGCAAGCGGGGGCCACTCTTCATCGCGGTGCGCGGGCCTCTCACTATCGCGGCCTCTCTTGTTGCGGAGCACAGGCTCCAGACACGCAGGCTCAGTAGTTGTGGCTCACGGGCCTAGTTGCTCCGCGGCATGTGGGATCTTCCCAGACCAGGGCTCGAACCCGTGTCCCCTGCATTAGCAGGCAGATTCTCAACCACTGCGCCACCAGGGAAGCCCCTGAAAGGCATTTTAGAAATGACATTTACGGGCTTCCCTGGTGGCGCAGTGGTTGAGAATCTGCCTGCCAATGCAGGGGACACGGGTTCGAGCCCTGGTCTGGGAAGATCCCACATGCCACGGAGCAACTGGGCCCGTGAGCCACAACTACTGAGCCTGAGCGTCTGGAGCCTCTGCTTCGCAACAAGAGAGGCCGCGATAGTGAGAGGCCCGCGCACCGCGATGAAGAGTGGCCCCCACTCGCCGTAACTGGAGAAAGCCCTCACACAGAAACGAAGACCCAACACAGCCAAAAAATAAAAAAATAATAATAAATAAATAATAAATAAAAATTTAAAAAAAAAAAAAAAAAAGAAATGACATTTACAACCGTAGCCCATCAGCTGTTGAGGGAAATTGAGCTTCCTGCGGGCACTACACAGGGGAGATGTGCTGTGGTCATTCTAAAGCTGGAACTCCTGCTTGCTTTTGTTTCCACAAAACGTGAACTGTTTTGGGCAGCTCAACCCTCACTTTGAGTCACTTTGCAACTGTCTGTCTGTGATGGTCCTTTTCCAGGTGCCCATTCATTCGACACAGGTGAAAAATGAAATCTATTCCTCATTCCCTAAGGATTAACATCAATATAAAATGCAAGTAATTACATTTAAAATTAAGTCTGAGACCAAGTATTCTTCTTATTAAACATAACTGCTATAAACAGCCCACTGATGACAGGTGATTCCTACATGCTTGGTCTCCTTACCACTGCATCTCAGCTCTTTCTTCTAGTCTCTGTTGGGAGCAGGGCTTTCACATCAGAGGACTAGAGGAGGGCTGAGAATGGCTAGAAAGGGCTGTGCTCTAAAATATCTACCAAGTGCACTGGAAATTGCCAGGAAACATTGCTCAGGGAATCCTGATTTCAATTATGTTCATAAACTTCATAGCAGCTCAACTATACACGCTCCATCTTGGCTAAATTAACATCTTCAAAGGAAATCCTTTAAAGGAAACATAAAAAGATCATCTTTAAATAGCACAAGAACGAAAATATTTGAGGTTAAAGGGTCCCAAAATAGATAATACTGCATATATCAATGGGAACGCCGAAGCACATTTGCTCTTTAAAATGCTTCCACTTCAGTTTCAGTGGCTAAGGGTGCCAAGTATATAACCTAGTAATTCTGAAAAATATAAAAAGAAAAAAGAAAGTTTCCCCTCAATAATTATTGCAGAAACTCTATTTTAAACAGATTAACTTAATGTTACAAAGATTTCTCTAATATTGGTGATATTAGTGTGAAATGCTTACCCTCACTAAGACTGGTTGCACTGCAATTTCTGGCAGGCATTTTGGGATCAGTGTGGTAATAAGTGAGCAAAACCATAAGTATATTTTATTCTCCTTGGCCTGCTATTCCAAATTCCAAGAATTTATCCTCAGGAAATATTTCAAGAGGAAATAGTTTAGAAGTAGCAGAATACTCATTGTAGTTATTTTATGCTAGAAAAAAAGAGACAATCATTTGGTTGGCAGACTTTGTCCCATGTGCCAAATTGGCCCTCTGACTGTTTGAGTAAATAAAGTTTTATTGGAACACAGCCACACTCATTCACGTGTGTGTCATCTCTGGTACTGCTTCTGTGCTATAAGGGTAAAACTGAGCCTTTCTGACATAGACCATATGGCTTGCAAAGCTGAAAAACATTTACTATCTGGCCTATTTTGCAGGATTGACTTTTTAAAATCCCAGATTATGATATCACTCTCTATTCATTAAATTATTCACTTTATATCCTTCTGTAAATCTTAAGTTTAATCTGAGGTAGTTTATATTTTTCTAACTATTGTGAATAAAGTACTTTTAAAAAATGCTGTTCCTTGCAGATAAGGGCAGTATTGGAAAAGTTTTTGATCTTCAAATATTTATATCGTAACCAACCACCCTCTGAAATCTCTTATTTGGGTAATTAATCTTTACTTGATTCTCTTAAATGTTTCATATAGACAATCATATTATCTGGAAGTATTAAAATATTTTGTACTCTCTCTTCAATATTTGTCTTTCATTTTTCTTGTGTTACTGAGTCAGCCATTATTTCTCCCACTGTGTTAGATATTCATGGGGATGATGAGCATAATTCCATTCATTCTGAATTGGCCTTCACATAGTTCCTCAGAATTCAGGAGCCTTAAGGTAGCCCTACAAACCCTAATTACAAAGTTTATGTTCCCCTAAAACAATGCTTCCTGATTAGCCCACCCGCAAAGAAAACAACCGGGGGCCAAGAGTAGCTGAGATGCTCACACTCTTGCAGAATTTCTTGTCTGGCTTGGAAGAAACCATGACTTCTTCCTGCTCCTTAGTCACTCTATTTTGGGCTGAAATACTTAAACGTTTTTCTCTCCAGGCACATCAAGACAGGGGTGAGCAATACAAGTTTCAAAAGCTAAAGAAACAAAACAAACCAAAATTCCACTCAAATAAGAGGTAACTATACAAAGTACAGATGGTGAGACAGACATGGATTCTATGTACCTCCTATAAGCTCTGTGATACTGGGCAAAGCTTCTGAGGCTCAGTTTTCTCAACTGTAAAATGGGAAATAATACTGGAATTGTAGAGTTGTGAGAATACCTCACAGCATGGTAGATAAGAGATATCAGATAAATCCTCACAGAAGAGCAGCTGTAACAACCACACTGTTCTCAACATTTTGGGATTCGTTCCATTTGGGTACTCAAAACACGACTACTCTGGGACTCCCCTGGTGGCACAGTGGCTAAGAATCCGCCTGCCAATGCAGGGGACATGGGTTCGAGCCCTGGTCCGGGAAGATCCCACATGTCACGGAGCAACTAAGCCCGTGCGCCACAACTACTGAGCCTGTGCTCTAGAGCCCGCGAGCCACAACTACTGAGCCCACGTGCCACAACTACTGAAGCCTGCGTGCCACAACTACTGCAGCCCATGTGCCTAGAGCCTGTGCTCCACAACAAAGAGAAGCCACCACAATGAGAAGCCCGCGCACCGCAACAAAGAGTAGCCCCCGCTCACCGCAACTAGAGAAAGCCCGCGCACAGCAATGAAGACCCAACACAGCCAAAAAAAACCCGACTATTCTAAGAACACAAGGATTGAGGGGGAGGAGGGGAGGAGGGGAGGGGGAGGGGAGGGGGAGGGGGAGGGGGAGGGGGAGGGGAGGGTTTGCTCTAGCCCACCTTTCCATCGGTAGACCCCTTTATTCTCTGACTTCATGTTTACCCTCCTGCCCATGGAGCCAAGGCTTCTGGAGACCCTCAAGACACCGGGTCCCCTTTTCCCAACCACCAGCACTTCTCTGATTTTCATCACTGCTCACAAGGCCTCCTGGCCAATCCTTGAACTTGCTGTGAACTTGACAGCAATTGCCCTTCTCTCCAGTGGCTGGGCTGTTGTAAATAATCAGGATAATGATAATGAAAAGAATTGTGCAGGATGCGGCAGGAGTCCAACCAGACTCCCAGACGCGCTGGGGAACGAGGGCTGTCATGTCCAGGGGACTGCTGTATGTACTTAGTGTTAATAAATCACAATAATTAAATACTGGCCCCAGTAATCTGAAATCCTTTTCTTTCATTCGGTGCAGCGTTTACGGGAAGATGAAGATGAGGGCCGGCGGTCCTCATCACTCTCACTGAGTGCTGGCACTGGCGTAGGACGTGCCCTGCTGCCTCCTTGCCAAGGCTTCCCCCCAAACCTGGCCCCATCTGGACCGTGGGCGCTCACCGTCTTTCCTCGCTGTGCGCAGATGGTAACAATGGCCAGGACGCTGGCCTGTGGACAGTGTCGGGGCCACCTGGAGACAAGGCACCCAGAGCTGGGGCTTTGGAGAAATAGCGGCTAACACGCATTTGTCTGACCCCGTGTTAGCACCATGCTGTGCTCTCCACAGGCGTTGCCCCACTTAATCCTCACAGCCTCCCTTTGGTGGATGAGGAACCTGAAGCTTGGAGCCTGGCCTGGAATCGTGGTCCAGGCTTCACCAGCATGTATATTAGCCAGGCTGAGCTGGGCTTTGCTGTGGTAACAAACATCCCCCAAATCTCAGTAGGTTTACACAGCAGAAGTTTATTTTTCATGTATGCAAAATCTTGTGTGGGCCTGTGACTTCACAGGGCAGCTGTCCCCGTGTAGGGACCCAGCCCTGCAGGCTGCTTCTGTGTCCTGGCTCGGCCACCCCCAGAGGAGGTCACCTTTGCCTTCACAGCAGCGTGGGGATGTACGTGGAGATCTTCCACACCCACGTGTATGCTTCGACCCAGAAGTGGCACACACACTTCCTCTCACAGCTCAGTAGCCGTGTGCCCCATCTAATTGCAAGGGGCCTGGGGGTGCAGAGTTTCCTGAGCCCTGGAGGGGAGAGTGGGGTGTAGGCAAGCACCAGTGACGTTGCCACCTTGGCTCTGCTGAAGTCAGGGGCCGGATAAGTATTTGCTTCGGGAGCTGTCCTGTGCCTCGTGGGATGTTTAGCAGCATCTATGGCCTCTCCCCACGAGACACCAGTAGTAAGTGCAGTTATGACAGCCCCAAATGACTCCAGAGCTTGCCAAATGTCCTGTTCAGGGCAAAATCGCTCCCAGCTGAGAGCCACTGGTCTACATCACTGTGTGTCTGTGGGCAAGTTACTCAACCCTTCCAAAAATTCCTTTACTAATTTGAACTTTGAGTTACTAGCACTCACCTTACTGAGATACTGTGAGGGTTAGACGTCTCTGACACACACAGCACTGAATCCTAACTCCCTGGGCCATTCTGTTCCCGGGGGCCAGCACAGGGGAGGTTCTCCGTGTCGACTGAGAGATTGGATGGAGGAATGATCAGCCATGGTGTAGGATAGTGCTGAGCCCCACCCCAGCCCTGTGGACCTGTCTATACACATACAAGTCTTTCTGGGCCTTCCAAGGAGAGAGGAACCAAGAGAAGAAAAGAGACGGCCCCGCTGCATGTCTGCTCCCTCCCTGGCCCTGTCCCCTCCCAACAGGGCTTTTTCTGCACTGTTCTCACTAGGGCTGGGGTGGGAGCTGCTCCTTCTCGGGCCCTGGTTGGTCTCTTCTGGGAAGGGGCCCGGTTGCAGCAGCCTGGCCCAAGAGGGTTTCCATCTGCAGAGAATCTGTTCTTGTGTTTGAGAGGAACTCACGGGAATGGGCCAAGGAGAAGGCTTCTTGCTACGCCGACTCCTGACATCAGATCAGACCACCCACCCTCCCTGCCCGCCCCCGCTCAGCTGCCTTCTTGCTCTGTGACATTTCTGTCAGGATGGTGGAAACAGTCAACATTTCTTGTGCACCTGGAACATCTGAAAGCATTTCCTCTAGGAACAAGACAAGGATATCCACTCTTGCCACTATTATTCAACATAGTTTTGGAAACAAACAAGAGCCCTAGGCTCCTCCCCCGCCCCAGGAGCCTGGTGCTTGGGTAGAGGAGCTGCCCGGGAGCCAGGTAGACCTGGGTCCAAGTCCAGCCACCTGTCCACCTTGAAGTCCTTACAAAATCTATGAGACCTCTCCAAGCCTCAGTCTCATCAGTTGCAAAGTGACAATAATAAAATTTAGCCCGGCAGATTGGATTAAACGACTGACTGAGTTCCTGTGCCTTTCCCTCCCCTTTTCACGAACTCTGCCCTCCTCCCTTCCACTGGTTCTTCCCTGTGAAATCCTGTCTCCGAAACACCCCATCACACTGCGGCGATGCTGGGTGTGTTTTGATGGAAAGGCCAAGACCTCCCAACCCAAAAGTTAATTTTAAAACTTTTCTCTAATCTTCATTTATTCTGTGCTGGGAAAAGAGAAGCGATACAGAATTTGAGCGTAGACTGAAATACATAATTGGTGACATTGCACAGTGATTATGAACCTGTGACGGAAATCTGAAGGACTACATGGCTGCCCAGGGGTTGCAGGCAGCAGGTCCTGATGTGGGCTGTGAAAGAAGAGGGCTCCTGGCAGTGGAGGTGGGGACACAGAGGGTAAGCGAGTGAGCTTCAGTGGAAGGGTCCCCGCAGCGTGGCACATGGCTGATCTCAAGCTGCTGGGTGTGGCGGGAGTTCAGCTGCGAGAGACTGGCATCACACTTGGCAAAGGCTGTGGACCTGATAATATTCCTGCTCAGACACATGGCTGGTGTGCGTCTTCCCAAGCTCTGGGCTTTACTTCTGTCATCTCTGTGGTCACCTTGTGCCCCAGATACAGGACAGCTTCCTGACTCTAAACCGCCCCATGATTCCACATGTAGGTGGACCCCATGGACTTGGCTTCTGTTGGTGAATCCTGGTCAAGTAGAGGTGGCCTTGGCTGTATCATCCAGGAGATGGGCTAGTGGGTGCAAAAGCCGTTAGAAAACTGCCAGACCCTTAAGGGACAAGAATCCCATGTCCTTCTGTCATCTGTTCTTGCTTCCCTGGGTTCACCCCTCCCCCGTTTACGGGTGTCTCCAAGGGCATCTCAGTCTTGCCCTCAAGGGCTCTGCAGTCAGGAAGTGAGAGGACACTTACTCTGGTCCCTATAAGACAAGGTGGCCATGGACTCAGCCCCGAGCAGCGGGGTTGGAAAAGCTGCATTCCCGGTGCTGTGGCTTGGGCGTTGGCCTTTTGAGGTGTGGCATGACGTTGCCTAGTGGGTCAGGAGAGAAGGGAGAGGAGAGGAAAGAACCAGAAGCAGGTTGAACAGCATGAAGTGGAGGGCCAGGTCAGATATGGTCGGAAATGGCCTGCCCCCCTTGATAAAGAACTGCACACACCCGCTCCGTACACAGCACCTCACGCCCCAGAGCAGCTGGCGAGGCTGAGAGTCAAACCCCAGCAAAGTCCATCTGTTTAAAAAGTCTGTGAGTCCCCAACCCAGGGTGGCCCCGCCCCAATCCTGTGAAAGAATGCTATTCAAAACATCTAGACCAGGTCATCAGGATTCTTACAATGCTCCTCAGAATGCATGTAACCTGAAACTTTGACACAAGCAAGTTTCTACGCATGGATAAAATTTTAAAAACCCAAACCTTACTTTCTACCCTCCCTTTGATCTAGTGACGGACAAAAGGGGCACGTTAGCCTAGGAGAACAACGGGATCTAGGTCCAGATCTGCCCAGTGTTTACCTCCGAATTTGCAGAGGAAGCTTAAATGGCAGTGCCTGGCTACAAAGCAGAGAAGTATGAGGATAAACGAGTAAACGTTCGAAGGGAGAATCCTGGGTGTCCACCCAGGGTGTCAGGGCAAACCACAAGGGCTCTGGGGGAATCCCTGAACACGACTCTGGAATCTGACGTTGTCGAGACGCTCCGGCACTGAGATTCCCACTGGGGAGAAGGAGGGGCAGGGAGGGTGGCAATCCTGCAGGCAGGTGGGAAGCTCACTGCCTCAGCGATGCTCACGGGCGCCAGGCAGCCCTCGCTCAGCGCTGCTGGCACACCCTCCTGCCCACAGACGGCCTGAAAGAATGAACCAAAGTCAGGAAATTTCTCCAGAGTGCCTGTATCAATTTACATTCCCGCCAACAGTGTAGAAGGGTTCCCTTTTCTCCACACCCTCTCCAGCATTTATTGTATGTAGATTTTTTGATGATGACCATTCTGACCGGTGTGAGGTGATTCCTCATTGTAGTTTTGATTTGCATTTCTCTAATAATTAGTGATGTTGAGCATCTTTTCATGTGTTGTCCATCTGTATGTCTTCTTTGGAGAAATGTCTGTTTAGATTTTCTGCCCATTTTTTGATTGGGTCGTTTCTTTTGTTTGATATTGAGCTGCATGAGCTGTTTGTATATTTTGGAGATTAATCCCTTGTCAGTTTCTTTGTTTGCAAATATTTTCTCCCATTCTGAGCGTTGTCTTTTTGTTTTGTTTATGGTTTCCTTTGCTGTGCAAAAGCTTTTAAATTTTATTAGGTCCCATTTGTTTATTTTTGTCTTCATTTTCATTACTCTAGGAGGTGGGTCAAAGAAGATCTTGCTGCGATTTATGTCAAACAGTGTCTGCCTGTGTTTTTCTCTAAGAGTTTTATAGTGTCTGGCCTTACATTTTGGCCTTTAATCCACTGTAAATTTATTTTTGTGTATGGTGTTAGGGAGTGTTCTAGTTTCATTCTTTTGCATGTAGCTAGCTGTCCAGTTTTCCCAGCACCACTTATTAAAGAGGCTGTCTTTTCTCCATTGTATACTCTTGCTTCCTTTACCAAAGATAAGGTGACCATAGGTGGGTGGGTTTATCTCTGGGCTTTTTATCCTGTTCCATTGATGTATATTTCTGTTTTTGTGTCAGTACCATATATTCTTGGTTACTGTAGCTTTGTAGTATAGTCTGAAGTCAGGAAGCTTGATCCCTTCAGCTCCATTTTTCTTTCTCAAGATTGCTTTTGCTGTTCAGGGTCTTTTGTGTTTCCATACAAATTGCAACATTTTTTGTTCTAATTCTGTGAAAAATACCATTGGTAATTTGATAGGGATTGCATTGAATCTTTAGATTGCTTTGGGTAGTATAGTCATTGTGACAATATTGATTCTTGCAATCCAAGAACATGGTATATCTCTCCATCTGTTTGTGTTGTCTTTGACTTCTTTCATCAGGATCTTATAGTTTTCTGAGTACAGGTCTTTTGGTCTCCTTAGGTAGGTTTATTCCTAGGTATTTTATTCTTTTTGTTGCAATGGTGAATGGGATTGTTTCCTTAATTTCTCTTTCTGATCTTTTGTTGTTAGTGTATAGGAATGCAAGAGATTTCTGTGCATTAATTTTGTATCCTGCAACTTTACCAAATCCATTGATTAGCTCTAGAAGTTTTCTGGTGGCATCTTTAGGATTTTCTATGTATAGTATCATGTCATCTGCAAACAGGGACAGTTTTACTTCTTTTCCAATTTGGATTCCTTTTATTTCTTTTTCTTCTCTGATTGCCATGGCTAGGGCTTCCAAAACTATGTTGAATAATAGTGGCAAGAGTGGACATCCTTGTCTTGTTCCTAGAGGAAATGCTTTTGGTTTTTCACCACTGAGAATGATGTTTGCTGTAGGTTTGTCATATATGGCCTTTATTACGTTGAGGTAGTTTCCCTCAATGCTCACTTTCTGGAGAGTTTTTATCATAGACGGGTGTTGAATTTTGTCAAAAGCTTTTTCTGCATCTATTGAGATGATCATATGGTTTTTCTTCTTCAATCTGATCCTTTTAATGTGTTGCTGGATTCTGTTTACTAGTATTTTGTTGAGGATTTTTGTGTCTATGTTCATCAGTGATATTGATCTATAATTTTCTTTTTTTGTGATATCTTTGTCTGGTTTTAGTATCAGGGTGATGGTGGCCTCATAGAATGAGTTTGGAAGTGTTCCTCCCTCTGCAATTTTTTGGAAGAGTTTGAGAACAGTATGGAGGTTCCTTACAAAACTAAAAATAGAACTACCATATGAGCCAGCAATCCCACTCTTGGGCATATTCCTGTAGAAAACCATGATTCAAAAAGATACATGCACCCCAATGTTCCTTGCAGCACTATTTACAATAGCCAGGACATGGAAGCAACCTAAATGTCCATCAACAGAGGAATGGATAAAGAAGATGTGGTACATATGTACAATGGAATATTACTCAGCCGTAAAAAGGAATGAAATTGTGCCATTTGCAGAAATGTGGATGGACCTAGAGACTGTCATACAGAGTGAAGTAAGTCAGAAAGAGAAAAACAAATATCGTATATTAATGCATGTATGTGGAATCTAGAAAAATGGTATAGGTGAAGATATATGGGGGTGGGATGGATTGGGAGATTGGGATTAACATATATACACTACTATGTATGAAATAGATAACTAATGAGAACAGACTCTATAGCACAGGGAACTCTACTCAATGCTCTGTGGTGACCTAAATGGGAAGGAAATCCAAGGAAGAGGGGATATATGTATATGTGTGGCTGATTCACTATGCTGTACAGAAGAAACTAACACAACACTGTAAAGCAACTATACTCCAATTTTTAAAAATGAGGAAATTTAAGAAAAAATTTGCCCTTGAAGGAGCCCCAAACCCTGAATCCCCTGGGTCCTGACACCTTGATGTCACTGTGGGGACATACTTGTATCTGATTGGAGAGTGTGATGGTTAATTTCATGGACTGTGGTACCCAGATATTTGATCAAACATGATTCTAGATGTTGCTGTCAAAGTATTTTTAAATCAGTAGACACTGAGTAAAGCAGATGATCCTCTTAAACGGTGGGCCTCATCCCATCAGTTGAAGGACTTAAGAGAAGAAGACTGATATCCCTTGAGCAAAGGGAATTCTGCCTCAAGGCATCCTTCAACTTGAACTGCACCATCGACTCTTCCCTGTGTCTCTAGCCTGATGGTGTGCCCTGCAGATTTTGGACTTGCCATCCTCCTCCACACTCCACAACTGTGTGAACCAAGCCCCCCAAATCCCTCTCTCTCCATATATCTATATCTCTCTCTCTATATCTATATCCTATTGGTTCTGTTTCTCTGGAGAAGCCCTGACAGTTCAGCTGATAGTTTGTTGAGCTGACACAGAACCATTTTTGTTTGCTTACTATATCATTATTAGGAGCCCCCATGTGTCAAGGATTCTTTCTTTGACTTGCTCAGCAGAGAGGGGAAGGTTCTCCATTCTACAGTGTGTCCATTTCCACCAGGGATGTCCACGCAACCCCTCTTAAATGATGAATCTGCTTATGAATCTGCCCTTAATCTGCAAAACACACTGTACCCAGGAATAGAGCCAGAAGCCCATTGCTGTCCCATTCTCATCAAAAGTTCTGCTATGAACACTAAAGATGGGGGTTCGTGGAGGATGGCATGAAAGTCTGTCTCTTCTGAACCATCTCTATTTCAAGTGTCGATTAATCCAGAGCAGGGAAGCCTGTATTTCACATGCATTGATTTGACCCCTTATAGAACAGTTACCTTTACTGAATTACATGTGGGCATTATGCCAACAGGCAGCATTGAGAGACGGTATAATCAAAAGTCAAATAAAAAGAAAGTGTTAAATGCCCTTATAAGAAGAGGAACAGAGAGGTGATCTTTCTCTCCACCATGTGAAGACACAGTGAGAAGGTGGCCATCTGCAAACCAGGAAGAGGGGTCTCACCAGGACCAACCCTGCTGGTACTGTGGTCTTGGACTCCCAGACTCCAGAACTGTGGGAGGTAAATGTCTGTTGTTTAAAAAAAGTGTCAAGGCATAGACAGTGTCACCCATTGGTTAAGAGGCTGGGCTTTGGTGCCACACAAAACCTGGTGTCCTCTGGCACGTTACTTAATGTGTCTCTGCCTCAGTTTCTCACCTGTAAACAGGCAGTCCCACCACTTCATAGGCTGGTTGGGACGATCAAATGAGATGAAGAAAGTAAAATGTCACGCCCTGTAGAGTTAGTGCCCCTCAGTGCAGGTTAGTGGGGAGGTCAGGGACCCAGCTGTGGGGACCTGAAGAAGGTGGGGATGGGAGGAGTCAAGAGGAGGCTGGTACTATCCAACCAGACTGGCTGGCACCAGAGCTGCTACCAGTTCTGTTTTTTGGTTTATTTTATTTTATTTTATTTTATTTATTTTATTATTTTGCTAGAGAACACTGCTCCTCACTCGTAAAGCCAACCCAACAGCTTCCAAGCAGGGGTTTGTTCTTCCGTGCACAATTTAACATCCAGTCAGGCATGTCTGCAGCCCTGAGCCAAATGAAGGCATTCTGGCCGGATGGTGAAGGGCTAAGCCAATTACCCTGCACAGTGCTGTTCTGGTTCGGAAAGATGTAATGACCCCCATTAGCGTGTGTTAGCTAGTAGAAAACAGGATTTGAATTAGGAATTCTTGATCGAAAGCCTGACCACTTTTGAACTCTCCACAACCTGGTAAATTCTTAAATGTCCTATTAGGAGGAAATTAAAGCTCTGCTGGACTAGTTATAGATTAACAATAGGAAATCTTATTATAAAAGTGTAAGGAGATTTCACATTTCCTCAATATTCAGAATAAGCAAGCAATGTCAACTTATTTGACATTAAACACAGAAACCAGCTTTCTATTGCTTTTGTAATGAACTTGTTTTTCTGTTCTTATTGCAGTGAATGCCACTCATTTCTGGAAAGGTTGACTATAACTCGCTGTAACGTCCTAAAATGGGACAGACGTGCAGGGATAAAGATGGTCAGCATCAATGGTTCTCCTATGTGAAATCCTCTCTGTGTCTCTTTCCCCCTCTGTTTTTCTGTATGCCTGCTTGCCTCTCCTTCTACACATGCCCTTAGTGGTAAAATTTATTGTGGAAAACACATTTTTAAAAAGCTGTTTGCATTGAAGAATTATTGTAAGGCCCCATGAGATATACTGGAAATCCACTCTTGGAGACAGTGGGAGAGGAAGAGATCTGAGAAGGAGGAACCTGGGAAGAAGTCCGATCATAACTATGTCTGAACCTGCATCCTGCACAGGGCACACTGCAGGATTTCTGTGTGGATGTAGCCCGGGTGTCAGAAGCGGGATATGCAGTGAACGGGGGTGAGACCTCTCCCACCTTCTCCCTTCTAGCCTTGCAGTTATTTTTCAGACTCTATCCATGCATCAGTAAGGGGGAATTCTCTTTTATTCTGAAAGATTATTGGTTGGAAATTTTAGTTTCCTGAGATATAATGCTTTGTCAGGATTTTTTTTTTTTTTTGGATGGGAATAATAAAGGGGAACATGATTTGGTATTGCCATCTAGAGTCTATCTGAATCTGAAAGTTCTCATTTCCCTATCTGAGTGACAGACTGAAACAGGACATGCTATACATAATGTAACTGAGACTATAAATCAGCTGACAGCCTCTTCTATGATGTCTTTTTGGAGAAAATAGAGAGATGTACACCAGGAGGTGAGCATATCCTACCTCACCTAAGTGTCTGCTACCCACTTCTGAGTAATAGAACAAAGACAACTGGGAGAATGTATCTTGATCTTGGGACTCTATCTTTTGCCTCATTAATTTTTGGTTGTTGTTTTAACAATTTCTATATTATACATTTTATTATGTAGAACACCACTCTTCAAGAGAAATATAATGTGGGCCACATATGTACTTTTTTTGAGAACCAGATCAGCCACTGTTGCAGTTTATCCTTTAAATCTCACATATGATTTAGAAAACTCAAGAGAAAAAGAAAAGTCTTTTGTATTTACCTATATTTTTACTCTTTCCATTATCCTTTCTTTCTTCATGAAATTCCAATAGTCTTCCTCTTATTTTTTCCTTTTCTGTTTAGAGAACTTCTGTTAGCCATACTTGTAAGGTAGGTCTGTTGGTGACAAAGTCTCTTAGTTTTCCATCATTTGAAAATACCTTTATTTCATCTTTATTCCTGAAGGACATTTTCCCTGGATGTAGAATTCTGGGTTGATATTTCAACACTTGAAAAATATTGTGCCACTTTCTTCCGGTCTCCATAGTTTGTGATAAGAAATCTGCTGTCATTTGAGTTGTTTTCCCCTATCTTTTTCATTTGTTTCAAGTGTGTTCATAATTGCTCACTGAAGCATTTCTATGATGGCTGCTTTAAAATGTTTTTTTGTTTGTTTTGCTAATCTGTCTTGCCTATTCCAGGTCCTTTGGCTATTAATAGTAAGCTCTTGTTTTTGTTTTTGTGTGCACCTATCTCCTCCAGCTCCCGGTATAGAATATATGAAACAAGAAGAAAACTCAGGGCACTCACCACCAGGTCATTCCTCAGGTCCTGAGGTCTCTAGTTGGTCTACTTTCAGTGTCTTCTTCTATTGTGTTATATATAATTCCCAGGGGTTTTAGTTGTGTTTAGCAGAAAAAATAGAAAAATGTGTGTCTACTCTATCTTTCCAGAAACTGAATTCTCCTGGTGTGTGTGCGTGTGCATGTGTGTGCACGTGTGTGTGTGCATGTGTGTGTACTGATATTTTAGTCACTGGATGGAGCTATGAGGGAAGCATGCAGTGGACACATGGCACAAATGTGAACATGACAGAAGTCTCAGACCAAACACTTCTCAAGAAGCTGTGCACTTGCTTCAAATCAATGAACTGAAATTTAATCAGATCATTAAAAAATTGAACTGTAGTCATAAAGAAAGGAGGAAAAGGTATGAGGTATTAGCATGAAAAAAGAAAGTGTTTGTTAAACACTTTCTGAGCTAAATTTGACCTGAAAGTATTGCTTATAGGTATGGTGACCAGAGAAGCAATACTTTGACTGTCAGGCTAAGACAATGGTCACTCTCCTCCAGACTTTTGGATGCCCACCCAAGCCAACCCAAGAACACATGGAACAGTTTATAACACAGGATCCAGAAATTCTTGACTAAGTCAGGAAGTAGGGAGTGCTTATGTGCTGAGAGAATCAAACAGCATATGCAAGTATAAAAGTAGTGAAAAAATAAAAACTAAAATCCTACAGGACTTTTTCTTAAAATGTCAAACAGTCATGCTAAAAATTGTGTTGAATAGTTTGAAAGTAATAATTGATATTAATGCAGTACTTTGTAGATAATGGCTTCAAAGCACTCTACGTATATTCTCTCACTAATTCCAATTCTTTCTCTCAGTCTCTCACTCTCTCCATTGCTTTTTTAAAAATTAATTAATTAATTTTATTTTTGGTTGTGTTGGGTCTTCGTTGCTGCATGAGAGCTTTCTCTAGTTGCAACGAGTGGGAGCTACTCTTTGTTGTGGTGCGCGGGCTTCTCATTGCGGTGGCTTCTCTTGTTGCGGAGCACGGGCTCTAGGTGCACGGGCTTCAGTAGTTGTGGCACGTGGGCTTAGTTGCTCCGTGGCATGTGGGATCTTCCTGGACCAGGGCTCAAACCCATGTCCCCTGCATTGGCAGGGAGATTCTTGACCACTGCACCACCAGGGAAGTCCCTCTCCATTGCTTTCTAAACCTCTTCTCCCTTTCTCCGCCCCCCACACATGAACACACAAACGCATACACAAACCTACAATTAACACAAGTGAACATATTAAAAGTAAAAGCTAAGGAGAGTCGAGAACCAGTAAAGAGAATTATGAGGCTATAAAACAAAATCAAATACCTAGATACATTAAGAACTTTTAGCTCAACATCTTCTCTCCAAATGTTAAAGTCAACAAAGAGATCTGATTCCTTTCCTGAGGAAGAAGGGCTTTTAAAAGACTTTTTACAAAGGAGTTTTTTATGATTAGAAGATCCAGATGTGCTCATGACTTTAAAAAAATGTTAAGATTAAAAATGACCACTTAAATGAAGGACTCATAGTTGTGGTTGTAGCTCTTTATGATACTAGAAATGTTTTAGTTCTCAAAGTTGGGGTAAACACAAAGTTTTACAGAAGAAATTTTTGAATTTTGTGAGACTGGGCAACATAGGGCTTTATGCTGTTTTCAAAACACTGTAACTCCAGACTGACAAAAAGTTTATCGTAGTTCCAAGCATTTCATTATCAAGCTTCTTTTCTTTAGAGTTTAAATTCTAGCTTCAAAATTGAATTTTAACAAACAGAAAAACACACCAGTCATGAGTGTACCATTTGAAGCATGGTCACAGACTGTATATAAACATATGCCTAACCATCATCACTCAGCACCCCAGAGCCCTCTCATGCCTCCTCCCACTTGTTACCCTTTCTCCTACTTCCCAGAGGTAGCCACTACCCTGAATCCAATGACATCAATGAGTTCTGCTTGTCTTTGTAGTTTGTACGATGGGATTCATGCACTAGGGGTGCCTTTGGCCAGGCTTCTTTGGGTTGAACTCGTGTCTGTGAGACTCATCTACAACACGGCATGTAGCATCAATTCACGCATTTCATCACATGATGTTCCAGTTATGAAGATACCACAGTCTGCCTGTTCTGCTGTTAATGGATATAGGTTTTCTTTTTCCTCATTTTTGGCGGTAACAAACGAAGCCAGTACAAGCATTTGTATGTATGCTTTCTGATGTACATGTGCTTGCATTTCTGTTGGTCTTTCACCTGGGGATAAAATTTCTGGGTTCGGGCATGTATAATGTTCAGATTTAGTAGATGTTACACAAGAGTTTTCCAAAGTGGTTATGGCAGCTTTCACCAGCCATGTACGGGAGCTTCGCCTATCTCACATTTGGCATTGCTGTGGTTTCCACCTCCCCTGGAGCCATATCCACTTCATTTCCCAGAAAAGCTCCAGGGTGAAGGTGTTTACCTTTCTACAGATTAGAATATGATTATCCCACTTCAGTAAATAGATTTCTGCACCCTTGTTCTCCCTGACATTTAGTTAGTTAGTTAGTTAGTTAGTTAGTTAGTTGTGATACACAATACTTTCATCACTCCAAAATGAAAACTTGGGCACATGAACAGTGATTCATTTCATTTTTTCCCCATACCCTGGCAACCACTAATCTACTTTCTGTCTCTGTGGATTTGCCTATTCTGAATTATTCATATAAATGGAATCATACAACATATGGTCCTTTGTATCTGGCTTCACTCACTTAGCACAGTGTTTTCAAGGCTCATCAATGGTGTGGCAGGTGGTAGTACTTCATTCCTTTTCATGGTTGCATAATATTTGATTGTATGGATGGACCCCACTTTGTTTTCCATTCATCAGCTGACAGCCATTTGGGTTGATTCCATTTTTGGCTATTATGAGTAATACTGCTAAGAACATTTGTGTAACTCATCCACAGGCCTTTACATAGAAGGAGATACTGTCCCTATTTCTCCCTTGAAATAGGGTTTAGCTATCATCCCTGAGATTTCAAGAGTGAGGAGAGAAATCCGTGTTCTATCAATGAGTCATCATTTAAAGCCAGTGTGGAGCTGCCTCATGAAGCAGTGAACTCCCGGACAATAGAAGAATAAACGTTTAGTAGAAATGGGCTGACAGGAGTGAGGAAGGAGTAGGATTTCTATGCATCAAGTAGAGGGCAGGACCGAGTCATCACTAAGACATCGTCCTGCTCCGGAAGCCTGTGATTCAGCTGTGAGTTGCAACCGAGCGTACAGACAGATCCTGCCACTGGGACAAGCACTGGAAAGCTCTTCCTTCATTTCCGCAGCTGCAAACAGGGCCGCACAGCGACCCTGGCGTTGTCTAAGATGGGAGCCGTGGCGGAAAGATGCTGTATGAAAACCATCGACTATCAGGATCCTCATCTCACCTCCCAGAATGTAGTGTTATGCTTTATACGTATTTGAGGAACGCATGCATTTTTTTTTTAATTTATTTATTTATGGCTGTGTTGGGTCTTCGTTTCTGCGCGAGGGCTTTCTCCAGTCGCGGCAAGCGGGGGCCACTCTTCATCGCGGTACGCGGGCCTCTCACTATCGCGGCCTCTCTTGTTGCGGAGCACAGCCTCCAGACGCACAGGCTCAGTAGTTGTGGCTCACGGGCCCAGTTGCTCCGCGGCATGTGGGATCTTCCCAGACCAGGGCTCGAACCCGTGTCCCCTGCATTGGCAGGCAGATTCTCAACCACTGCGCCACCAGGGAAGCCCAATGCATGCATTTTTGAGATGGTGTCACCTCAAATCGGTTTTAGAAATCAAGGCTTAAATAATAAGTACTTTCAATGAGATGGTACAGGGAAAGCTGTCTTGAAAAACTGTCAGACTCTGTGCAAACATATGTATCATCATTGTTGTATTTCAGTATTTTTTTAAAATGTTGTACTCTTTAAAATACAGATTTTAAACAACTTTACACCCTCAAAAGCCTCTGACATTGCAATAAACAAACTAATGAATTTAAAAAAAAAAGAACATTTGTGTACATGTTTTTGTGTGGGCATATATTTTCAGTTCTCTTGGGGGTATACCTAGGAGTGGAATTGCTAGGTCGTATGGTAATTCTATGTTAAACATTTTGAAGAACCATCAGACTGTTTTCCACAGTAGCTGTTTCACTTTACAATCCCACCAGCAACATACAAGTCTTCCATTTCTCTACATTCTTGCCAACACTTGTTTTTGTCCTTTTGTTATCATAATTATTGTAGCCATCCCAGTGGGTGCATACTTATTTTTGCAACCTAATTTGTCCTGGTACATTTTCACAAATTCAGAGTCAAGGCCAGTTTCTTTCTTTTACCCTCCTGAAGGGAGAGAGCTTTAACTAATCCCATTTTAAAACAGAAATACTCCCAACTAAAAGCTTTGATTTGTTACTAGCATGACTGTCAGAATTACACAAACTTTGAAGCTGATTCTTGTAATAGTTATAGGATGATGAGAAGGGCTTTTCTGTTGCCCTGAAACTGACAACTAGTCCCCAGATCTTGGAACTAAGAGGCACCAAGTAAGAGGCACGTTCTAAGGAGAAGCACAGCCAAATAGAGAGCAAACATTTGCAGAAAGCTTTATTAAAAGTTGGAGTCTAACACATGCAATCATCACCTCTGCCCATACACCCCAAACCTGTGTAGAAATGCCCACCCATGTTCTTCCTCTGCAATCAGCAAGGTGCCCCGGACCCACTTTATCTGCTACCTCTTCATGAACAATGAAATCTGAACATTCCCCAATTTTTTATTCATGTTCCTATTTTAATACCTTGGTTATCTATTCCACGTCCCTTGTTTTGCAGTCTCTCATTATTCATAATGCAGAGAGATTTCTTCCAGTTCCTTGCAAGGAGGTTTCCTAGCGTGTTAGAGAGTATTTCATTGGCCTCTCATTGGCAACAGGCCCGTCCTAGTCTGTTTTGCCAACGGCCCTGGCGCCCCTGGAGCAACACTGAGGCCCAGGCCCTGGGCCTTCTCAGTAGGGAAGCCACGCCAAGAGGGGCTCGGAGCCATTTCCACAAGCCAAATGGGGCTCCTGCTAAAGGCGTCTCCTGAGGAGAAGCTTCCACACGAGGAAACGCTGGCTTCCAAGCTGCTCTGGCTCTGGGGAAAAACACCCTAAGTGGGAACTGACCTTCTGCAATGTCAGCTTTCCTCCCAGCCGCATGCCCTGGAGGCTCCCCACAGAGGTGGGAAGAAATTACACCCCAAAGGCTTCTGTGCTGGCTGTAACATGCCCACCTTGCAGAGGGATGCTGCTTTGGGTTGAATCATGTCCTTCAAAAGCTACAGTGATATTTACAAATAAATTTATGGGAAATAAGTCAGAACTCTATGTACCTATGATGCAGTTACCGCAGTTTAATTTATAGCAAAAGTACATGCTTGAACTATTCTTAATGTTTCTGCTGTTTTACAACTGACCTGAACAATGTCAGGAATGCAGCTTTATGAATGGGTGCCAACTGATAAGGGAAATCATTTAGTAATGGACTGCTCAATTAACTACACATGGAGGGAATGGCCTGCGATGGCTCCAATGCCATGGCAGCCCATGCCAGCAACCCAAAATCCAAGCTGTAAATGCCTCAAGGTGGGACTTCCCTGGTGGCGCAGTGGTTAAGAATCCGCCTGCCAATGCAGGGGACACGGGTTCGAGCCCTGGTCTGGGAAGATCCCACATGCCATGGAGCTGCTAAGCCCGTGTGCCACAACTACTGAGCCTGCGCTCTAGAGCCCACGAGTCACAACTTCTGAAGCCCGAGCACCTAGAGCCCGTGCTCCACAACAAGAGAAGCCACTGCAATGAGAAGCCCGCACACCACAACGAAGAGTAGCCCCTGCTCGCCGCAACTAGAGAAAGCCCGCGCGCAGCAACGAAGACCCAATGCAGCCAAAAAATAAAAAAATAATTTATAAATAAATAAATGCCTCAAGGTTATGAATCAAAACGCTAAGGGCAAACAATCGCACACGGCCACCTGGGCCTCAAGCTGCAGCCATCAGTCAGCTACTTGCTTTCCTTCCGCCTTCTTTCTGTACGTCTCCCCCCCAACCTCTGCTCAGCGCTTCCAACCATTTCCCAAATCAAATTGATTTTTGCTCAGATAAACCCTTAAAAATTTTAACATGCCTCAGTTTATGTTTTAACAAGACAATACACAAAGTTAATAATAAAGCCATATGTTTATGTCTGGATTTAAACATTTGAAGCATTTTAAGTCACTTAGTGAGTCATGTTCTTTTACATAAAACATAGAACATAAACTTGTTTCAGCAGGATCTTATTCACGGTACATGATGTGTCATTCCATTGAACTGATTTCACAACATATACAAATATCAAATCATTATGTTGTACATGTGAAACTAATATAATGTTAATGTCAATTATATCTCAATTAAAAAAAAAATGCTTCAGCGGGTTCAGTGCCTTCCCCTGGGTCTCACAGCTCACCACCAAGGGAGCAGGATTTGCACATAGGACCACAGATGCCACAGGAAACATGCAGAAAACCTCTCCCTGGTGTGCTGTGCTCTCTCCGGCCTCTCACCTACTCTCTCCCCCAACACGTCTGGGGTGGCCCACACAGGAGGGCCTGAGGCCGCCGCTTATAGCTCCATTCTTGGTGGATCCACCCCTTACTCCTGGCCTGGAGCCTGGCCTCCCAAAAGTCCTCCTTGTAGGCTTTGCCCTGTCCACACATGTAGAACTTCTTGGAGGCCGCTTTCACCAGCACCCCGAGATCTACTTTCCATGTGGACTGAGAAATTTGCTGCAGTGTATGTAGGAGCAGAGTGGGCAAGGCAAGCCTAAGATCTCATCCCACCCTTAAATCCAGTGTCTATGAATTAGAAACTGTGAGAAATTAGATTTGTGGGAAAACCATGAAAACCAGAAAGAAGCTCAGAGATTCAGAGTAGGTAGAGGTTCGGCAGCTTTTTACACCTCTGGTATTTGTGCCTTGAAAGGAACCAGCAAGCTCAGAAAGGCATTCTCTCCCCTCCAGCCAGGAAGGCAGGTAAGAGCTATCCCTCACCCAGGAAGCGGGTACAGGTGCCAGCTACCAATCACAGGAGCCAAGGCTCCGTTGAGAAGTTGTGATGCCCCCTTCCCCTGCACGGCTCTGGTTCCCAAAGTGTATGGCAACTCCAACCAACCGACCCTACCCCTTCGCCCTTCCTCTGACTTGGCTCTGGCGATCCTTCTCTTTTCTCCTCCCACCTCCAATTCTCATCCTTAAAGAACTAACTGTATAACGTCAACTCTGCCAGAGATGTGAACATGTGACTGGGTCCAGGGGAACGAGCTCTGGGTCCCCTGTCTGCCCAAGCCATGGCAGCCGCACTCTTTCTCATGCCAGGGAGGGATGTCTGGGCTGGAGACAGAGAGCTTTGTCACCTGTCGCCTCGGTTCTGGGCATCTGAATGGTGACGGGGGTCTGTGTACACAGCACATTTAGAGGCAAAAGAAACATCCGGCCTCATGCCTTCCACTGGACTTGGCTCCCTGCCACGTCTCCCTGCGGGCCCGGGACACAGGCTGACCTATGGGCGGGATGCAGAGAAAGTCGCCAGCCACAGACCCTGCCAGCCAGCCTTGCTGGGCGGGAAGCTCTCCCACGCCTGCATGGGCAGAATGCAGAGCTGGGTGGTGGCATGTGTGGAGACAAGGCCAGCCCATCCACCAGCAAATCATTTGTGTCTCGTGAGCTTCTAGGTTACTTCTAGTACATCCTGTTCATGTTTCGTTTTGTTGTTCTCAGTATAGGGCATGTTTCTCTGTCTTTTTCAATATAGCATAGCATTAATTAATCATCCCATTTCCGATATAAATAACTGATTATATTCGGTGCATCTTAAACACAGTCTTAAGTGTTTAACGGTAGCCCTCCCACTCAACCCCGCTAACAGCGCAATCTGCAGATGAGGAAAGCAAGGCCCACCGAGGTTGCCGCGGCCCCAGACTTCACTATAGGATCGCACAGACCACAGTCAGTACAGCTTGAGTGTTTTCCTATTAAGACACTTCTGTGCAATGCTATTTCCAGTACGAGCTCCATCAATTAGAATGACAATTTGCTGCTATTAACAGAGGCCAGAAAAAATTTAGACAAGATAAGAGTTTATTTTCTTCTTTTTCATAGAACCAGTCTGGGGGCTGGGTGTTCAGAGAAGCTATGTGATTCAGGGCCTGGGGTCCTTTGCTCTTTCTCTGCTTTCTGTCCTGTGGCTGACTCCCCACTTACCAGAATCTCATGGATCAAGATGGCTGCTGGAGGCCCAGCTCTCAAATGCATATTCCAGCCCAAAAGCAGGAGGAAGGGAAAATAGGCCAAGAGGACCCGGGCCCCACTCTGTCCACCTCTTAAGGAGCTATTCCAGAAACCTCTCCCAGCAAATTCCCCTAGTATCTCATGGTCAGAGCTGTGTGGCACGGCCATACCTGGTTGTTAGGGCAGCGGCTCTCCTTGCTCCCCTCCTCCACTCAACATGGTAATTCTGCACCTATGAAAAAAGGGAGAGTAGATATAAGGAAGGCAACCAGTGTTGTGGTTACCCGTGTCATTTATATTTGGTGGCTTCCATCTGCTGTGTTTTTATTTGCTTGTTTCTGATAGAGCACAGAGTGCCTTTGTAGGTTAAGATCACATATTCCCATGTGGGAATATGGATGTGGACATCTTTGGGGACCATTATTCTGCTGACTGCAGAAATGTTGAGGACGTTTCCCCCAATTTCTCCTGAGCCCCCAAATCACTGCACCAGGATAGCCATTTAAAATAACGTCCCCAGCAGGACCTATCAGACTCAGGGCTGACTTTTGGGGGAGGGAGTACTGACGGTGAGTGCTGCGAGACAGGACGTGGGCAGGAGTGGGGAGCAAACTGGGTGCCGAGGAGGCGTGTCCATCCCCAGACAAGAGGGTGGAGGCAGGCTGGACTTCCCCACAGGGGGATCTCAACCTCCACCCCCAACCTCTCCGCTTTGCCCGGGGTGAGGGTTCTCCTCGGGCTCAGTCATCATCCGACAGCAGGACAGACGGGGCTCGGGTCGCTGTGGGCAGAGAGTGGTCCTGGGGACTGGGGAGCCCGTCAGCCCTCCCTTCTCCGGGGAAATACAAAACCTCCAGGGCCTTTTCAGTTTTCCTTCATGCCACTGCTCACACTTCCCATCTCCTTCTGGTCTCCAGGCCCCAGGAAAACGCTGAGGCTACAGATGAGAGCACCGCCCATCCCCGGCCTCGTCAGGGCCCACGTGAGGGGTCTTTCTGTGCAAATCCAGTCCCCTGGACTTGGGATGCATTCCTGTGATGATCATCACAGCTTTCAAATCACTTCACAGTAAGTCTGGCCCCGTCACGTCCTTGGTATCTACGGGGATGGTCTGTCTCCCACCCAGGCCTTACCCCCTCTGTCCTCCTGGTCCCAAAGACCCCCCAGCCTCCATTGCTCCCCCGAGATCCACAGGGTCTGAATAAACCCCCCCAGGTGACATGTACACAAATTCAAGTTTGAGAATCACTGGTATGACTTTAGAAAAACCAATTCATCTCTCTGAGTCTTACTGCCCTCATCTGCTAAATGAGAAGTGGACAGAGGGACCCCAACGTTTCCTTCCATCTGCGATGTCATATGGCTCTTCCAAGTGGCTCTACGTTTTACAAGTTTTGAACAAAAGACCTCACCACACAAGCAATACACCCGAGACTGGGTGGCATTCACACCGAGGGCTGAACTTGAGTATCTATCAACCAGATTTCTGTCTTATACGACGTACTGTCCTGACTGAGCTGGTGGTGATCATAGGGACAGTGCCACCTTCCATGCTGGACCCTGCCATCCCACCCTCACATCCTGACATCCTCCTCTGGGCTCTCCTGCCACCGCCTCGCTCTGTGCCCCACAAGCAGCTCCACGGCTCCTTTTATTGATTGACTGATTGAAGTATAGTTGATCTACCATATTGTATTAGTTTCGGGTATACATAGCATAGTGATTCAGGGGTTTTTCTGCAGACTATATTCCATTACAGGTTATTGTAAGATATTGGGTATGATTTCCTGTGCTATACAGTAGATCCTTGTTGGTTACCTATTTTATATATAGTAGTGTGTATATTTAATCCCATACCCCTAACTTGTCCCTCCCCCTTCCCTCTCCCCTTGGTAACCACAAGTTTGTCAGAGCCCCGTTTAAATCCAACATCAGATGGAGCGGTGGTCCCGGCTCAATGAGCAAAGATGAAACCCCCAACCTGAGCCTGCCATCCGAGCCCCCCTTCACCTGCTTTGGCCTGCCCCACTCCGGCCCCCCTGCTGGTCTTCTGTGTCCCCAGGCCCTCGGGCCTCTGCCTGCAGTGTCCTATTGCTGAGACCCCAGCCACAGGACCGGCCTCGCCCTGGGCCTGCCTCCTTCAAGTCTCTGAAATGCCGCCACCTCAGAGGCCTCTCTCACCATCTTAGGGAACCTGTCACTTCACTTCCCTCCACACCCATGGCCAGGTCGCTTTCTTCTCAGTTTTCATTTCTCCATGGTAATCTCCACTTCCTAAAGGCCATCCATGCCGTCTTCCTGTGATTAGTATTACTGGCTCCCTCCCGCCCCCAGACATGGAACCCCTCAAGGACAGGGATTCCTGTCTGTTTGGGCTCAGGAAAGTTTCCAGACTCCCAGGTGCCTGGCACACGCATGCTCGGGGGGAACGAGTGACTTGGTCATGAAAGTCCCACAGGACACAGGCCCTGCCAGATGCCTATTTCACAAGGATGCTTGGGGCCAAAGAGTGACATTCTCCCTAACGTCCTGACACAGGTGACAGAAAGGAATGGGAAGTCATCCAGTTTGTAGCTGCTTTCTCCATGACGAGAGCCCCAAGACTCAGAAAACCTTTCAACTTCAGAGGGGCCCATGCACGGCTGGCTCTGGGGCCTCCCAACTCTACACTGTGTGCAGGAGAAGCAGCAGCTTCTCAAGGACCCTCAGCCATTCCTGAGGAGAGGGCTGGTCCTCACCAGGGCCCCCAGGACTGCCTTGGGGCAGCTGATGGCTGGGATCCACAGCCAGCTGCTAAGGTTTGAAGATTCTCCCTGCCCCAAGCGGGGTTCCCCTTTCACAGGCTCCACATTTATTGCTTTTCCTTTTCCCTGTCTCCCTGTGGTCATATTTATGGCTCCAGATGCAGCAGCCAGCCTGGTCAGTGCCAGCAGCCTTCCATCATTTGGAAGACTTTTGGTGGTGATGTACAGCGGGGGTTGAGGTTGGAAGGGGGACGCCTGGTTGGCACAGTGGCCAGAGTGGCAGTGCTATTCCCCTCCCCAAAAGACGGCTCTGCAGACATACCCCTGGGGTAAGAGCAGTGGCCTGTGGCCATGGCGTCTGCCACAAAAACCAGACCCAAGGCTGGCGAGGCTGTCCCACATGGAAGGCTCCTCCACCTTTAAAACGTAGGGCCACTTAGACGAGCCACAGCGAGCGAGGGCTCACAGGTTCTGTGGCTCTCAGGAGAGTGTTTCAATCAGGTGACTTTAGCCTGGACATACTGGCCGCGCCCCCTGGCTGGATGTAATTAAACATCGCAGAGGGCTTCCCTGGTGGCCCAGCGGTTGAGAATCTGCCTGCCAATGCAGGGGACACGGGTTCGAGCCCTGGTCTGGGAAGATCCCACATGCCACGGAGCAACTGGGCCCGTGAGCCACAACTACTGAGCCTGCGCGTCTGGAGCCTGCGCTCTGCAACAGGAGAGGCCGCGATAGTGAGAGGCCCCCGCTTGCCACAACTAGAGAAAGCCCTCGCACAGAAACAAAGACCCAACCAGCCAAATATAAATTAATTAATTAATTAATTTTTTAAAAAGTCAAGGCCTTAAGAAGTATTAAAAAATAAAAAAATAAAAAAAAATAAAAATAAAATAAACATCGCAGGGACGGGGAGGGTTGGCGTGAGGGCTGGTGTCACCACAAGAGGGAGGCTGTGGGCTTCTGCTCAGCCTGTGTTTTCCAGGCACCTACTTGGACGGTGGCTGTGTAGGTGTCCCTGGCTGGAGATGTCCCCAGAGATAAGTTACACGCCCACAGAGGAGAGGGGCCAGGTGGCGTCACGAGACTTGAGCCCTGGGGGGCAAGCTTTCCATTTGTGCCTGGTGCTCCGGGTAGCAGAAGGGGAGCTCTGAAGCTCTGCAGCTCCTCCCAGCCCCATGCTCCTTGGAGCTGACTTGTTTGACCCTGTAACCAAAGCAATGCTCAGTGGGTCCCCTCCTGGGGTTTCGTGCTGACTCACTGGGCCCCAGGCTGGTTCTCTCCAGTTGTTTCAATTCTTATTGACACTCGTTCCTGTCTGAGATTCCAGCTCCAGCACCTCCTTGCTGTGTGACCGTGTGCAAGTTACTCAACTTCTCTGGGCTTCTCTTTTCCTATCTGTGCAATGCAGACAGGAACCCACCTTGGTTTCTCTGAGGTCTGAGTAGAGCACAAACACTTTATTGGTTGTTGCCATGACCTCCCTCCTCTTGGTCCTTTCTCTGTTCCTGCAGCAGGCTGGCTCCTTATTTTCTCCTAAAGACCATCTGACTTTCTTCTTTGTCAGGAAAGAACTGGGCATCTTAGTGCAATAAGACATTCACTCCAGGAAATTGGATATCTGATGGTTCTTGGTAATATCAACCAGGAAGGTTTTGTTTTCAGTGTTATTGAATCTGATTTATTTAGTATACTTCTAAATCTCATCTGTGGCTTGACAGGGAACAAAGTAGCTGGACACCAAAGGCCAGGGGCCACTCCCAGTTGATCCATCCATCAACCACATGTCCCTGGACTCAGCGCCTTGCATCAAGTCTGGGCCCCATGATCACAAGATTTGTCATGTGGAGGCAGTATGAACGTGACTGAGAAGATGCTTTATTTAAAATATTTTTGCTCATGGTTTAGTCAAGGATTTCTCTTGGTTTTTAGTAGGAATTTTGCATCCTGAAGAGCTGAAAACGACAAAGAGGAGAGAATAACATGCAGCCGCCATCAGAGAAATTCATGAAAACAAAGGAGGCTTGTTTAGGGAAATTTTGGTGGCAAAGAACAGGTACACACTTAAGATAGCTTCAATAACAAGGGGACAGTAAAAGGAACAATCTAGAAGCTGGTTGTGAGAATTACAGGTCTCAGGTGACCGAGCTGGGAGCTGCAAGGCCAGGCACGGGCTGGATGCTCTGAAGCCACCCCCCGAGACCCTCGCAGACACCTCCTTTCCTGCGGCCTCCAGGGCAGATCCAAAGCAGAGAGCATGGAGGGGAATCCGGAAGATGAGGCAGAGAAGGACCAGACACGTCCCGGGGCCGGGGCTGGCCATAAACACATCCTAACTCTGGAGAGGCAGGGCGGGGTTTGACAACAGAACTGGGGGAACAAAAGGCCCTGAGTGAATATGGGGGTAGCTGGGAGGCAGTCCACCAACTTCCTTGCTATTCCAACTTCCTGGCTGGAGAGAATAGCCCGGCTGTGTCTGGGGTTCCGTGAATTTACGCCCTCACCCCAAGGGGCACCCCCTTGCTCTGCCTCGACCCTAAACCACAAATCACCTCCAGGTTCGGGTGAATCTTTCCTCCTCCTCCCTGGACCCTCCAGAATCAAACAGACAGGCGTTCCTGAGAATTCCCTGGTGGTCCAGTGGTTAGGACTCTGCACTCTCACTGTCGAGGGCCCGGGTTCGATCCCTGGTCGGGGAAGTAAAATCCCACAAGCCACACGGCGCAGCCCAAAAAAAAAAAAAAAAAAAGCAGAAAGGCGTTCCTGGACCTGGACCGGGCACGCCCTTCACCTGAACTAGGCCTAGACCTGGCCACTCCTCACAGGTGCTACCCTGATACGCGCCCCCTTTCTTGGTTCTTTGCTCTGTTCCTCTCCAAATGCCGGGCCAGGCACCGAGAGACCAGATGAATATTCCTCGATGGGGGATCCGCTGGCTGTAGGGTGTAAACATATCCAACTTCTTGGATGTTGCCAGATGCCTGCAGTCGGTACCCTAAGAGACATTCTACCAGCTGTGCTTGGGACCTATAGAAGTTTCTGGGCAGCTGTGAGCATGAATGCTGCCCAAATCAGCTAATTCAACAGCACTCATGTAACCCAAGGGCTTCCTTACAGTCTTAAAAGGTAGACTCAGGCGGAAAGGAAGTCGTCCTCTGCACAGCAGTGACAACGTAAGGAACTCATTAGCCGGAGGTCATGGGGGTTGACCATATAAATAGGCCCAAGAAAGATTAAGATACAGTCACGAATGATAGATGAGCTACGGGTCATTAGGAAGATCTGAGCTCATCTTTAATCCTTCTTTGTTTTCCCCCAGAATACATTTTCATTAAAAAAAAAAAATAGATATGCCAACAGGTTAGAACTAAAAAATTAAATATGTCCCGTTTTCAAAATATGACCATTATTGCTGTTTTGTTCAATTTTCTTCCAGTCTCTATCTCTGTAAAGGCTCGTTTGCATAATTGAAGCTGTACTATATAAACAACTTTTAACTTGCCTTATAATCCAACATTATATCATAAATACCTCTACAAGGTGTTTAAAACTCTTTGCAACTATTTTTTAGATGTATGCAAAATACTTCAGGGATATTTAGGTTATTTCCAAACGTACTGTGATGAATAACTTTGTACATAGAAATTTTTTTTGGTGTATTTAGAGTTGTTTCTTTTGGTCACATTGTTTATACATTAAGTGTTTTTCTGTTGGTCAGATTTACTCACGTGGATTACTGGTTAAATGATATAAACATCAGAAAAGGTATGGATATCTTTTATGGTTCTTAGTGCATATTACCAAATTGCTTTTGAAAATAGTTGTACCAAATTATACGTCTACCAGCATCATATGAATTTCCTTGACTTTACTTATTTTATTTTGATGATTTTGACGTTTTTGTTAACTTGATAGGCAATGAAAGGTATCTCGCTATTTTAATTTTCATTTCTTTAATCACCAGTAAGGTGGAACATTCTCCCACGTGTATGTCCCCTAACTCCTTTTTCTCTGTTGTGAATTATCTCTCTCTCACTTGCCCATTGGGAGTTGATTTTCATAATTTGTAGGAGTTCTTTGTGTAACAAAAACACCAAGCCTCGGTAGCATTTCCATAGCCTAAATGTTGATGTCATTGCTCCACGATAGCCCGTGTGCCCCTAAAAGTGTGGTGAATGCCACTGCCTGCACCACTGGCCAACCAAGGAGAGAGCGTCTCAGATTCACCCTTTATGACTGGGGTCATGTTTATTTTACTTCTCACTACGATTTATTATAATAAGTGAGTCTGTGTTTTTACTAACAGCCCATTTCCTCCTTCTTCCCCAAAGGAAAACACAGATAATTGGCATATCTGGTGCTGGAGAGAAGTGTGCATCAGAGCGAGTGTGCCCCGAAGACCCTCCGCAGCCTCATTAATCAAACCCAAATGAAGTGTGCCAGCCCCCAGACTTGGCCTTTCCTGACAGACAGAATCAGGTTACAGGGACTGCAAGGGCAGCCTCCCAACAGGGCAGTCCGAGTAGCGGGGAGGCCTGTCCCCGTCTTGCTAGAGGAGCTGGTAAGGGTGACGAGAGGTGTGTGGATACGGGATGCTCAATGGCCTTCACTTTGCCACCGACAAGTCACACTTTGGAAAGCACTCTCACACACAACTACCTTGTAAGTTAGGAATCCTTTGATCCATTCTGTGGGCAGGGAAGCTGGGTGTCAGAAGCTGGAGTGCTTTGCCCACCATCTCAGAACCAGAGATATGCCTGCAGGGGACCTGACCAGCTCTGATTTGTGTGTGTGTGTGTGTGTTTAGCATCTTTATTGGAGTATAATTGCTAGCTCTGATGTTTCCTGTTACTGTGATGTTCCAGTCGCTCAGGTCTTCCTGCAGGAGAGAGAACTCTGTATCCAGGGCCTGAGAAGACCCCCCAGTTCTGGACCCATCAACACGTAAACTTGTATCTTGTGGTTTAACATCAAAGGAAGACACCAGTGCTGCAGTAGTCAAGCCCTCTAGTGTCCTGGGTGAAATTTCTCCTTTCTAGTCCAACAGAGTCACCCATTTTGGCTAGAATGAGGCAAAGTAACTAAGAAATCCTGGAAGTCGGTCTGATTGCAAATAAACTTCATCCATTCATCCGTGCAGCAAATGATTTTTAAATGATGTATCTTAGGACTTCCCTGGCGGTCCCGTGGTTAATACTCCACACTTCCAATGCAGGGGGCACAGGTTCAATCCCTGGTCCGGGAAGTTCTGCAGGCCGTGTGGTGCGACCAAAAAAAATTTTTTTTAATCTTAAACGATGCATCTTAAATTACCCTACAGTAATATTGACTTTTTTGGTGTATACTTCTATGAATTTTTACGCATGTATAGATTTGTGTGAGCACCACGACCATCAGGATATAAAACCATTCCATCATCCCCCCAAGCTCCATCACAGCGTTCCTTTACAGTCACGCCCCACCCCCAGCCCCTGGCAACCACTGATCGGTTCTGTCATTATAATTTTGTCTTTTCCAGAATGTCATATAAATGGGCATTGTCAATATCACTGTCATACCATTGTCAGTGTCATACCATTCAGATTGGCTTCCTCCACTTTGCAAAATGTCTTTGAGATTCATCTGTCTGCTCGTATCAATAGTCCATTTCTTATTATTGCTGATAGCACTCCATTGTACGGATGCTCCGTCCATTCAACCATTCAAGGACTTGCTTCCAGTTTTTGGTGATTATGAATAAAGCTGTTATAAACATTTGTACAGGCTTTTGTATAAACATAAGTTTTCATTTCTTTAGGGTGAATACCCGACAGTGGGATTGCTAGCTCATATGATGTGTGCTTCACTTTATAAGAAAAAGTGCCAAACTGCTTTCCAGAGTGTTTTCTCCACCATTTTGCATTCCCCCTAGCAATACAGAACAAGCTATAGTTCTGCAGCCTCATCAGCACTTGGTATTGTCAATATTTATCTTAGCCATTCCAGCAGGGAGGTAGTGGTACCCATCGTGGTTTTAATTTGCATTTCCCTGATGGCTGATGACGGTAAGCATCTTTCCTGTGCTCATTTGCCACCTGTATGTTCTCTCTGGTGAAGAGTCCAGGTCTATCAACTACTTTTTAATTGGGGTCTTTGTTTTCTTTTTTTTTTTTTTCAAACATCTTTATGGGTCTTTGTTTTCTTACCACTGAGTTTTGATAGTTCTTTACATATGTTGTAGTCTTTTGCTTGATTTGCATGATGGATGTGACTGACCATTGACAGGTGTCGGCCAAGTGCTGCGTGCAGAAGCCACAGCCCAGGTCCTCCAGGCAGGGCTAGGTGGGCAGGCAAGCAAGTCTTTACCACTGAGTGGGGCGAGGGCTATTCGAGCAGGTGGGATGGTACCTCTTCCGGCCTCGTGTGGTCAGCTGCGGCTCTCCAGGCGAAGTGTTTCCGAGCTGATTTTTGAAAGGCGGTAGGCGTGAACCAGGGTTCACCCAAACTTCTTACACAGCTGTCTGTACTTGCTGTTCCACGCCCTCAGCTTCCATTTTCTACTCTCTCTCTCTCTGTCCCCTAGGTCACCTCAACAAGAGCCGTGTCTTCAAATGTCAGAAATCTATTTGGTTTGGGCCTCTCTCCCTAGTTCCCCACAGTCACCCAACTACCTCTCTGAATTTCTGCTTGAATTTGAAATTGAAATTTCAAATAGGATGACACCCGTGCCAAAGAGAACTCTCGATTTTTCCTGTGCAGCCTTCCCAATATGCCATAACCTGAGGATCACATCGGCTTCTGTCTTCCTTTCACACCCATATCCAATTCATCCTGTTTAATTTCACAACATATCTTAAGCCACTGTAAGCTGCCAGCATCTCTTGCCTGGATGATGGCAAGTTGCCTGGTCAGCCTCCTGCCTCTACCCTGGGCTTTCTAACCGCCTAAGCTCCACGCAGAGAGGCACCAGCGCAAATCTCATCTTGCTGCACCACGGTACTCCGTGGCTTCCCACCTTGCCAGTGTTCTAACCCTCGCCACAGTCAACAACTACCTGCCTCTTCTGGCCCCAGTAGCTCTCCCCTCTACCATCCTTGCTTCTCCCGTCCCCAGATCCTTACCCCGCTGCCTCCTCATCACTAAGGTTTCCCCCCAAGTCTGTTCATCCTCCTATGAAGGCTACCCTTCAGGAAATCTCCATCCTATTATCCGTCTTATCTCCATAAAATCCGTAAGTTCCTGAAACACCCGGTTTCTTTGCTATGTGTCTGTTGTTTGGTCTCTCCCTACAAGAGTGTCTGCCCTAAGGGGCAGGACTCTACTTTGCTCCTGCTGCACCCTGGCTACCAGTAGAGGACCGCACGCATGTAGGTGCGCAGTGCACCTTGCAGAGAGCGGGTGGGGCTGGTGAGTCAACAATAGATAGGTATGCCTGGATCTGGGGCAATAAAATAGAAAAACCAGGTGCTGGGGAGGAGGGCTTTAAGAAAGAATGTAAAAAGTCAGATTTTCGTTCCTGAAAATTAACTCTGGAAAGAGGAAATACCTGAGCAAGGGAGGTAAGTCAGGAGGATGTTGTAAAAGTCCAGAAGACAGATTGTGATGCCTTAACTGTGGTACTGGAAATAAAGACCCTGATGGGGGGAGCCAGAGTTAAGAAATAACAGGGAAAAGAAATCTATAGACTCTTTTAGGTGGAGATGAGAAGTCAAGGATAACGCCCAGGTCTCCATCTTCACAAGTCAGGGTCCCGGTGCTGTCAGTCCCTGAGAGGGTCTGTGAGGAACAGGAAGATCTTGGTGACGTCTGGGTCACATGGAACACAGCCCGGGAGGCATGCTGGCCACGAGGCTCATCTGAGCCAGCAGGGGCGTCTCTCCCAGAAGCCCAGGCTCCTCGGGGCGATAGTTCATATATCTGATCTAGCCTGTGGGATAGTAAATCTTGTATTTACAGGAGAACTTTAAGGAACTTATTCTGTTAGGGAGATGATAAATTCTTTAGAAACAACCTTTTCTCTCATGATCTTTTCTTTTTTAATTCATAGATTGATTTTTCTTCTTTAGTCTATTGATGTGATGGATTCCATTAAATGATTTTTGAATGTTTAACCAGCCTTGTATACCTGGAATAAATTCCACCTGGTCATGGCATATAATTCTTTTTATACATTGTTGGATTTGATTTGCAAATATGTTTTTGAGAATTTTTCACATCTATCTTTATGAGAGATATTGGTCTGTAGTTTTCTTTTCTTAAAATATCTCTCTCTGGTTTGGGGCATTAGCATAATGCTGGCCTCATAGAATGTTCTATGAATGTTCTATTTCTGCTTCTATTTTCTGGGACTGGTGTAGAGAATTGGAATAACTTCTCTACAGTCTGGTAGAATCCACCAGTGAAACTATCTGTGTCCATTGCTTTCTGTTTTGGAAGGTTATTAATTATTGATCTAATTCTTTAATAGATATTGGATTATCTATTTCTTTTTTAAGTGAGTTCTGTGGATTTCCTCCGTCAGGAAATTGGTCCATCTAAGTTTCAAGTTTGTTGGCACAGAGTTGTGACCATTACCCTTTTAATGGTCATTGGCTATAACATTTTTAGAATTATGCCACTAGTTTTGTTCTTTCTTTGCAGGCGCTACAATTCATTTGCTCACTTGTTTGCTTATTTAATAACTATTTTTGCATGCCTGTTGAGGTCCAGGTGCTGTGTTGGGGCCCTGGGAACTAGGGGTAACAGCAGCAAAAGTCCCTGGCTGGTGGACCTAACATTAGACTGTCGAGACCACCAGTCACATGTGTGAGTCAGAGCGGGTGGTCTGGAAGGCATCCTGGAGATACCTTGGGCAAGGCCAATCTGGATGAGCCTTTTTCCTCTTTGGTGTGGGATCTGCATAACCACTGGGAGAGAGAGGTGGCTGGAGGTACATGCTGGCCTTGACTACTGTAACTTCGAGACAGTGACAGAATGGTGGATTTATATCAACATATGCAGGGATACTTTGGTTTAATTGCTTAGAAGAACTCAGATGAGCCTATAATTAAAATGCTGGGTAATGGGACTGTTGAAAGGGATAAGAAGGTTTTGCAAGTCTCAGCATAATTTTAAGAGTATATTTTAAAATTTACTTTCCAGTTGCCTCTCTCCCTAGACAAGATCCGCTAGGGCAGGAGTCACGTCCAAGAGCAGACCCTGAAGACCTGCTTGTTCAGATGATCTCACTCGACTCCCGTGAATGGTATAGTAGTACCTGATGTTCAGGATGATTATAAGATTTGTCCAAATTGCTAAGATCTGGCAAAACGGGCATTCAAATGAGGACCTCTGATTTCAAGTCTAAGTCTGTTTAACTTGAAAGCAGCCTATCCCTCAGAACTTTAGTTTCCCCCAGGGAGATTTTTTTTTTTTAATTAATTAATTTATTTCTTTCATGGCTGTGTTGGGTCTTCGTTGCTACGTACGGGCTTTCTCTAGTTGCGGCGAGCGGGGGCTACTCTTCATTGTGGTGCATGTGTTTCTCATTGCAGTGGCTTCTCTTGTTGCGGAGCATGGGCTCTAGGGCGCATGGGCTTCAGTAGTTGTGGCATGTGGGCTCAGCAGTTGTGGCTCGCAGGCTCTAGAGCACAGGCTCAGAAGTTGTGGCGCATGGGCTTAGTTGCTCCGCGGAATGTGGGATCTTCCCGGACCAGGGATCGAACCCGTGTCCCCTGCATTGGCAGGCGGATTCTTAACCACTGCGCCACCAGGGAAGTCCGCCCCCCCCCACCTCAGGGAGATTAAGGAATTAAACTGTCTCATCTCAAAAATACATCCCAGCTCTAGATGTGCTGAAAGTCAGAATGTTCAGGAGCTTCAAAGACTTAAGTCCTCCAAACAACACAGCTTAGCGGAAGGAGCACGTTAAGATCCTGACTTACGGGCAAGACATCGAAATTCTCACAGGCTCCCAGTGGCCTCACGCAGGAAGCAAGGTAACAGTATCTGCCTAAGGGGGCAGAGGAGGAGAAGATGAGGTAGGGATGTGAACCACAAAGGTGACGCCTGGTGTGTGGTGAAAATGCTCGCTGGAATGAGATGGAGATGGGGAAGCCATAACATACGAGACAGAGGGCAGAGCAGGCAAGAGTCGAACAGAAGTCACCTCTGAATAATCATGCAACAGTCAACATTTTCTGCTGAAAGAAACCTCTCTATTTCTTCCATTCCTCCAAAAAATGAAGCTCGGTGTTCTGCCTCCTGTTCTGTACTGAGAACCCCAAGCAGGTAGGAGGTGTTAGAGTTTGTTCCTTCCTAGGTGATTGATAACTTCTGCGTGCAGAGTGTCTGAAGAACACAGACGGCAGCATTCAGAGCTCACGGAATGAGAGCCAGATGTGACCTGGGAGGCTGACACCATAATTCATCCACACAGCGCCCTGCCCGGCTTCAGTCTCTGCCGCAGGCTGTGGCTCAGAAAATGCATTACAAAAAGATATTTGGTACAGTTTGGGGATGACGAGGTGGAAAGTTAAAACAGAATTAAAATTTACTTTAATTCTTGTAAATGAATCGATATATGTGTGTCTTCCAAGTTTCAGGCAAAACAAAACAGACTTTTTTTTTAAGAAAAAAAAAAAGCAAAAATGTTCTTAGTTGCTAAGGATTTGTGTCTGGATCAAAACCAACCTGGCTTCATAAACTTTAAATTATTTTAGATTTCAGGAAAACATGTTTCAGTTTGATGATGAGCAAATGGAGATTTCAGACATGTGCCTAAGGCTCTACTAAATATTCTAGAAAGAAAAGCACCATGCTTCCTCTTAAGAATGGAGGTTGGGACTTCCCTGGTGGCGCAGTGGTTAAGAATCCGCCTGCCAATGCAGGCGACACGGGTTCGAGCCCTGGACCGGGAAGATCCCACATGCGGCGGAGCAACTAAGCCCGTGTGCCACAACCCCTGAGCCTGTGCTCTAGAGCCCGCCAGCCACAACTGCTGAGCCTGAGTGCCACAACTACTGAAGCCCGTGCACTTAGAGCCCATGCTCCGCAACAAGAGAAGCCACCGCAAAGAGAAGCCCGTGCACCTCAACGAAGAGTAGCCCCTGCTCGCCGTGTGCAGCAACAAAGACCCAACACAGCCAAAAATAAATACTAAATAAATAAATTTATTAAAAAAAAAAAAAAAAAGAATGGAGGCGAACCGGATCTCTCTGAAAGTGCAACTTACAGCAGGTATTCCAAGTAGTCAAACAGGGAAGCCCAACAGTCTTTGCACAACCTGATTCTCTGGGGAGCTAACTGGGCAGGAAGACCACTAGATGCTATCATAAAAATCCATGCAGAAAACAAGGTGGCTGAAGCGAGATGGTGGCCAATGGGAAGAAAGCAGTGGGACAGTTCTAGGAGGTCGCCTCAAGGGGGCTGGTTCATTGACCGAGTGTCTGGATGGAGAAGGTGGGCTGAGGAAAGCAGGGTGTCCAGGATGAATCCAGGTTTCTGGCTTGAGTTGTTGGATGGATGGTTGTGCCGTTAATTAGGAATACTCTAGGGAAAATTATCTAGCCTTTCAAAACCTTAGTTTTTTCTTCCATAAAATGGAGAAAACATCAAGTACTCTACAGTCGTTATAGAACTTGGAAAGTTTCATAATACACCTAAGAGTGCCTGGAACACAGAGCATGTTTACTAAATGTTTTCCCTGCTACGTGTCCTGCTTCCTCTTCCAGCCTCCCTCCTCCAGCTCCAGGCCTGGTGGTACTCCTGCTTGCAGGAATGAACCCTTTTCTCTCCCAATCAGGCTTTCTCCCCTGCATCTTATCAAAGCACCTCACCTGCCTAGGATGGCATAGCCTTTAGCTTGCTATGTCATCAGTTATTGAGATAAATCACCGTCATTCTCATCTCAATGTAAGTCGCCCTTGGAATGCAGGCTTTTCATAGCATGGAGGGATAACATTTTTATTTTTTTTCAGAAATGAATCAGGTTCTTTTTGCCCCTTGCCATCTTCTTCCCTCGCTTACCCCTTTCCCTCTCCTGCATTCAAGCAAATAGTTGGATCCCTACTGCATCAGAGAAAGGATGCGATAGCTGGAAAGCAAAGACAACAAACAAACAACAATAATGACAAAACTCCTGGGTCTCATCGGTGTTGATTTCTCAAAGCAAATCACTCGGGGAATTAAGAAGATGTGAGAAAAGTGGTCACACACATATACACACACCGCTCACGTCTGTCTCTTCTCTCCAAAACCTGTGGGCACAGAGGGCTATGTGCCTCTTTTCCTCCCTAATCCTCCCCAAGGCATGCATGCATGTGTGCATGTACGTGTGCATGTACGTGTGTGTCTATGAGACAGACAGAGAGAGAGAGAGGGGTACCTCCTGAGGGACTTTTCAGCGTGGGAGGAACTCCTTTCTTGGATCAGACACTTGGCAACAGCCAGAGTCAACATCCGCTGCTGGGCCAGGCCCGGGGGTGCAGATGGCTGCGGCGTTAGGCAGCTGGGCAGGCAGGAGGGCACACACCTCGCAGGGCCACTGCCGTCCGGGGCTCCACCCGATTGCAGGACGGCCTGGGCTTAGCATGTCTGTTGGCGTGGCACCCACAGAGGAGTGGAGGCTGGTGACAAACCCAGACTTCACCATGGGGAAGGAATAAGACCCCATTTCAAAACTGTAAATGGGCTGATTTGAAATGATCTGTTTTGTGCGGGTAAGTTAGTTGCAGACTATATTGTTCTAGAAACTTTTTTCTCAATTTCTAGAGAGCATACACATAGAAGGTTATGACTGAAGCGGAGCTGTGTATTGTTCTTGAGAACACGGCGCAGTTATTTGTATTCTTTTACACGCTTGCCCTCTTGGCCCACTAGCGTCCGTGGGTGACCACAGGACATCTGGGCTGTGGGCAGAGCTCAGCCCTTTCACTGAGGACAAACGTAAAGCAGCCCTGGCACCATCACCTGCTTAGTTAGGGACCTCCCTCCAAACCTGCATCCCTTCTGTGCCTCGTCCATCACTACTTGATTACTCTCATTAAAACAAAGCGATGATTTGATTTTTCCAAGGAGCTTCATTGGAATGAGGAAAAATTAAATTTACCAAGGGAAGGAGGAAATGGTTGAATAACAATATGACAAGTAATTGAATCTTAAGTCCGTGGATGCCCCGGTGTGATTCAATTCTGACACGTGAAGCTAGGAATGAGAGGAAGAGTCCTCTTCCAGGCAGAAACCTGCTAATCCACATAAATAGCCTGGTGTTCCTGGTCATCTGGTTCCCTTAGTGATGCGTGACTGGTTTACTCCACGGGCAGAATCTGGTCCTTGCAGAGTGACTTTGGCAGCTTGAGCAGCAGTTACAGACATTACTAAGAACCTACAACACACCCAGTGTGATACTGTAATACCCCACTTAATCCTCGAAAAGCCAGAGAGGAGGGTAATATTATTTCCATTTTGCCTATTAGATAACAAAGACCTCAGGAGGTTGGAAAAATACCAGACATAGAAAGTGCCAGAGCTGGGATTTGAATCCTGTACTTCTGATTCTAACTTTTGTATGTTATTTCTACCACACTCATGGTTACTTGTAGGAGGGTGCTTACATCGACATGGACAAGGACGCAGGAATCCTGCTGGGACCAGCTCATCTGTTTACTGAGCTCCTATCTTCTTGGTGCCTTTTTCAATTCTAGTCAGTATGAGAGGAGACATACTCCTACATTTTGTGAAAGGACTCAAACAGTTAGTGCATAGATGGCCAATTTACTTAGGAATGAATTAGCAATTTTAAAAACCCATCAATAAGCAAAAAAAAATTTTTTTTAAGATAGCACCAAATGCCAGAGAGATTGCAACGAAATGATACCCTAATACATTGTTGATGGGATTGTTCATTGCCTTAATCTTTTAAAAAATTGATTTGGCAATTGTTATGAGTTGAACTGTGCCCCCTTAAAATTCATACGTTGAAGTCCTAGACCCAGTCCCTCGGAACGTGACTATATTTGGAAATAAGGTTTTTGAAGATGTAATCAAGTTGAGATGAGGTCATACTGGAACAGAATGTGCCCCTAATCCAATGCAAGTGGTCTTTACACAAAGGGGAAATCCGGACACAGATACACAAGACGGGGAGGAGGATGTGAAGAGACACAGGGAGAAGACAGCTGGCTACAAGCCGAAGAGAAGCCTGGAACAGCTCCTTCACAGCCTCAGAAGGAACCACTCTGATGACACTTGATCTTGGACTGACAGTCTCCAGAGTGTCACACAAATGGTTCTGTGTGGTCATGTGTTACGGCAGCCCTAGAAAACCAATACAGCAATACATCCTGAGAATCTTAAAACCGACCATACCATTCGGCACAGGAATTTCTTGCCTTTGGTTGCCTCTTAAGGAATAACGAATACCGACATAGGTTTATGCACAAATGTATATTTCTCAGGTCTTTCCTTCCCGATGCTATTGCAGGAGGCCATTCAAAAGTCCTCCAGAACCTGCTTTACTTCTGAAATTTCTCTGGGAGCTAGAGCATCATTACCAAGAAAACGCTTGCCATGTTTTCCTCTCCTTGTCTGGCCTCCTTCAGTGATCTGCTCTCACACCTCATTCTGTGGACGTCACCGTCCCTGGCTGCTGCCCTGTCGCAGCTCCCGTGCTCTGGGTTCTGATCACAGGCGAAGGTGAAGCCCAGTCTCTCTCCTGGGGTCCAAGATGCGAGTCTGCAGGTGGGCTGGGCCCACAGGTGTCACAAGGACCCCACAACCACTGAGGACACTTCCTCTTGCAGCCCGGCCTTCAGGACTGGACCTGCCAGGGTGCGGCTTTCTCAGCCTCTTGCAGAAGGGAGCCCCGGGCCATAGGGCCGCCTGATTCTGAGCAGTCTGGCCACCAGACACATCTGATCTCAGTGCTGATCACACTTTGGCCACCAATCCTGCCTCCCGCCCACCGTGTGATATTCACGCCAGTTCTCATCTCTGAGTTGATGCTCTGTCAAGCCGCCCACTCATACCTAGAGGCAGAGCCCTAGGTATTGGCCCCGGCCACAATGGCATTAGCAAGTCGGCCACGTGAGGCGGGCAGATGTGGGACACGTCCTTTCTTTTTCGGATCTGAGCTTGCCGGATGTCCTCTGTAGCGAGAGGCAGCACCGACAGACCCTCCAGTACTCACAGGTTGACCCCTGTGCTTTGGAAACTTACGCAGAGTGCGCGGAATTCTGACTTTAAACACCATCTCCCTGTGTGGCCTGTTTGCAGGACTGCACAGGCCGCTGGAGCAGCCCTGTTGACCTCTGACCCTTGGCCCACTAACCGAAACAAGGTGAATATTTCTTGGGCCGGTGTGGCGGAGGGAGGACCAGAGAATAAATCTGACCCTACTTCCCCTGAAGGTGATGAATGGCCCCCCTTTCAAGCCGGGGCCCTCTGGCCCTTTTATTCTCTGCTCTGGTTTTAAAAAGCGGAGGATGGATTGAGTGCCTTTCAACTGTTTACCAGCAGAAGGACAAAGATCAGGTTACCAGCCAGAATGATTCATCTTTTCTCCCAAATCAAAGCCTGTGTCCACAGCGCCTGTGTCCACATGAGTTCATCTTCCGTATTCAGACGGTCAGAGCAGGAGGCCAGGGACAAAGTCCTGGGAGAAAGAGAGACGGAGTAATTAGGTGCAGACGGGGAGCAGCAAGGGCTCTTTTTCTGCCTTCACATTGGGACTTTAATAGAGTTTTTTGGGTTTTTTTGTGTTATTTTTTTAAGCGGAAGTGTCTCTGGTTTCCTCCAAGTCGGGACAATTAGTGATGTTTTTCCAAGGATCCTGAGTTGGGACATGTTTTAATTTGAGAGAAGTTTCCACTACAAAAATATGTATTTACATTGAGAAACATGACTGTTGGAACGGTGAGAACCAGCATTCATATTTGAAGGAAAAAGTGCTGTGGGTTTGAGACACACTGATGCCATGACCACTGGCGTTATAAATGCATGGAACATCCCAAACATAGAGAACATAGTCAAGTATAGAGAACAGCCACTTACAAAATTCTAACATTTTGCCATATTTGTGTCGGTTTTCACTACGAAATAAAATACACAGAGACCATGGAAGCCCCTCTGTACCTCCCTGTCCTTAAATCGTTGTTTTCGTTCCCAGAATGTTACTATACTATTACTATGGATGCATGTATCCATAAAAAATAGATAACAAAGTATTGAATTTTATCTGAATACATCATTCAGTAATGAGCTTTCTTCACTCAATCTTATGTTTTTGTCGTAATGTTTCACTCAATGTTTATGTTTTGTCAGTAATAATACTGACAGATATAACAATTCATTTCATTGAACTAGTGTAGAACATTTCATTTCATGCATATTCTACACTTCAGTCATGATGATGGGTACTTAGGTGACTTCTGTCAAGAGCCGTGAAGGGTCTGGTGTTCCACCCCACTTACCAGCTAACAAGGCGGCTGCAATCTCTTGAATGCTGGTAGAAGGAATGAGATTCCTGGGTCAGAGATGAGAGACTTCATTATTCACAGCCAAAGCAGCAGCCAGAGTGTTGGCACATTTGTGCTGGCTCCCCAAGCCCCCAAACCTACAGGGTGACGTGCAGAGCCAGATGACAGCTGCACAGGTTGCGTTGGGTTGGGTTGCAGGAGAGGACTTCTGAGCTTGGGGATCCTGAAGATTTCGAGCAGGCAGTAGAGAAGATGCCTCTTGGTCCTGGAGTGAAAAGCTCCCTCATCCTTTGAGGTTTCTCCCTGCAAATACAGCCCTGAAGACGGCTGGGTAAAGAGCAGTCAAGGCTTTGCAGTTTGGGCACAGCCAGCAAGGCACGTAGGGGAACCAGAAACCCAAGGAGGACTGCATCTCCCAAAGCTTCCAAGTGCCAGCTCTTACAGAGGTACACACAGGCATGCCATTTGTCTCCTTACCCAGCATATGTGAAAAGTAGGTTTGTTTCTCTCCAAATCGTTTTTCACAGCGATTGTGGGAATTTATGATCTCCAATAGCACATAGGGATTTTCTTGCTTCTTTATCTCCTGTTGAACCCTTGTGTTGTCAGACACTTTAATTTATGCTAAGCTGATGGTTATAGAAGGATAATGCAGGTTGCTTTAATGTCTCCTTGATTTTGAGCATGTTTTCACTTACAGTATTGACCTTGCAGTTTCCTCTCTGTCCTTTGCCTTTTCATGACTTTTTGCCTGTTTTTGTGGATTTTCCTTTTTCAGATTGATTTGTAGGTTTTCTTTGTACATCCTGAATATAACTCTTTGCCAGTTATATGTATTAATAATATCTCTTCTCACTCTATATCTTGTCTTCTCACTTGGTGTATAGATTTTTGTTTCAGAGAATAGTTTTAAAGTTTTAAATATGGAAAAGAAATTAAGAAAAAAAAATCCATTTACAATAGCATCGGAAAGAATAAAATACTCAGTAATAAGTTTAACCAAGGAGGTGAAAGAGCTATAAACTGAAAACAATTAAAACGTTGATAAAAGAAATTGAAGAAGACACAAATAAATGGAAAGATATCCCATGTTCTTGTATTGGAAGAATTAATATTGTTAAAATGTCCATACTACCCAAAATGATCTACAGATTCAGTACAATCCCTGTCAAAATTTTAATGGCAGTTTCCATAGAAATAAAAAAAAATTATCTTGGGCTTCCCTGGTGGTGCAGTGGTTGAGAGTCTGCCTGCTAATGCAGGGGACATGGGTTCGAGCCCTGGTCTGGGAAGGTCCCACATGCCGCGGAGCAACTAAGCCCGTGAGCCACAACTACTGAGCCTGCGCGTCTGGAGCCTGTGCTCCGCAACAAGAGAGGCCACGATAGTGAGAGGCCCGCGCACCGCGATGAAGAGTGGCCCCCGCTTGCCACAACTGGAGAAAGCCCTCGCACAGAAACAAAGACCCAACACAGCCAAAAATAAATAAATAAAATTAAAAAAAAAACCTGTAGGGCTCATACTTCCTGATTTCAAACTATATTACAAAGCTATAGTAATCAAAACAGTATGGCAATGGCATAAATACAGATACCAGTGGAACGGAATAGAGAGCCTAGAAATAAACCCATGCATATATGATCAACTAATCTTTGACAAGGGCACCAAGAATATACAATGGGGAAAGAATATTCTCTTCAATAAATGATGTTGGGAAAACTGGATATCCACATGCAGAAGAAAGACATTGGACCCCTATTTTGCACCACTCACAAAAATTAACTCAAAATTGGTTAAAGACTTAAAGTTAATACCTGAAACTTTAAAACTCCTAGAAGAAAGCATAGGGATAAAGCTCCTTGATATTGGTCTTGGCAATGATTTTTTTGGATTTGACACCAAAAACACAAACAATGAAAGCAAAAACAAACAAGTGGAACTATATCAACCCAAAAAGCTTCTGCACAGCAAAGGAAACTAACAATAAAATGAAAAGGCAACCTATGGAATGGGAGAAAATATTTGCACATCACATATCTGATAAGGGGTTAATATTAAATTATATAAGCTCAATAGCAAAACACCCAATTAAAAACAACACAATTAAAAATGGGCAAGGGAACTGAATAGATATTTTTCTAAAGAAAATATACAAATGGTCAACAGGAATATAAAAAGATACTCAACGTCACTCATCATCAGGGAAATGTGAATCAAAACCATAGTGAGCTATCACCTCACATCTGTTAGAAAGACTTTTATCAAAAAGATAGGAGATAGCAAGTGTTGGCAAGGATGTGGAGAAAGGGGAACACCTGTGTACTGTTGGTGGGAATGTACATCGGTGAAACCAGTATGGAAAACTACCAGAAATTAAAAATAGAACTACCATGGGATCCAGTAAACTCATTTTTGGGTATTTATCAAAAGAAACGAAGTCACTATCTTAAAGAGATATCCAAAGTCTCATGTGCATTGTAGCATTGTTCACAATAGACAAGATATGGAAACAGCCTAAATTTCTGTCAATGGGTAAAGAAAATGTGATATCACACACACACACACACACACACACACACACACACACACACACACGTACAGTAGAATATTATTCAGCTACAAGAATGATGGAAATTCTGCCATTTGCAATGACATGGATGAACCTGGAAGATGCAATGACATGGATGAACCTGGAGACACAATGCCATGAAATAAGCCAGACACAGAAAGACAAATGCTGTATGATCTCATTTACATGTGGAATCTAAAAAAATTCAGACTCACAAAAACAGAGAAAATGGTAGTTACCAGGTGCTCAGGACTGTAGTGAATAGGTCAAAGGGCACAAACTTTTAGTTAAAAAATGAGCAATTTCTGGGGCTCTATGTACAGCATGGTGACTATAGTTAATAATATCATACTGTATACTTGAAATTTGCTAAGAGAGTAGATCTTGTGTTCTCATTACACACACACACACACACACACACACACAAATGATAACTATGTAAGGTGATGGATGTGTTAATTAGCTTTATTATGATAATCATTTCACAATACATATGTATATCAAATCATCACCTTAAATATACATAATTTTATTTGTAAATTATACCTCAGTAAAGCTGGAGTTAAAACATTTTGTTTGTTTTTTTTGTTGTTTTTTAAATTTTTGGCTGCATTGGGTCTTCATTGCTTTGTGCGGGTTTTCTCTAGTTGCAGCAAGTGGGGGCTACTCTCTGTTGCAGTGTGCAGGCTTCTCACTGCGGTGGTTTCTCTTGTTGGGGAGCACAGGCTCTAGGTGCGCCGGCTTCAGTAGTTGTGGCATGCAGGCTCAGCAGTTGTGGCTCACAAGCTCTAGAGTACAGGGTCAGTAGTTATGGTGCATGGGCTTAGTTGCTCCGTGGCATGTGGGATCTTCCGGGACCAGGGCTCAAACCTGCGTCCCCTGCACTGGCAGGCAGATTCTTAACAACTGCACCACCAGGGAAGCCCTAAAACAGTTTTAAATAATAAAATTTATTTTTAATTTTTAAAATTTTGTTTTTGCATGTTAAGAAACTCCTATATTTTTCCTGTTTTTCTTTTAAAAACATTAAAGTTTTTTTTTCATTTAGGTCTTAAACACATGGGGAACTTAATCTTTTGTGTAGTGTGAGGTGTTGAATCTAATTTACTTTCATATGTGGACAACCAATTGTCTGATCACAGTTTAGTGGATTCCCCACATACAGGTAAAATAGCCATTCCATCATGCTCAACAGTTGTTCAGGCTAAAAGCCTTGGAGCTATCCTGACTCTTGTACCTGATATCCAATCCATCAGCAAATCCTGACAGCTCTACCTTAAGCAGCTCTACCCCAGCCGGCCATTTCTCATCCCCACCACCACTGCTGCTCAGCACCACACCACTCCCACCTTTTGCCTGGATTACTCTCTGGCTTCCTAATTAGACCTCCTCCTCCTTCTCTTGCTTCCCCCTACAGATTCTTGTCCACACAACAGCAGAGTTACACCTTTAAAAACATATTTGATCATGCTATTCCCTGCTCACATTCAGGATAAAATTCACAATTATACCATGTCCTCAAGCAACCTGATTGCTGGCTGCTTTCTTCATCTCATTTCCTCCTTCTCTCCCTCTCTCTCTGTCTCTCAGTGTCTGTTTGTCTGTCTCTGTCTCTCTCTCTCTTGTTCACTGTGCTAAAGACACACTTGCTATTTCTCACACACTGACTCTGTTCCTACCTCAGGGCCTTTGCACTTGCCACTTCTTCTTCCTGCCATTTCTCTTTCCCCAGATAACTGTACAGCTTGCTTTAACCTCATTTAGGTTTCTGATCAAATACCACTTTATCAAAAATTGCCTTCCCTATTCATCCTCCACTAAAATATATCCTTTCTATCCACCTACTTTATTTTCTTCATAACATTTACCACTACTCAATGTCATAGTATATTTGTTTATTGCATGCTCCACCTATTAGGAAGTAAGTGCCCTGAGGGAAGGCATTTTGTTAGTCTTCTTCATCCCTCTATTTCTAAAGCCAGGAACAGAGCATGGTGCAGAGTAGAGCCTTAAACACGTATGATGACTGACTGAATGAATAAATGAGTAAAGGTTCCAACTGGGAAAAATAAAATCAGTTTTTGGTAATAGTCTTACTAAATTGAGATTTAAGTCCCTCCATTTTATTATATTTATAAAAATTGCCTTAGCTATTATTGGGTTTCGTTTTTCCATTCCAATTTTATGACCAATGTGTCAAGTTCCACATAGACTCATATTGGGATTTGGATTGGAAATTCACTGTATTTGTACATTAATATGAGGTGAATATCCCCATTTATTCAGGTTTTCTTTTATGTCTTTCAATAATGTTTAGTAATTTTTAAAACTAAAGGGCATGTATGTATTTTCTTATATTCATTTTTGGGAACACTCATGGTTTACACACACACAGGGTATAGGATTTTTTCCTTTTGCATTTTCTAATTATTGGTGTATAGGAATACATACTTTTTAAAAAAATTTTATTGAGTATAGTTGATTTACAGTGTTGTGTTAATTTCTGCTGTACAGCAGTGACTCAGTTTTACATATATATTCGTTTTCACATCCTTTTCTTTTATGGTTTATTACAGGATATTGAATATAGTTCCCAGTGCTATACTACAGGACCTTGTTGTTTATCCATCCTATATATACCAGTTTGCATCTGCTAATCCCAAACTCCCAATCCTTCCCTCCCCCTCATCCCCTCCCCCTTGGCAACCACAAGTCTGTTCTGTCTGTGAGTCTGTTTCTGTTTCATAGATATGTTCATTTGTGTCATATTTTACATTCCACATGTAAGTGTTATCATATGGTATTTGTCTGTCTCTTTCTGACTTACTTCACTTAGTATGATAACCTCTAGGTCCATTTGTGTTGCTGCAAATGGCATTATTTCATTCTTTTTTATGACTGAGTAATATTCCATTGTATATATATACCACATCTTCTTTATCCATTCATCTGTTGATGGACATTTAGGTTGTTTCCATGTCTTGGCTATTGTAAATAGTGCTGCTATGAATATTGGGGTGCATGTATCTTTTTGAATTTTAGTTTTGTCTGGGTATATGCCCAGGAGTGGGATTTCTGGATCATACGGCAACTCTATTTTTAGTTTTTGAGGAACCTCCTTATTGTTTTCATAATGGCTGCACCAACTAACATTCCCAGCAACAGTGAAAGAGGGTTCCCTTTTCTCCACACCCTCTCCAGCATTTGTTATTTACAGACTTTTTAATGATGGCCATTTTGGCCAGTGCGAGGTGGCACCTCATTGTAATTTTGATTTGCATTTCTCTAATAATTACTGATGTTTAGCATCTTTTCATGTGCCTATTGGCCATCTATATGTCTTCTTTGGAGAAATGTCTATTTAGGTCTTCTGACCATTTTTTGATTGGGTTGTTTGTTTTTTTGTTATTGAGTTGTATAGCTGTTTGTATATTTTGGAAATTAAGCCCATTATCGGTCACATCATTTGCAAATATTTTCTCCCAGTCCTTAGGTTGTCTTTTCATTTTGCTTATGGTTTCCTTTGCTGTGCAAAAGCTTATAAGTTTGATTAAGTCCCATTTTTAAATTTTTGCTTTTATTTCTATTGCCTTGGGCGACTGACCTAAGAAAACATTGGTACGATTTATGTCAGAGAATGTTTTGACTATGTTCTCTTCTAGGAGTTTTATGATGTCGTGTTTTATATTTAAGCCTTTAAGCCATTTTGAGTTTATTTTTGTGTAGGTTGTGAGGGGGTGCTCTAACTTTATTGATTTACATAGGGGTGTCCAACTTTTCCAACATCACTTGCTGAAGAGACTGTCTTTTTCCCGTTGTACATTCTTGCCTCCTTTGTGGAAGACTAAGTGTCCATAGGTGTGTGGGTTTATTTCTGGGCTCTCTATTCTCTTCCATTGATCCATATGTCTGTTTTTGTGCCAATACCACACTGTTTTTGATTACTGTAGCTTTGTAGTATTGTCTGAAGTCTGGGAGGATTATGCCTCCTGTTTTGTTCTTTTTCCTAGGAATTGCTTTAGCAATTCTGGGTCTTTTATGTTTCCACATAGTTTTTAGGATTATTTGTTCTAGTTCTGTGAAAAATGTCATGGGTAATTTGATAAGGATCCCATTAAATGGAATACTATTCTTTTTTTTATGTTGATCTTCTATTTAAGAATTTTTTCAGTTGACTGTCGATTTTGGAAGGGGGTAAACAATCATGTCATCTGAAAATGAGGACAGTTTTGTTTCTTTCTCTCTAAATCTTATCCTTCCTAAATGTTTTTATTTTATTGCATGGTTTTCTATCCACAAGACAGAGGCAGTGATAGCAGACATCCATGTCTTGTCCAGTATTTTATTTATTTATTTATTTATTTATTAATTATTGATGAATATCTTGGTTATATTTGGCACATAAATATATATATATGCACACACACAAATATGTATGTACTACTATGCACATGCAGAATTATAAATCACTATATTGTATGCCTGTAACTTAAATAATATTGTACCTTAACTACACTGCAATTAAAAAACTTTCCTCTTTAACAGTATTTTCCACTTTGTAACATGCTTTCGTGTATATTACTCATTTGAATTTGACAACAATCTTAAGAAGCAGGGAAAGGAACATTATTCTTTTTTTTTTTAACATCTTTATCGGAGTATAATTGCTTTACAATGGTGTGTTAGTTTCTGCTTTATAACAAAGTGAATCAGCTATACATATACATATATCCCCACATCTCTTCCCTCTTGCATCTCCCTCCCTCCCACCCTCCCTATCCCACCCCTCTAGGTGATCACAAAGCACTGAGCTTATCTCCCTGTGCTATGCAGCTGCTTCCCACTAGCTATCGGTTTTACATTTGGTAGTGTATATATGTCCATGCCATTCTCTCACTCTGTCCCAGCTTACCCTTCTCCCTCCCCATGTCCTCAAGTCCATTCTCTAGTAGGTCTGCATCTTTATTCCTGTCCTGCCCCTAGGTTCTTCATGACTTTTTTTTTTTTAGATTCCATATATATGTGTTAGCATACGGTATTTGTTTTTCTCTTTCTGACTTACTTCACTCTGTATGACAGACAACAGACTCTAGGTCCATCCACCTCACTACAAATACCTCCATTTCATTTCTTTTTATGGCTGAGTAACATTCCATTGTATATATGTGCCACATCTTCTTTATCCATTCATCTGTTGATGGACACTTAGGTTTCTTCCATGTCCTGGCTATTGTAAATAGAGCTGCAATAAACACTGTGGTACATGACTCTTTTTGAATTATGGTTTTCTCAGGGCATATGCCCAGTAGTGGGATTGTTGGGTCATATGGTAGTTCTATTTTTAGTTTTTTAAGGAACTTCCATACTGTTCTCCATAGTGGCTGTATCAGTTTACATTCCCACCAACAGTGAAAGAGGGTTCCCTTTTCTCCACACCCTCTCCAGCACTTATTGCTTTAGACTGTTTGATGATGGCCATTCTGACTGGTGTGAGATGATATCTCATTGTAGTTTTGATTTGCATTTCTCTACTGTATTTTAATAGGTATGTTTCTAGTATTATACTATTAGGTATGATGCTTGCTATAGGTTTGGAAGGGCCACATAAGTTCTCTTATTACTAGCTTGCACAGGTTTTATGATGAAATAGTGTAAAATTTTATGGATTACTTTTTCTTCTTTAATCTGTAATGTGGTGGATAACACTAATATATTTTCTGGGGCTTCCCTGGTGGCGCAGTGGTTGAGAATCTGCCTGCCAATGCAGGGCACACGGGTTCAAGCCCTGGTCTGGGAAGATTCCACATGCCGCAGAGCAACTAGGCCCATGAGCCACAGCTAGTGAGCCTGCGCGTCTGGAGCCTGTGCTCCGCAACAAGAGAGGCTGTGATAGTGAGAGGTCCGCGCACCGCGATGAAGAGTGGCCCCCACTTGCCACAACTAGAGAAAGCCCTCGCACAGAAACAAAGACCCAACACAGTCAAAAATTAATTAATTAATTAATTAATTTAAAAAAAAAGTAACACACTTCCAAAAATAACACCAAAAAAAAGACAAGACTATATTTTCTGATGTTAAGCCCCTTTCCATCTTCAGAATAAACACTGCTTGCCATAAAGTATTATTTTTATACACTGCTAAATTTGACTTTTTAGTATTTTAAGATTTTTGAAATCATGTTCATTAATGATTTATCTAAAATTTTCATTTCCTATAATGCCCTTAGCCAGTTAAAAAAATCCATATTATACTAATGTTATAGAACAAGTTGCTAAGGTTTCACTCTTTTTGAATTCTCTGGAACAATTTGTATGATATAAGGATATCCATTTACTGAATGTTTCCTAAAATTTGCTTGTGAAAATGCCCTAGATTTTTTGAGTATCATTAGATTTCTACTTCTACTTCTTTAAAGTTTATGATTTAGATTTCCTCTTTTTTCTTAGTCAAACTGATCATATTTTTCTAGAAAATGTCTAACTCATTTAAGTTTCCAAATGTATTAGGAGAAAGTTGTTCATAGTATTAATTTACTAATTTTTTAATCTGTATGGTGTCTTGATTTATATCTTTTTATATTCTTATTATTTATTTGTGATTTTTCTTATTATTTCTATAACAATTTTGTTAGAGATTTGTCTACTTTTAGCATTCTTTTCAAAAAACAATCTTTTGATTCTATTGAGTCTATTTTTTTGTTTTCTATTTTATTTACATCTGTGCTTATCTTTTTTAATTTTTTCTTTCTACATTCTCTATGTTTATTCTATTTACCTTTCTCTAGTTTCTTCTGCTGGATATTAAAATTATTTATTTTTAAACCTTCCTGCTTTGTAATGAATATATTTAAAATATAAATTTTCTTCTAAATTCTGATTGAGATGCATCATACAAGTTAATTTGCATTGTGATTTTCTCTTTAAGTCATGAGTTATTTCAGTTATTTTAAGTTTCATTATTATGGCTGTTTTCAAGTAATCTATCTCTATTTTTTGCTCTAACTAAATGGTTCCATTGTGGTCAGAGAATGAGTTCCAGATAATATTAATTTTTAAAAAATATGTTGAGATTTCTTTTGTGGCATATTGCACAATGAATTTTTGTAAAGAATTTATGTGACCTCAAATATAATGTATAGTTCCTTTTTGTTGAGTATAGGGTTTCATAAAGAACTATCAAAACAAGATTAATGTTTATCAAAATCTTTTCTACTTTTACTGCTAGTTTGTATACTTGATCCTTCTTTTTCAGATGGAGGTAAAGTTGTCATTATATCCTTGTAATTCTGTACATTTTTCCTTCATATAATTCAAGACAATGTTGTTGGGTACAAGTAAGTTCATGATTATTATATCTTCATTATTGATCATTCCTTTAAATTTATCCCTTTTAATACTTTTAGCCTCAAATTCTATTTTTCATATTAATATTGTTTTCTTTTGGTTAATATTTGTATATTTTAACTGTTATTTTCAACATTTCTATGTTGTTTAGATTTTTTTTTAAAGAATTATTATTTTTATTTTTAATTACTTTATTTATTTATTTTTGGCTGCATTGGGTCTTCATTGCTTCGCCTGGGCTTTCTCTAGTTGTGGTGAGCAGGGGCTACTCTCCGTTGCGGTGTGCGGGCTTCTCATTGTGGTGGCTTCTCTTGTTGCAGAGCATGGGCTCTAGGCACACGGGCTTCAGTAGTTGTGGTGTGTGGGCTCAGTACTTGTGGCGCACGGGCTTAGTTGCTCCATGGCATGTGGGATCTTCCTGGACCAGAGCTCGAACCCGTGTCCCCTGCATTGGCAGGTGGATTCTTAACCACTGCACTACCGGGAAGCCTAAATGTCTTTCATATACAACACTTAGATGATTTTTGTTATTTAAAAATTCAGTATGATAGTTTCTGCCTATTAGTAGGTTTATTCATCATATTTCTTATTATAGGTGACATATTTGACCTATTTACCAATCTTATCTTTTGCTTTTACTTTATCATTTTTTTCTATGCTTTTCTTTTAAAAACTTCCTTTGTGCCTCTGTTCTACTGTAAATATTTTGTATATTCTTTCCCCTATTTTAATGGTTTCTAAGCATACACACAGTCTGTTGATAGTTATCCTTACTTAATATATAATATATTTGCAACATATATCTCTTTATATGATATATCCTTAATTCATAATACAGTATACATATATATTTTTACATATAGTTTAACGTACATATACTTTAACTGTCATTCAGCATTACATTTCCTCCCTCTGCACCTAAAAGAACACAGCATCTTGTAAATACCTGTTGAACATCACCCACCCCATGTAATTTTTGTTTACATGTTTATCTTTTTAACAAAAATTGTTAACGTATATATACATTATATATGTATAATCAATAATTAACATGTACCTGTATAATCAATAAGCAGTTTCATTTTTAACACAATATATCGAGTTCCAACCTCACCCTTGGTCTTGTATACCATGACTTCTGTCTGGGTTCACTTTTCTTCTCACTGATCTACAACTTTTCATGATTCCCTTAGTGAGTGTCTATGGGTAGGAGACTGGAGTAGCTTTCATATGTCTGAAATGTCTTCCTCTTGGCTGCATCCTAGATGCTAGCTTACATGGCATAGGATTCTAGGTAATCAATATTTTCCCTTTGAAAATATCACTCCAGTGCCTCTGGCCTCTGTTTTTCCTGATGAGAAGTCTTCTGTCATCTGGCTGACATCTGTTGTATGTTGTCTTTTCTCAATTTTCTGGTAGCTTTTAGCATTTCTCTTTACCCATGACACATGAAGCTTCTGTACCAGGTATCATGGTGTGGACTCCCTGTCATTCAGGCTGCTTGATGCTTTGAGCACTTCTGATCTGAGGACTTATGTATTTCTTCAGTGCCTAAAATTTCTCAGTTATTTTATCTTCAAGGTAGATTTGCTTCCATTCTCTCCCTTCCCTTTTTTTGGAAACCCACAATCTGAGGACCTTTTGTTGATATGTTTTCATCTCTTTGCTCTCTGCTAGATCCTGGAGAAATGATAGCATTTGATTCACCATTTTGCCTTCAACTGTATCTAGTCTAGAGTTTATCTTTTTTCTTTCCTTTTTTCTTGTAATGTCAGTGCTATACTTTTGATTTCTTAAATTTCTAATTTTTTAATCATTTGTATTTGGTTTATGAATGACAGTTCTATTTCATAATTCCTTATTTTTTAAAAAAATGTTTTATATTTACATATAGGAGTTTTTGTATTGAGTGTTGATTTTATTGTCTTTCTTTAGCTTCAGATAGCTTCAGGTGCTTTGAATTTTTAATATCATCTCATTTTGAGTGGGAAGTTTTTGTTTTGATATTTTGTTTCATTTTATTCTTTCTTTCTCTTACCTACCTCTCTTTTTCTGGTGGTTTTGGGGTTCCCCACCTGCTCTCCCAGGCAAGGCAGAACCAGTTCTTCTCTTGCTGCTTTGGGGGGTGCTACCCTCAGGGTCACTGCAGGGATCTCAGACTCAGCCTCTTCGCTAGCCGTGGATCTCGATGGTGCAGCCCCTGTCCTCCCTAGGCCCATAGGAACGTACTGCTACATTCCGCCTCCTTACACACAGGGGCTGGAGCTATGGGGCTCCAGGCTGTCTCTCGGTTTGCATGTGTCCAGCGTCCTGCAGGAGCTGGCCTGCTGCAGGACTAGATGCACAGCAAGCCCGTTCTTCTTCTGCCCTTCAGAACCCTGGCTGGTCCTGCCTATCTGGTTTACTTGGCTTGTGCTTGTCTGTCAGCGCCTTGTGTCCGGCACAGAGGCGGATGCACCCAAGGACCACATGCCTCGTACCATTTTGAATAGCAGAGCAAGATCATTTACCCTAAACGTTTGCCAACATTAGGCCCTGTCCTTCATCGAGGGGCATCCCAGGAAGCCATGCAGGCATTGAAGCCAGTAAAGCACATGGCTGCCCGTTGTCAACTGCAGTTGACAAGGCAAGTCAAGAGTGATGCCCCACGTGTCCTCACAGCCACTTCCACAAGGTTCCACCCAGGGAGCTTGTTTCAAATCAGTGCTGGAAGAGTGTTTTCTGCTGAAGGACTTTCCAGCAGGGGTACCTTTTGATCATGGCCACCAGCAGCTGGATTTCAGCGATTTATTTTCCTCCTGGTTGTCGTTTGCTTTCTCCTCTATGACTTTTATTTCCTCATCTTGTTCCTTAATTACGCTGTAGTGCTGACAGTTTTCTTTATACATCATCTCAACATTTCTTTTTATGGAGAGAGGCAAGTATAAAGAGAAACAGAAAAACAGAACTCACTCCCCTTGGCAATATTAAGGGTTAAATTTTTTTTCTATGATTGAAGTTAATTCATTGAGATATAATCAACATATAACATTATATTAGTTTCAGGTGTACGCATAATGATCTGATATTTGTATATATTGCAAAATGATCACCACAATAAGTCTATTCAGCATCCATCACATCACATAGACACAATTTTTTTTCTGATGATGAGAATTTTTAAGATCTATTCTCTTAGCAACTTTCAAATATACATCTCTATTAATGACAGTCACTATGCCACACATTATATTCCCATGACTGACGTATTTAATAACTGGAAGTTTGTAGCTTTTGACCATTTTGACTACCCCCTCACCCCCGACTCCCTGTCTCTGGCAACCACCAATCTGTTCTCTGTAATTTTTTTTTTGAAGATTCCACACATAAGTGTAATCACACAGTATTTGTCTTTCTCTGTCTGACTTACTTCACTTAAAAGTGTTTTAATAAAAACAAAAATTAAACCTGTAAGCTGTTTTTCCAGTTTTCTCACATGTGACTATACCGTCAGATTCACAGAAAATGCCACGTTTCCTTATTCCCTTCCAGCCAAGTGCTGATGCTACGGTGAGGTTCCCAGCCTGTGACATTGGGAGCGGGACCCCAGGTTAAGGGACAATGGCTCTCAGAGTGCATGTTAAGACTGGAGGTGAGAGAACCCAATCAGCCTTGCCGAGCAGCACCCCGGCGGGCCCCCCCCCGCCCCCGCCAGCTGGGAGTTCAGCAAGAAAATAATTAGATATTCAGGATGGGATGAAATGAAAGGCCCTTTTGAGGAAACAACAGTTTCTCAGAGAATTAGGGAAATGCCTGTGGGAATAGCACTTTCAGAGGGGCCAGGGGACAGAGTGAATTTCAGAGGGTCTATGCATCTGGCTCTGAGGCCACTCCCCTCCCCTCCCAGCTGGCTCTCACAGCAAGGAGCCTTGGGACCTTGACAGCTTTCTGGAAAAACCAAACAGTTGCATATGCAGAATTTCATTGGCATCAGATCACTTTTGTACCAAGGAGGTCATGTAGTCCTTCTCCAACACCCTGGGGGAATATTTTCATTGTGTTTGTCCTGCAGAAAAGTTGCAGATTAACTCACACTTTTCTAGGGCCAACTGTGAGCCAGAAACTCAATAAAAACAATGAATTCATCTTCCTCTGCCAGCAGGGGAGGTAAAAGAGGTGTCCACATTTTATAAACGAGGAAACCACATCTCCTGGAAATTGGGAGTTGCTCAAAATTGACACAATGTGGAGGAAGGGCCCTGACCTTGGCCTCTGACCCCACAGGCTCTGCACCTTCCACCCCTATGCAACGCTACCTGCCAAAAATGTGTGATATTCCAAAGTTCTAAAACTGCCAGCTCAACCAATTATTCACAACCATCACTAAACACCACCATGACTAGTTGGGGTATAGGTGTAGCACGTTGGTGCAATAATACCTCTGTTTCTCAAGGTTGTGTTGGGAAGTTCCTTTTACACCTTCCCCAGTGATTGGTTCCCAATTAATTTTCCCAAACAGATCCTTCTCCCATGTCCACTTGCCCAGTGGCTCTGCCGATGACACTTTGATTTTTGCGGATTGAGACTCCTTTCAGACTTCTGGCCTCCAGAACTGTGAGATAATGAATTTGTCATTTTAAGCCACTTAGTTGGCTGTAACTTGTTACAGCAGCAATAAGAGACTAATGTACTCACAGAAAGTGCCTAGCAGGGGCCTTGTCAAGAAAAAGCTTCCATGCGTGGCACTGGCATCTTTTCCATTATCACACCATTGTGGGCTTAGGTACCCAGAAGTCAAAGTGGAGCATTCTTTAACATACTTTAATTTTAAGACCACCCCGATCCCAAAGCATACATCAACCCCCTCTTCCATGCCACGCAGATTGACAAGGAAGAGCCAGCAGCGCAGCTCCAGTGCACGTTTACCTGTACTAACCTGTGCCACACACATCATGGCCAAGGTGACAGTCTGTCCATCTTGCCTGTTCTGGGGCTGGGCCTGCCCTGCCTCATCCTGAAGTTGTCTGTTGGCTTCTTGCTTCCCCTGCTGGAATAGGTGTCCTTGAAAAGCGGTCACACGTGTCTTCTCATCCTTGTGTCCTTCACAGGTATTTGCAAACAGTGGGTGCTCAACAAATAGTTCTGGAATGAATGAATCAGTGAAAAAAGTCTGTCAACCCATAGCCCATGGAATGAAACAAAACATCATTCGACGGGGATATATTTCACGGAGTCTTGAGACTTCACTGGGGGAAAGGAGGAGTGTTCGGTGACTGGGACACCTCTTTTCACCTACCACACGCCAGGCATCATGGCTATGCAGGGGTCTGCCACATCTGGACACCCTCTCATTATTCATACATGTAAAAATGGGGCAACATCCCAAGTAAATTAGCCTATCAGTCATGAATTTTACTGTCGGAGGAGACCTCCAATTCTCAAACACGTAAATGCACACAGAGAATAACATACGAGTTTCAATCACAGCAGAGTTGCCATTTGCCGTTAGGCACTGTGCTATGTGCTTTACATGCATCATCGTGGATTCTCATAAACTTCTTTGAGGCAGGTTTCACTTCACTCCCATCGTGCCCATACGGTAATTGTGCTGTAAGGCGATCGTGCGCCTTGCCCAGGGTTCTGCGTAATAAGGGACAACGCTGAAGGTCCCCCAGCTCTGCCTGACTCCAGTCTCTCCCAGTCTGCAGCCCGGTCTCTCCAGACCCACAGCATGGAATGTGTTTCCCTGGGTGCCAGAGGCATGTCCCTACCATCCATCTGCTGCCACCTTTTTTTAATGCACTCTAAACCCAGCATTTTGAAACTATTTTGAATCCAAAAATATGAGCATGCACTCCAAATTCAGTAATCTCCTTAGCAAATTCTGATCTGAGCATATAGGTTTTTAAATGGATTCAAAACAGCAGCCCAGCTGACTTCAAAGATTTAGTTTGAATAACCATTTTATACGGAATTATTAAGTCAAGAAAATGAGCGTTATTAATTTTGCAAGATTCAATTTTTAACTTTACAAAATGAAGACTTTATTTTAAAAACCTGCTTTAAATATCAGAATTCTATCCTGGTCCATTCAATTGCATGTATTATATTTATGTGATAACTTGCAGGAACAGACTGGATAGACTAGAAATTCCACGAAATAAAATTTAGTCTTTTGATACTCAAGCCGATTCAGTAAAACTAATAAACAAATATAACAATACATAGCTTTAGGGCAACTGGCAAATGAAGCATTTGGGAAACCTGCAGAGTTGGAATCCTACCCCCATCTCAACTGTCAGAATGGTGATTTTGAGTAACCGTCTGATGACAGATAAACCTTGATTTGTAACCCCAGTTTCCCATATACTTGTTGTGTGAACTGGAATAATTAACAGCTTCCTGGAACCTTGTCTTTTCTCACGTGTAAAACCAGGAGGTCTGCTAAAATTGGCTGTTGTGTAGCTTAAGTACATTAGTGTTTGTAAGCACCCTAGCACAGCACCAGGCCATCGTAAGTCCTCAATGCCTGATGACTAAAATGAAAAAAAAAAAAAATTCTTGGACCGAAACAAATTCCAAATCAATCTGATATAAAATAGCAGAGGAAAAACAAATCATTGTCATGCTCTCGGGATGAAAAGCCTCTGTAAAGCACAACCCCAAAAGTGAAGCAAAAACAGCATGTATATAAGCACATTTAAGTTTGAGACTTCTGTGCATCTAAGGTTCTCCCCTGGGAGGTAGGATTGCATAGTGGTTAAACATCGCCCAAGTTAACATATTAGCTTCACCACCTCATAGCTGTGTGATCCAGGACAAGTTAATAATAAAACCTACTTCACAGGGCTGTGTGATGATTAACTAGTTAATATTTATAAAGAACTTAGTGCCTGGCATGTGGCAAGCAATAAAAAATATAGTTTCTTAGTATTAGCTATCAACAGAAATAAATTTAGGAGGCAAAAATGGACTAGATAGAATACTTAAAATTCTGACAGACATGGGCTCATGATTCGTATGTTGGGGATTAGGGTAGAATGAGGTCATATGGGTGGGGCCCTAACCCAGTCTGACTGGTTTCCTTACATGAAGAGGAGATTAGGACTCAGACACACACAGATGATAGATGATGTGAGGACATGGGAAGAAGACAGCCGTCTACACGCCAAGGAGGCCTCAGGAGAAACTAACCACGCTGACACCTTGATCTCAGACTTCCAGCCTCCAGCACTGCGAGAAAATAAACTTCTGTCATTTAAGGCACCCTATCTGTGGTACTTTGTGATAGCAGCCCTAGCAGGCTAATACACTTACTAAATAAAGATCTCTTAAAATCAGACCAAAAAGTAAATATTGCAAATACATGAACAAGAAATATACTAAAAAAAAAAAAAAAAAAGTGGTCAGCAAAAATAAAAAATAAGTTAAACTTCACTAATTATCAAAGGAATGTGAATTCCAACAATGAGCTACTAGTTATTAAGACTGAACAAGATGAAGAAGAAAGATAATCCCCAATATGGATCACCATTGAAAAGAGGGGGAAACTCTCTCATTGCTGGTGGGAAAATAAATTGGAAAAATCTTTCTGGAGGGCCATTCAGCAACAGTTATCAAAGTTTTATCTACAAAATGCATTCTATCTGATCTTGCAAGTTGTTTATTTAGGCTTTTTCCCTAAGGATATAGTAGGACAGGTAAGCAATCCTTTGCTCTGCTGATGTCCGACCAGGCACAGAGACCTCTGCTGCTGCCCTCTGCCACTGCCACGGTCTGAGAGCACGACAAGGACTGCAGGGCAGCTGCGTACCCACCATCTTTCACACTGTTCTTCTAGTTTTGACTTATGGCCTTTTTTCTTCCTTAGACACAGACATGTGTTTCTGGGCTGGAAGTAGGAATGACACCACCAAGCTTGCTCAGGATCACTATTTTTTTTTTTTTTTTTTGAATGGGAGACAATATTTGCAAACCATACATCTTTTTTTTTTTTCAAGTTACTCCCTTCTTTTTTTTTTAATTAATTAATTTATTTATTTATTTTTGCCTGTGTTGGGTCTTCGTTTCTGTGCGAGGGCTTTCTCTAGTTGCGGCAAGCGGGGGTCACTCTTCATCGCGGTGCGCGGGCCTCTCACTATCGCGGCCTCTCCTGTTGCGGAGCACAGGCTCCAGACGCGCAGGCTCAGTAGTTGTGGCTCACGGGCCTAGTTGCTCCACGGCATGTGGGATCTTCCCAGACCAGGGCTCGAACCCGTGTCCCCTGCATTGGCAGGCAGACGCTCAACCACTGCGCCACCAGGGAAGCCCAGGATCACTATTTCTTAAACAGCTTTATTGAAGTATATTCAACAAACAAACTGCAGCTGTTTACAGTATACTATTTGGTATATACACACCTGTAAAACCACCACCACAATCAAGATATAACATAGCCATCACCCCCAAATGTTCCTTTGTGTCTCCTTGTGACCCCTCCTTCCAGCAGCCCCACCTCCAGCCCAGGCAGCCATGGATCTGGTTTCTGTCACTACCCATTAGTTTGCATTTCCTAGAATTTTGTATGAACGGAATCGTTCAGTCAACACTCCGTTTCTGTCTGGCTGCTTTCACTCAGCCTAAGTATGGTGGGGTCCTTCCATGCTGTAGCACGCATCAACAGTTCACTCCTTTTTATTGCTGAGGATGTGTATGTATGGATGTGTCACAGTTTGTTTATCCATTCACCGGTTGTGGAATCCGTGTTGCTTGCAGCTGGGAGCTATTACAGATGACGCTATAATGAACATAGGTGTGCAGATCTTTATAAGGGCACATGCTTTCATTTATCCTGGGTGATCACCTGGGGGTGGAATGGTCGGCTCCTAACTGTTTAATCAACTGCTTCCGGATAAGACAGAGTGATCAAGACCGGATTTACCCTCCTGCCTGAAACAGCTAAAAAAAAACTACAGAAAAAAATACATGAAACAATGGTTATCAAGACACTGGACATCAGTGACAAAGGCCAGTAATTGCTGAGAGGTAGTAAATAAGCAAGATGAGCCCCGTGATGGCTCCAGTCACACTGTGTGAGGGTTTCCAGGCTGCAGCACAGGAAAGGGGGAACCAGGCAGGCCCAGCAGATTCCTTGAGCTAGAAGATGGAGATGAGGGTCTAGGGGTTCAGGAAGCTGGAGTTAGCAGGAGCGAGGGCCAGAGAGAAAGCTCCAGATATGCAAGGGTCCCCTTTGAGTAGGTATCAGAATACAGATTGGAGACTGCATGACAGGAAACTCTGGAGGTCTGGGGAAATAGACGCAGAGCAGACACACATGTTAGAGTTAGCAGGCATAGACACTAAAAGAGTTATTTAAGTAGAGATATGGAAGATACGTTTTTTTAAAAACCAGTGAATTGAACTTCTAGAAATGAAAACTATAATGTGTGAGATTGATACACACACACACACACACACACACATACGCTGGCTGGGACTCAGGGAAGATTAGACACTGCAAAAGAAAGAATTAGTCAACTTGAGTATATAGACATTCAAAATATTCAAAATGAAACACAAAGAGAAAAAAAAAAAAGATTGTTTTAAATGACAAGAATACCAGTGATGTGTGGGACAATTTCAAGTGTCCGACAGGTAGTGACACCAATGAGAGTGAAGGGGGTAGGTCAGGAAAAATACTTGAAGAAATAATGTCCCCAAATTTCCCAATCTTCATGAAAACTTTAACTCCCAGATCCAAGCAAAAGCTGAGCATCATAGACATGAAGAAAACCACACCAAAAAAATCAAATTGCCCAAAACCAGAAATAGAGAGAAAAATCTTAAAAGCACCTAGAGAGAAAAGACACTTTACAGGGAACGAAGATAAGGATACAGTGACACAAAAACAGATGAAACTTGAGGAGAAGCAGACAGCACCACAGTCTCAGAGGGCGACTTCCACCCCTGCCGGGGAGTGAGAGGACAGGCAGGCAGATGAGCCGGTGCAGGAGGCTGGACGACACCATCAGCCACCCTGACCCAGACGGCAACAGACTCTGCGCCCTTCACCAACTTACACCACATTGTGGGAATAACTCAAGTCCCAGTAACTTTCAAGGATTCAGGCCATACAGTGTGTTCTCTGACCACAACCGAATAAAATTAGGAATCAGTAGTTACATGAGGACATATGGAAAATTCCCAAATACATGAAAACTAAAAGATGTGTTTCTAAATGACCCATGGATCAAAGAAGAAATCAAAAGGGAAAAGAGAAGCTATCTTGAACTGAATTAAAAATGAAAATATACTGTATCAGAATATGTGGGGTGCCACTAAAGCAGTATTCTAAGAGAAAATTATAGCACTAAAGGCCTACATGAGAAATGAAGAAAGGTCTCAAATCAACAACCTCAGCTTCTACCTACAAACTATAAAAAGAACAAATTAAGCCTAATATAATCAGAAGAAAGGAAATAATAAAGATCAAGGCAGAAATCAGTGCCTTGAACAAAGAGAGAAAGTCAATGACATCAAAGCTGGTTCTTTGAGAACAATAAAATCTATGATCAACCTCTAGCCAGACTGATGAGAAGAAGAAAAAGAGGCCACAAGTGACAAATAACCACCACAGAACATAATTTTTCCTGACCATCCCATTTCTGGACTCTTGTTTATCATCCTGGGGAGACACAAAAAGTACAAACAGGAGAACCAGAAATGGTCACACCAAGCAGATGAAGCAACTCAAAGAAATGTCAAATGGGGATATTGAGAAGGGGCACTGTCGTATGGGACGGGGGGGGGGGGCAATGTCATGTGGGGACTGTGGAGAATGAAGGAATACAGGAATGGTAGAAGCAGAGGCATTGATATATGGGCTGTCATACGTGACTGTCTTCCTTGACATGGCATGATATGGAGGCTGGGACCTGGACCTCCTTCCTCCTAACCTCAGTGGCAACTCTGATCTTGAACTAGATCTACTTGGAATGCAAGGCTAGACTATTTATTTTGGAAGGAATTTTGTCCATGGAATAAACACTGATGATGATATCTTTTTCAGAAATGAGACTGAGCTAACAAGCTGTTACATTTGTAACTAAGTTAAGACTTTTTGTTCTGTAGAGAGAATCTCAATAGTCTTTGGAAATGTATTCTTTCATAGCCTTACCTCAATTCAATAACTTATCGGGTCTCAAGAATGCCGGAACTGGCCATGCCCAGCACACAAAAATTTCCATTTATTTTTTAGGCTAGGGCAGCAAACCTGGATCCAGAGAAGGAGAAGAAAGTAGACACTGCTGACAGCAGATGTCCTGCCAGTAAGTCAGGTGGCTACGCATTCCACCAGGCCACCCTGTCAAGAGGTCAGATTATAAGTGGTGCACGTCGACAGCATGATTCCTTGGGCCCTGGCAGACTCAAGTCTCCTTGGTCAATTTCGGTTTGGGATATGATGTTACTCAAATGCTGGTGAGCCTTTCGTGGCTAAAATATGCCTAACTGTGTTGATTTTTAAAGGAGCAAGTTGCCAGATAGCTGAGTTATAATGTCGAGAGGGTATCCTTGCTTCAGGCAGAGCTTCTGAAGCTCTCCAGCTTGGCCTGATTTTCTGATCTTTCTTCCACCCACACTTCCTGCTGGTGTTCTCTCTGGAGATATTTGGTTACTGACACAAACATATTACCCTGATCCCAGATAATACAGAATTTTTAAGCTTCTAAGAGTGACTCTACAGAACCTACCACGGCACAGGATCTCTCCCATCTGTCTTGGTACAAGAGAAAGTAGAAACAGATGGTGTGGGGGCCAAGACAGGGCCGGATCTCATCAGGGAGAAATCAGAACAACTCAGGATGTCCACTCCCTGAGGATCTTAGATGCCTTCATGCTCTGGAACTTTTACCCTTAAAAGATAATTGGAGAGAAGGATAAACCATGGGCCCAGCTGGAGAAAGGAGGTGTTAGGAAGTGGTTCACATTGTTAATTTTGCATGTTACAACAACCTTAAATTATTTTTAAATTAAATTTTTTACTTTGATAAACCTATAACTAAAACCTATAACTAAAACCTATAACTATAGGTTCACATGCAGTTTTTAAAAAGTATACAGAGAGATCCCACGTATACTTTACCCAGATTTCCTCAATGGTAACATTTTGAATAACAACTACAGGACAATATCTCAACCACTGATATGGTCAAGATCCAGAATGCACCATCACAAAGATACCCCCTGCTGCCCTTTTATAGCTACTCCCTAATCTTTTAATTAGCTCCTCCACTAATCTTCTCTCCATCTCTATAATTTTGTCATTTCAAGAATGTTGTATAAACACAATCATATAGTATGTAATAACCTTTTGAACTTGGCTTTTGCCCTCAGCGTAACTAGAGACTTGCCCAGGTTGTTGCCTTTACCAATAGTCCTGCATACTGTTCCGTGGTGTGAAGATTCTGAAATTTGTTTAACTGTTCAATCAGTGAAAAATATTGGGGAGGTTTCCAGTTTAGGAGTATTACAGATAAAGCTGCTAGGAACATTCATGCACAGGTTTTTGTATGAATATGTTTCCATTTCTCTGGGATAAGTGATCAAAGGTATCATTTCTGGGTCATACATTTTCATGTTTCACTTTATAAGAAATCGCCAGACCACTTCCCAGAGAGTGGCTGTACCATTTTACATTCTCACCAGCGGTGGATGAGTGATCTAGTCTGCATCCTTGCTGGCATTTGGTGACACTATTTTGTAGTTTTGCTATTCCCATAGGTATGTAGTGATATATCATTGCGGTCTTACCTTGCATTTCCCTAGATTGCTAGTGATGTTCACATCCTTTCATGTGTTTATTTGTTATCTGCACACTCCCTTCAGTGAAATGTTTATTCATTTTGAGGTCCATTTTCTAACTGGATTATTTGTATCTTTATTGTTGAATTCCAAGAGTCCTTTATATACGTGAAACACTAGTCCTTTGTTGAATATGTGGTTTGCAAGTAATTCCTTCTAGTCTATAGATCATACTTTCATCCTCTTAACAGGGTCATTTGCAGCACAAAAGTTTTAAATTTTGATGAGATTCAATTTATCAATTTTTTTCTTTTATGGATCATGCTAATTTTCTCCTTTGCTTTTTCTTTTTTTCAAAAATGTTATCATTTTATACCTTTCCATGATCCATTTTCAGTTAATTTTTGTAGAAGGTGTGAAGTGTAGGTTGAAGGGTTTTTTTTTAAAATTTATTATTTATTTATTTATTTATTTTTTGCTGCGTTGGGTCTTCATTGCTGCACACGGGCTTTCTCTAGTTGCAGCGAGCGGGGGCTACTCTTCGTTGCGGTGCACGGGTTTCTCACTGCGGTGGCTTCTCTTATTGCGGAGCACAGGCTCTAGGCACACAGGCTTCAGTAGTTGTGGCTCGCAGGCTCAGTAGTTATGGCTCACAGGCTCTAGAGCGCAGGCTCAGTAGTCGTGGCGTACGGGCTTAGTTGCTCCACGGCACGTGGGATCTTCCCGGACCAGGGCTTGAACCTGTGTCCCCTGCATTGGCAGGTGGATTCTTAACCACTGTGCCACCAGGGAAGTCCTGAAGTTCTTTTTTTCTTCTGCTTCTGGATGTCCAATTGGGCCAGCATCATTGTTGAAAAGGCTATTCTTCCTCCATTGAATTACTTTTGCACCTTTGTCAAAAATTAGTTTGCCCTATTTGCGACGGGCCTATTTCTGGATTCTCTGTGTCTGTCCCTCTGCCACTACCACACTGTCCTGATCACTGCCACCACATAGCATAGCTGCCTTCTCCACAGGCATCACGTACCTTCCCTCTGCACAGGAAACCAGCTATCTATGAGAATTATAAATTTTGTCACCCACAGCATTTGAAGAAAAACGCTCACCCTCTGCAGGGCACTGGCTGTTACTAAGGTCTTTCAAAGGTCAGCTCACATTCCTGAACTTTGACTCTCAAGTTTCCTTGCTGCTTTCCTGACAACACGACCAGGGAGATGGTAAAGAAATGCAGTAACTTACAAAAGTATAGACTCCAAGAAGGAGGCCGTGGCAAGCACAAATCTCTGGAAAATGATTCAACTCAGGCCAACTGCCAACCTTTCTTAGGTCTTTAGTTTTTCGAGGCCAAGAGCTAGTATTTTAGTACTATTTAACCAATTCCACTATGTAGAAACTTAATAGGGAGAGACATCCAAGAGAAGAGGGTCAGCCCTGGAATAGGGTTCCCCCAGTCCCAAAGATTTTCATAACTTATTCTACATTGACTTGAATTCTGAGGATCTGATCAAATGAATCACACAGTGCAGTGAGTGGTGACCTTCCTGGGTGTAGCAAACCCATAGGTGCTAGTTGTGATTTGGACTCTTTCTCTTCCACGCAAGAAAGATCTAGTGGGATGCCAGTAAGGGAGTGTGGGTTCTCACAGGGAACCTCTTGCATCTGCTCTTCCCCTCCCCTTGGTCCCACTTAAAACTGTTGAATTGTCAAGCCCGTCAACTTCACGATTCCTGATGAGTTACTCAGGACACACCTACAACCGGCAGCACCCATGTGTGAACTGCTGCTTTAGAATTTACCCAAGATAGGTACTTACTTCAAGCTGCTATGGAAATGGCTATGGAAGCGTGGTCCTGGTGACATGGATTCGGGGTGTCCCTATGGGATTCTAACACGATCTTATCCCTCGGGAGCAAGTTGCTCACCCGAGGGGGAGGTAATGAGGCACTCCGACCTCAGAGGCTCCTGCATCATTATGTTCCGTCTCTTAGGAGTACACAGTCCCCCACATGGTTTTAGGGGAGCTCCAATTATGCTCCTGTTTAAAATAGCAAAAAATAAATTCATTTTTGGTTTTTAACTGATCCTTTTCAGAGTTAAAGAACTCAGATGATCTACTTGTTTTATAATTCTTAGGATAATCAACAGGTACTTAAGATGCCAACAAAGCCTCCCTAAATGAAGCTCTACATAGAGTAAAAGATAAAGTTTGTGAAATTATTTGAGTATTTTACTTTTATCAGATTTGTGGAATTAAATTTCTCAGAAAGTTGGAGTTAATTAAAAACTATATAGTCCTTATCTTCAGTTATCTACAGTAGTTTAAATGTATTTGTTGTGGGTCGAATTGTATCTCTCCCCAAAGACGCTGAAGTGCTAATCCCAGTACCTGTACATGATCAAATTAAGATGAGGTCATGAGGGGCTTCCCTGGTGGCGCAGTGGTTAAGAATCTGCCTGCCAATGCAGGGCACATGGGTTCAATCCCTGGTCCAGGAAGATCCCACATGCAGCGGAGCTACTAAGCCCGTGTGCCACAACTACTGAAGCCAGCAAGCCACAACTACTGAAGCCCGCGTGCCTAGAGCCCATGCTCCACAACAAGACCGCAATGAGAAGCCCGCACACAGCAACAAAGACCCAATGCAGTCAAAAATAAATCAATAAATAAATTTATAAAAAAAAAAAAAAAGATGAGGTCATGAGGGTGAGCCCTAACCCAATGCAACTGTGCACTTACAAAAAAAGGGAAATTTGGACACAAAGCCATGCACACAAGGACGTCATGTAAAAATTGGGAGTTATGCTGCCACAAGCCAAGGAGCTGTGAGAAGTAAGGAGAGAGGCCTGGGACTGACCTTTCCCGGGCGCCTCAGAGGAGCCCAGCCCTGCACACCACCGTCTCGTACTCGGGAACTCCAGAATGGGGAGACAGCACATTTCTGTTTGTTGCAATAGCCCTAGCAAACTAATACAGTATTTTATTTGGGGAAATAATTGTAGTTTGTAAGACTCCAAGCTAAACAGAAACTTCTTCAAAAAGAAGCCAGCTGAGAGTGCAGTTTAGTCTTTGAGAATTGAACTTTTTTGGCCCCCATTACAAGATAATTTGGTTCAAATAAACAAATTATATCTTCGTAGTAACACAGAAGTGCTGGTTTATATCCATGGTGCCTCAAATGCTATTCTAGCACACATCTAAATAAAAAGAGATTAACAGTAATATTTCAACTTTGTTGGAGCTCTGTCTGCCAGGAAGAAATGAATCAGCAGCTACAAAAATGTTCCTTCTTGTGAAGTTATCACAGGCAGACATAATATAATCCATGAAAGCAGAGAAAATTTATCTCAGAGGCTGTCTGTTTCAACATTTCTGTCTGGTTATTGCCAATTCTAATTTATTAAATATTTATAAATCATATACAAATAATTCTATTAAATTTAATTAGCATTTCTTGTGACATCCAACACGGGAAAAATCCCAAGATATACTTAGCTGTATAGAATAGCTCAGAAAAACAACAAGAACCATTAAAACTAATCATATCCCACAACTGTGATTCTACCATTTTGTCATCTACTTGAATAATATAATAGGTCCTTTTTATTTATTTTTTAACATCTTTATTGGAGTATAATTGCTTTACAATGGTGTGTTAGTTTCTGCTTTATAACAAAGTGAATCAGCTATACATATACATATATCCCCATATCTCCTCCCTCTTGTATCTCCCTCCCACCCTCCCTATCCCACCCCTCTAGGTGGTCACAAAGCACGGAGCTGATCTCCCTGTGCTAAGCGGCTGCTTCCCACTAGCTATCTATCTTACTATCTATGTGGTAGCATATATAAGTCCATGCCACTCTCTCACTTCTTCCCAGCTTCGTCCCCTCCCTGTGTCCTCAAGTCCACTCACTACGCCTGCATTTTTACTCCTGTCCTGTCCCTAGGTTCTTCAGAACCACTTTTTTTTTTTTTTAGATTCCATATACATATGTTAGCATACGGTATTTGTTTTTCTCTTTCTGATTTACTTCACTCTGTATGACAGACTCTAGGTTCATCCACCTCACTACAGATAACTCAATTTCGTTTCTTTTTATGGCTGAGTAATATTCCATTGTATACATGTGCCACATCTTCTTTATCCATTCATCTGTCGATGGACACTTAGGTTGCTTCCATGTCCTGGCTATTGTAAATAGAGCTGCAATGATCATTGTGGTACATGACTCTTTTTGAATTATGGTTTTCTCAGGGTATATGCCCAGTAGTGGGATTACTGGGTTGTATGGTAGTTCTATGGAAACACAATAGAACATGAATAGCCAAAGAAATCTTGAGAAAGAAAAACAGAGCTGGAGGAATCAGACTTCCGGACTTCAGACTATACTACAAAGCTACAGTAATAGGTCCTTTTTAAAAGCTTTTCATTGGAAATAATTTCAAATGATTTCAGTGAGCACTCATATACCTTTCACTCAGAATCACCTGTTAACATTCTGCTCTTTTTACTTTATTATTTGCCTTCTTCCTATCCATATGCATGTTCCAGTGTTTTCTTCTTGCTCGGTACTCAATTTACTGCGTATTTACTACATATTTACTAAGTACCAAGCCCTGTAGAAAGCACTGTGGTGGAGAGAAAGTGAATGAGACAGAACTCAGCTAGCAAGGGCAGACCAGGATCAGGCCCACCTGATCATTTTTAGTCGAATGCAGGAATAATCTGGTCCTTACATATTGAACAAATCTTAGGAATTATGGGGTACCTTCTTCCTAGGCAACCTCAGTGTTTTCATCATTAATGGCCCCACTCAGTTTCCCATGAAGAAACTCATCATCCTGCAGATCCAACTGGGCACAAAAGTTGCCCACAACTATGCCCATGATCCTGAGATCAATATTTTCCAACTTCCAGGAATATTATGTCTTCTTGGTGGACATACTTTCAAGTCAATGGGCCCACAGCCCCTGGGATTGTGCCTGGCACAAAATACTTGGAGAGTGAATAAATCTTGAAACTCAGTTTGAATAATCATATATTAAGCCCATAGAGAGCACTTGCTGTAATGCAGGTGCTGACATTTACTTCTCTCAGGGGCCCTTGGGAGAGTCTGTACTAGTATCCTCCTTTCACAGAGGTGGGCATTAAGATGTGAAGAGGTCAATCACTTGCCAAGGTCCACCCAGCCAGTGGTTAAAACCGAATCTCACTCAGCAGGTGCTTGACCATCAGACCTGCCTGCCTCTTCAGGCAATCCATCCTTTCCGCATGTTCAGGTTACGTTGATATCTCTTTGAACAAACCTTTATGAGCCTGTTTTCTCCTCCAAGATTCAAGTTTAGGGTATTCAGATATCTTGCATCATCAGTTAGAAAACACTGTGAGTCACTGCAGATTCAGTAAGTTGGGTAGATAGAACCCAGCTATAATTATAAAAACTCCTGGATATGAGGGGAAGCACAGCAAATTTCCTTGACAGTCAGGTTTCTGTGACCTAGGCTGTCTGATTGCATTTAAAAAGTCAAGTCTTCTAAAATCTTCTTCAAGATATACCCCAAACTGGAGAAGTTAAGGGAAGAGACGGAAAGGAAACCCACCCTCTTGATGGCTTCCTTTATTGTGAATATCACCGGCCCTCAGGGCTCACAACACAGACCTTTCTGAAGCTAGGAGCTGCGGACATTGGCTGAGCCAGCCCTCTCTGTAAACCCACATCAGCTGTCACAAGGATCCTGTGTGTGGAAAGTGAAAGCAGATCTTCCACAGCTGGACAAAACTTCCCAACTTCCCCCCGGCAGGTGGGTGCTAAGAAATTACTCAATAAAGATTAAAAAAAAAAAAAAAAACCACAACGAGATTTCAATTCACACCTGTTAGGATGGCTATTATCAAAAAGACAAGAAATAACAGGTGTTGGTGAGTATATGGAGAAAAGGGAACCCTGGAACACTGTTGGTGGGAATATAAATTTGTACAGTCATTATGGAAAACAGTATGTGGGTTCCTCAAAAAATGCAAAATAGAACTATTATATGATCCAGCAATCCTATTTCCATATATATACCTAAAAAGTAAATAAAATCAGTATCTCAAAGTGAAAAAAATAAAAAAGGACCAAAAACCACTCAGGCAGACTGTGTAACTTGAGGTCAGAATGTTCTTGATCTTCTGGATGTTCCTGCCTTACTCAATCATGCAGTTGAGTCATAAGAGGAAAATATGTGGGGAAAAAGCCTTCTGGCATCTCTAACTCACACCGGCATTCTCAGTGGCCTGGCCAGTTCCTACAAAGCAGTGAGTCCCAGAGAGACTGCAGAGCAGTTTTGGGACCTGGGCATCAAGAATTTGGGAAGGAGTTGCCCGGAGGACAAAGTACTTCTGCTCAGTAAGAAGTGCAGACTGGTGCGGAGCTTTTTTTCCAGGCCAGATTGTCACAGCTGAAGAGAGAGCCGGGGGCCCATTCAGGGAGCCAGGCCAGTGAGGAGGAGACCAGTGGATTCTGATGGAGGCTGGCAGCCCCACCGCATTTCACTGCAATGAGTCACTTAGACAATACAAAGAACAATGTGATTTGTAGGTGGTTATTGATAGCTCCAGGCATCCAGTCCTTCTAGTTTATAAAGATACAAATCTTAATGATTAATGGTTAAGATGAAAAAATAAATGCCCTCAAGCTAGGAAATTCAAACAGATTGTTTCCTCAGATCACACCACACAAAAGAGGGTCTGTTCTGTGAAGTCCAGCCTGTTCGGCCTGTTCCAATGCCAAGTACATTCCCGGTTCTACCCCACTCAAGGCCAGCTAAACTCTCACTGCAGAAACTTGAGTTCGCCAGGCATAGACACACCTGGGAGCCCGGTGAGAGAGGCCCGGCCCTGACAGCACTGGCTTTTGTGAATATACTTCAATAAGTGTCTCATGCGACGGTAGGTCCAGAAAGAATTGTGTTTTTTCATGGTACAAAATGAAGATTAGCGATTACATTGCTGCTGAAAATCTCCCTCATCCTAATCAAGAACAGTATGTCAAAAAGGCAAAGACACAGCCATTGCAAACCTCCATCATCATTTGAGTGAAGCTATTTTCTAAGCTTCAGAAAATTAGTCTAAATGACCATAGGTTATGATTATAGTAGGATTCACAACAGTCTGTGCTGTGTGCATAAAAGACTACCAACCAGTTTATACATTTTAATTGAAGTTCCCTCTGGCTGTAAGAGTTATTAAGTCTATAAACAAGGTAAGTGTGCTTACAGGAATCAGATCATGAATCCCTTTTAAGGAATGAGTCCCTTAAAAGTATCAACACTATTATGGGACTTTTGAACTGACAATCTCTCCTTGTCCTTAACTCAGTGGGAATGTTTTGGATATTGTACCTTAAGACATAGCACTGGCTTTTAACTTGAGATATATTCTTACTTTTAAGAATTATATCAATTCCTTTTTTATTAAGAGTATGTTTTAAAAGTTAGGAATGGATATTAAATTTTATCAAATACTGTCATGGAGAAAATCAAATGACAGTTTCCTCCATTTTTTGGTGAAGGTTATTAATATATTTTCTGATATTAAAACATTTCTGTTCCTGGTTTAAAACTCATACAATCACGACATATTACTCTTTTCTGATGCTAGATTCTATCTGCCAATGTCTTATTTAGATTTTTTGGTATCAAAATCAGTAAGACTCTCTTGTGATTGTTTTGTTTTGTCTTTCTAAATTTCAGATACTTTTGTCCATTTTTGATAATATATTGCTTTATCTCATAAAAACACATGTGGAAGCTTTTTCTGTCTCTCTGTTCTGGAACAGTTTACAGAGCATCTTTAACTTCTATGTTTCTTAATAATTTGGTATATTTCACCTGTGAAACCATCTGAGTGGAGGTGCCTCTGGAGGGATAGAACTCCGAATGCTATTTAAGATTTCTATCACTAAAATCAGTTTGGTGCATAAGGAGTCTTGATGGCTGTTCTCTCTTTCCAAATGTCTTATAATTCATTTAATTTCCTTAAAGGTTTTTCCCTTTCTCATTTTTATTTTGTATATTACTATACTCACTTTTCCATCATATTGATATATATATTAGCTAATAATTTATCTACTTAATTGTTAAAAGAATCATCTCGGATTAATTCATTTTTGCTGTTGATATAATTAAATTATGCTTTCAGTTTAAAAAAATTTTTATCTTATATTGGAGTAGAGTTGATTTACAATGCTGTGTTAGTTTCAGGTGAACAGCAAAGTGACTCAGTTATACGTATACATGTATCTATTCTTTTTCAAATTATTTTCCCATTTAGGTTATTACAGAATATTGAGCAGAGTTCCCTGTGATATACAGTAAGCCCTTGTTGTTTATCTATTTTAAATATAGCAGTGTGTACCTGTCAATCCCAAACTCCCAATCTATCCCTCTCCCCCACCCTTCTCCCCAGTAACCATGAGTTCATTCTCTAAGTCTGTGAGTCTGTTTCTGTTTTGTAAATAAGTTCATTTGTATCATTTTTTTTAGATTCACCATATAAGCAATATCATATGATATTTGTCTTTCTCTGTCTGACTTACTTCACTTAGTATGATAATCTCCATGTCCATCCATGTTGCTGTAAATGGCATTATTTCATTCTTTTTAATGGCTGAGTAGTATTCCATTGTATATATGTACCACATCGTCCTTATCCAGTCATCTGTCAATGCACATTTAGGTTGCTTCCATGTCCTGGCTATTGTAAATAGTGCTGCAATGAACATTGGGGTGCATGTATACTATCAAACCAAGTTTTTCTCCAGATATATGCCCAGGAGTGGGATTGCTAGCTCTACATGGTAGCTCTACTTTTAGTTTTTTAAGGAACCTCCATACTGTTTTCCATAGTGGCTACACCAATTTACATTCCCAGCAACAGTGTAGGAGGGTTCCCTTTTCTCCACACCCTCTCCAGCATTTATTGTTTGTAGATTTTTTGATAATGGCCCTTCTCACAGTTAAGAGGTAATACCTCATTGTAGTTTTGGTTTGCATTTCTCTAATAATTAGTGATGTTGAACATCTTTTCATGTGCCTCTTGGCCATCTGTATGTCTCCTTTGGAGGAATGTCTATTTAGGTCTTCTGCCCATTTTTTGATTGGGTTGTTTGGGTTTTTCTGATATTGAGCTGTATGAGCTGTTTGTAACTTTGGAAATTAATCCCTTGTCTCTTGCATTGTTTGCAAATATTTTCTCCCCTTTCATAGGTTGTCTGTTCATTTTGTTTATGGTTTCCTTTGCTGTGCAAAAGCTTTTGAGTTTAATTAGGTTCCATTTGTTTATTTTTGTTTTTATTTCCATTACTCTGGGAGATGGCAACTGTATGCCAATAAAGTGGACAATGTGGAAGAAATGGACAAATTCTTACAAAGGCATAATCTCCCAAGACTGAAGCAGGAAGAAACAGAAAATATGAACAGGCCAGTCAAAAGTACTGGAATTGAAAGTGTGATTAAAAAACTCCCAACAAACAAAAGTCTAGGACCAGATGGCTTCACAGGTGAATTCTATCAAACATTTAGAGAAGAGTTAACACCTATTTTTCTGAAACTATTCCAAAAATTTGCAGGGGAAGGAATACTCCCAAACTCATTCTATGAGGCTGCCATCACCCTGATACCAAAATCAGACAAAGATACCACAAAAAAAGAAAATTACAGGCCAATATGATGAACACAGATGCAAAAATCCTCAACAAAATACTAGCAATTCAAATCCAACAACACATAAAAAGGATCATACACTGTGATCAAGTGGGATTTATCCCAGGATGCAAGGATTTTTCAACATCCGCAAATCAATCAGTGTGATACACCACATCAACAAATTGAAGAATAAAAACCATATGATCATCTCAATAGATGCAGAAAAAGCTTTTGACAAAATTCAACACACATTTATGATAAAAACTCTCCAGAAAGTGGGCATAGAGGGAATCTACCTCAACATAATAAAGGCCATATTTGACAAACCTCCAGCTAACATCATACCCAATGGTGAAAAGCTGAAAGAATTTCCTCTAAGATCAGGAAAAAGACAAGGATGTCCACTCTCACCACTTTTATTCAACACAGTTTTGGAAGTTGTAGCCATGGAAATCAGAGAAGAAAAAAGAAATAAAAGGAATCCAAATTGGAAAAGAAGAAGTAAAACTGTCACTGTTTGCAGATGACATGATACCATACATAGAAAATCCTAAAAATGCTAGCAGAAAACTACTAGAGCTCATCAATGAATTCAGTAACACGGCAGGATACAAAATTAATACACAAAAATCTGTTGCATTCCTATACACTGACAATGAAATATCAGAAAGAGAAATTAAGGAAACAATCCCATTTACCATCACATCACAAAGAATAAAATACCTAGGAATAATCCTATCTAAGTAGGCAAAAGATCTGTACTCGGAAAACTATAAGACGCAGATGAAAGAAATCAAAGACGACACAAACAGATGGAAGGATATACCATGTTCTTGGATAGGCAGAATCAATGTTGTCAACATGAGTATACTACCCAAGGCAATCTACAGATTCAATGCAATTCCTATCAAATTACCAATGGCATTTTTCACAGAACTAAAACAAAGAAAGCTTAAAATTTGTGTGAGACACAAAAGACTCTGAATAGCCAAAGCACTCTTGAGAAAGAAAAACAGAGCTGGAGGAATCAGGCTTCCTGACTTCAGACTATACTACAAAGCTACAGTCATCAAAACAGTATGGTACTGGCACAAAAAAACAGAAATATAGATCAATGAAACAGGATAGAAAGGCCAGAGATGAACCCACGCACCTATGGTCAATTAATCTATGACAAAGGAGGCAAGACTATACAATGGAGGAAAGACAGTATCTTCAATAAATGGTGCTGGGAAAACTGGACAGCTACATGTAAAGAAATGAAATTAGAACCCTCTTTAACACCACACACAAAAATATGCTTTGTTTTACACAGCCTTCCCTCTGCTTTGCTCAGGTTGAGTGTGTGTTCATGTGCATCTGTATATTTTTCCTGCCTATTTTAGTTGAGTACATACCTAGTTTACTTTCATTAGTTGTTACTCCATCACGTAACCATAGATTTTCCTCTAAACACCATTTATCAGCATATACATTGTCTTTTGTTTTAATCCTATAATCTAGAAATAATAATATTAACCTTATAGTATGAAGATAAATGCATAATAGTCACTCTTCTTCTAAATTAAAAAATTATGTTTCATTATCTTACAAAGTACTAAGTGGTATGTATATTTTTTTCTTCTAATTTCTTTTACACATTTGGTCATTAGATTTCCCATTCTACAAAAATTATGTTTCTCCTATGATTTGCCCAATTTTCTACTGATTGCACATTTAAACAGTTTTTAATGATTTAAATAATAATTAATAAAAACACTTCTAAATAATTTAAATAAATTTTAATCACTTGGAAGTAACTTGAGTTTTGGGGGAAGGGAAGGTATCTGGATGTCAGTAGATACCAGTAACTTTATTTTTAAGTCCAGTAACTTTATTAGGATTTTTGTTTGTTTCTTTGTTTTTTGTTTGTTTTTTTTTTCTGGGAGAAGGAAGGATTTATTATTACTTGCAGCAAGTAAGGAGAACACCAGGGATCTTTCCCAAAGCAGTGTCTCCCCAACAGCAAAAGTGATGAAGTTTTTTTTGTTTGTTTTTTAATAAATTTATTTATTTATTTTTGGCTGTGTTGGGTCTTCGTTTCTGTGTGAGGGCTTTCTCTAGTTGCGGCAAGCGAGGGCCACTCTTTATCGCGGTGCGCGGGCCTCTCACTATCATGGCCTCTCTTGTTGTGGAGCACAGGCTCCAGACGCGCAGGCTCAGTAGTTGTGGCTCACGGGCCTAGTTGCTCCGTGGCATGTGGGATCCTCCCAGACCAGGGCTCGAACCCGTGTCCCCTGCATTGGCAGGCAGACTCTCAACCACTGTGCCACCAGGGAAGCCCAAAAGTGCTGAAGTTTTAAGCTAAGGTACATGCATATTCATGAAGGGGCTTGAGCAGAGGAGAATCAGCATAGAATTGGGGCAAATGTCAACAGAGTCCAAGCTTTAGTTGATCAAAGTCAGGAGTGTCAACATCATTCCATCCTCCACCTGGGTGGGTCCTTAGTTCCTGCAGAATTTAATCCTTTGACCAACAAGACAAATTCAGGATTCAGTCCAGAGAATAGTTACACTGCCTGGGTGAAGCGCTGCTGCAGTCCAGCGCCTGGCCCGCTGCCCTGGGCTCGGCAGCCAGGTCTGCAGGCAGCCCACTACCTTCCTGGAGACACTACAGTGAGGTGGTGGCTGACCATGAAGATGACCCCAACTTCTTCAAGATGGTGGAGGGCTTCTTCCACCGCAGGGCCGGCATCATGGAGGACAAGCTGGTGGAGGACCTCAAGATCCAGAAGAGTGAGGGTGCGTGGCATCCTGAGAATCACAAGCCCTGCAACCATGTGCTGAGCCTGTCCTTCCCCATCCCGTGCAACCACAGCTCCTGGGAAGTCATCGAAGGCTACTGGGCCCAGTACAACATGGATTTGTTCTGTTTTTTATAGATTTAAATCCATTTCTTCCCTTGGATACAATGCCTTTTAAAATATATAGATTTATATCTCTATTTCAGGAATGTTTTCTTAAATTATACCTTTAAATATTTTTTTCTGTTTAAATTTTATGGGCTTTTTTTGGGGGGTAGAGGGAGATACTAACTATACATATCCTTTCTTTTTCTTTGTCTTATGCATATTCTTCTTTGTTTGACTTCCATGTGTAATATTTTCCCTAAAATCAATTTTAACACTTTCAAAAAATCTAATTTTGCTGATTAGTCTCAAGCCTGTCATGTATATTCTTCACTCTCTTTTCTGTGAATCTCTCTCTCTCTCTCCCTCTCTCTTGCTTCATCTGTATTTCTGGTATCTTTTTATCCCTTTTTTTTCTTTTCCTTTTCTTCTCCATTTCTTTCCTCACCGCTGTTAATTTATTCTTTGTCTTTTTATTTCATTTTTTAGCTCTTTCATCCAGGCTTTGCAGTCTTATTTCAAAGAGCTCACTTTTTCATGAATTCATTTGTGTGTGGAGAACATCTTAGTTACAGTTTGACCTGCCTGTGGCAACCGTTTTCAAAGGTCTCATCTTCATCTCCTTCTCTTTGGGTCATTTTTAATTACTGCTTTTCCCTGTGGTATGTTTGCACAGATCCAATAGTGATTGGTGTTGACTGTGACTGTTCACTTCTACATAACGGACTTCATCTTTGCATGAGGGGAGCCCTTCCCCAGCGACTGTTCATTAGGGCTGGGCAGGGGCTGCGGATGAGCCTGAGTCGGAGGCTCCTCCGGTTCTCATCTTTGCCAAGGAGCACTGTCACTGCCACTCAGCCACGTGACGATGACTGCTCTGAGATGCAGGCGATCTCTCTGGATCTCTGGGAATCCACCACTAGAATGCACTTTTCACTGGAGCGCTGAATTCATCTTCCTTTTTCACTGTGCATCTAGCCCCAGTGTGGATCTGTGTGGCTGCAGGTCTGTGAGCCACCAACAGATCCTACTATATTCAGCCAATGGTGAAACAAACATAATAGGATATGATTCACAGTCCAAAGAGGAAGACATGCATATACATAAAGAATTATAGCAATTTTTATATTTTTGGCACATTCTCTTTATTGGATATGTGATTTGCAAATATTTTTCCCATTCTGTGGCTGTCCTTTCATTCTCTTAATTCACTGAGGGGGATGTGGAAAATACTCAGTGCCTGTTGACTCCCTCCCATCCCTTTGTATGCACAGAATAGGTTACAGGTTAACAACTCTTTCCATGCACCTTTTTTTAACTTAATCCTCATAAAAACCAGAAGCACTCCTAATTAAATTATACCCATGGAGTCTGTGGCTCAGATAAATGGGATGATCCAACAGAACCTGCCTTGCTGGAGAAATAACAGGCGGGGTCCCCACCCAGCCTCCCACCTCCACATCCACTCCCAGCACCCGTGTCCATCCCACCAGGGGCTTCTATGAAGGCCTCTCACCTTTCTACACGTGAGTTCATTGGGAAAGCACTTTTGGGCATACAATCTCATCTATTCTCACCAAGGTGTCCATCAACAGATGAATGGATAAAGAAGATGTGGCACATATATACCATGGAGTATTACTCAGCCATAAAAAGAAACGAAATTGAGTTATTTGTAGTGAGGTGGATGGACCTAGAGTCTGTCATACAGAGTGAAGTAAGTCAGAAAGAGAAAAACAAATACTATATGTTAACACATATATATGGAATCTAAAAAAAAAAAAAGGTTCTGAAGAACCTAGGGGCAGGACAGGAATAAAGATGCAGACGTAGAGAGTGGACTTGAGGACACGGGGAGGGGGAAGGGTAAGCTGGGACAAAGTGAGAGAGTGGCATGGACATATATACACTACCAAACGTAAGATAGATAGCTAGTGGGAAGCAGCTGCATAGCACAGGGAAATCAGCTCGGTGCTTTGTGACCACCTAGAGGGGTGGGATAGGGAGGGTGGGAGGGGGACACAAGAGGGAGGAGATATGGGGATATATGTATACGCATAGCTGATTCACTTTGTTATAAAGCAGGAACTAACACACCATTGTAAAGCAATTATACTCCAAAAAAGAGGTTAAAAAAAATTTTTTTAATGAAAGCTGGATGTGTTAAAATTTACATGGGCGAAGGATCAAGGTTTTCTGTGTGCTCTGTTTCCTCGTTAATCAGTGCAAGGTCAACAGTGGCCTCTGACAACTGAACCCAGACAAGCTGTCCCTGCTGGCACACCCTGGCTCCCCGCACAGTGAACAGCACGGCTCAGCCTGGGGAAAGCGGCGGGACAGGCTCTAGCCAGACTATCCAAGAGAAATACCACTCATGCTACAGGTGGAAGAGAAAGTTTTCCAGTTGCCACGTTTTAAAAAGTAAAGATAAACAGGTGAAATTTATTTTATAATATATGTTCTTTATTATATCTAAAACATTGTCACGTCAACATATGTTCAAGTGTAAAAGTTATGAATATTTTACACTTAACTTTCATACTAAGTGTCCGGCATCCAGTGAGTATCTTACACTTTTGACACATCTGCACTTGGACTAACCACACTTCCAGTGTCGAGAGCCTCCTGTGGCTAGTGGCTACCTCACTGGACAGCTCGTCAGCAGAGTTCCCTGCGTGCACAGTGAAAAGGGCTCCTCACCTGCCTCTACCTGACCTGAGGGATGCCATAAAGACTTCTTAATTACTGTCATTATTACAATTATCATTTATGGAACATGCACCACGTGCCAAGGACTTGTGTGTGTGTCTGTGTATATATACATACACACACGCTCAGACCTGAACAGAACCTGATGTATCATGGTCCGGCCTTATGAAGGCTCGGAGAAGGTTACGTAACTTCCCCAAAGGCACGTGGACTAGGAGGGGCCGGGTCAGCTGACTCCAGAGCCTATGCATTTCCCCATCCACACACTCATATATATTGCTCTCTGTCTGTGTGTCCTACTCCAGCAGTAGAAAACCACTCGTTTTTGTTGTGAGGACACCTCATTCTTCCAGCACCTCGGAGGCAGCTCTAGCTTACGTCCCAGCTGAAGTCCTTGTGGCTGTTTCTATGGGGGGTCAGTTTAACAACCCTCAGGGCAGGCACCCACAGAAGTGGAGTCAGAAGGGAAGGCTGTAGCGCAGGCGGAGCCAAGGTCTTCCCTTGGACAGCATCACAGTGCGTGGCCCCTGTCTGGTTGCCTTGAACACCTGCCATATCTGATTCCATGACACCCTGTGACTGAGGTCCATAAACCCTTGACATAACTCTTTGTGGAATCAGTCAGTCACCTCCTCAGCAAGAGTAACGAGGTGGCCGGAGGCCACACAGCAGGTGAGGCCCACCCCAACTATAGCGAGCTGCGAGGTTGAAGAGAGAGGGCTACCAGATGGGGACCCAAGGAAGGAAGGGCTCGCTGTGATACCTGCACGACTTGGAGAGCAAAATCCCGATCATGCCATAGAAGTGGAAACAGAGGTGAGTCAGGCTGAGCACCAGGAAGACCAGCTGAGGGAGCAACACAAACAAACCAGATGAACAAAACTACTGGTAAATTGTTTCTTAAGGTCTAAACTCCACAGGCCCTTGGGGCGGTTTGAATGCATCCAGCACGGAAACCCCACCCGGTGCCCGGCATGATGGACACAAATGAGTTTGACGTGCGCCCTGCACTCCTCGAAACCCTGGAGTGTGAATATCACTCTCCCACCTATCAGGTCTCCTAACCTCCATGCCAGCCCCTCCCAGTGCTTCCTCAAGATGCTCAAAAGAATGTTTTCATGTATTTGTGAAATCTATGAAATATGAAATATATATTATCAGTTTCCCTGGACAAGTAAAAACCCTTTAAAAGCTCCTGTGTAAGGAATTTCCTTCAAGTCTGTTTATGGTTATCTCACCATTGACGAGCTACCCATTCGTCCATGCCTTCATTCGTCCATGCCTTCATTCGTCCATGCCTTCATTCGTCCATGCCTTCACTCATGCAGAAGAACAAGAGGAAGAAGAGGATGCTCAGCTCCTGTGGACCCTCTGAGTTGACACTTTTAAGCTAAAAAGGTCCTCTTTTGGGGGATTCCCCCTTCCCTCCGTCTGCGGAGTAGTGCTGGCACATACTAACATTCATTTCTAAGCAAAGAAAGAGTGAGCATGCAGTGAGTGCCAACTGCGTTATCAGGCACTACGGCCCCGTGACTGGAAGAAGAATGGCAATCAGTGCTTCACAGAAGACTGACGTGAGGCAGCGTGTGTGGAAAGCACGCTGTGAACCATAGCCACACAGTGAGCACTAATCTCACACCCCACCTTCCTGCCTCCATGGCCACAGTCCATCACAAAGTGCCTTGTGGCTCTCGGATGGTCACGCGCCCAAACTCAGATTAGGTCATGAACTTTTGGGGGGCCTTTTTTTTTTTTTTTTACAGACATGTGGTTTTTTAAAATTAATTAATTAATTAGTTTTTGGCTGAGCTGGGTCTTCGTTGTTGTGCGCGGGCTTTCTCTAGTTGCAGTGAGCCGGGGCTACTCTTCGTTGCAGTGCGCGGGCTTCTCATTGCGGTGGCTTCTCTTGTTGCAGAGCACGGGCTCTAGGCGCATGGGCTTCAGTAGTTGTGGCACGCGGGCTCAGTAGTTGTGGCTCGTGGGCTCTAGAGCGCAGGCTCAGTGGTTGTGGCGCACGGGCTTAGTTGCTCCACAGCATGTGGGATCTTCCTGGACCAGGGCTCGAACCCGCGTCCCCTGCATTGGCAGGCAGATTCTCAACCACTGCGCCACCAGGGAAGCCCACCAGGAGGGGCCTCACACATTCTTTTCCGTCTTCTTTTGGAGTCACATGCACTGTGCCCCGTGGGCCCACTATCAGAAGCTGCAAATGTCACCAGAGAAAAGTTCATTCTGGGTGGTGAATGTGAGGTACTGGATAGCACCGCTGTGCGCCAAGCCACACTGGAGTCTGGGACAGAAGGAAGAACCAGTAGCACTGACCCTGTCTTTGTTTAAAATTGTGATGCTTTGTCCATGACAAATTTTTTGGCATGAAGTTTGATTTTTTACTTTGCGCTAGAACATTACTTACCTTGGGGACAGTTTGTGGTACCCGAGGTGAGTGCAGCACCTGGGAGCAGCCCGTTCTCCCGCCCTTCCCTCCCTTTGTGCCCACACACAGGCACAGCCCTGAGGCTCCATTCACAGCCCCAACACGGACCGCGTCGTTCAACTGTCTCGAGAGTCTAAGACCTCACAGCATTTCCTCGCTTCACTCCCGAGGCAAAGCGTGCTGGACCTGGAGCGTCAGCTGCTCTGAGATCTTCATAGCACAAAAGTGAAATAGAGGCCAAAGGAGCGAAGTTCCTGAGGAAAAGTTCAGAATGATTTCTGGTACCTTCCATTGCTCAAGGAAACTACAGGAATACATTCCATCTTACCAAGACCCACTGCGTTAAAGGCGTGTGCTCCTTCACCACTCCCCCCGCAACCCAGCTCATATGTTGAAGCCCTAACCCTCAGTGTGGCTGTTTTTGGAGATGGGCCCTCTCAGGAAGTAACTAAGGTTAAATGAGTTCATAAGGGTGAGGTCCCAACGATGGAATTAGGGTTCTTATACGAAGAGGAAGAGACACCAGACACACCAGAGATCCCCCTCACCACCACGTGAGGACACAGTAAGGCGGCTGTCTGCAAGTCGAGAAGGGAGCGCTCACCAGCACCCGACCACGCCATCACCTGCATCTCAGGCTTCCAGCCTCCAGAACTGTGGAAGATCAGTGTTCGCAGTTTAAGTCCCCCAGAGTACGGTATTTCATTATGGCAGCCTGAGCGAAGATCCAGCTGCGGATAAGGCACGAGGCCTGGATGGAGGAGGGTGCCCAGCCCTGGGTGAACCCAAGCTCCTGTGTTCCATGAGTGGGCCAAGGGCCCAGTGAACTCGCCTCTGGAAGCAGGAGGTGGTACAGTGGGGCTGAGTCCCTGCAGAGGATGGTGACTGACTCCAGCAGGGAGGAGAGGGTGAGACCCCCAGTGGGGAGCATCTCAGCGCTCAGGAACACGCTTGAGAAGAGCTGGGTTGGAGGGTTGTAGAGGGTAAAGTGCATGGACACAGCCCTGGTGCTGCGGTCAATCCAACCACTGGCCCTGGGGCCGGTCAGGGCTGCACGTGCAGCAGGCCTGCCAAGTGGTGCAAGTCATAGGGACCCTAGCAGCACCCCGTCCCAGGCTCCACACCCAGACGCCGGATGCAACTCCTGGGCTCACAGAGCTGGATAGATGGCCCTTCTGCGTCTTCCGACCCCTTCAACAGTTCATTGTCCCTCTCTCCTTGCCCGGGACCCCCAGGCAGAGGGAATCTTTCAGAGAGGGGGGCTTCCATTTCCCATAGGTACAACTCAGGGAGAAATACCCCATCTGTCACCACAAGGATTCTAGAATATTCATTTTTCTTTTTTGGCAATGGACTCCATCATTGGAAAGAAGCTACCTTTTACCAATCCGTACTTACTAACAATTAAATCATTTCTTTGTTGTTGTTGTTGTTGTTATTAGTACTACTCAGAGGCAGGCATTACTGTAACTGCCACAGAGCTCCCTGTCAGTCTCAGACAATCTGTCACCACCGGTGTTAGCACAATACCAGGGAGGTGGCGGCAGGGACAGTGCGACTGGTGGGACAGGCCAGGCTGGCCGACTGCAGTCTGTGACTGCAACGTGGGTGGCTTGAGCCTCTGTTCCTCATCTGCACGAGGCAGTAGGTTAGCCCTACTTCATAGAGGTGCTTAAGGACCAGATGAGGCCGTATAGATGCCCTGCTTAGCACAGAACAAGTGTCCTTTAGGTTCTATAACCTCCAGACCTTCTAGCAATCTGGAAGGAAGTTTTCGCTTGTGCTTTCTCATGCACTTGGAGACTGCAGGGCTGAGTTTGCCTTCTACTTCTGTTAAGGCCTAACCGCATGGCCCCGGGGAAGTGACTCTGTCATTGCACAGTAATAACCACCTTGTTCTGGCCCTGGGAAGCTTTCTTCTTGAAAACATTCTAAAGGTTTAGCCAGCATTCTAAGAAAGACAGCAGCTACCTCCCCGGGCCTTGTAGCAAAACAGAATGATCTATTTTTATCTTTTTCTAAAGTTTCTCCAGTGTCATCCCTGTAACTGCACAGAATACAACAAATGCAGAATTAGCAACACAGTGTTTGAGGAATTCAGGATGAAAAATTTAATTTTTTTTTAAAGGTGGAAAATAAGAAGTAAGCAAAGAATACGGTTATGACTCAAAATGCACATTCACTGGTAACCTTGCTTCAGAAGGGCAGGACAAGCCTTGCCTGGCGGCTTCCGGATGGTCCCATCTTAGCTTTTGCTCCTTCTCGCTCCAGAGGTGTCCCTGTGCCTCCGTGTCACAGCACTTTGCTTACTGAACCAGCCTTCCATCCCCATGGGCCTACGAGCTCCTATGGCCCAGCCATGCCCCTGCGTCCAGCTCTGGCCTGGCAAACAAGGGGTCTGGAGAAGCTGGTGTGGCTAAAGGGGGTGTGAGAGGAGGGGGCAGAGGTGTGAGGGGCAGAGAAAAGAATAGGACACTCTGGGGACAGCCGCGGGCCTTACGACCTACAGATCGTTCAAGAACCTGCGCCATGTTACGAGTCAGGTGTCTGTGGCTATTTCACCCCACTGTGACACCACCCCTGTGAAGGGCAGATGGACGCCCACCTGAGCACCCGGCATGCTGGCTGTGGAGAGGCCTCCCTGGTACAGGCCTTCCAGCATCGTGGTCGGGCGCCAGTCCCACCAGCCATCCACGCTTCTTGGGCCACCGAAGGAGTGCCTGGCACTTACTAGAGCGAGAATAGAAACAAAGAATTATTTTTCTAACGTAAAGTGAAGGGTGTCCCTCACTTTTCACAAGTTCACTTTACGCCACCTCACTTTTAAGAAAGACGTACCTTCGTACCTGTGTTTGCTAACTGCAAGACATTCAAAGAGGAGTTTTACTTTCACGAGAAAAGGTGAAACACAAGAACGGCATTCAGGCTTGGTGCGTAGCAGCCATCATGGAGGCAGTGCGCCCTCCAGGCAGGGAAAGGGGCACCTCTGAGCTGCTTCCTGGGAAACGTGCTCCACATCTCAGCATCAAGCTGCCATGGCTTTGAACCGCCTATGGTTTATCTCTATTTATTTTGTGCATCTGTTAGCAAGACTTGTCCTAAGGTAACTGCTTCTTCACTTCACACCATTTCAGCTTAACCAAAGTCTTCATAGGAACGTTCTGCTCTCAGGACAGCAGGGGACACCTGCACTCGGCAGGAATGAAACCAAAGCCATCTGCAGTGGGGAGTGCCCCCTAGCGGCAGGTGAGGAGACAGAATAGTGGAGAAAGCACTCGTTCACGTGCTCCCTCATTCACTCCACAAATGTTACTGTGCAACACCTACGTGCAGGGCACTCTTCTGGGCACGGGAAACAACAACAAATAAAATACATCAGCAAAACAGATATTGTGTTTGTGATAAAGCTTAAGGAGAGAAAACTAAGCAAGCTAGACAGGCAGGAAGTGGCAGGGGGCAGGTGGAGATTTTTCTCTAAGTGGCCACGGAACACTTCAATACAAGGTGACGTTTCAGCAAAGCCCTGAGGGCAATGAGGGGTCAGCCACATGGACGGCTGCGCAAGGGCGTTCCAGGCGGAGGATTAGGGGAGGCAAAGGCCTGGATGGGTGCATGCCTGGGAGGTTAAGGGACGGTGTGGGAGCCCGTGTGGCTGGTGCAGAGCATCCGTCAGGAGAGGAACAGAAGAGGGAGGCTGGGACCCCGGGCAGAGATGCCATCCTTCCTCTGTGTTACTGCCTCCTGGGCCTGGCACTTAGCCTTTCCCCAGACAAAAAAATCAGAACAACAGCAAACCCTTGCTTCCCAGGACGGCTGTGAGCGTTAGACGAAAAGGCACAGACCAAGTGCTGTACTGGCACACAGTAGGGAGCCAACAAATGTTAGTGTGTTTTCTTTCCATCAATGTATTACACTTGTTAGGTATCTGTTTCACTCGCCAACAAGGAACTGACTTAAGGGAGCAATGAAATCATTTCAAACTGTCAAAATTGATCACTGTTCGCTCGCTCAGACAACGCAATAAAGCTACATGCATGGGCCAGAGCCGCTCACAGCAGCATCAGGGGCAGGCATTTGACCCTGAGTTGCAGCCAAAGGGAAAGGAAAAAGTTAAATTTCCTCAGAGAGAAAAAAGTACTTCTCGCCTGGCTCTTAAAATCTTTCCTACGTGCGGCTTCGTGCTAAGGGACACAGAGTAAAGTCAGAGGTGACGAACTCAGAACATCCCCACAGCAAACAGAGGTGGGCCTGGTGCGGCTGCTTCACCCAGGCCTCTCTCCGTGAACAGGGGGGCCAAAATACGTTTCCTTTTCCTTACAGAGGGGCTACCTCCCATCTCTTCCTGGCCTTGATCTTTCATTTATTTATACATTTTCAGAGTCTAATCTCTGCAGGCCCTTCATTGGGTGCTGGGTATCACTTCTCTATACTGATTGCAACCTTGGTCAAACCATGTCAAACCATAATTCAAAAAGAGTCACGTACCACAATGTTCACTGCAGCTCTATTTACAATAGCCAGGACATGGAAGCAACCTAAATGTCCATCGACAGACGAATGGATAAAGAAGATATGGTATATATATACAATGGAATATTACTCAGCCATAAAAAGAAACGAAATTGAGTTATCTGTAGTGAGGTGGATGGACCTAGAGTCTGTCATACAGAGTGAAGTAAGTCAGAAAGAGAAAAACAAATACCGTATGCTAACACATATATATGGAATCTAAGAAAAAAAAAAAAAAAGGTCATGAAGAACCTAGGGGCAAGACGGGAATAAAGACACGGACCTACTAGAGAATGGACTTGAGGGTACGGGGAGGGGGAAGGGTAAGCTGTGACAAAGTGAGAGAGTGGCATGGACATATATACACTACCAAACGTAAAATAGATAGCTAGTGGGAAGCAGCTGCATAGCACAGGGACATCAGCTCGGTGCTTTGTGACTACCTAGAGCTGTGGGATAGGGAGGGTGGGAGGGAGACGCAAGAGGGAGGAGATATGGGGATATATGTGTATGTATAGCTGATTCACTTTGTTATAAAGCAGAAACTAACACACCATTGTAAAGCAATTATACTCCAATAAAGATGTTAAAAAAAAAACAAACACAAAACAAACAAACAAAAAAAAAAACGCAGGGTGAGCTGGGGACCTGCAGGAGCATTGGAGGCAGGGTCGAGAAAGTGAGGCGCTCAGGAAGAAGACAGCTGGGGGAGGGTGGGGAGGGGCTGATGAAGAGGGAAGGAAGCAGACACAGTCCTGTGAACATGCACAAATGCAGCCAGGGAAAGGCTAAGAAGGGAAGAAACAGAGAGGCAAAGAGAGTGGGAGCGAAGGAGGAGGGAGGGGAGAGGGGAGATGCTGGCCGGTTCTCTACACAGTCCTAATGAGCTGCTCTGGAGTACCTGACAGCCCAACTGCACATTTATAGATTATATGCTCCATATCCTGCATGAAAAAGTAGAGAGATATAGACCTTTAAAGTCTTTAAAGCCACGTTGCGTTTGCACAGCTTGGGGGAAATATTATCACTTTCTGACACGTGTTCACTATTGGGGTGACATTAAAGAAAAGTAAAGAAAGACGTGAATGCGACCCAGACATAAACGTCCCACACCCAGACTGTACACATCTCACGCCTTCTTGATGCACTCGGAGAGCAGGAAGTGAGCCAAACAATCCAAGAACGTTCCCACTCTGTATTAATTGGAGCAGTTATATAGGACAGGCCTCCAAAGCTAGCTAAACAGCGCAAAAGATAAAATCAGCCGTTATTTTCCACTTACGGCACGTGGGTAGAGTGACTATTTTCTGTATCAGTGCTTTATTTGGTGATTTTTGTTTTACTTGGAATTCCATGGAAAACTTACTGAGTTCATAAAGACTTTAAATAAAACTCAAATATGATGGAATCCAGTAACATGGTAATTTTTTGTTAAGACACAACAAATCAAGCAGGCCAACTGCCTCACCTTACAGATGGAGATACTAAGGTCCAGAGTCAAAGGACTTGCCCAAAGTCACCTGGTGACTGAACGAGAGCTAGAAACCCAGTTCCTGAATGCAACTTAATCCATTTCCCTGCTGTACTTTAGCTCTTCGCCCTGGCATGCTAATAAATGCTAAGCTTTGGTAAGGAGACGTGGGTGTGCCAGGATCTGACAGCGGAACATTCTGTTACAGTATATCCTATGATATCCTGCCTGGGGAACAGAGTGTCCAGAGATAGTGAGTTTTTGCATCCTTGTAGGAACCACTGATCTATGCAAACCAACCGGGCCAGCCTGTGAGCCAGTAACCCAAGCACATCAACTGCTCTGTACACGAGACATCACACAAATATTATCACAGCTAGTTCTGATTTATCAAGAGGCAATAATTCATATAAGAAATATGTCAAGTAATGCTGACATGAAATGTGAGGTAAAAAATAAACTAGCAAAGCCAGAAATTTCTCAGGGGTGGAGTTCCATTTCCAGAGAGAACCACCCCAATGGTCACTTTGTTTTGTACACAGCGCCACCTGCCGGCACAAACTGTGAGCCTGCACAGGTAGGAGAGCTGAAAAGTGGGTCGTGAATGGAAATAACCGCTGGTTTTGCAAATAGGGAGACAGAGAATACCGCTTCGTTTCACTTCTAGAATGTTTGCCAGTAAAAAGCTGGATTAATGAGTTATGGAGAGCCCAGACTTATGAACTGAGACACCCACGTCCTACTTGCTGGTGGGTCCTAAATCTACCTTCACGCTCCATTATCTGGGTAGGCATCAATTACCCTCTCTCCTGTGGAAGATAAAAATAAATATGTCTTTAAATAATTGATGATATTAAATAGGTTTTCCAGCCACTGACCCCCCCCCAAATAATTCAACAAAAATAATTTACATCATAATGAATTACTTAGCCAAAGGCAACGTATTCACAGAAAAGCTGCACGAATGTGGTTTTAAATATTCTCCAGAGAAAGTAAAACTTGGAAGACATCATTTGATTTTCTGCCACTGAAAACGTAGTAAAGAATCAATATGAATTCGTATCACGCACTTCGGAATTCAAAGCCAAATTGCTTAAAAGAACTTTCAAATGAATATTTTAGGCAGGTGAACACAAAGTCTGAGAATTGATTTAATAACAATTCTGAGTAAAAAGGAATACCAAATGAAATGTACACATTGATTATAACTTGCATCCCAATTTCAGAAACATTGAAACGTGGAGAAGGAATAAGAACAACAAAATGTTGTCAGTGGTTGCCTTGGGTGGTAATATTATGGAAATTTTTCTGCTTCCTATTTTTCAGTTCTTCCATGTTTACCTAGGAAGAACATTAGTACTTCTAAAAGTAAGAAGAAACAAATGAACATTAGAGAAAATACACTAGGGGGTATTACATTGGAAATTGGTTGTCATTGATTGCGAACTGCAACAATGTCCTTTCACTGAATAGCTCAAATGTCTTCAGCAAAAAAGAAACTGCCATACCCTGGTTTTGGCGTAGCATCTCAGCTGCCAGACTTTAAAGTGCCTTGAAATATCATTGTCTCCCTATTTATTAAAACAAGGTGCTATGGACACACCCAAGGACTGCAAATGCAGGCCTCCCATGAACAGTGGGGAAAATCATGCCCTCAAGTCAATTTCAAACCTCGTCCATATTTCATATGTGCGAAGAGTTTTCTCCAGGCCTCAATCTTGCAAAAAGGCCCCTCCCTCACTTGGACTTTAAAAATGCTTCGATAAAACCACTCAGGGAGTTCAGGGTTTGGGGGTGCATGAGCCACCTGTTCTCCTGGCTCAGCCTTGCAATAAACCTTTCCCTGCTCTAAACTCCCACGTTTTCATTTGTTTGGCCTTGCTATCTATCGGGCACATGAAACTTGCATTCGGTAAAGTCATCTGCCAATAGATTACCTTTTCCTTTCAAATCTGTAAGCTTTTAATTTCTTTTTCTTGCCTATGGCACTGGTGGGAGCTTCCAATATGATGTTTAGTAGGAGTGGTGAGAGAGGATCTCCTTGCTTTGTTTATGATCTTAAAAAGCACTCTGGACCAGTCCCTCCCATCAGGAAACTTCCACAAGCCTCTTAGATAGCCTCTTCCACCAGAGGGCAGACAGCAGAAGCAAGAAGAACTACAATCCTGCAGCCTGTGGAACAAAAACCACATTCACAGAAAGACAGACAAAATGAAAAGGCAGAGGGCTATGTACCAGATGAAGGAACAAGATAAACCCCCAGAAAAACAACTAAATGAAGTGGAGATAGGCAACCTTCCAGAAAAAGAATTCAGAATAATGATAGTGAAGATGATCCAGGACCTCGGAAAAGAATGGAGGCAAAGATCGAGAAGATGCAAGAAATGTTTAAAAAAGACCTAGAAGAATTAAAGAACAAACAAACAGAGATGAACAATACAATAACTGAAATGAAAACTACACTAGAAGGAATCAATAGCAGAATAACTGAGGCAGAAGAACGGATAAGTGACCTGGAAGACAGAATGGTGGAATTCACTGCTGCAGAACAGAATAAAGAAAAAAGAATGAAAAGAAATGAAGACAGCCTAAGAGACCTCTGGGACAACATTAAACACAATAACATTCACATTATAGGGGTTCCAGAAGGAGAAGAGAGAGAGAAAGGACCAGAGAAAATATTTGAAGAGATTATAGTAGAAAACTTCCCTAACTTGGGAAAGGAAATAGCCACCGAAGTCCAGGAAGGGCAGAGAGTCCCATACAGGATAAACCCAGGGAGAAACACGCCGAGACACATAGTAATCAAATTGGCAAAAATTAAAGACAAAGAAAAATTATTGAAAGCAGCAAGGGAAAAATGACAAATAACATACAAGGGAATCCCCATAAGGTTAACAGCTGATCTTTCAGCAGAAACTCTGCAAGCCAGAAGGGAGTGGCAGGATATATTTAAAGTGATGAAATGGAAGAACCTACAACCAAGATTACTCTACCCGGCAAGAATCTCATTCAGATTCGATGGAGAAATCAGAAGCTTTACAGACAAGCAAAAGCTAAGAGAATTCAGCACCACCAAACCAGCTCTACAACAAATGCTAAAGGAACTTCTCTAAGTGGGAAACACAAGAGAAGAAAAGGACCTACAAAAACAAACCCAAAACAATTAAGAAAATTGTAATAAGAACATACATATCGATAATTACCTAAAACGTGAATGGATTAAATGCTCCAACCAAAAGACACAGGCTCGCTGAATGAATACAAAAACAAGACCCATATAAATGCTGTCTACAAGAGACCCACTTCAGACCTAGGGACACATACAGACTGAAAGTGAGGGGATGGAAAAAGATATTCCATGCAAATGGAAATCAAAAGAAAGCTGGAGTAGCAATACTCATATCAGATAAAATAGACTTTAAAATAAAGAATGTTACAAGAGACAAGGAAGGACACTACATAATGATCAAGGGATCAATCCAAGAAGAAGATATAACAATTATAAATATATATGCACCCAACATAGGAGCACCTCAATACATAAGGCAACTGCTAACAGCTCTAAAAGAGGAAATCGACAGTAACACAATAATAGTGGGGGACTTTAACACCTCACTTACACCAATGGACAGATCATCCAAACAGAAAATTAATAAGGAAACAGAAGCTTTAAATGACACAATAGACCAGATAGATTTAATTGATATTTATAGGACATTCCATCCAAAAACTGCAGATTACACTTTCTTCTCAAGTGCACACAGAACATTCTCCAGGATAGATCACATCTTGGATCACAAATCAAGCCTCAGTAAATTTAAGAAAATTGAAATCATATCAAGCATCTTTTCTGACCACAACGCTATGAGATTAGAAATCAATTACAGGGGAAAAAATGTAAAAAGCACAAACACATGGAGGTTAAACAATACATTACTAAATAACCAAGAAATCACTGAAGAAATGAAAGAGGAAATCAAAAAATACCTAGAGACAAATGACAATGAAAACACGATGATCCAAAACCTATGGGATGCAGCAAAAGCAGTTCTAAGAGGTAAGTTTATAGGTATACAAGCCTACCTCAAGAAACAAGAAATATCTCAAATAAACAATCTAATGTTACACCTAAAGGAACTACAGAAAGAAGAACAAACAAAACCCAAAGTTAGCAGAAGGAAAGAAATCATAAAGATCAGAGCAGAAATAAATGAAATAGAAACAAAGAAAACAATAGCAAAGATCAATAAAACTAAAAGTTGGTTCTTTGAGAAGATAAACAAAATTGATAAACCATTAGCCAGACTCATCAAGCAAAAGAGGGAGAAGACTCAAATCAGTAAAACTGGAAATGAAAAAGGAGAAGTTACAATGGACACCGCAGAAATACAAAGCATCCTAGGAGAATACTACAAGCAACTCTATGCCAATAAAATGGATAACCTGAAGAAATGGACAAATTCTTAGAAAAGTATAACCTTCCAAGACTGAACCAGGAAGAAATAGAAAATATGAACAGACCAATCACAAGTAATGAAATTGAAACTGTGATTAAAACTCTTCCAACAAACAAAAGTCCAGGACCAGATGGCCTCACAGGTGAATTCTATCAAACATTTAGAGAAGAGCTAACACTCATCCTTCTCAAACTCTTCCAAAAAACTGCGGAGGAAGGAACACTCCCAAACTCATTCTATGAGGCCACCATCACCCTGATACCAAAACCAGACAAAGATACTACAAAAAAAGAAAATTACAGACCAATATCACTGATGAATATAGATGCAAAAATCCTCAACAAAATACTAGCAAACAGAATCCAACAACACATTAAAAGGATCATACACTGTGATCAAGTGGGATTTATCCCAGGGATGCAAGGATTCTTCAATATATGCAAATCAATCAATGTGATACATCATATTAACAGACTGAGGAATAAAAACCATATGATCATCTCAATAGATGCAGAAAAAGCTTTGACAAAATTCAACACCCATTTATAATAAAAACTCTCCCGAAAGTGGGCATAGAGGGAACCTACCTCAACATAATAAAGGCCATATACAACAAGCCCATAGAAAACATCATTCTCAATGGTGAAAAACTGAAGCATTTCCTCTAAGATCAGGAACAAGACAAGGATGTCCACTCTCACCACTATTACTCAACATAGTTTTGGAAGTCCTAGCCACAGCAATCAGAGAAGAAAAAGAAATAAAAGGAATCCAAATTGGAAAAGAAGAAGTAAAACTGTCACTGCAGATGACATGATACTATACATAGAGAATCCTAAAGATGCCACCAGAAAACTACTAGAGCTAATCAATGAATTTGGTAAAGTTGCAGGATACAAAATTAATGCACAGAAATCTCTTGCATTCCTATAGACTAATGATGAAAAATCTGAAAGGGAAGTTAAGGAAACACTCCCATTCACCACTGCAACAAAAAGAATAAAATACCTAGGAATAAACCTACCTAGGGAGACAAAATACCTGTATGCAGAAAACTATAAGACACTAATGAAAGAAATTAAAGATGATACAAACAGATGGAGAGATGTACCATGTTCTTGGATTGGAAGAATCAATATTGTGAAAATGACTATACTACCCAAAGCAATCTACAGATTCAGTGCAATCCCTATCAAATTACCAATGGCTGTTTTTACAGAACTAGAACAAAAAAATCTTAAGATTTGTATGGAGACACAAAAGACCCTGAATAGCCAAAGCAGTCTTGAGGGAAAAAAACGGAGCTGGAGGAATCAGACTCCCTGACTTCAGACTATACTACAAAGCTACAGTAATCAAGACAGTATGGCACTGGCACAAAAACAGAAATATAGATCAATGGAACAGGATAGAAAGCCCAGAGATAAACCCACACACCTATGGTCAACTAATCTATACAAAGGAGGCAAGGATATACAATGGAGAAAAGACAGTCTCTTCAATAAGTGGTGCTGGGAAAACTGGACAGCTACAAGTAAAAGAATGAAATTAGAACACTCCCTAACACCATACACAAAAATAAACTCAAAATGGATTAGAGACCTAAATGTAAGACCAGACACTATACAACTCTTGGAGGAAAACATAGGAAGAACACTCTTTGACATAAATCACAGCAAGATCTTTTCTGACCCACCTCCTAGAGAAATGGAAATAAAAACAAAAATAAACAAATGGGACCTAATGAAACTTAAAACCTTTTGCAAAGCAAAGGAAACTACAAACAAGACGAAAAGACAACCCTCAGAATGGGAAAAAATATTCATAAACAAATCAACAGAGAAAGGATTAATCTCCAAGATATATAAACACCTCATGCAGCTCAATATTAAAAAAACAAACAACCCAATGCAAAAATGGGCAGAAGACCTAAATAGACACTTCTCCAAAGACATACAGATGGCCAAGAAGCACATGAAAAGCTGCTCAACATCACTAATTATTAGAGAAATGCAAATCAAAACTATAATGAGTTATCACCTCACACCAGTTAGAATGGACATCATCAGAAAATCTACAAACAACAAATGCTGGAGAGGGTGTGGAGAAAAGGGAACCCTCTTGCACTGTTGGTGGGAATGTAAATTGATACAGCCACTATGGAGACCAGTATGGAGGTTCCTTAAAAAACTAAAAATAGAACTACCATATGACCCAGCAATCCCACTACTGGGCATATACCCAGAGAAAACCACAATTCAAAAAGACACATGCACCCCAATGTTCATTGCAGCACTATTTACAATAGCCAGGTCACAGAAGCAACTTAATGCCCATCGACAGATGAATGGATAAAGAAGATGTGGTACATACATACAATAGAATATTACTCAGCCATAAAAAGGAACGAAATTGAGTCGTCTGTTGAGATGTGGATGGATCTAGAGACTGTCATACAGAGTTAAGTAAGTCAGAAAGAGAAAAACGAATATCGTATATTAACGCATGTATGTGGAACCTAGAAAAATGGTACAGATGAACTGGTTTGCAGGGCAGAAGTTGAGACACAGATGTAGAGAACAAACGTATGGACACCAAGGGGGGAAAACCGCGGTGGGGTGGGGATGGTGGTGTGTTGAATTGGGCGATTGGGATTGACATGTATACACTGATGTGTATAAAATTGATGACTGATAAAAAAAAAAAAACTAAGGAAATTCTGACACATGCTACAACGTGGATGAATCTTAAAATCAGCCAGTCACAGAAGGACAAATATTAAATGATTCTACTAATATGAGGTACTCACAGCAGTCAAATGCAGAGACAGAAGGTAGAATGTGGTTGCCAGGGGCTGGTGGGGGGGGAAGGGGGAATGTGGAGTTAGTGTTTAATCCATATAGAAGTTCACTTAGGGAAAATGAAAAAGTTCTGGAGGTGGTCATATTTGTACAACAATGTGTGAATGCAGTTAATGTCATAGAACTGTATACCTAAAATGGTTTCAATGGTGAATGTTATGTTATGCATATTTAAACAACGAAAAACATGAATGAAGTACTGATAACAACACAGACCAACACTGAAAACATCCTAAACGGAAGAAGCCATACAGAAAAGCCCAGCAAAACTGGAGTTATCCGCGCACCTTAAATCCATCAAAGCTGTGAAAATGAGGGAAAGTCTCAAGAACAGTGCTAGAAAAAGAAAACTGGATCAGAAAGGAAAAAGACACTTTCACACAGTTGGGATGAGTGGTAAAAGTTGAAGTGGGCCTGTGGTTTGGATTATAAGATGGAAACCATACTGCTTTCCTCATTTGGGGTTATGTGGTGAGTGTCTGGGGTAAAACACACTGGAGTATTTCGTGCCACTTCAGCAAATATGGTCAAGCTGAGGAATCTGAATGTTGAGGTAAAGAGTACTTTGTACTGCAATTGCAGGTTTTCTGTATGTTTGAAATTACTGGAAAGTAAATTACTTTTCAAAACAACCATTTCAGTATCATGCCAGAAGAGCAGAGAAGCATCAAACTTCCTTATAGAGACCAAGCCTCTGGAACTCAGACCCAGTTCACCCAAAGTGGTGAAGCTAATTGCCCTTGTAGGAGTCCACGTGTTATCAAGAGGCACTGTGGGAAGATTATATTAGTAGCCACCAGGTCTTGGGTGTTGTGGATGACCTGGATATGGTTGAAACAGTGGGATTTTCAAAATTCCAATATTCCACTGCCCCATCAAAAATCTATTAGATGTTAACAGCACACCTGAAACTAACATGACGTCGTATATCAACTATACTCCAATTTTTAAAAAATTTAAAACATAAACTATTACAGTTAAAAAAAAACAACAACAGTTAGAACTAGTAAGCAAATGCAGTAAACCAGGAGGATAAAAAATCAATATAAAAAATTAGTTGCATTTCTATACACTGACAACAAACCATCAGAAAGAGAAATTAAGAAAACAATCTCATTTACGATCGCATCAAAAAGAACAAAATACTTAGGAAAAAATTTAACCAAGGACTTGAAAGACCTGTACACTGAAAACTGTAAGACAGTGAAGAGAGAAATCGAAGAAGATACAAATATTTGGAAAGATATTCTGTGCTTATGATTAAAAGAATTAATATTGTTAAAACATCTATCCAAAGCAAACTACAGATTTAACACAGTCCCTATCAAAATTCCAATGGCATTTTTCAAAAAATAGAGCAAACGACCCTACAATGTGTATGTAACCACAAAGGAACCCCAACAGCCGAAGCACCTTGAGAAAGAACAACAAAGCTGGAGGCATCACACTTCTGACCTCACGCTGTACTGCAATGCTGCGGTAACCAAAACAGAGTAGTTTGGGAATAAAAACAGGCACATAGACCAGAGGAACAGAATAAAGAGCCCAGCGATAAAGCCACACATACGTGGTCAGTTAATTCACGACACATCAGCCAAGAACACATGATGGGGAAAAGACAGGCCTCTCAATAAGCGGTGCTGGGTAAACTGGACGCCACACACAAAAGAACAGCACAGACACCATCTTACATCACACACAGAAACTGACTAAAAACACACACGCAATTTTCCACATCGAGCCCTTCCTCTGCTGGGCCTTCTGAATACCAACTCCCTCAGCACAGAAAGCATCTCCCCACTCTTCCTCACTTTTCTGCTCCTTCTCCTCCTGCAGGAGTGTCTCACCCAGCGCCTCCCCGCAGGTCCCAAGGAAACTGATCTCCCTGCTCCCGGTCATTGGCAGGCAGAGCCAAGCCTCAGGCAGGACCTGAGTCAGAGAGGTGGGCTCAGTGACCCCTGTGAACCGTGGGGGAAATGCAGGTGCACCAAGAAGAGGCAGCACCCCTGCCAGCAGTCCTGCTGAATCCATTAAATTTGGGAAATTCAAACTAAAATGGAGCTGAATATCCCATAACTCCTCCAAAAATATTTAAGGAAAAATTCATTGGAGGTGATATGGAAAGAAATGAATGTAGACACAAACTTTACAACTTATACCAAAATTTACCAAAATTGTCTATAAATTTTATTTTTCTTTAAATATTTATTTATTTGTTTGTTTTTATTTGGTTGTGCTGGGTCTTAGTTGCAGCAGGCGGGCTCCTTTGTTGCGGCTCACCAGCTCCTTAGTTGCAGCAATGTGGGCTCCTTAGTTGCGGCATGCAAACCCTTAGTTGCGGCATGCACATGAGATCTAGTTCCCTGACCAGGGATCAAACCCTGGCCCCCTGCATTGGCAGCGTGGAGACTTAACCACTGCACCACCAGGGAAATCCTTACAAATTTTAAATGCAAAACTGTAAAATATCTAGAAGAAAACTTAGAAGGAAATCCACATGACCTTGGGTTTAGCGATGAGGTTTAAAAAACAACACCAAAAGCCTATCCACAAAAGAACAATAAGCAACATGAACTTTATAAAATTAAAAATTTCTACTACGTGAAGGACTTTGCTCAGAGAACCAAAAGGCAAGCCACAAACTGGGAGAAAATATTTGCAACACATATATCTGATAGAATTTATACTCAAAATACAGAAAGAACTCTAAACTGTCAACTGAAAGAAAAACACACAACGTGAGAGTTGCGAGTTAAGTTTTATTCAGGGTCTTACTGAGAATTATAGCCCAGGAGACAAACTCTCAGTAGCTCTGAGAAGCTGTTTCAGAAGAGATAGGGGGAGAGGCAGTATATATATGAATTTTTTGGCTGGGAAATACAAGTAGTCAACCATAAAAAGATTACTGCTAATCACAAAGAACAGAAATCTCAAGTTAAATGATTTTAGTGCTTCTCTATGTATGGGAAGGTGCAAGAATCATTGAAATTTTTCCTTAGATATGCATCTTAACTATCTAGGCACCCGAATAGCCAAAGCACAGTGTTTCATCCTGTTTTTTCCATCCTGAATTCCCCTCAGGGCACACTGTCAGTGGGTGACTGCAGTAAGTTGTGACTTAATCCTTTGTATAATGATGAGTGATGATGAGTGGCACTCTTGTTTTTGTTTGCAAAAACAAACAACCCACTGAAAATGGATAAAGATCTGAACAGACACCTTGCCAAAGAAGATAATATACATAGTAAATAAGCATATAACATAATGCTCAACACCATACAATTACAAATTAAAACAACAATGAGATAGCACTGCACACCTATAGAACTAAACTAAAAAAAAAATGACAATACCAATTGCTGGAGGGTGACAAACAACAGGAATTCTAATTCATGATTGATGGAATGATTACAGTCACTTTGGAAGATAGTTTTACTGTTTTTTTCCAAAGCTAAACAAGTCTCACCTTAGGAGCCAATAATCGTGACTCTAAGTATTTAGGCAGCTGCTTTGAAAAACTGTCCAAACAAAAAATAGCATGCAACTATGCACAGCAGCTCTATTCCTAATAGCTAAAAACTTTAAGAATTCAGGAAGCCCTTCAGTAGATGAATGCATAAGCATGTCAAGGGGAGCAGAATATGACACCCCCAAAATATGCCTCTTTGGCATAAAGATTATTGGGGGCTGATTAATATTTAAAAACAGCAGACACAGAAGAATCTCTGAAAACCAGAACAGAATTGCCCTTTTGAGAGGGAAATTTACACTTTTAAGGGAAATCTCCATTTTTAAGGGTGTCTCCCTCTCTACCAGGAATAGAAGGATGACTAAATTTCAAGAAACTCTTAACAAAGGAGAAGGCCTGGACTTAAATCTGCGTAACAACCCTTCCCTCGTTTACTGTGCTTTGCCTGATAACCTCTCTTAACTGGATCCCCACTCCCTCCACATCTTTCTTTTGGTTTTAGATGAAGATGGTATTTAAGGATGATGGCTTAGGCCATCTTGGGGAGTTACTCATTTTTCCTGGGTCTCTCCCATGTACATAGGAGGTATTCATGTTATTAACCTTCTGTTTGTTTTTCTCCTATTAATCTGCCTTCTATTACAGAGGGCTCTCAGCCAAGATCCTTGAAGGGGAGAGAGAAAATTATTTTCCCTCCCATACACATACAATGGAATACAATTCAGCAATAGAAAGGAATGAAACATCAACTCACGTAAGGACACGGATGAATCTTCCGTGCATACTGCCAAGTGAAAGAATTCAAACCGAAGGGGCTATAGTATGACCCCCATTTATACGGTATTCTGCACGACTATAGCGGTGATAAACAGATCACGGGGCGGGGTTTGAAGTATTCCGTACGATATTTAGTGATGGACACCTGCCACTATACATGTGTCAGTGTAATGCAGCAGGCACCTGTGAGACCTTCCCAGGACAGATGCCCCTCCCCCATGTCCTCCACCTGCCTCTTGTCTGTAGAAAAACTTTAGCCAGAGAATAACCTTCATCAGAGAAGTGAGAAAACGCAGAAGCAAAGGAAAGCAGTCAAACAAGACAAAATAATAATAGTTTAGCCATTACACAAAGTCAGGGACCTTGAGTTCCTCCTCAAGGGCTAGAGATAACCTCTGAGCCGTGTCCTTTGAGCTGTGCCTCAGATACTGAAAGCCCCACCAGGCGGAAGGAGCTAACTACATGATGAACAGACTGTAGCCATAACATCAGCTGTTCCGCCTTGCAAAATCGCAAGAACTGGCCTCAAGGAAATGGGAACAAACCGACCCTAGAACTGAAGATGAGCTGTACTTAAAGCAATCAAGATGACACTGATCAGACCACCGCATGACAATGTCAAGACGACTGTCAGAGCTGACTGCTGTTCTACTCGTGGCCCCCTCCCTCTGCCTGTACACTCCTAAAACTCCCCTTTAAACGCTCTTCCCCGCCCCCCCCCACCCGCCACCGAACGGCAACTGGGATTTGGTTTTTGGATGCAAGTCCACCTTCTCCCCAGGTTGCCAGCCTCCTGAATAAAGCAAACTTTCCCTTCCTACCAACACCTGTCTCTTGAGTATTGGCTTTCAAGTGGCGAGCAGCCAACCCTGAGTTTGGTCACATCAAAACCTATAGATTTTTACAGAACAATGAGTAAACCATAATCAATTCAAAGTAAGTTATTTAGGATGTAGGAGTGGTGCAGGATGGAACACAAAATATGACAAAGAATCTAACTGCACTAGAAACATGGGAAAAAAACTCACTGTAGGTTGAGGCAGAAGGTACTGAGCTCAGTGATTTGGAAACGAATGGAATAACGGCAAAATGTATGGTTCATAAACAGTGCACTCTACTTCATAAAGTCCTTTCCCATGGGGTAGTAGCTAACAATTCTGAAACCACTATATCTCTAATCTGAAAAGGAGCAATGAATTGAATAAATGGCAGACAGTGGGAGCCAGGCTCCTCACTGCTGGAGTGGCAGTTTACAAGGAGAGGAGGCTCTGCCCTCCTAATCCTGGGTCTGAGCTTCCTGGGAGGATGGTGCGGGGAACTGACTGGCCCTAGGGAGTGCACAGCTCTTTACCCTGGGAAGGCCCTGCAGACAAAGAAACCTCACACTCATCTTTCCACCCAGAACAGCTGGGCATTTAACTCTCAGCACTCTGGAATCAGTTAGTTGCAGCTTTCAAGACATTCTCGCCCCCAAGCACATAAAGGGGTATGAAGGTCTTGCCTTATCCCTAAGTTGCCCCAGAATCCAGGCACTTCCACATCCTGGGGCGTGGAGCCAGGATGGAGGTGCCTGGGTCTCTGAGCAGCAGCAGAGAGCAAGGAGGGAGACCAGTCCAGAGGGCAGGGTTCTCCTGAAGTCTGTGAGTCCTGGTGCCCTGATGAGATCCACTCCCAGTGGGGACACTGGCAGGGCCTGCAATGGTTCCATTTTCCACCTGAGTCCCTTTGATTAAGCAACGGCAAAACCATCACTGGATTCAGGTGTCTCCTGGTGGTGTTTCAAACTCTGACACAACAGCTTTACAAGGGAGCAAGAGAATGTGCTTCAGAACCTTCTAAAATGAGGAGGGAAGAGTGAAATTGAAAGAAATGAACGCCGAGGAGCTTTTCCTACAAAGACCCCCTGTGGGGAGAGGCAAGAATGGAAAAGCAGGGAACTGTTGAAAAACAGTCCCCACCAAGCACCTCCCTTGCACACGGGGAAAGCATAAGGGCCATTTTGGAACACAAAGGCCTCATTCCTGATGGAGGAAGCCATCCTGGAGGCCGCCCACAAGGGGACCCTCGCCTGAAGATCCCTGAGAGGTGGGCTAGAGAGGTGGGCTGCCAAGCACCTGGTACAGAGACCTGGGAAATCCCTTGACCCATCGGCCTCGGTGTGCACGTCTCTAAGATCAGGCCACGGCTCACTGAATAGTAAAGCACGAGACTCTTGGACCCAAAGAAGCAGCCCTGACACCAGCTGCCCTATCTGCTGCTAACAGTTTTCCAGTCTTCTCTTCCTGTCATGGCTGCCAGTGAACCTCTCCTGCAACAGCAACTGCCCCTACCTTCCATCTTCTATGCTCCAGCCCTCCTACAGCTAAAATTTTTGGAACAGACTGCAGAAGAAAACAAGTGGCCAAGAGCCAGAGCCTGAGGGGCACACCAGTGTACAAAGCTGTGCCCTCACCATCTCCATCTGGCCATGATGTGGTCCTTAGGGATTCCGGGATGTCTGGGTCAGCCTCACACGGGTGTCAACCTGGTCATGTGCACATACGTGAGCGCCTGCCCGTACCTAACTCTTATTGGTCAAGATGTTTGATCTTAGGGAGATTTCAACTCTGTATGCCAGGTTACATACTCCTGGGGTTGATGACTGTGAAGGACAGATGCTCCCCAGATCTAGGCTGCCCAGATCTTTTCTCTGAGTCAGAGAGGCAGAAGAACACAGGGTCTGTTTGCTGGAGCCAGAGGCCTCCATAATCACACGTTTCCTAAAAGGCAGGCAGCAAGTCTAGCTCCCATTCTGGAATGTGCACATGCACTTGCAGAATGAGAACAGCCCATGCAACTGACCCTTTAATTATAAAAAAGAAGAAAATCAGGTAAAGCAAATTGGCATCTACTAAGATGGCATTTTCATCCCGAACACTACTCGAGTGTTTTTTTAGGAAGGTTAATCTCATTTATAATAACTTAAAAAACTGAATATTCAGCAGCATGGCACGGACTAAATAATGCGACATTATGGAAACTCTGCAAACCACTTATTGGCATGAGGACATGCTTAAGTAACAACACTGACTGAAATGAGAAGAATGCAGATTATGGAACAGATGTGAATGGGTGTGTGGTTCTGTGCACACAAGTGACATGACAACTGTGGAGCCAGTCTGGGGACGGGCCAAGGATTCTGATGTCAGGCAACAGTGACACCAAGTAAGGGCCAGGCATCATCAAAAAATCTGCAAACAATAAATGCTGGAGAGGGTGTGGAGGAAAGGGAACCCTCCTGCACTGTTGGTGGGAATGTAAACTGATACAGCTACTATGGAGAACAGTATGGAGGTTCCTTAAAAAACTAAAAATACAGCTACCATATGATCTAGCAATCCCACTACTGGGCATAAACCCTGAGAAAACCATAATTCAAAAAGATACATGTACCACAATGTTCACTGCAGCACTATTTACACTAGCCAGGACATGGAAGCAACCTAAGTGTCCATCAACAGATGAATGGATAAAGAAGATGTGGCACATATATATACAATGGAATATTACTCAGCAATAAAAAGGAACAAAATTGAGTTATTTGTAATGAGGTGGATGGACCTAGAGTCTGTCATACAGAGTGAAGTGAGTCAGAAAGAGAAAAACAAATACCATATGCTAACGCACATATATGGAATCTAAAAACACGGCACTGATGAACCTAGTGGCAGGGCAGGAATAAAGACACAGACGTAGAGAATGGACTTGAGGACGTGGCGGAGGAAGGGGAAGCTGGGACGAAGTGAGAGAGTAGCACTGAGATATATACACTACCAAATGTAAAATAGATAGCTAGTGGGAAGCTACTGCATAGCACAGGGAGATCAGCTCAGTGCTTGGTGACAAGCTGGGGGCGGGGGATAGGGAGGATGGGAGGGAGGGTCAAGAGGGAGGGGATACGGGGATATATGTATATGTATAGCTGACTCACTTTGTTGTACAACAGAAACTAACACAACATTGTAAAGCAATTATACTCCAATAAAGATATTTAAAAAATAATAAGCACCAGGTTTCTACCTCTCCCAAACCTAGACATGCTTCCTGAGAGCAGGTGAACACAAAAAGGTTATAAATGAGCAAAAAAACTCACTTGTGGGCTTAAGGTCCTCAAGGCCATTTGACCTATATCCTCCACCCAAAGATCTAAGAGTCTTATTAAACAGGAGCAAACCAGGGCCAAGGCCAAACACAAAACCTGCCACACAGTAGGTATTTAATAAAGAACTGTTGAATTAATGTAGTTGCTCCTTTGTGGAGGCTGAGAAAGGGATCTGATACATCACACAGTTCTTTGTAAACTAATCACTGAAAATGCCAGCCCTCTAACAAGGTCTAAGCTGACTAATTATAGAATTTAACAAATTTATTTTAAAAGGTAGCACTAAAGAGTGTCTTTGTAAAGAACATAAAAACCTGTCATATTCTTTGTCATACAGATTGACTTGTGTGCAATGTAGCCATTTAATAAAAAGCTAGGGCTTCCCAGGTGGTACAGTGGTTGAGAATCTGCCTGCCAACGCAGGGGACATGGGTTCGAGCCCTCGTCCTGGAAGATCCCACATGCCGTGGAGATACTAAGCCCATGCGCCACAACTACTGAGCCTGCGCTCTAGAGCCCGTGAGCCACAACAACTGAAGCCTGCACACCTAGAGCCTATGCTCTGCAACGAAGAGTAGCCCCCGCTTGCTGCAACTAAAGAAAAGCTCGCGCGCAGCAACGAAGACCCAATGCAGCCAAAAATCAATTAATTTTTTTTAAAAAGCTAGCATTTATTAAATGTCAATTATTAGCAGGTGACCACTGGAAATAATGTTCTAGACCTGTTCTAGATGTATTTTATATATTCGATCATGGATATAACCAACTCTCTAGATGTAGCAAAAGATACACAACATGAGTTGCCAATTTATTTCTATTCATGATCAGGTGGTGGGCAGATGGGAAGAAGAGAAAAACAAAACATCAAACCATGGTCCTTTATTCTTAGAGACCTCGGTCCTCCATACACAAAGGACATGCTCGGTCCTCCATACACAAAGGACATGCTTTGGTGAAAATGAAAGAGTAACTTAAACTCATTTACCCAGGAATGTCCAATTCAGGTGTTTCCCAGTTGAAAAGCATGTGAAGCAGGTTATCTTCAGGGCAGGTGGGCACCTGGGAGCAGAGTGGGTGTCCACCAGCATTTGGGAGCCAGGACCGGGGGCAGGGGGACACAGGGGCTGCTCTTCCAGAGGCCTGCAGGGGGGCCCTGGTACTCCTGAGACTTCACTGAGACCGCAGCTACCCACATGGAATAAACCCCTCAAGCAGGCTCCTCAGATACAGCTCTCAAGACAGAGCCAGGCTGTGTCTGCATCCTTCAGGGCCCTCTGACAAGTTGCCATGAAGGAGGTTGTGATGCCTCCCTGCCCTCCCTGCACAGGTCCTGCGTTTCATCCTCACAGCCTCAACTTCCCTCTGCAGAACAAAGCTCCCTCGTACCCACAGATCTCTTCCGAGACAGCTGAAAGGTCTGGTGCTCAGACCCAGGAGTAACCAGCTGGGAGGTCCTACAGAGGCATCACTGATGATCCCTCCAAATTGAAAATGCTCACTTTGGAGAAAAGGGAACTCTCGTGCACTCTTGGTGGGAATGTAAATTAGTGCAGCCACAAGTTCCTCAAGAAGTTAAACACAGAACTGCCATATGATCCAGGAATTCCTCTTATGGGTACATTTCTGAAGGAAATGAAATCAGTACCACAAAGAGATATCTGCACTCCCATGTTCATTGCAGCATTATTCACAATACCTAAGTCATAGAAACAACCTAAGTGTCCATCTACAGATGAACGGCTGAAGATAATGTAGTATACACAGAAGATGGAAAACTATTCAGCCATAAAAAGAAGAAAATCTCACCATTTGGGATACATGGATGAACCTGGAGGACATTATGTTAAGTGAAATAAGCCAGATGCAGAATGACAAATGCTGCATGATCTCACTTTTATGTGGAATCTAAAGTAGTTGAATTCATGAAAGCAGAGAGTATGGTGGTTAACGGGGGAAAGGGAGAATGGGGAGCTGTTGGGATATTGGTCCATGGGTACAAAGTTTTAGTTATGCAAGATGAATAAGTACTGGGGATCTAAGGTACAACAATGTGACTTTACTATATACTTGAAATGTGCCATTGAAAGGACTGAACTATCAAGCCATGCAGACAAAGATGAAGATTAAATGCATATTAATTAGCAAAAGAAGCCAGTCTGAATGGACTACATACTGTTTGATTCCAGCTATATGACATTCTGGAAAAGACAAAACTACAGAGATGGTAGACAGATCAGTGATGGCCCATGCTTTGCGGGGAGGGGTGACTTGAAAAGGGGAATGGGATGATGGAAGGAGGTCCAAATGGGCCAGATGAGAGTGAACTTCCTCTGGTTAGAAGATCATGTGGGGGCTTCCCCGGTGGCGCAGTGGTTGAGAATCTGCCTGCTAATGCAGGGGACACGGGTTCGAGCCCTGGTCTGGGAAGATCCCACATGCCACGGAGCAGCTGGGCCCGTGAGCCACAATTGCTGAGCCTGCGCGTCTGGAGCCTGTGCCCCGCGACGGGAGGGGCCGCGATAGAGAAAGGCCCGCGCACCGCGATGAAGAGCGGTCCCCGCACCGCGATGAAGAGTGGCCCCCGCTTGCCGCAACTGGAGAAAGCCCTCGCACGAACCGAAGACCCAACACAGCCAAAAATAAAATAAATAAATAAATAAAATCAAGTAAAACTTTAAAAAAAAAAAAAAAAAAAAAAAAAAAAAAAAAAACAAAACAAAAAGAAGATCATGTGATCATGCTGGGTGTGAATGAAAAAGCCTGGGGTGTGTAGTACCAGTGTGAACAAGAAGGCTACTTCTCACTCTAGGAGACAAAGATCTTATTCCATATTACATGTAACTATTTCAGAACCAGTTCTGAGAAATTTAACTTTTACTATAAAAAATATATAACAAACAATTTTCCATTTAAACCGTGTTTAAATATGTGATTCAGCTGCATTAAGTATATTCACAATGCTGTGCAACCATCCACCACTGTCCACTTCCATATATCGTTCATCATCCCAAACAGAAACTCTGCATCCACTAAACAATAACTCCTCATTCCCTCCTGCCCCTAGGCCCCGGGAACCTCTATTCTTCTTCATGTCTCTATGAATTTATCTTTTATAGACACTTCATATAAATAGAATCATACAACATTTGTCCTTTTGTGTCTGGCTTATTTTGCTTAGCATAAAATGTTTTCAACATTCATTCATGTGATAGCATGTGTCAGAGTTTCATTGCTTTTAAAGACTGAATGATTATTCCATTAAATGTACCATACCACATTTGGTTTATCCATTCATCTGTTGACGGACGTTTGACTTATCTCCATGTACTGGTGATTGTGAATGATGCTACTAGAACAACTGTATACAAGTACCTGTTTGAGTCTCTGTTTTCAATTCTTTTAGGTACATGCCTAGAAGCGGAACTGCTGCATCATATGGCAATTCTATGTTTAAATGTTCAAGGAACCACCACACTGCTTTCCATAACAGCTGCACCATTTTATATTCCCACCAACAGCACACAAGGCTCCAGATTTCTCCATCTCCTCGTCGTGTGAACCTCTTCGGGAAACTTTCCCAGGTAGCCACCTTGGATACAAAGATGGCAACAAAATTGGGATATTCTTTGAAAATAAGATGACTTGCTCCTGCTAGAACCTGCTTCCATAGTTACTCTCCCAGTACTTGGACACCTCTCCCAAACCTCTACACGGACAGTTTCTTCTGCCGTGATGCGTTATCCCCCGTTGCCTGGAAAATCCCTCCAAACGCCAGCTCAGCTTGTCCTCCTCTGAGCAGTCTTCCTTGGTTCATCCGGGTCAAGCTGCCGTCCCTCCCCGGGCGCCAGGCTAACCTTCGCCCACATCATTGGGTAGCGATTGTCTGAATGTGTCTCCCCCAGACCAGGAGCTCTTCCATGGCAGTCTCTGAGAGGGGTCCTCAGCGCCCTCAGGGCACAGGATCGGTCATGGCACATTGGAGGAAACCTTTGTCCACTGAGTGACAACCAGTTTACGCTCAGGTAAAGCCCTGTGATGGGGCTCTCCAAGATCTGCTCTGTGCTCCTGTGTACCAGGCCATATACTGTCCTCACAGAGCCTGCTGTCGGGGGGGTGGTGTGTGCAGGGAGGGAGATATTAAATAGTCATCAAATCGCTCTTCCATTAGAGCTATTGCGATCAGTGCTATAAAGAAATTTACAGAGGTGGCCATATACAGTAGGGATCAGAATATGGCTGGTGTAAATCAAAGCTTCTGCCAAGCGGGACTCAATTAACATTGGTTTTACAAATGTAAAAGAAAAGTGACTTTTAGGTTGACATCTAAAGTTTGAGTACTGCATTAGTTTTCTATTAATGCTGTAACAAATCACCACAAACTTGGTGGCTTAAAAGAACACAAATATTATCTCACAGATGTGAAACTCAAAAGTCTAACATGGGTTGGCAAGGCTCTGGAGAAGAATCCCTTCCCTCACCTTTTCCGCCCTACAGGCCGCCTACATTCCATGGCTCGTGGTCCCTTCGTCCATCTTCACACCTCCAGAAGGAAATGCAGCTCTGCCAACACCCTGAGTTTAGCTCAGTGAGACCCAGGTCTGACTTCAGCCTACAAAACCGTAAGAAATAAACTTATATTGCTCTAAGCTACTACATTTATGATCATTCAAAAGCAGGTGGGTAGGACCTCAGGGGGCTGTGAATCCAAGGCAGTCTGTGATCCTGCCCCACCTTCACTTGCTGAGAAGGGGGGAAAAGTGAAACTAGAGCGTACAAACCAGGGAGGACGCTCCCAGGAGACAGAGAATTGGCGGAGGTTCAGCCAGCCTGACAGGAAAACCAGGCACCTCACTGCAGGAGACGGAGACAAATTTGGAGGCAGAGGAGAAGGGACAGCAAGGAGTCAGTGCCCCCTCCCCAGGGCAACACTGCAATGTGCTGGGCTTTCCCAGGTGACAGCAGTGACCTCGCTCGCAAGGGGGGCAGAAAGCGGAGGTGGTGGGCGGCTCACTGCCCAGCTGCACGGATCACAGCTGGAGGGATCCACTTCTCATCGGCAGCGCCCAGATTTCTAAGGAGGAACCCCCACGATGGGGCAGGGAGTTGGGGAGGAGAGGAAAGGGAAAGAGGCCGATGAGAACAAGAAAGGGCATTAAAGGATGTGTTTTCTGCTGTCTGCTTCGGGATTTCAGCAGGTCTGCCCTTGAACTTCTGGGAGTGCCCCACTGAAGGATCCCCCGACCAGGCTGTGGGTAGCCTGAAGCCCCAGGTGCTAAGCCCTCGCCTCCCCACACTCTGCCACCAGCTCTTTTTAATGTGTCCGTGAGTGCAGCCATGAGAGCCAGCACAGGTAAAGAGAAACCAAAAACTTAAGCTGTACTGCCACCTTCCAGAAAACAAAAGAAAAGTTTCTAATTGCCAGCCTGTTGAACTGTATGTACAAAGTAAGTAAGCAAAGGCTTCCTTAGTTAAGGAGGTTATTCGCTACTTCAAATGTGATGGCAGAGGCACATTTCATCAGAAACTATGAAAAATCACGGTAATATGGCGTTACAGAAAGAAAATTACAATGCTCCAGCAACTAAACTCCGAGGTCCACAATACTGTGATCTAACTGATAAAGAATTCAAAATAGCTGGTTTGAAGAATTCTATAAGCTACAAGGAAACTCAGAAAGGCAATTCGATGAACTCAGGAATAAAATTAAAGAACAGAAGGAGTTCTTTACCAAAGAGATAGAAATTTTTATAAAGAACCAAACAGAAATTCTGGAGCTGAACCATTCAATTAACGAGATGAAGAATGCATTAGAGAGCTTAGGGCAGACTGGATGGAAGAAAGAATAAGCAATTTGGAGGACAGAAATCTGGAAATGACTCTTTCCTCAAAGAGAACTAAGTTTTTTAAAAAGTGAAGAAACACTACAAGCTATGAGATTTAAAGAGAAAAACAAATATAAGAATAATTGTGATATCAGAAGAAAAGAGAGCGAGAAGGGAGCAGAGTGTATATTTAGAGAAATAATAGCTGAGAACTTCCCAAACCTGGGGAAGAAACTGGATATACAAGTCCATGAAGCTAAGAGAACATCTAACTACCTCAATGCAAAAAGACCTTCTCCAAGATACAGGAAAATTGTCAAAAGTCAATGACAAAGAATCTTAAAGGAAGCCTGTGGAAAAAAAGAAAGTAATCCATGAAGGAACACCCATTAGGCTATCAGCATAGTTCTCAGAAGAAACTCTATGGGCCAGGAGAAAGTGGAATGACACACTCAAAGTGTTAAAAGACAAAAACTGCCAGCCAAGAATACTTTATCTGGCAGTTACCCATCAGATTAGAAGGAAAATTAAAGGCTTTCTCAGACAAACAAAGCTAAGGAAGTTCACCACTACTAGATCTGCCTTGCAAGAAAGGCTGAAAGGAGCTCTTCAAGCCGAAATGAAAAGACTAATTAGTGACATAAAAGCAAATGAAAGTACACAATACTCTAACAAAGGTGAAAAATAAAGAGTCAGAATTAGAAAACTGTAACTCTATATATTAATGCCGTGGTGCATTAACCGCTTAATATAAAGGCTAAAAATACATTAAAAATAACTATAGCTATTGATATTATAATTTCTCCAAAAATTCACAGTTTTCATAAAAAGAGGTAAATTGTAACATCAAAAGTATTTTTCAAAAAAGGAGTAAAATGGTGGAAACTTTATAAGTGGATAAAGTTAAGGTGCTATCGGCATAAAAATGACTATTTTATCTGTGAGATGTTTTATGTAAGCCACATGGTAACCAAAGGAAAAATCTACAGTAGAGTCACAAAACACACACACAGAAAAAGGGAGACTGAGAAAATTACCATGGAAAACCACCACTTTACAGAGGTAGACAGAAACAGAGGGAAAAGAAATGATAGAGATACAAAATAATAAGAAGGCAAACAATAAATAAGATGGCAGCAGTAAGTCCTTACACATCAGTAATCACTCTAAATATAAATGGATTGAATTCACCAAACAAAGACACAAAAATGGCTGGATTGATTAAAAAACAAGACCCAACTATATGCTGCCTACAGGAGACTCATTTCAGCCCCAAAGACACACAGGTTTAAAGTGAAAATAATAAAGAGGATATTCCATGCAAGAGGAGTCCAAAAGAAAGTATGCATTGCCATACATGTATCAGACAAAATAGGCTTTAACCCAAAAGTGATAACAAGAGACAAAGACGGTCATTATATATTGATAAAAGAGTCAATACATCAGGAAGATATAACAATTGTAAATATATACACACCCAATATTGGAGCACCAAAATATATTAAACAAATAATAACACATCTAAAGAGAAACAGACAATACATTAACAGTAGGGGACTTCAATACCCAATTGTCAGCAATGGATAGATCATCCAGGCAGAAAATCAAGTAAGGAAACAGTGGAACTGAACTACACTCTAGAACAAATGGAATTAACAGACGTATTAAAAAAATTCCATTCAACAGCAGAAGAATACACATTCTTCCCAAGTGCACATGGAATATTCTCCAGGATAGATAGTTTGAAAGGACAGAAAACAAATCTTAGAAAATTTAAGAAGATTGAAATCATACCAACTATCTTTTCTGACCACAATGGTATAAAACTAGAAATCAACTAGAGGAAAGCTTGAAAATCTACAAATATGTAGAAACTAAACAGCACACTTCTGAACAACCAATGGGTCAAAGGGGAAATAAAAAATATCTCAAACAATTGAAAACAAAAATACAACGTATCAAAACTTATGGGGTGCAGCAAAAGCTGTTCTGAGAGGAAAGTTTACAGCAATAAATGCATATATTAGGAAATTAGATGTCAAAAAACAAATTTCATAGTTCGTGGTACCAGTAAAAGAGGAACAAATTATGCCCAAAGTTAGTAGAAAGAAGGAAATAATAAAGATCAGAGTGGGAAACGAATGAAATAGAGACCAGAAAAACGACAGGATCCACAAAACTAAGAGGTGGTCCCTCCAAAAGATAAAATTGACAAAACCTTTACCTAGACTAAGAAAAAAAAGAGAAGACTTAAATAAATTAAATTAGAAATGAAAATGGAGGAAAAAAAGAAAATGGAGACATTACAACTGATAAGGCAGAAATACATAGGATCATAAGAAATTATTGTGAACAATTACAAGACAAAAAATTAGATAACCTAGAAGACATCGATAAACTTCTAGAAACACATAACCTATCAAGACTGAATCAGGAAGAAATAGAAAACCTGAACAGAGCAATAACAAGTAAAGAGATTGAATCAGTAACCAAAAACCTCCCAACAGAAAACCCCAGGAACCAAGAGAAGCCACTGCAATGAGAAGTCCACGCACAGCAACGAAGAGTAGCCCCCGCTCGCCACAACTAGAGAAAGCCCATGCACAGCAACGAAGCCCCGGTGCAGTCAAAAATTAAAAAAAAAAAAAAAAAGAAAAGAAAACCCCAGGACCAGAAGGCTTCCATGACAAATTCTACCAAGCATTCAAAGAAGAATTAAGACTAATCCTTCTCAAACTCTTCCAAAAAACTGAGGAGGGAATACTTTCAAACTCATTCTAGGAGGTCAGCATTACACTAATAATAAAGCCAGATAAGGACACAATGAGAAAACTATAGACCAATATCCCTGATGAATATAGATGCAAAAATTCTCAACAAAATATTAGCAAACAGAATTCAATAACACATAAAAAGGATTATACACCATGATTAAGTAGGATTTATCCCTGGAATGCAAGGATGGTTCAACATATGCAAATTAATAAACATAATAGATCACATTAATAAAATGAAAGAAAAAATCACATGATCATTTCAATAGATGTAGAAAAAGCATTTGACGAAATACAACATTCTTTCATGATAAAGAAAAAAAAACCAACCCTCAGCAGATTGGGTATAGAAGGAACATACCTAACATAATAAAGGTCATATATGACAAACCCACAGAGAACGTTATACTCAATGGAGAAAAACAGAAAGCGTTTGCTCTGAGATCAGGAACAGAACAAGAATGGCTACTTGCACCATTCTTATTCAATATAGCATTAGAAGTCCTAACTAGAGCAATTAATCAAGACAAAACAAAAGCATACAAATTGGGAAGGAAGAAGTAAAACTGTTGCTATTTGCAGACTATAGGACTCTGTATATAAAATAATCTCCGAAACTCAACCAAAAAACCACTGGAACTAATCAACAATTTCAGTAAAGTTGCAGGATACAAAATCAACATACAGAAATCAGTTGCATTTCACACACTAAGGATGAAACACCTGAAAAGAAATAAAGAAAACGATTCTATTCACAACAGCATCAAAAACAACAAAATACTTAGGAACAAATTTAACCAAGAAAGTGAAAGATCTGTATGATGAAAACTCCAAGCCTTTCCTGAAAGAAATCAAACTCACAAACAATTCAGAAGACATCCTATGTTTATGAATTGGAGGAAGTAATATTGTTAAAATGTCCATACTACCCAAAGCCACATATAGATGCAATGCAATCCCCATCAAAATACCAATGGTATTTTCCCCAGAAACAGAAAAAACAATCCTAAAATTTGTAGGGAATCATAAAAGACCCCAAATAGCCAAAGCAATCCTGAGGAAAAAGAACAAAGCTAGAGGTATCAAATTTCCTGATTTCAAACTATACTACAAAGGTATAATAATTTAAAAAAAAAAAAAACAGTATGGTACTGGCACAAAAATAGACACATAGACCACTGGAACAGAATATAAAGCCCAGAATTAAACTGCTACTTATATGGTCAACTAATATTCAACAAGGAGCCAAGAGCACCCAATGGGGAAAGGATAGTCTCCTCAACAAATGATATTGGGAAAACTGAGAAACACACGTAGAGCAATGAAGCTGGACACCTATCTTACACCACTCACAAAAACTCACCCAAAATAGATCAGACTTAATACCTGATACGATAACTCCTCTAAGAAAACGTAGAGGAAAAGCTCCTTGACATTTGTCTTGACAATGATTTTTAAAATACGACACCAAAAGCACAAACAACAAAAGCAAGAATCAACAAATGGGACAACATTAAACTTTAAAGCTTCTGCACAACAAAAGAAACAATTAAAAATGAAAAGGCAACTTGTACAGGAGAAAATGTTTGCAAACCATATATCAGATAAGGGGTTACTATCCAAAAAATATAAAGAACTCACAGCTCAAAATCAAAAAAAGGAACCATCTGATTTAAAAATGGGCAGAAGAAATAAAGACATCTTTCCATAGAAGACATTAAAATGGCCAACAGGTAAATGAAAAGATGCTCAACATCACTAATCATCAGAGAAAATGCAAATCAAAACCACAATGAGGCAACACTCACACCTGTTAGGATGGCTATCATCAAGAAAAGAACAGGTAACAAGTGCAGGCAAGGATGTGGAGAAAAGAGGACACTTACGCACTATTGGTGGGAATGTAAATTGGTTCAAGCACAAGGGAAAACAACATGAATCTTCCTCAAAAAATTAAAAATAGACCAACCATATGATCCAGCAATTCCACTTCTGGGTATATAGCTAAAGGAAATGAAAAGAGAATTTCAAAGAGACATCTGCACTCCTATTTTTATTGCAGCATTATTCACAATAGCCAAGACATGGAAACAATATAAGTACTCATCAAACGGATAAAGATGTCTCTCTCTCTCTCTCTCACACACACACGCACGCGCACGCACACGCACAATGGAATATTATTCAGCCTCGAGGTAGGAGGACATTCTGCCATTTACAACAACATGGATGGACTTGCAGACATAGAAAGACAAACAGAGTATGACATCACTTACATGTACAATTTAACAAAGCTAAATTTTTAAAAACAGAATAAAATAGTGATTAGCAGGGGATGAGGGGGTGGGGGGACAGATGTTAAGAGTACACATTTACAAGTAGTAAATAAGCCCTAGAAATATAATGCTTAGTACCATACAATAGGGACAAAAATATTATAATCATCAAACTTGCTAAGAGACTATAACAATTTTTCCAAATACTAAAAAGGATAATTTTGTTATGAGATAAAGGTGCTAATTATTGCTACAATCACATTAAAATATAACAATGTCCTTAAATTAACATGTTGTACACCTTGAATTTATATAACTTTACCTGTCCAATGCATCTCGATTAAAAAAAAAGGATCAGGGTCAAGGTCTGGATGAGTCAATATCAAGGCAAGGGTGAGCCTAAGGGTCACAGTCAGGTACAGGATTGGACCAGTGTCAGGTTGAGGATTTGAGTAAGATTCAGTACGTGGGTGGATCTGGGTCATGAGGGTCATGGACATAATCGAGTCCAGCTGAGGTTCAGTCAAGGTCACAGTCAGTGTAAGGGTGAGGGTCAGAACACCTTCTGGTCAGTCAGTATTATGATGAAAACGTGGAACAGGGTGAGAGTCAAATTCAGATGAAAAGCCAGGTCCAGGATCAGACTGAGTGTGAGGGTCAGTGTGAGAGTGAAGGTCAGAAGGGTCAGGGTGAGGATCAAAGTCAGGTTCAGGTTGAGGTTTGTCATCAGGGTATCAGGGTGAGTCTCAGGGCCTGAATGACAACTTCAGGATTGTTGAGTCTTAGAATAGGGTCAAGGTCAGGGTCAAGAGTAGGGTCAGATCTGTGTGAGGGACAGGGTCTGGGTGATGGCTGAGTTTCAAGGTCAAGGTCATAGTCTGGTTTAGTGATGAGTGAGGGTCAGGATTAAGGTCAGATTTAAATGACTTTCAGGTTCACAGTTAAGGTCATAAGAGTTTGGATGAGGAGCATAATCTGTCAAAGCAAGCATCAGTGTTACCAGTTAGGATGAGTTAGGGTCACCGTAGGGGTCGAGACAGTGTTAGGATGAAGTCTTCAGTCAAGTTTCTGACTGAGAGTCAGGGTTACGTAAATGTGAGGGACACAGGGTCAGGGTCATGGTGAGTCAGTCAGTCAGCAAGGGAGACAGGATCGGGGCGGGGTGGGGCCTGGTTGGCACCCTCAGGTAAGAGTGAGACTGAGGGTAAAGGTCAAGTTGTGGGTGGGATCATGGACATCAGGGGTTAGGATTAGAGTGCGTATGTTAAAGTTCAGGGTCAAGTTAAGGGTACAAGGATCATGGTCAAGGTGAAGGTCATCAGTGTCAGGGTGAAGTTGAAGGTGAGCAATCCCTGTCCCATTTCCCAGCACCATGTGCGGCTTTTGCAGATGCCACTTTCTGAAATGTTCTTCCTCCATTTACCTGCAGATCTATATTCCCCACCTGCTTGGAGTCTTCAGTGCGGCCTAACCCTCCCCGTCCCCCTCCACTGGGATACAAGTACTATGAAGGCAAGGATCTTGGAATGCAATGTTTTGGTCATTGATGGGTTCCAAGCTACTCAGAAGAGTGTCTGGCACAGACTAGGTGCAGTTAAGCTTGTTTAATAGATGACTATGTGCTACATTATTTCTGGGGGAATAAAAGTACATCTGAAATACAACAAACTGTTCACAGTAGCTTTCTCTGGGGTAGAATTACAAGTAAGCTTCACAGCTGATTTAATATGTGTCCATATTGTTTTAATTTTGAAAAAATTAACACTGTTTTATAATCTCCAAAAATGGATCTTTCCATTTTAAAAGAAAACAAAGAACTTCAGGTGACGTTCCTGACACAGTGATTGGCTCAAGACACTCACTGAACCATAGCTATTACCTAAACCTCAGGAACTGGCAGCCTTCCTGGGAACCTTGGAGCACCCTCAAAGAAACCCTATTCTAGTTCTCTAGACACACCAAGAAGCAAGACAACATGGAGAGTCTATTTATTCAACAGCCAACTTTGAAGACAAAGCCTCAGTAGTCTGAGGGGATGTATTTCCCCTGTTTCTACTTCAGTCCTTTTCCAAAAGTTCCTGTCCTTTGCAGGCTACAGTTTGATGCAAACAGGCTGGTTGCCCTAGATATACTTATACACAACCTTTGAGGGCACAGTTTGGAGGTGCAGATGCACAGGACACTTGTAAAAGTGGGACAGCAGAGTCTCACTGTAGCCCACAAGGAAGTAGAACTTATGTGCAGGCAGCTGCCTCAGGACCAGGGCACAGATCTCCACCTGGTTAGCCCGGCGCTTTAGAACAAGCTGGTCGGCCAGGCAGCCTGGGAAGGTGCCCAGCATAAATTTACGAAAGAAAACATCTTCCACTGTTCTCTCTGCAGCATGGTCCTCCCCAGCCAGGTTACCTGAAGAGAGAAGGGCACCATGGTGAGTTGGCCAAAACTCCAGAGGTTAACATCCAAGAGCGCTGGGCACTCAGTTCCACACCCCACTCCAGCCTCTTCTCCTTTCTTCTGGAAGTGGAATAAGAATAACACTCTAGGGCTTCCCTGGTGGCGCAGTGGTTGAGAATCTGCCTGCCAAATGCAGGGGACACGAGTTCGAGCCCTGGTCTGGGAAGATCCCACATGCCGCAGAGCAACTGGGCCCGTGAGCCACAACTACTGAGCCTGCGCGTCTGGAGCTTGTGCTCCGCAACAAGAGAGGCCGCGATAGTGAGAGGCCCGCGCACCGCGATGAAGAGTGGTCCCCACTTGCCGCAACTGGAGAAGGCCCTCGCACAGAAACGAAGACCCAACACGGCCATAAATAAATAAATAAGTAATTAATTAAAAAAAAAATACAGAAAGAGAACTCACTCATCTAAAAAAAAAAAAAAATTCCAACCGCTGGGAATGCTCCTTCAGCCAAACTTTACAAATAATAAAGCTTAAAAAAAAAAAAAAAAAAGAATAACACTCTACAGTTCAAAGAACATTATTCCAATAATCCCCAAACAAATCCCGTGAAGTACGTATTCTCATTATCCTTGTTTCACAAAAGAGAAGAATGAGGCCTGAGCCAGGGCACAAAACTCAGATGATTCTTCTATGTAGACACAGAGCGCCCCTCTCCCTCGTCCTTGACCGCCTTACAGAAGCACTGGTCATCCCACGGACCAGAGAGATGAGGCCACCAGCTCCTGCTGACATGAGGGATGTGAGCTCTCTCACTGACTAGAGCCATGGCCTCAACCAGTGGATTCTCACTGTGGACCACGGAACCTTTGCACCTCTCACGGCTTCTGTTAAGAGTCTCCACACACACACACCCAGGCCTTAGAACTAGAACTTGAAAAGGGTGGGGGACAGAAATCCATGTTTTAAGGTAGTTCTCTAGACAGGTGTATCTCAAACATTCAAGTTGAGAACCCTCATAGTCAACAAAATACTGCTTACCCTCATCAACTCACAGTAGTCACGTTCTACAAAGTCACTCGTTATGTTCTATAAAATCACCATGAACAACGAATTAGCAAATGTTAAACCACTGCTCCTGGTGGAAATAGTTAGGTTTCTACAAGCCTTTGGTTACAATATTTTTATCAACAAACTGATGTGTAGCCTTATTTTGTTTTTCTGTTTAAAGACACCTACAAACGGTTGATCGACACTGCACTCTCTCCCAATAGCTCTGTAACTCACGCCTGAAGGAAGCTTTTCTAACAATCATGCCATGTAAGGTACATCACAGTCTTCTTGAAATTAGGAACATGAGACAGCACTTCAGCATTACAGGCTATTTTAAGGCAGTGGAACCACCAACACAAAGCACAAAACTTGAAAACATGGCACTCATAGATCTCAAAAAGGGTACTTGTTTACAGCATGCGAGCTGAAACTAGAAGGCAGGGCCTTGTTCAACCACAGCTGGGAAGGTGCATGTGGGGTGCTTGCTCTGCCCCCGTCTGAGAATGAACGTGAAAGCACCTAGAGTAGGCAAATTCACAAACATGGAATCTGCAAATAACCCGGGTAAACTGTACATACCTGTAGTGAAAGATTTGTGCTTCAATATTTACAACAGTCTTCCGGGTCATCGAATTCCAAGGGGTTTCACTCTTTTCACTGCCTCTGAGCTATTTTACATCCGTAAACTACACATAACGGGCAGCGATACAAAACAATTGTCTTTAGGCATGCAAGCGATTTCTGTGGAAGTTCAACCGCACCCTTGAACGCTTGCCCCCCATGGAAAAAGCGTTTTGCATCCCTTTCAATTACATTTCAACGATCCTGACCACAAACGTCTCGTCTATTTTACTCCTCTTTTGAAAGCGTCTGACTAATTTCTGATCCTCGCGTTGACTACCGAGTTAAACAAAATCTCTGACACGGGTTCACGTCGTGTTTATGTGACAGACAGTCGCGACTGAGAACGCCTTCCCTGGGGCCAGGGGTCGGGCCCACAGCACGTCCTCGTCCTCTCCCGCCACCGCGACAGGCATCGTCCCCTCACCTGTGTGCAGCGACAGCCAGCCCTTGCGATGGGCGATGTGGTGCGGCGCGTGCGCCTGCTCGTAGGTCACTGGCTTGTCCCCCTTGCCCACTCGGACTCGGGCCGCCCGGTTCTGGAAGGAAAGAGGGCCCGTGACTTTCCGCGACCACCGACCCAGGGCGTGCCCGAGATCACACCCTCGCCCGCAGGTCCCACACTCCGAGGCCGCGGGCGCCCAGACCCCAGGCCTCCACGCCGCACTCACCTTGGCGCAGACCGCGGAGGTGTGCAGGGCGCGCCAGACGCACGGCAGCTCCCGGCTCCAGGACAGCACCTGTAGGGAGAGGGGGGCATGAGACCGAAACGAGGGCTCCCCGCGCGCCCCCTCCAACCGCCGGCCCCGCCCGTGCCGCCCACTCACCAGCGGCCGGAGCCCCCGACAGCAGACGGGCGCCGCCATCTTGGGCCGAGCGGAAGACGAGGCGGGGCGGCGTCGGGGTAAAGGTCAGGTGCGGGAGGCGGACGCGCGGGCGAGACCACAAGCGAGCCGGCGCGGGGGTGCGAGCCTCTCGGCCGGGCGGGGCCGCGTGCAGTCCGCGCCGACCTGCTGTCGGCGGCGGCGGGGGCCCAGGCTCCGAGCTTGTGAGGCGGGCCGTGGGGTGCCGGGAGGTGGGGGGGAGCTGGACTCTCCGCCTCCCCCCGCAGCCCTGGACACGTCTTGCACCCCTCCGTTCTGCCCCAGTCGTGGTTTGCGTCGTGTTTCAGATCCGGAAGCTGGATGATGCGGAGCGTGAGGTTTCGCGGTCCGAGAGCTCGCAGTGGCGGGGCGAAGTGTCCTGGCGGGGGGCGGGCCGGGGGGAGGAGGCGCCCACCGCCCCGTCCCGCCCCGCCCGGCCGGCGGGGACTGTTGGGGGAGCGGGGCGTTTCAGCACGTCGTAGAAATTAGGCTGCTCAGTCTGTCTCCAAATAATATCCTTTAAAAAAGAAAAGAAAAGAAAGAAACACCCTGACTTTTATCCACAAATAGAGAGGAAGTATGTTTTGGTTAAAACTTTACCCAGTTCTTGGGAGGGGCAAGATAGGGGTAGGGGATTAAGGAACACAGCCTGCTATGTAAACAGAAAGAGGCTACAAGAAAATACTGTGCAATGCAGGGAATATAGAAAATTTTTTTATTTTATAGCAAGTGAAGTATAATCTATAAAAATATTTAATTACTGTATCGTACACCTAACATAATATTATAAACGAATATAATATTGTAAACTCACTGTACTTTAAAAATCAGCCAGTTCTTCAAGGATGGATTATGCAGAGGGTAGGGTTTCACATCTGACCATACCCTGGTGTCTGGTCCTTGGGGAAGGAAAATTTTAAGGGGAAAAGGGCTGATGGTTGCTTAATTCCTGGGGATGTTACAGAGCCTGCTATACTCAAACCAAAGCATTGCCACTGTAATTTGTATCCAGTAATTATTGTCAGAGGGAAAAATAGCAACACTGGATATCCTCGTTCAGAACTCACACATAGTAATGGAAAAAACGTGGACTCTGGATTCAGGCTCAGGTGTAACAATCTTTGTGCAATTGAGCCTCAGTTCCATAATCTGTATAATGAGTTTTGTTAATAATACCACTCATAGAGCTGTTATTAGTTCTGTTAGGTTGAATCATGTGAAATTGCCAACGTTTGGCCATTTTGACGTAATCATTCACCCTAATGCTGCTTACGTGCTGCTGTGGTTTCCCATGGGAGGGAGGACTAGATTATCATCTATGTGGAAGGGAAATGGAGGCAAAGGCAGACAGTGAGCCGCCTCAGATCACACTGGGGAAGGTCCAAGAGGGACTCTTGGCTTCAATGCAGTACATTTTCCATGGTCAAGATTCCTCTGACCATTTGGAGCTGGTTTCTCCAAAAAGGGACAGCGTCTTTCATGTCCACTCTACTAGGAATGTTTTATTTCTAAAATTTAAACTGTGGCCTCCAGCTGTTCTGCATATTGGATAAGGGGACAAAACAGGAATAAGATGTTCTCCAATCACAATACTTTCCAAATGTAAGAACTTTCGACTTTAACTGAAGGACCCTTTTTTTATTATTATTTATTTATTTTATTTATTTATTTTTGGCTGCATTGGGTCTTCGTTGCTGTGCGTGGGCTTTTCTCTAGTTGCGGAGAGCAGGGGCTACTCTTCATTGCGGTGCATGGGCTTGTCATTGCGGTGGCTTCTCTTGTTGCAGAGCACGGACTCTAGAGCGCAGGCTCAGTAGTTGTGGCACATGGGCTCAGTAGTTGTGGCTCACGGGCTGTAGAGCGCAGCCTCAGTAGTTGTGGCGCATGGGCTGAGTTGCTCTGCGGCATGTGGGATCTTCCTGGAGCAGGGCTCGAACCGGTGTCCCCTGCATTGGCAGGCGGATTCTTAACCACTGCGCCACCAGGGAAGCCCCTGAAGGACCCTTTTAAGCTGATAATCTTTTTTTCTTTTTAAAGTTTCCATAAAGTTTGATAATTTTATAATTTGATAAAATTTTGCGGATGTGCTCCAAAGTGGTGAGGAACATGGGATCTGGTATCTGAAATACAGCTTCCTGGCTTTGCAATTTCAGCAAGTGACTTGCCCTTCCTGATCCTCAGCTTCTCTCATCTATAAAATGGGGACCATGATGATTGTTGTGAAAACCACACTGTAAAATGCCTGATCGAGTGAGCAGCTAATAAATGTTTTTTTAAAAAAAGGATAGAGTCCCTGCTATCTGCCTTCTCTTAGGGAGATGAACCAGCCATTGAGGGTTCATGAGAACTCAGTGGAACACCACCAGAGGAAAGGAGAAGAGGCTGGTTTTCCATGCAGGTGACGATGGCATGGACTTCTTTTTTTTTTAATTTAATTTATTTTTGGCTGTGTTGGGTCTTCGTTTCTGTGCGAGGGCTTTCTCTAGTTGCGGCAAGTGGGGGCCACTCTTCATCGCGGTGCGAGGACCTCTCACTATCGCGGCCTCTCTTGTTGCAGAGCACAGGCTCCAGACGCGCAGGCTCAGTAGTTGTGGCTCACAGGCCTAGTTGCTCCGCGGCACGTGGGATCTTCTCAGACCAGGGCTCGAACCCGTGTCCCCTGCATTGGCAGGCAGATTCTCAGCCACTGCGCCACCAGGGAAGCCCAATGGCATGGACTTCTATCGGAGCAGCAGGAGGCGGTGCTGTCCAGATGAGCAGGGGCTGTTGTGCTTGGGGGTCAAGTTTTGCCACTCTTCCTTAGGCCTGAAGAGGCTCCCAGGAATTCCAAACTGATCTAGATCTTTCACTGGCCTTTTGTTTATTATCTTTGTTTTATACTATGCCTTGTTGCAAAAAGGGTTTCACCTGGTTCCTTGAAGGGGGGTCGTGCAGAATGGGGGGAGGGGGTCATGTGAATGTGTTTGCATAATTTAAATAACTTAAAAGGGCATTTTAATGCATGAGTATGAACTGTTACATTATTTTATATCACCAATAGAAAAATTTTAGTAGGATATTTATTTCTCTGTAATTTCTATTTAACAAAACACTAACAGTGTTTCTACGCACTTTTTGCTTCTCCCGTCAGTCCTGTAAAGGAGGCAATAGTGTCCAGGTTTGGCAGATCAGAAGGTGGAAGCTCCGAGACTCCCCTGGGGTTACAGAACTAGCCAAGGGTGGCAGCCTTCTTGTTCCAAAGCATGCGCTCGTTCCACATCTGAGGTGCCACTGCACCTCTGGGTGGGAGTGCGTGTTCAGAACCGTGCAGGAGGGAGGAACGGGCTGTGTGTCTGCGGGTGGGCACAGACCACTCAGGACTGGCCCTGGGGGCGCTTCCTGGGCTTGGAGAAGCCACATCTAGGAGCAAGGGACTCCCATGAAGAGGCTGCCTTCGCCCCTGCTGGGGGCTCCAGACCAGAGCCCTGAGGAGACAGGGACGTCCCGCTGTGTATCGTCACGCATGAGCCCCTGTGCCCTCCTCATGACAACCAGGAGGGTCCAGACTCCCTCTTAGGCTCTCAGAGCAGCGGTTCTCCACGCCGGCTGCACGTTAGAGCCCACTGGGTCCCACACCACGAGGACAGTACTGGACGGAGGCGTGGCACCCGTCCCTTTTCAGTGCTCCTTAGATGATCCCAGTATACAGCCAAGGTGGAGAACCAGCGTCCTAAACTCCAGGTTTATGTGAAGGACCCCCAGAACCTGGTCCGTAGAGACCCCTTTGCAGGAGAGGGATATGGGATGCTCCTCACAGCCCTTTCCTACCACCGGTCCTGCGAGACCATCACGGCGCTTACTCTGAGGGGACGGGGCCACAAGACAAACAGGGGGCTGCTGTGTGGTCTGGATTCGTTTGAAGACGGTCTGTCCCGAGGGCTCACCTGTATCAAAGGATAGAACACTGGCCAGGCTGTGGGGTGACGCTGTGCGAGAGGGAGACTCGGGGCCTACCTGGACTTGCAGAGTACGGTCCGGCCTAGAACACAGTGTTTGTTTCCTGGAACTCACCAGAATCCGGCCTCAGGGAGAGCTGCCCCAGGCAGAGACCTCTGCCTTCCTGTTGGCTGCGGGATTAGTGGAGACAACTCCGCTCATGTTGGTGCTCCCAAGATGGACTTATTCTGATTCAGAACTGCTGACGCTTTACATTTTGTAATCCTATGGTTTTTATGTTACTTTTTTTTTTTAATTTTATTTATTTATTTTTGGCTGCGTTGGGTCTTTGTTGTGGTGTACGGGCTTCTCATTGCAGTGGCTTCTCTTGTTGCGGAGCACGGGCTCTAGGCGCGCGGGCTTCAGTAGTTGTGGCACGTGGGCTCAGTAGTTGTGGCTCACGGGCTCTAGAGCGCAGGCTCAGTAGTTGTGGCTCACGGGCTGAGTTGCTCCGTGGCATGTGGGATCCTCCCGGACCAGGGCTCGAACCCGTGTCCCCTGCATTGACAGGTGGACTCCCAACCACTGCGCCACCAGGGAAGCCCCCCTTTATGTTACTCTTGCTAATTCGTTTTCTCCTAATAACCAACCCATTCACCAAGAAGAATCCCAGAGGTTCTTGCAACCACGATTCTGGGAACTAAGCCAAACAACCACTGAAACCAAAGCAGAGTCTTGAACTGTCTTCTCTCTTGCATAGGCAGCCAAAGGGGCTCTTACCCCATGCTTCCCTTGAGCTCCTGCTCCATTCTCCTACCCCCACTCTGCTTCTGTTGAGGCACAGGAAGAAGCGTTAAGTCCCAAGCTATAATTACTGACTTCAGCTTTGGCACGCTGAGGAAGTCCAGTCTCCTGATGGTGGAACCAATTAGAAACACCCTTTGCCACACCGGTACCCTGGGCTGAACATCAGAACTCCAGGGCTTGGAGTAGATGGATAGGAGGAGTGGGCCTCACGTGTGACAGCCATGGAGACCTCACTCCCTGATTCTCAGATGCTGTGCTAGACCTGGACACAAAAAAATGGGCTTGGTACCCTTCCTTCCGATGGGGAGCACAGAGAAGCAGGCAAGCAAAAGGAGCTTAGATAAGGACCATGACAGGAACACATAAAGGCCCCTGACCCCCTTAGGTGGTAGAATGGAGGTGGGGCTGCCATCAAAGTCCGTCCTGAAGAAGTGCCAGCCTAACCAAGAACAGGCGGAAGGAGGCCCCAGGCAGACAGAGCATGAATGAAGCTGCAGAGTCCAGAGTGTGGGTCCTGTGGGGGAGGGGTGGGAAGCCACAAAAGCCAGGACCAAGGGCACCTTGGCTCTCTTCCGTGGTTCTGACTTACTGGTACTTGTAAGGCTGCACTCTGATGTAATTTTGTTGAAGTTTTAGGAACTCAGGATAGGTGTGCAGCGAAAATCATTTTTTTATTACTGGCTTAGAAAGAGAGAAAGGATTTTTCTTTACTGTGCTAATTCACATCTGAGGAGCTGGGGAGAGCTACCAGATCAAGTTTACATTGGTACAGATTTCTCAACACCAGCCCTGCTAGATAATGTGTTTCAGTAAATCTAAGATAATATCGATTAGAAGACATTACTTGATATACCATTAAGAAAGAGAAACAGACGCAAATTTTAAGATACCACTGATCGATTACAAGATGAATCCTGTTTGGCCTGTTAAAATGTCTGAGGTCGATGTAGAAGGCACACAGCTTCCTTTGCACGAGACTCATGGGTGCAGAGACTGGTGTAGACACAGCTTCGGGTGCCTTACTTACGTGCACACGCCGGCTCCTCCAAAACCAGCCTTTGTGCACTCACCACAGAGCAGGTGCTAGTAGCGGGGGGTAAGGCTTAGAGAAGTGGAATGACTTCGCTCAAGGGCCGTGTAATTAGCAGGAAGCAAGACCAAGTTCAGAACCAGGCCTCGAGTTCCCTATGCTGAGGGAGCTACTTCCCAACTCCAGGGAGAGGGGCAGGGGCCCTTGTGCCCAGTCTTAGACTCCCAGGCCCATTTACTCCACGATCACCGACGTGGTTCCTGCTTTCACCAAAGTTCCTGATCCCCCTGGGAGCAGCCCAGCCACCCTTCTCTCTCTGAGAGGCTCTCACATCACTAAGCTGGGCTCCAAGGACACTGCCGCCCAGTAGCCCCATGGCAAGTTCTGTGACCTCTCAGACCCTAAGATGTCTTCAGGTCTGATGTAGGGGGTCCCTCTGGCTGTGGAGAACCCAGGAATGGTTAGGGTAGACTGATGCTTAGCGTTCCGGGCTCCAGGGCACCACTCAAGACCCGGGTATTGTGGAAATTTAATTACAAGAGCGGCACTGACTTCAGGGTCTGAAGGTGAACCCCTCTCGCAGGTCATGGAATTCCACATCAACCCCTACAGACGGGTGATGGGAGCACCGTTACTGACTCTGGAAAAATCACTTGCTCCAGGGCAACCTCTCCTGTTCCTGCACCTGAGAGAGGCAGTGGTCTGTGGACACTGCCCAGGCAGTTCCAGAATTCCTCAGTTGCCTGACTGTGAGTCCTCCAAGGCCGTCCTGCCTGGGGCTGCCCGAGGGTAACCTCTTGCTCAAGGTCTGTTACATTCAGTCTTCAGACGGGTCTGTTTTCGGAAGTTTAAATACACTGGGCAAATGTTTGATGTGATTTCGTAGTTTCTTAGGTCCTAGGGATATAGGGAATAACTTTCCTGATTACTAAGCAGTGATTAATCTATCTTGGATCCTGCATCCTTTTCAAAATCTGTTGAAAGCTATGAACTCTTCCTCCCCTCTCCCTTCCAAAAAAAGCACACACCTAATTTTCAGGAACTCAGTGACTGAACCTTATCTTTGGACAATGGGCAGACCCAAAGTAAAGAATCCTTAGGAGCCACTAAAGTGGGGAGCCACTAAAGCTGGCTTCCCTGTTTCAGATTTCAGGAATAGCTTGAATCAATCTTTAAAGGAACTGGTTGATAGTCAACAATTGTAAGAGAGATTTCCAGTGCCTGAACTTGGGGCTCAGGAATATCCTGGGTGAAATTCCTACAGTGCTAGAGAGGCAACTGGGTAGTTTTCACGGCTCTAAGGGGAAAAAGTAAGGAGAGGTATTGGTATTTCCAGGTGAACCAACATCTTAATATTTGTGTTATTTAATGATCCACGAAGAAATGAATTTGGAGTGCCTGAGGATTAGACACTCTTTTTGAGTTTCAGAAGTGAAAAGGTTTAAAGTGAATTTATTAGCAAAAGATTAGGTTTCCTGAGTTGCAGCACTTCTTCCAGCCTCCGTTTCACACATCAGAGCCGGGTTCCTGGAACACAGGGGCAACTTTCTGAATATCGGGGGAGCATGCTGGGGCCAGAGAAGGGGCTGAGGAGCCTGGGCACCCAAACACGGGTTCCAGTCCGGAGGGCTCCCTTTCCGAGCCTGGGAGGGAGGAGGCGTTCAAGGAATAGAGAGAAGCTCCTGGTTACCACCCGGGGGGCCTGATTGTCCCGAAATCACAAAATACAGAGGGGAGGAGGCCCTAGGGCCCAAGCAGAGATTCCCAGAACTAGTGACACAGCTGCGATTGGGGTCTGAGGCACAGAGGGGTGACCCTGGCCCTTGGTAAGGGCCAGCACAGACAGAGATTCCGGCTGGAGACTCGCCAGAGGCGGCGCTCCACGCTCTGGCTCATGGTGTCAAGTGGGCCACGGAGGATGTCAGGGAGGAGGCCTGGCCCTGGAGGCACGGAAGTGAGATGGAGGGCCGACACCCAGGGGCAAGGCTGCGGGTGAGCCTGGACGCTGTGGAAGTCTGGGGAAGATGAACGGCCGGGAAGCAGAGGCGCAGAGCTGAGGGCACCGGCGTCCCCATCACCTCCCCTCTGCCGACGCGGGTCTGTGGGCTGGGCGAGCTGCTGAACTGCTCTAGGCCTCCTTGCCTCGTCTCTAAAACGGGGTAAGGATGGAGCTATTTTGGAGCCCCTGTGAAGATACTTAGTTCTGTTTTCCCGTAACAGCCTGAAGAATGGATCTCCGCTTAAAGAGAGGGGACGTGGTGGCATTTTTAAAGACACGTCTCTCAGGTGTCCGCTATTTCAGATGTTCTAGTAAGCAACCCCCTCCGACAGACACCGTGATCCTCTTGGAGGAAACAGAAAAATTAAGGGACAGAGCCGAAACTGCCCATTACTGTCATTTGTGCATTCACTAGTTTCATTCATCCAACACACATTTATTAAGTGCCTGCAGTGCGCCAGGCCCCGGGGGTACAAAGTTGGGTAGTGTACAGCCCCTGCTCTCTAGGAGCTCACAAGTCTAGGGGAGAGGCAGACACGTGCACAGGTAAGTCACGCTGCGCGTGTTGAGTGTTGCAGCAGAGGCGTGAACGAAGCGCTGTGGGCGCGAAAGGGCCGACAGGAACTCCTCCTGAGGCAGGGTCGGTCAACACAGAGTATCACGGTAGCCCTTGCCCACAGCGGGCCCTCCCCTCAGTGGGCAGGACCAGGTCGCCGAGGCCGATGCTGAGGTTCGCTGGAGGGGAGGCCGACCTCTGCTTCCTCAGGGCGGCTCCCCAACCCTGTCCTAGGTACCAGCTGCCCGGGCTGCAGTGCTCCAGAGCCACTCTCCACTCAGAGGCAGACAGTGGGGAGCAGCTGTACAAAAGACCAAACCACCAGGGGCCTCGAAGTCCAGAGACAAAGGACAAGTTACTGCTTGTGTCTACGCCTCCTGCCCCCGGGTTCTTATACTCCCGGGAGCGTCTCTGAGCTGATCTGTGAGGTTACATCCTCTCCTGACCCTGTGTAGGCAGCTCCAGAGCTGAGCCCCGTCTGTCACTTTCCTCCCCTCTCAGGAGCCGGGCACGGCTCCACGTGGACGCCCGCATCAGAACAGGCTGCGCGCGGCGGGCCTCTGGCAGCTGGACTCCTTTCCTTCCGAGGCGTCACAGCCGTCGTACCAGCTCGATGAGCTGCTGAACGTTTTTGTTTTGGTTGGACAGGCCATTCCGGATGTTCTCCAGCAGGCACCTCTTCAGTTCAAAAATGGCCTCGCTGTACCCCAAGCTCACAGCGGCCATGGGGGGCACTCCGTGCCACAGGCCAGGGATGTTCCAAACGTGCTGCTTCTCAGGGTCACAAAAGGCCAGGCCGGCCAGCGTCCGGATCCCGCCCCCCTGATCCTCCATTTGCACCGTGGCTCTGCTCGCATCCCTGGGCTGGTCCAGGAGCTGCTTCCTCTCCCTCGGCTTGGAGCCGGGGGCGGACGCGTCGTGAAGGCTCTGGTACACGAACTGATAGTTGGGCATGTGCCCCGTTTTCTCCAGCCTCAGAAACGCATGCAGGATAGCCGGCGGAATGTCCCTCGTTTCCGCTAAGCTGACCACAGTGACGTTGCTCAGCCCCATAATCAAAGTGGCCAGGGAAGCCTCCTGCTCAAACCTCTCCCCCGCCTCGGTCAGGACCCCGCCGATCAGGCCCCCGGAGTCTATCACCAGGATGTGGTCACAGCCCAGGTCCTGGCTGAAGCTCTCGGCCACCGTGAGGAGCTGCATGAAGGCCCCTCGGGGACCGCGGCCCCTTCCCGTGGCAAACCGCAGCCCAAACATGGTGTTGAGGAGGGTGGACTTGCCTGTGCCCGGCACGCCGAGCGCCGACAGCACGACCAGGCGCGAGCGCCTCTCCAGGCGGACGTGCAGCTCCTTCAGGAGCCCCGTGACCCAGCGCAGGGGCGTGCTCAGCGTGTTCCCGTCGATCAGCTCCAGCGGAAGCCCCCGCAGCAGCAGCTCCAAGGCCAAGCCGGGGAAGTGGGCGAACCGCCTCTGCCCCGCCGGCAGCTTCCCGGCCTCCACGAGGCAGCTCTCCGCCTCGTAGAACTGCCCCATCTCCCGCAGGAAATGCTCCACCCCCAGGGGCTCGGGCCAGAGCGGCTCGCCGAAGTCCACAGCCCCGCAGTGCTTTGGTCTCAGGGTAAGCGTCGTCTCCGGAGACGGTCTTGGCCTTGGCTGGGCCGCCCGGGCCAGTCCCCACTCCATCCACCTCAGGAAGTACTGCTTCTCGCCCAGAGACGGGCTGCTGATGCCCGAGATGAACTCCTGGAGCCCCCAGGCAGGGTCGTGGCCGTTCTGCTGCATCCGAAGTTCCAGGAGCCGATGCCTCAGCTCGGCCCTGTACTTCTCAGGAGGGTCCCCCGCCCACTGGACCTGGCAGAGCTCCTTCTCCACCTGGGCCGCCTTTCTCCACGGGTCGCCCTGCAGCCGCAGCTCGTCCCGGCGGTAGGCGTCCGAGTCCTTGATCTTCCTGGTGATCTGCTCCATCCGGCCCTTCGCCCGCTGACACTCGGCACAGTCCTCGTCGACCCTCAGCCCCAGCTTGCGGGCCGCGTTCGCCATGTCCTCCACAGAGACCCGCCTGCAGGGGGACCGGGCCACGTGTGCCACGATGGCGCGGACCCTGCGCACGAAGCCCGCGCTGTCCGTGCTGCTGACCTTCACCAGGACGTGCGAGTGGTCCATCTTCAGCACGGGGATTAACCTGTTCAGAAACCTCAGGTTCGTGTTTCGCTTCCCACGGTAGGGGCTCAGGATGAAGTAGTATTTCGTGGCCGACCCCTTCATGGAGTACAGCAGTTTGTATTCCTTCTTACTGATGTTGTCAGTCAAGATGAACACGGCCGAGGAGATTTCGGTCAAGAGCTTAAACTGCAGCCAGTGAGAGCCGATGTCACCTCTCAGGTTCAGAAAGGCCACGGGCTCCGGGAAAATGTCCAAGTCCTCCCTGCCACTGGGAAGGAACCAGGAAATTTCCACCAGCCCGTCTGCAATCTCCCGAGGGTTGGTGCCCAAGTTCAGATCCCGATGCCAGAAACAGTCCCGCTGCCTGTGGCCAGGGCTGAGCACGGCGTTGAGAAGCTGGGACTTGGAGTTGCTGCTGACCTCCATGCGCACGAAGGCGAAGGCGGGCGCTCGGGACAGGACCACGCTGTCTTCTCTGAAGCTGCCCACCGCCCTCGGGGGCTGTGACCCCCATGTCCGCACAGTCCCCCTCATGGCCCACAGCAGAAACGTGTGGTAGTGGTTTTCTGGGTCGGGCAAAACGAGAGGGAGTGCAAACTGGCAGAGGGACATTTTTAGCACAATTTCTTGTTGCAGGAAACTATCTGAGGAAAGCAGGAGGGCACAGAGAAGGTCCAAGGGGTTCACAGGCGTGTCGGGCGTCGGCAGCTCGGAGAAGGAATAGATGTCCGCAGAGATGTCATCGGCCGTGTCCCAGTAGATGGTCTCCTCTTCCACCTGGCTCTCCTTCTCCACAGGCCTGGCGTCCGGGGGCGCGTCCAGCACCATGGTGGTGTTCCTGGCCTCGGCGTTGAGGGCCTGCAGCTTCCTGAGGAAACTCCAGGGCAAGTCTTTGGGAGCGTGAGGAGCCCAGTTCTTCATGCTGTCACTGCTGATCTGCAAGGAGTCCTGGAGGCTGAGCTTCTGCGCCTGGTATGTCTCTAGTCCCAAGAGGGACAGCATTTCTTGTAGTCTGCTCCTCTCCACTGTGGAGAGAAATGAAGATATCAGCGCTTGCCCTGCGCGTCAGGGACCCAGGTGAGAGGTGGGGAGGGAAGAGCCCAGCCTGGCGTGTAGGAGATGGCCTCCTTCAGGGTAAAATGCAGGCACCCCTCGGCCACCTGAGACCAAGACAGAAGTAACATCACCCACCCCAGATCCAAGTGTGGTGGGAAACATGTGACATTAGAGAGGGAAGAGAAAAGGACGTCTAGGGGCAACCGTTAAGCATTGGGAGGATGTGTGTAAAAAAATGTCTGGTGTCTCTTGAAACCTCCGAGATTTAGCAACACCAAGCCCAAATGTAATTGGCTAGAGCGAGCAGCTGTGCACCCTAGATGTGGGACACAGGCCCCATTCTCTGGCCACGCCTCCACGCCCTCCAGGATACTCCTGTGCTTCTGGCCCAGCAGTGGATTCCCTAACCCTGTCACCAGGAATTCCCCACAGGGGACACAATCACTGATTCACTTTGGTTTTCTGGTTAACGTTCTTTGCTTTTTACAGACAAGTTGGAAAATTTGTAAAGGAAACAGGGAGTTACTACTGGGTACAGAGCAACAGAAATCACAGATAAATAACATTTTGCAAAACTGAAGCCAATAATATGGTTTTAAATTTTCACTGATAAAAATATTTGGTAGAGATTGTCCTAAGTCTGTACTTATGTGTTCAGATTTTCAGCCATAACATCCGATACAGTATGAATTCTGACAAGCACTAGATGCTCAGAACAGTAGGCCACCTGCAAAGGTTTCATCCACCGACCCCGTTCTTGGCCACGGCATCTTACCAATTTTCATTGCATATAATTTCCTGCATATAATCAGTAAACTTTAAATGTTAAGTATATTAACAAAATAAATCAATGCAAATCCTGCTGAGCTCCAGGATTCTCTCCATTCTTTTCTGGAAAGAGGAAGCTACTGTGCCTGTGATACTACCTTAAACGTGGATATAAAACCACAGGAGGGAGCGCAGGTGACCAGCCCTCTTCTTGTTTCCCGGGAAGTCATACGATGGGTTCAGGACCGTGCCTGGTGAACAGCAGGACTCAGAGCACTGGGAAAGAGGTGTCTCATTCCCCTGTAGGGGTCCACTTGCTGCCTGATGTCTCTCTTCAGAAACTCCACCCTCCACAGGAGCTGAGAGAGTTCTACGGGCTGTGCCACCACCCCAGAGAGTACAGGAGCTGGCAAACTTGTTGCAGAAACAAAAGAACTCTATGGGGAGAGAGACTGTAGTAGAAATCCATCATATAAGTAACTCGGGTTTCTGAGTGTTGCCTGAATGAAACCAGGGACACTGTTTTTCTTATCCAGACAGAGAACAACTGTTCTTAAGTAGCATGGTAGCTAAGTGCGACAGGGAAAAGCCAGAGCAAACAAACCTATTAATATATGCACTCATGCCCAGTCTGGGACCCTTGGCAGATCTATTAATGAAACCACTGGATCAGAAGGATGATTCCCAAACTTGGATGTGCTTTAGAATCACTTTGGGAACTTGTTAAAAATAAGATGTCTGGGCTTTACTTCCAAAGATGCAAACTCTCTGTGTTACTCTGTATGGTACCAGGTCCCCGGGGAGTTGTCTCTCTGGCAATATTATTCATGGCACATAAAGGGTTAACGGACTAGCAGCGATTTTGATGCGGTCAGGGGTTGGAACTACCAGCCCAGATGACGTCTTCCTTCAACAGGACAGGCAACGAGAGCAGAGAGAAGACACATACCTGTTGGAAAGTCACTGTCCTGAGCCTCATTCGGACCATCTAAGAAAAGCAAAGGAAAATGAAGTGTCAGTCAAATCAGGTGGCTTGAATTGACACAAATTAATTTAGGCTGAACTCAGAACCCTCTCTCTTCCTTACTAAGATAGCAACTTCTCCCAGTTGTTCAAAACCTGAAATCCCAGTTAGTGTTCACTTTGCCCTCTGTCCCCAGTCCAATCTGTTGCCAGAGCCTGTAGTTTCTCCCTCCATGATGAAACTCACCGTCATCTCCTTCCATTTCTCTCCATTCCAAATCTGCAAGAAAAAAACATACACACACAGTTAGTTTCATCAGCAAGTTAGGGCCCTTCTACCAAAAAGTTCAAGTGACCATATGGTAGCTAATGTTTATTTTGAGTACTATTATTAGCTTCGGGTTTTCCTACGTAAATGTCATTTGTTTACAACCCCAAATAGGACACAAAGTTGTAATAGCTACACACAAAATAATGATTTGCTCTACAATATACTCCTTGTAAAATTTACTAAATTTTGTGAAAATAAAATATAAGTAACTTCATGAAACATACATAGATTAATCTTTGATTTTAGAAACTATTTAAAATATAAGTTGATATAAATTCTTTGGTTTAATTTCAAGATTACCTCCTACAAACTTTATTTTTATTCTAGCATAAGGAGTTCCTGTTATCACTTAAAATGATGCACATATATGGGGGGAGGGCATAGAGTGGGGAATAGCTATAACTTAAAGTAGACGTACTTGTTCAGTCTCTAACAGCATAATGTATTCATCAACACTAAGTACTTTTAATTACTGAATTATTTAATTTAGTGCTATTCAGATATTTACATCGGGAAAAAAGACCGTAAAACTCTAGATTTGCTAGCAAAAGGGGAATGATGGGAGCAAGACTTCTCTCTACATATTTTTATTGTTTCAACTTTTTTTTTTTTTAATTTATTTTTTATTTATGGCTGTGTTGGGTCTTCGTTTCTGTGCAAGGGCTTTCTCTAGTTGTGGCAAGTGGGGGCCACTCTTCATTGCGGTGCGCGGGCCTTTCACTATTGCGGCCTTTCTTGTTGCGGAGCACAGGCTCCAGACGCGCAGGCTCAGTAGTTGTGGCTCACGGGCGCAGTTGCTCCGCAGCATGTGGGATCTTCCCGGACCAGGGCTCGAACCCGTGTCCCCTGCATTGGCAGGCAGATTCTCAACCACTGCGCCACCAGGGAAGCCCCTGTTTCAACTTTTGATCCAAGTAAAAGTATCACCTATTTCAAAATTAAAATTGTATTTTTAAAAGCTTATGAATCAGGAAAAAATTCTGACAGTTTCAGATTTATTCCCTCATGATTTCTATATAATCAGATAGATAAACAATTCAGTCTTCTTTGATGATATCTCTGGGAGATACACATGAAGAGCTGGAAAGAGAAAAACAAGAGAAAAGGAAGGGGGCTTTGGAGAGCACAAACATGAACATACTAGAGAAGACACAGAAGATTCATATAGATTGAACCACAGTGTTGAGCAGTCAAAAGATTATTTTATTCACAGTGGACAAAAGACATCAGAAGAATTTTTCCAAGGAGCCTAAAATGCCATCTGAGAAGGTACAATGGTTAAAGACGAGAACGGGACACCTAGAGAAGCCTGAGATGGGGTCGAGGTGGCTCTGAGAGAGTAGTTTTGAGCTGGAAGCAAGGAATAAACTTCAGACCCACAGAAGACAGGGCCTTGCTTTGCTAGTAACAGGAGATAGCTCTGATTTGGAACAGAGAGATAATAGGTGGGTAAAGTCAAGGATGCACAAAGTGGCCGAAGGTCACACTGTCAGACTAAGGAAATCGCTGATGAGGGGTGGGAGAGCTTCTGAGTAGAGAACACTGGAAGCCAAGATAACCATTGGTCACCAGCAGACTACAGAAGAGGCAGAAGAGGAGGCACAGGGCTTCAGCCAAGGACACAAGTCAGCAGCAAATACAGGAGGCCAGCAAGGGCTTGGTACTGTGGGCCAAGGTCTCCACTATACTTTCTGTTGGACAAGAACTGGCCAGGGTGGGACAGGCTTGGGTTCCAACCCAGTGGGGATGTTGGGCTCAAATGGAACCCAAGGGGCAGAATGTGGACAGGACCTACCACTGAAATGAACTCTAAGTGGGGCAATTAAAACCATCTCAGCCATCAAATTGAATGACTTTTTTTTTTCAATTATTAAAGTAGCCAGTACTCACGCTGTAGAGTTTTTCACCACATTTTGGAATGTTTGTTATTGGGCAGTAAATGGACATTTAAGACACTATTTGACACCTTGGGGCTGTTAGTGTTAAGAATGAGCTATGGACACCGACATGCAAAAGAATGAAGTTGAACTCCTACCTCACACCATATATAAAAATTAACTCAAAATGTATCAGTGACCTAAATATGAGCTAAAACCATAAAACTCTTAGAGGAAGACATGAGGGTAAATCTTCATAACCTTGAATTTGGCAATGGATTCTTAGGTATCACACCAAAAGCACAGGCCACAAAAGAAAAAATACATAAACTGGACTTCATCAAAGTAAAAATCTGTATGCATCAAAGAACATTATCAAGAAAGTGAAAGACAACCTACAGAATGGAGAAAATATGTGCAAATCATATGTGATTGGGTCTAGTATCTAGAACACATAAACAACTCTTACAACTTTATAACAAAAAAGACAAAAAGAACTCAATTAAAAAATGGGCAAAGAACTTGAATAGACATTTCTCCCAAAAGGTATACAAATGGCCAACAAGCACATAAAATGATGCTCAACATCATTAGTCACTAGGGAAATCAAATCAAAACCACAGTGAGATACCACTGCACACCTGCTAGGATGGTGATTTTTAAAAAAGGATGGAAAATAACAAGTATTGACAGGATGGGGAAAAACTGGAACCCTTGTACCTTTCTGGTGGGACTGTAAGTGGTGCAGCTGCTGGGGAAACAGTTTGGCTGTTCCTCAAAAAGTTAAACGCAGACTTACCATTTGACTGAGTAATTCCACTGGGAGGTGTATACCCAGAAGAACTGAAAACAGGGACTCAAACAAGTACATGTACATGCATGTCTATAGCATCACTGTTCACAATAGCCAAAATGTGGAAACAACCCAGAGGTCTGTCAACAGATGAATGGATAAACAAAAATGAGGTCTATCCATGCAATAGAATGCTATTCAACCTTAAAAAGGAACAACATGGATGAACCCCAAAACACTGTGCTGGGTGAAAGAAACTAGACAAAAAAGGGCACGTATTGTACGACTCCATTTATAGGAAAATACAGAATAGATAAACAAAGACTTAACACAGATTGGTGGTTCCTATAGGGACTGGGAGGAAGGAGGGATGGGAGAAACTGCTTAATGGATACACAGTTTTACTTTCAAGTGATGGAAATGTTTTGGAAATGAATAGATAAGTGGTGATTTCACAACTTTGTGAATGTACTAAATGTCATAGAATTATTCGCTGTAAAATGCTTTTTTTCCCAATATTTTTCCTTTTTAAAAATTGTGTTAGAATACAAATAATATAAAATTTACTATCTTAAACATTTTAAAGTGTACAGGTCAGTGGCACTAAATATATTCACATTGTTGCACAGCCATCACCACCATCCATCCCCATAACTCTATTCATCTTGTACATATGAAATTCTATACCTATTAAACAATAACTCCTCAATCTCCCCTCTCCCCAGCCCCTGGCAACCACCATTATATTATACTTTCTGACTTTATGATTTTGACTACTTAACTCACATAAGTGGACTCATACATTATTTATCTTTTTGTGACTGGCTTATTTCACTTAGCATAATGTTCTCAAGGTTCATCCATGCTGTAGCATATTGTAGAATTTCCTTCCTTTTAAAGTCTGAATAATATTCCGTTGTATGTATATACCACATTTTGGTAATCCATTCATTCACTGATGGACACTTAGGTTGCTTCTGTGTTTTACTTATTGTGATTAATGATGCTATGACCCTGGGTGTACAAATATCTCTTTGAGACATTGCTTTTGATTTTTTTTGGTATATACCCAGATGTGGAATTGCTGGATCATATGGTAGCTCTATTTTTAATTTTTTGAGGAGCCTCCATACTGTTTTCCACAGTGGTTTCACCATTTTACATTTCCACCAACAGTGCGCAAGGGTTCCAATTTCTCCACATCTTTGCCAACCCATGTTCTTTTCTGTTATTTTTATAGTAGCCATCCTAATGGGTGTGAGGTGGTATCTCATAGTTTTGATTTGCATTTCCCTAATAATTAGTGATGTAGAACATCTTTTAGAGTGCTCATTGCCCATTTGTATATCTTCTTTGGAGAAATGTCTATTCAAGGACTTTGCCCATGTTTGAATCAGGTTTTTTTTAATTGTTAAGTTTTAGGAGTTCTCCATATATTCTAATATTAATCCCTTATCAGATATATGATTGCAAATATTTTCTCCCACTCTGTGGGCTGCTTATACTCTGTGGATAGTGTCTTTTTGATGCACAAGTTTTTAAATTTCCATGAAGTCCAATTTGTATATTTTTTCTTTTGTTGCAGGAGCCTTTGGTGTTACATCCAAGAAATTGTAGCCATATCCAAATTCATGAAGCTTTTGTCCAATGTTTTCTTCTAAGACCGAGTTTTCAGTCTTACATTTAGGATTACATTCATCCATTATGAGTTAATTTTTGTATACAGTTTTAGGTAAGAGTCCAACTTCATCTTTTGCAAGAGAATACCCAATTTTTCCAGGACTATTTGTTGAAAAGACTGTCCTTTATCCATTGAATGGCCTTGGCACCCTTGTCAAACATCATTTGACTGTATATGCAAAGGTTTATTTGTGAGCTTCCTATTCTGTTCCATTGGTCTGTATATCCGTCTTTATGCCAATATCACATTGTTTTGATTACTGTAACTCTGTAGTAGGTTTTAAAATCAGAAAGTGTGAGCCTCTAGTTTGTTCTTTTTCAAGATTGTTTTGGCTATTCACTGTCCCTTGAGATTCCATATGACTATTAGAATGAATGTTATATTTTTGCAAAAACTGTCATTGGGTATTTGATGGGAATTGCACTGAATCTGTAGATTGCTTTGGGTAATACTGACATTTTAACAATGTTAAGTCTTTTGTGGGGAAAGGCAAGATAGGGGTAGGGGATTAAGAGGTACAAACTACTATGTATAAAATAAATAACCTACAGGATATATTGTACAGCACAGGGAATATAGCCAATATTTTATAATACCTATAAATGGAGTATATAACTTTTAAAAATTGTGAATCACTGTTGAACACCTGAAATTTATATAATATTGTAAATCAACTATACCTCAATAAAACAAACAATATTTAGTCTTCCAATCCATGAACTTGGTAACTCTTTCCACATATTTATATCTTCTTTAATTTCTTTGAAAAATGTTTTATAATTTTATTGTACAAGTCTTTCACCTCCTTGTTTAAGCTAATTCCTAAGTATTTTATTCTTTTTGACACTATTGTAAATGGAATTGTTTTTGTAATTTCCATTTCAGGTTCTTCATTTTAGTATAAAAATGCAATTGATTTTTGTGTGTTGGATTTGTATCCTGCTACTTTGCTGAATTCATTTATTAGTTCTAATAACTTTTTTTTGTGGATCTTCAGGATGATTTTCTATGTATAAGGTCATATCATCTGCAAACAAAGATAATTTTACTTCTTCCTTTCCAATTTGGATGCCTTTTATTTCTTCTTCTTGCCTAACTGCTCTGGTTAGAACTTCCAGTACTAGATAGAATAGAAGTGGTAAAAGCGGGCATCATTCCCTTGTTCCTGATCTTAAAGGAAAAGCTTTCTGTTTTCACCATTAATGTTTATTGTGGGTTGTTCATATGTGTCTTTTATTATGTGAAAGTAGTTTCCATCTCCTCCTACTTTGTTGAGTGTTTTTTTTTTTTATGATGAAAGGACATTAACTTTTGTCAAATGATTTTTCTGCATCAGTTGAGATGATCATGTGGGTTTTTTTCTCCTTCATTTTGTTGATGTGGTATATTACATAGATCTATTTTCATATTGTCAAATCATCCTTGCAATCCAGGAATAAATCCCACTTGGTCACAGTGTATCATCCTTTTAATATGTTGCTGAATTCTGTTTGAATATTAGCGTTTTGTTGAGGATTTTTGCATCAATGTTCATAATGGATATTGGTCTGTAGTTTTCTTTTCTTGTAGTGTCTTCATTTCGGCTTTGGTGTCAGGATTATGTTGGCCTTAGGAATGAGTTAAAAAATGTTCCCTCCTCTTCAATTTTTTGGAAAAGTTTGAAAAGAGTTGGTATTAGTTCTTCTTTAAATGCTTGGTAGAATTCACCAGTGAAGCCATCAGGAGCAGGGCTCTTCTTTGTTGCAAGGTTTTGTTTTTTTTTTAATTATTGTTACTGATTCAATCTGCTTACTCCTTATAGGTCTATTCAGATTTTCTCTTTTTTTGTGATTTAGTCTTGTTAGGTTAGGTCTATTCAGATTTTCTGTTTCTTTGTAAACTTTGTGTTCCTAGGAACTGTCTACTTCACCTAGGGTTATCCAATTTGGGGGCATACAATTGTTCATAGTACTCTATTTTTTATTTCTAAATGTCCCCACTTTCATTTCTGATTTTAGTAATTTGAGTCTTTCCTATTTTTTTCTTAGTCCACCTAACTAAAGGTTTGTCAATTTTGTTGATCTTTTCAAAGAACCAACTTTTGGGTCACCAATTTTCTCTATTTTCTCTATTCTCTATTTCACTGATCTCCACTCCAATCTTTATTATTTCCTTCCTGTGCTAGCTTTGCATTTAGTTTGTTCTTCTTGTCCTAGTACAACTTAAAGTTGTAAAGTTAGGCTGTTTATATGAGATGTTTCTTGTTTTTAATGTACACATTTATAATTATAAATTTCCCGCTTAGTACCACTTTTGATGCAGCCCATAATTGTTAACATGGTGTGTTTACATTTCCATTCATCTCTTCTTAACTATTTTCTGATTTCCTTGTGATTTCGTCTTCGATCCACTGGTTGTTTAAAAGGATGTTGTTTAGCCTCCACAATTTTGTGAATTTTCCAGTTTATATTACTGATTTCTAATTTCATCCCACTGTGGTCAGAGAAGATACATTGTGTGATATCTGTCTTTTAAAAAAACACTGAGATTTACTTTGTGGTCCTACATATGGTCTATCCAGGAAAATGTCCCATGTGCACTTAAGAAGAATATGTATGCTGTTGTTATTGTGAGGAGTGTTCTGTATAAGTCTATTAGATCTAGTTGGTTTATTGTGTTGTTGAAGCCCTCTATTTCCTCGCTTATCTTCTGTCTGGTTGTTCTATCCATTATTCCAAGTGGGGTATTGGGATCTACAACTATTATTGTAGAACTGTCTATTTTCCCCTTCAATTCTGCCAGTTTTTGTGTCATATATTTTGATAGTCTGACATTGGGTGCATAAATGCTTATAATTATTATATCTTCTTGCTGTATTGAAATGTTTGTTAACATGTGATGTCCTTCTCTGTCTCTTGTAACTGTTTTTGATTTAAAGCCTATTTTGTCTGAAATTAGTATAGCCACTGCCATGCTGTTTTGATAATTATTTGCATGTTATATCTTTCTCCATCCTTTTCCTTTTACAAGTTTGTGTCTTTGGATCTCAAAAGTGAGTCTCTTATACACTGCATATAGTTGAACCATGTGTTTTTATCAATTCTGCCAATCTCTGTCTTTTGATGGGAGAGTTTAATCCACTTACATTTGAAGTAATTACTGATAAGGAGGCACTTATTTCTGTGTTTGTGCTATAGAAACAAATTTTCTATAGACCTATAGCTTTTTGTCCCTCATTCCCTGCATTCCTCTCTTTTTTTTTTTTTTAAAGGATTTTCTTATTTATTTATTTATTTATTTATTTATTTATTTATTTATTTTTGGCTGTGTTGGGTCTTCGGTTCGTGCGAGGGCTTTCTCCAGTTGCGGCAAGCGGGGGCCACTCTTCATCGCGGTGCGGGGACCGCTCTTCATCGCGGTGCGCGGGCCTTTCTCTATCGCAGCCCCTCCCGTCACGGGGCACAGGCTCCAGACGCGCAGGCTCAGCAATTGTGGCTCACGGGCCCAGCTGCTCCGTGGCATGTGGGATCTTCCCAGACCAGGGCTCGAACCCGTGTCCCCTGCATTAGCAGGCAGATTCTCAACCACTGCGCCACCAGGGAAGCCCTCCTCTCTTCTTTTGTATTTAGTTCATTTTTAAGTAGTGAAATGTTTGAATTCCTTCTTGATTCCCTTTTGTGTATATTTTGTAACAATTTATTTTGTGGTTGCTATGGGGAGTACATTTAATGTCCTAATGTTGTAACATTCTAATTTGAATTTATAGCAGTTTAACCTCAACAACATACAAACACTCTGCTCCTTTACACTCTGTCCCCACTGCTTTTGGTTTTTGATGTCACAAAATTACATCTTTATATAATCCGTGCCCCCAAACATAAACTAATAACTCTTTAAATGCATTAGTCTCCTAAATTACATACAGAACAAGATTGGAGTTATAAACCAACAGTAATGCTAGCTATTACATTGATTTTTTAATTTAAATATATTGGTCTCTTAAATCATTTAGAAAACAAAAAATGCAGCTACAAACCATTGTTACAATAATACTAGATATTATAATTGCCCATGTATTTGCCTTTACTGATATCTTTATTTCTCCATACAGCTTAGGGTTACGGTCTAATGTTCGTCTTTGCAGCACACCTTTGAGCACTTCTTCCAGGGCCAGTCTAGTGGTCACAGACTCCCTCAGCTTTTGTTCATCTGGGAATGTCTTGATTTCTCCCTCATTTTTCTTCTTTGATTTATTTATTTATTTTTGGCATTGGCAGGCAGATTCTTAACCGCTGCGCTACCAGGGAAGTCCCTCTCCCTCATTTTTGAAGGACAGTTTTGCTGGATACATGAATCTTGGTTGACAGGGTTTTTTTTTAAAGCACTTTGAATATATCTGCCTACTATCTTCTGGCCTCCAAAGTTTCTAATGAGAAATCTGCAGATAGTCTCTTTGAGGATCACTTGTGTGTAATGATTTGCTTCTCACTTGCTGCTTTCAAGATATCTTCTTTTTCTTTTTCTTTTAAAAATTTAATTATAATGTGTCTTGGTGTAGGTCTCTTTGAATTCATCTTACTTGGAGTTCATTGAGCTTCTTGGATGGTTACATGTATGTCTTTCTTTAGATTCAGGAAGTTTTCAGCCATTATTTCTTCACATATTCTCTCTGCCTCTTTCTTTTCTCCTTCTGGGACTCCCACATGAGTATCTTGGTCCTTTTGATGATGCCCAGTAGGCTCTGTGTGCTTTTCTTCAACCTTTTCTCTTTCTGCTCCTCAGCCTTGATCGTTTCCATTGTCCTATCTTCAAGTTCACTGATTCATTCTTCTGCCTGCCAAGTCTGCCTTTGAATCCTGCTAGTGAATTTTCATTTCAGTTATTGTACTCTTCAGCTCCAGAATTTTGTTTTGGTTTATTTTTAGGTTTTCTATCTCTTTATTGATATTCCCACTTTGTTCACTCACCGTTCTCTTGACTTTCTCCATATCTTCCTTTAGTTCTTTCAGCATCTTTACGATTGTTGTTTTAAAACCTTTGTCTAATATATCTGACACAGTTTTTTCAGGGACAGGTTTTGTTGATAGATTTCTTTCCTTTGAATGGGCCATACTTTCCGTTTGTTTGTATGCTTTATGATGTTTTTGTTGAACACCTCTGAATGTAATAATGTGGTAACTCTGGAAATCAGATTCTTCCACCTTACCCAGGGTCTGCTATTGTTATTTTTTGTTTGTTTTTTTGGTTTTGATTGTTGTTGGCTGTCTCTGTGCTGAGGATCGCTGAAGGTGTAAACTTAAGGTCTTCTCTGGTCTTTTCTGAGCATTTTCCTGGGAATGCACAATCACTTTCTAATTTTCCCCATATATGCAGTTGTTTCTTGGGTTTTTTTTTTTTGTTTTTTTTCTTTAGTTATTTATTTTTATTTTTGGCTGTGTTGTGTCTTCATTGCTGTGCGTGGGCTTTCTCTAGTTGTGGCGAGCAGGGGCTACTCTTCATTGTGGTGAGCGGGCTTCTCATTGCAGTGGCTTCTCTTGTTGTGGAGCGCGGGCTCTAGGAGCGTGGGCTTCAGTAGCTGTGGCACGCAGGCTCAGTAGTTGTGGCTCGTGGGCTCTAGAGCGCAGGCTCAGTAGTTGTGGCGCACAGGCTTAGTTGCTCCACGGCATGTGGGATCTTCCCGGACCAGGGATCGAACCCGTGTCCCCTGCATTGGCAGGCAGATTCTCAACCACTGCACCACTAGGGAAGCCCCTATGCAGTTGTTTTTGAATGTTCTAGTCTTTAATGTGTGGCTTACGAAAGAGAAATAAGCAAAAAATGATGCAGAGAAGGTGTTGTCCTTTTAATTCCCCTGTAAGTCACTTCAGCTGGAGGGGGAGGGGCTTGCAACAATGTTTTGAGGTGTGACAATTGCTGCCCCCCTCTTTGTCTTCACTTCTGTGATCAGAAGCAGCAATCAGCGATTAGAGCATAGATACTTGATATTTGGAAGGCAGGGGTTTCTTGCCCACCCTTCATTCCCACAAGCTGTGTCAGGTTGCTCTAAGATCATGTGCGTAGCTGCCTGCCACTTGGCTGGGAGTGGGAGATGGGTAGCTGCTACTGTGTTAAGAGCTGAAACTGACCAAAATTAACTGCAATTTACCCTCTAATTCTTCCCCTGGAAGCTACAAGCCTTCAACAGGCTCTAGAGTTCCAGAATAATTACATCAGACAGATTCTGCCAGCACAACTGCTGTCCAGGTGGGGAGAAGGATTCCTGGTGCTTCCTGTGTGCTATCTTCCAGAATTCTCTTTAATGATTTAAAATAAATTTTTTTAAAGAATGAGTTATGAAGTAATTAGAGTCCTCAGACTTGAGATAAGGCAAATACATTCTATAGGATGATTATATAAAGCACAAACTAGGCAAAACTAACCCTACATCTATGCTTTTGGAAGTCCGGAGAGTGGTTACCCCTGGCAGAGGCAGGGTAGGAAGTGATTAGAAGGTAGACTTCTTAGGTGATGTTTTTGTTTGGCTTCTTCTCCTGGATGCTGGTTAACACAGGTCAGTTCATGTTTGTGAAACTTTATCAGGCTATGCACTTACAATATGGGCACTTTTCCATAGGTATATTATACTTCAATACAACTTTTTTTTAATCTTATAGGTTGAAGAGCTTACTTTAAGTCTTAACAATAAAATATGTACTGAAGAGGAATTCACATACCTCAGGAAGAAATTTTTTAAAAATAATTACACAAGGCTTATTCACTGGAGAGACACACAAAGACAGAATTTGGGGGAAAAACCAGAAGGTCTCTGAGCCTCAGTTTTCTCAAATGAAACAAAGGACCAATAATAACTATCTTATGAGGCTGTTGTAATAGCGCAACCTAGCTCACAGTAGGCCAGTAAGGTCGTTTCTTTTCCTCAGCCCACTCTCAAATTTTCTTTCCTGGTTTTCTATAGCAATGCCCTCTAATAGAACGTCTTGTGATGGAGCAAATGTTCTATTTCTGCACTGTTAAACATGCAGCCACTCGCTGTATGGCTACGGAGTACTTGAAATATAGCTAGTGTGAATGAGGAAGTGAATTTTTAATTTTGTTTAATTTTAAAGTGTGTGCCTACTGGCTAGTGTATTGAGTAGCACAACTCAAGATCTTGAGACACTGAAGGGCTTTGGGCAATTACTGCTTGATCCCAGCTTTGCTATGAGCCTTGACCAACTGGCCATGAACTCCCATAGTGCCAACCTTCTAGAATTTAAGTTCCATGAAGACTAGGACCTTTGGCCATTGCATTCACTATTGTTTCCTATATTCACAATCCCTACAACAAGGCCAGCACATGGTAAATAGTCAATAAATATTTGTTTGAATGAATAAAATAAAATTGGATTAACCCAAACGTATTTGCATATTTTTGTGGGGTTATTTTTGCATAATGCTATTAATACCCAATAGAACACATTCATTTTGAGAAGCACCAAATTGATGAAAGATAGATCCAAAATGAGTTATTAAGAGAAATTAAGATGTCTCGAGTGTGGCCACCACACCTTAAAGCTGAAGTCATGAGGGGCAGCTACAGCCCCACCCCCACAAATCCCCAGAGAAAGAAAAACCAGCTTATAAGGACCATGATTAGGAAGACTCCAAGCCCCAGTCTCCTAGGGACAGTCCCACTTCATACCTCTTGTCCCAACAAAACACACTGTTCACTCTCAGGTGTGCCCAGCTTAGAAACTAGACAGTTGCCCTCAACACAGCTCAGAATGGCAGGAACAGCAACGTGCTGAAATTGGAGTGATGTGTTCCCAGTAAAACTGTGTGGTAAATACCTTTTTCAAAGTGAATCCTATTTTGAATATATGAGGGAAGCTTAACAGACCCTTAAATGGGTCTTCTTGTAAAAGGGAAAATAAAAACCTTATGCTTATTTATTTTTGAGGTCCGTGATCCACAGCCCAGGGTGGTGCTGGAATCCAGAATCCCAATGGGCCAGAAGAAACAGATCTGCTTCCGAGTGGACACAAGCCCAACTTTACCTGCAATGGCCACAGCTGTTCGTCTGTCAGATGCTTTTATTTCTGGGGCCACTTCTCCCAAATCTGAGTGTCTGAAACAATTTCAGAAGAAAATTATAATTAAATTAATGAAACACCACTTTCACCTATCAAATTGGCTGCACATCAAAATCTCCTGAGGAGCCTTTAGAAACTACAAACCCTGGTTACACTCCAGATCCTCGAAACTAGCATCTCAAAGCCAGGCCTGGGCATCTCTGCTTTTAAAAGTGCCCACACTGGTCTAGAAAAACCAGCACTCTCAAAAACTGTGAGACAGAGCAAACAGCCATTCAGAAAAACATAAAACTATACATATCCTTTGACCAGTAATTCCACTTCTACCCTAAGGAAATAATTAAAATTTAGTTACAAATATGTTGATGCCAACTTTATATATATATATATATATATATATATATATATATATATATATATATATATATATACCAACTTTATATATATTTTTTTGGCCGTGTTGGGTCTTCATTGCTGTGCACGGGCTTTCTCCAGTTGCAGCGAGCGGGGGCTACTCTTCGTTGCGATGCGCGGGCTTCTCACTGCGGTGGCTTCTCTTGTTGAGGAGCATGGGCTCTAGGTGCGCGGGCTTCAATAGTTGTGGCACGTGGGCTCAGTAGTTGTGGCTCGCGGGCTCTAGAGCTCAGGCTCAGGAGTTGTGGCGCACGGGCTTAGCTGCTCCGTGGCATGTGGGATCTTCCCAGACCAGGGCTCGAACCCGTGTCCCCTGCATTGGCAGGCAGGTTCTTAACCACTGCGCCACCAGGGAAGTCCCCTGGATACCTTTTAAATCAAAGTACAATAATAGGAATTATGGTACAGTCTTATTCTGCAATCATTAAAAAAAATTCTATGGATCTCATTTTGTGGACAAAAAGATGTTGTATGATATGTTATGGAATGATGTTAATGATATGTTCATTAGTGTGGGGAAAAGTCAGGTTATAGAAGAGTATGTACAGTGTGATTACTATTTAATAAAACTATGTCTGTTTATCTATAGGTGTATACAGGGAGATCTAGAAGGATGTTCATCAAAAGTTAATAGTGTGGGCAGGGAGGGATGATCCTGAATTAAGTAGGCTTGATAAGTATAGTCTATTTAAGAATAAACTATTTTGGGTATAACATAGGAATGAGTAAATGTGTTGATTTCATCAGAAGTCAGGGTTCCACTGCTGAAGAAAGGGTGTACAAATAAGGCATGGAGGAAGTTAGAAAAAGAATTCACAGAGGTACACTGGAACTGGAGGTACTGGTGTGTACTCATGATTTCTATATGCGTGCTCGTTGTATACATGTGTATCCATTTGTGTAAACGTGCATACATTTCCTAGCTCTGTCCACTGAAAGGGCCATGAAGCAAAGACACTATAGTACCAGTGAGCATACCAAGCACCCTTTAATATCACTCCACAGTAACAGATACCAGGTCTCCTTGGAGAAATTACAGATTCCAGGGCTGGAGCAGCAAAAGAACAAGATGAGCCTGAGCATCTTATTTCAGAAAATTAGGAAGTGCTCAAAAAAAGAAAATGCTGGGGCATGTCACAGGACACAGGAGCCAGCTTGAAGGGGCTCCCACTACCAAGTGTGAGTCAATTTGGGCATGAATATAATTAAATACAGTAATTAATTTAACACCATTGAAAAACAGGTATTAATGAGCCCGTATAGAGAACCAATAGATAAACAAACGGGGGGGGGGGGAATGAGGGCTCTTGTTTATCACAGCATGTGAAGGATGCTGCAGCTAGCACAGCATCACTTTCAGAATCATCCTAATCAAGAATGGTTCAAGCTAGCAACACCAGTGAACGCCAATTCTTGCAGGAAAATGTTGACAAGGAGCAAGATACCTGCCCAGGCTCAAAATGTTTCCTCACAGGTTGCTTATTAGGTGCTAGGAGAAAAATAAAACCTAGCAATGATAATCAAAGCCAGTGACCATGGGGACAGATGGCTATGTGTGCCCCCAGCTGTGGTACCCTGGGGAAGGACACATCATCACCTACACAGCGTTCTGGCTGAGAATGTAGAACCCTGATCGCATCATAAGGACAAACCCAAAATGAAATGTTATGCTAGAGGGGAAGAACAATATTATCTCAAAGTATGAATGTCACCAACGAAAAAAAAAAAGATTGAGGAAATGTTCCAGATTAAGGGTGCTAAAGAGACAAGAAAAAATGCAGTACCTAACCCTAGACTAGATCCTGAAATAGGAGGAGACATTTTGGGGTCTACTGACTAAATTGAAATATAGGTGCTATCAATGTCACGTTTACTGATGTTGATAGCTGTACTGTGGTTATGTGAGAGAATATCTCTATTCTTAGGAAATAAGACAATGAAGGATTTAGGGATAAAGGGTGGTGATGTATGCAAGTTACTCTCTAATGGTTAAGAAAAAAATTATATACGTGTGTATTTATGTGTGTGTGTGTATACACATGCATATGCATAGAGAGAGACAGCAAGAGAGAAAGAATGGTCAATGAGAATGGTCAATGAGCTAAAATGTTAAGAATAGGAGACTCTGTATAAGGGGCCTTTTTAATTTTGTAATTTATCTCTAACTAGAAATTATTTCCAAATAAAATGTTTTAAAATGAATAGTGGTTAGTTATTTCTGGGTAGTATGATATACATTTATTTTGTCTTATTTGGATTTTTTAAATGGAAGAGGCATGTATTGATTTAATAAAACTAAATGAGCTATTAAAGTAATGCTGTTAGTCAGGGTCAGGGCGAGAATCAGATACGTGTGTGCCCCAAGAAAACTTGGTAACCTGGCACCCCTTCAAACCAATATTCTTCCAAGAGTGTACAGGTTTAAACTTTAGTTTGTGGCAGGCCCCCTCAGAGACAAGCAATCCAGTTCCATTTAATTCATCAGCAAAAGCACTGTTTTGTGTTAATCAAATCCACCCTCCTAGAGGAAAGAAGGATTTCAGGACGCTTGGTTGTTATTCCAGCATGTTCCCTGAAGGTCTCATCCTCAGCCCTCTCTGAAGGGAGTTCCAGTAACCTCAGTGGTCACTGTGTTCGCGGCTGTTTTAGCCACTTTATCAGTGCAGAGTACTAGGCAACTCTCTGACTTAATCTGACCCTGATGCTGATAAAAATGGGACTTTTCATTGTCTTCTCTTCATTTTTCCGCAAAGAACATATATTGCTTTAGTAATAAGAAAAAAAGGTAACCTTAAAAAAAGAAAACATGACTGGTTAAAAATAGTTTCCCAGGGGCTTCCCTGGTGGCGCAGTGGTTGAGAATCTGCCTGCCAATGCACGGGACACGGGTTCGAGCCCTGGTCTGGGAAGATCCCACATGCCGCGGAGCAACTGGGCCCGTGAGCCACAACTACTGAGCCTGCGCGTCTGGAGCCTGTGCTCCGCAACAAGAGAGGCCGCGATAGTGAGAGGCCCGCGCACCGCGATGAAGAGTGGCCCCTGCTTGCCACAACTAGAGAAAGCCCTCGCACAGAAACGAAGACCCAACACAGCCATAAATAAATAAATAAATAATTCCCATTTAAAAAAAAATAGTTTCCCAGAGGCGAAGAAGCAGGCCCGGCCTGGTGGTGGCATGCAGCCCTGTGCTGAGACCCAGGTAGGACAAGGGCAGAGGACAGGTAGTTACACCCAGGGCGTTGCCTGGCCTCTTCCCACTGCACACAGGCTCTCAGGACACACTCGCCAGGATTTCCCAGGAGAGGAGCTTAACTCCAACCTTATATTTTCCATGCAAGAAAGTAGAAAACAAGAGTGAAATTATCACAGGGACAACCCTGACTTTGTGCTAATTTCTGAAAATATACATATAAATCTGTTCTTGATTCTTGCCAACAAAGTGCACACCTAATTGAGTCTCTGTGTTGTAAACTGGAAGCAGAGCCAAGTCTTGCAAGAGAGAACACCAATAGAATCTCACCTTTGTGCAATGCTTTTTAATTTACAACTCTGCTTCAATACCTGTATGGCCTGAATTGTGTCCCCTCAAATTCCGATGTTGAAACGCTTTTGGATATATGGCCTGTAGGGGAGTAATTAAGGTTGAATGAGGTCACAAAGGTAAGGCCCTGATCTGATGCGATTGCTGTCCTATGAGAGGAGGAGACCCCCAAGAGCTTGCTCTCTCTCTGCAGGTGCACAGAAAAAGGCCAGGTGAGGACACAGTGGCCATCTACAAGCCAGGGAGAGACACCTCAGGAGAAACTGAATCTGCCTGCACCGTGACCTGGGACTCCCGACCTCCAGAACTGCAAGAAACAAATGTTAAGTTACCCAGTCTGTGGTCCTTTGTTATGGCAGCCTAAGCGGCCCAACATCACCAAGCTAGGAAGCACAGGGCCAGAACCCGAACATGAATCTTCTGGTTCCCTTTTGGCTCGTTATTTGTAAGGCTCAGATAGGTTTTAGGTAACTTATAATTACAGCTGGTAATTACAAAAACCATAAAAAACAGCCCATCTGCCAACTCCAAGTCTTGCCAAGCCTGCTCTTGCCTCCACAGGCAGACAAGACCAAGGGAGTGAAAACAAGCAGTGCTTCCAGTGGCCCCAGACGTGAGCAAAGCGGCCTTCTACAAAGCAGTTTTTGAAAATTGCTAATGTCTTTTTCTGATTCCAAAAATAAGACAAATATACAGAAAAGTACCAAGAAAATGCCTTTGCTCTTTTGAACAATTACTCAATATGTTAACCAATCCTCCCCCACCCCCGCCTCCTACTTCTGACCTATTCATGTTGCTGTAGCTCGTTGCATTAATGGATATATAGGACTACATTCTCTGCGTCCCGTTTTACTTCCTCATTAAGGGCTATTTAGATTTTGGTCTTCTCCTGAGGCCCATGTTGGTCCTTTCAAGAGCCCGGGGCATAGAGCCAGAAGTGGAACCCAGCTCAGGCCCTGCCTGGGGGCCACCAGCACAGAGGTCCGGCCCGGGCATGGGCTCCTGGTCTCCGTGCTGCCCAGGCCTGGAGCCCTGGTGCTGTGGCATCACGGCTCAACTTCCCTTCTGGGGGCACCTCCCCACACAGACTTCTCTCCAGGGCAAGAAGTGATCTGAATGCCACCCTGAGGGCCAAGTGTGTCTAACAGTTGTTTCTCACGAAGTTAGGAAGCAGACATCCTGCTTTGTGCACAGGGCTCCCTTCAAGTCTGGCAGGCAGAGTCAAGACCCTGACAGCACTAGGCCATCCGCCTCACTGGCTGTCAGTCCTAGGAGACAGGGCAAGGCACACTTTCCTGTGTCCTTCGTTCTCTTTTTCCATTGCACAACAGAATTACCTGAGGTAATTATAAATTCTATTTATACCTGGAGCTTCTGATTCAGGAGACCCACCTCTGAAAGGGAGATGCCTGCTACCACCGCAGAGTTGGGCACTCCTTGGACAGTGCCCCTCAAGGCCAAGAATAAACTGCCCAAACCTTGCGAGCGGGGCTAATTCCTAGCAACAAACCTGGCTCCTTCATTGGGTGGTGCCAATAAAACAAGACGGCACAGAAAATCTAACAGAAGGAGACGAAGTACGGAGCAGTTGCTTACCACAACGTAGTTGACAGTATATTATTAATAACTTTGGATAATAGTTTGACCCAATTTTTGCTGTTTGATGCTAATAGCTTTCAAGATCTTCCACTTCCTGACCTGCCCCACATCTGGGCCAGCAGACAAGAAGAGAGCCTGAGGGCTCCTTTCTTTGGTGCTAGCGAGGGACCCTCACCCCATTACAACCCCCCAAACAAAACAAAAAAACAAAACAAAACCTGAGGCCAGTTGCTCTACCCAGAAAGCCTCACTAAATCAGGAATAAACTTTTTCAAACCCTCTTGGTGGGTTGAACTGTGTTTCTCCATAACATATGTTCAGGTCCTAACTCCCTACTGTGAATGTGACCTTATTTGGAAATAAGGTCTTTGCAGATCTAATTCGTTAAATTAAGATCATGTCATACAGGGGTAGGGTGAGCCCCTAATGCAATGAATGGTATCCTTATAAGAGGAAAATTTGGATTCACAGGGAGAAAAACATGTGACGATGGAAGTGGAGATTGGAATGATGCATCTACAATCCAAGGACCACTGAGGATTGCTGGCAGCCACCGAAGGGTAGGAGAGAGGCTTGGGACAGACTCCCTCAGAGCCTCCAAAAGGAACCAACTCTGCTGACACCTGAGTTTCAGACACCTGGCATCCAGAACTGTGAAAAAAACATTTCTGTTTCCTTCAAGCCTCCCAGTTTGTGGTACTTTGTTATAGCATCCCTACCAAATGAAGACAAAGTATGTGTGGCTCTTGACAGCTGTATTAGTTTCTGCCTCTCTTGACATGGGTTCTCCCCTGTGTGTGTCCACATATCACTCTTTTTTTTAGTATTTTTATTTATTTATTTTTTTGGCTGCTTTGGGTCTTCGTTGCAGCATGCGGGATCTTTTTGTTGTGGCATGCAGGCTCTTTGTTGCGACACGTGAGCTTCTCTCTAGTTGTGGCACATGGGCTTCAGAGCGTGTGGGCTCTGTAGTTTGCGGCACACAGGCTCTCTAGTTGAGGCACATGGGCTCAGTAGTTGTGGCACGCGGGCTTAGTTGCCCCGCGGGATGTGGGATCTTAGTTCCCTGACCAGGGATTGAACCCGCGTCCCCTGCATTGGAAGGCAGATTCTTTACCACTGGACCACCGGGGAAGTCCCATGTCTGTGTCTCTTCTCTGCCTCTGGTAAGGGCACCAGTCACTAGATTCGGGCCCACCCTAACCCAGTGCAACCTCAACTTAAGTAATCACATCTGCAAAGAACCTACTTCCAAAAAAGATCACATTCACAAGTACTAGGGGTTAGGACTTCAACATATGTTTCGGAGGGAACACAATTCATCCACAGTATCGAAGCCAAAACTAGGGGCCATCCCACCTCTGCAAGGTGACCACACACTTTGAAAAGTTTAAAACTCATTGTGCAGCAGTAGGGACTGGCTGAGAAAACATACATGAAAAGGTTCCATCAAACAGCACATGAGGACAAGCAGACGTCGGTTATTATAACGTAGGTAATAGACAAGCACCGTGAAGCCTGGCAGTTTAGTCCCTGAAATGTGCTGGCACGTGCAGGGAGCGTGGCAGAGGGACCCACTGCCGTCCTGCTTTTATGCACCTAGAATTTCCTGAAGGCAGGAGAGGCAGCACACTGGGAAAGGACACACCCCCCATATGTCAGGCAAAGGTGTCCTGCCTACTGCTGACGCCCCTCCAGCAGGACCCTGGGGCAATAATCATTGCTACACCCCAACCTAAGAGCGTTGCAAGGAGAGAATCAGTGTAATGAGCAACAGGTCTTGGTCCCAGGTTCGTGCTATGTAGATTCACCATACAAGAGGAAACAGCTCTAAAATGCTGCCCCAATCCTCCAGGAGTTTATACTAGGGTTAGGTTGGAGACATACTGTCAACACTCATTACATGAACTCTACAAAATACAGGTATGTTAATCTTTAAAACAAAGCTGGCCATCCCTGTCCTGCACACCTAATCAGGTTGCTATAGGGACCCAGAGAGATTTACACGTGTGAAGCAAGTTTATATAAGGCAGTGTTCTCTTGGATTTATCCACACATTTATTTCCTGCTAGGAACTTTTCTAGGAGTTTGGGATATATCGGCGAAGGACATAAATGTCTCTGCTCTTAGCTTACGTTCAGTGAGGTGGGGGAAACTGACAAGAAACAATTTTTGAAAGTTTTAAATAGAAGATACACTGGGAGGTGTTAAGTGCGCTGGAAGAAAGAAAGAAAGTGTAGACTAGGATCAGGGTACCGGGCATGTGGTGAATGGGGGCACAGACCGCTGTAACTAGGTCACGGTGGGCCTCCTGGAGAAAGGGACGTGCAAGGGCAGGCTTGGTAGGAGATGAGGGCATAAGCCACGCGCGGCTCCCTGGGGAGCGCGTTCCAGGCGCCACGCAGGCCGAAGGGGCTCAGGGATCGGTGGGAGGCCGGTGCAGCTGGTATGGAGTGAGCAGGGGGAAGGCAGTAGAAGAGGCCGGGTACGACCGAACTTTCTGGGCCATAGCAAAGACTCTGGCTTTTATTCCGGAGGATGGGCTGAGTGCAAGTCGACATGCCTGTTTGATGTTGAGAACAGATTAGAGATGACAAAGATCAGACCTGGGTGGCAGCACCAGCGGCGACAACACAGGGCTGGGCTCTGAAAGTCTCTGCGAAGGACTGGACAGAGTGTGTGAGAAAGACAGAGTCCAGGAAACCTCCAAATGTTCAGGTTCAGTACAGCTGCTACTGTCTCGAGTGGGAAGGCTGTGGATGAGCGTGACGGGACCATGAGCAAGCTAGCGCTCATGTTCTGGCCCAAGACCCGAGGACGGCCTCCGTGGAGATGCTGAGCAACACGGGGGCCACAGAGGGCTGCGGCCACTTAGGGAAGGCAGCACTCCACAGCGTATCCACAAGACCACTGCTGGCTCCCTTCCTACAGACACACAGCCTGCCCACAACAAAAGCAGAAGCACCTTGCTATTTACCCATGATAACAGAAAGAAACGATGATGTGGAAAAACTAAGAGATCAACTGGAAAACTGCTGTCAGCAATGAGAGAATTCAGTAAGCTGGGGACATACAAAACATTTATTTTAAAAACCCAATTGCCTTCTTATATACAAACAAGTTTAGCGATGTGAAAGGAAGACTCCCATTTAGAGTAACGACAAGAAAAAATTTAAGAATACACATATAAATGTGCAACATCTGTATGAAAAGAATTTCTAAATACTAAAGAATGTAAAAGACTTGGACAAATGAAAAGCCATATCCTTTGGGGAAAGAAAGGCTCACTATCATTTTAAAGTCAATTCTCCCTAAATTAACCAATAAGTGAATTTAGGTTTGAAAACAGAGGAGCTGATTCTATTCAGAAATATCTGTGCAATAATAATCAGGAAAATTCTGAAAAAGAACAGTAATGAAGGCGGACAAAACCTGCGAGACAGTAAAGCATAGTACAAGCCACAGTAAGTTAAGGCTGTAGCACTGGTTCATGAATAGACAGAGTTCAGTAAAAGAAGAGCCCAGAAACAGGCCCAAATACAGGTGGGCATTTTGTCCCTGTTCCAGGCAGCTCTAAGTATCTGGTGATTATTGAATTACAACAATATGGAAAAAATAAAGGTAAATCCCTACTACTCCTTTCACCAAAATGAAAACTACCTGGATCTAAGAGTTAAATTAGAAAATGAAACCAAAAATGCACTGAAAGAAATATGAAAGACTTAAAAAGAAGATCTCAGAGCAGGGAAGGCTTCATACAGTCAAAAGGTAAATAACAAAGGAAAAGCATTTGTAACACAAACAATGAAAGTTAGTTTTCTCAATGTACAAAGACCTGCAAGTCCATGAGAAGGAGCCAAGAATCTAAACAGAAACAAAGTAACAAAAGACATCTCCGGGCTTCCCTGGTGGCGCAGTGGTTGAGAATTGCCTGCCAATGCAGGGGACACGGGTTCAAGCCCTGGTCTGGGAAGATCCCACATGCCGCGGAGCAACTGGGCCCGTGAGCCACAACTACTGAGGCTGCGCATCTGGAGCCTGTGCTCCACAACAAGAGAGGCCGCGACGGTGAGAGGCCCACGCACCACGATGAAGAGTGGCCCCCGCTCGCCGCAACTAGAGAAAGTCCTCGCACAGAAACGAAGACCCAACACAGCCAAAAATAAATATAAATAAATAAATAATTTTTAAACAAAAGACATCTCCAAAAGGCATTCTGGGTTTAAAACAGAACAAGGAGGAGGACACGAATCCACACTGTGCCCTGCCTCCCGGGGGCATGCTTCTCTAAGGAGGATGCCAGTTTCTCAGACAGGAACAGGGGGCAAGGTGCCTGAGATTTCATTTATGTTCCTTTTATACCTTTTGAAATTTTTACCATATGCATATATTACTTGTTTTTAAAAGTAAGGCAACTTACAATTTTATAAAAAGTTACAACGCGGAGAATCTAGGACAGAACCACCACGTCTGAACTACGTGCAGGTGGTCTCGCTCAGAACGTACAGCCTCCCGGAGGGAATTCTTCTTTAAAAGAAAGAGCCGCGTCCAAGTTATTCCACATTCAGCCGTATTTCATAAAAGCATAATTGAAAGTACAACCACTCTGCTAATACAGACAAACCAAGTGAATACAACAAACCGAGTGAATACATTCTTACTTCAGTTTCATCCCGAGCGTGCCGGAGAGACACTGCATGTGCTTTGTGATCAGAACAAAGTACTGTGTCCAACATTTTTGTCCTGCCTCAGTAACCAAATTTAAACCGACTATCCATAATGGGGTCATTTGGCATCAAGTTTTAACTTAAACTGCTTAGGTGGGCCTCAATTTCCTCATCCACACAATACGGATAATAACAGGACTTACTATAGCGTTGTCGTGAAGATTAAATAACATAATATAAGCAAAAGCACTTAGAACAGGGCCTAACAATACACTCTTTGGAAGCAGGCAGGATCTAAATTTAAAAGAACATTCCCTGGACTGGAGAGCCCCTGCCGGGGGCTCGTGGTTGTGGATGAGGAGAGGCTCTCCTTGAGCCGGGGCAGGGGTTCGCCACACGGCACTCCAGCTGATGAAGCACCGGCACATCTGCCACCTACAGGGAGGTAAGTGGGCTTCGGTGAGCTGCCCTGCAGAGCCAGGGACGGTTCAGCTACAACACCCCTCCCAGTTCTCTCGTTTTCTCCAGTGGGGACACACTGGGGTGCTTGCTGGCTCACTGGGCAATCCCAGATCTACTGGGGAAGAGCAAAGTCTGCATCCTGCTGGCAAAGCCATGTGTGTTCTCTGGAAGCCACAGCAGCTCCTGAGCAGAGGCTAAGGGCTCCTGTTGGACCTCACCCAGGAGCAGTTACATACCTTGCCTGACTTGCTCAGTGTCTCCTCCCCACAGTGTGATCTGTGGGCCTTTTCCTCCCCACCCCTGGCCTGGCTAGAGGACCCATCCTCCACCCATTGTGAAGAGCTTGGAGCTCTTGTGGCCCATCTGGACCAGGCAAGGCTTCAGTGGGAAAGCTGAGCCCTTCCCAAAAGGGGAAGCCCAGGATCCTTTCCTTCCCCACAAAATGTCGGTGTTGGGAGAGAATCTTCCTGGACAGGGAAGACAAAAGGTTGAAGTTAAGTCCGGCGTACTTTTAAATGTCCAGTGGATGTTAATGGGAGTGCTTTCAGTTCCAAGGGAGATGAATCCTGAGGGAGCGGCCAGGAGGGCAGGTGAGGTGCTTGGTGGGGCTCCTTGCCTCCCACACTTGGACTCCAGGACAGGTCTCATTACATCACTCCTGGCCCAGTGCAAAGACGACTTAAGTGCTACGATGACCACATTTTCTGAAACAAAAACCTGAAGGTAAGAGTTTACTTACGGGATATGGATGGTTAGAATTCGATGTTAGCAACCGGATCAAAGAAATTAGGACTGACTATTTCTGAAGGAATATAGGAGTCAGGGAGGAAGTCTCTATCTTTGAACATGGGGTGAATAAAGATGCCATTAGCTTCCTATTTCTTGACTCAATAATTCCACCAGACAGGCAAAACTTTTAAAGTCTTTTGTCATCACATGTTGGGAGGTGGAGAGAGCCCTTAAAATGTGGTGGTGGAAGGGGAAGGTGGTACAATCATTTATAAGCATACTTTGGTAGTATCAGCTAAAAAAATGGGCTGGCCCTCTGACCACAGTTCTTTGTATCTACTTCAGAAAACCACTTGTGCGTGTCCAGAGGGAGACACCAATTGTGCAGCATTATCTTACAAAGAAAACTGAAAACATTCTTAACTAAATAACATAACCATGACCCAGAATATTATACAAATGTCAAGTTTTAGGTAGATCTGTTCTTTGTTCTCACATGAAAAGCATTTCAAAGCATCCTGCTGGGTGAATAAAGCAAGCTGCAGAACAGTATGAGTCCATTTACGTAAAAAAGGAGCAAATGTGTTTAAGGTGGCAAATTTTACGTTATGTGTAAAATAATAAATTTTAAAATTTGGGGGAAAAACAAAGAATATAACATGTAAATGTGATAGAAAATGTCTGTCGGGATACCTGCCTAACTAAGATAGGCAGGGAGGTTGGGGGGAAGCGGGGTGGACTCTAGTTGTATCTGTAAGGATGTCTCCCTGATAAAAATAATGGCCTAATTTAAAAGACACCAAAATGTTTAAAGTGGTGGTCTACAGAAAGTCAGACTACACTTGATTTTTATTCTCTGTTTTATACTTTTTTTGTTGTTCAAATTATCTACCATTAACAATCTGAAAAATATATATATTTTGCACAGTTAACTAGGTTTGCTATCCCTCTAGGTGGGTATGGATGGAAGACTGTAAAATTGCTATGGCTAGGGGCCCCTTTGAGACAGGTTGCAGATGATGAAGACTATAGACCTTGGTCCCCGAAAACTACACACAGACCCCAATGCCGCATACAGTTTCAGGGAATGCAGGACCCTGGAAGCCCACCCATGAATCGTGTACCCCAGGTTAAGAACCTCTGATTTGGACATTTAAAGCTGCAGAAATGGATGCAATCATGCAGAGAATGTGTGCTAGGTAGGAATTAGCAGAGATGGACTACGGAACCCAAGGAATCCCCAACAATGAGGAAGCAGGCAGAGTAAAGAAGAGATGGGGGCTGTAAGGAGTGGAGGCCCGCAGAAGAGGGTAGACGGTAGCAGGCTGATGAGCTCCATCTCTCCTGTCCCCTCCGCCTCTTCCATACTGCTGTCACATGGATTCCCCAAGAGCCTGATGACAAATATCCTTCAGCGAACAGTGGGCAGCAAGCCCACAAAAGGAGGCCAGGTCCTGTAGTCTGGCCCTGCCTCCGTCTCTGGCCTTGTCTCTACTTAATTCCAAACACACTGGGCTGTGAGTCATCTCAAATATATCTTTTCCTTTGATGCCTTCATTCTTGTCCTTTTCTTTTGCATAAGGCCTAGCACATTGGTAAGCTCCTCAAAAACTGTCAGAATTTCTTCTTTCCTTCCCAACTCTCTTACGGAAATTGTCACTTAGAAAAGAACACCAGATTTGGAGGCTCCTCCGTGAACAGCCCAGCAGAAATCACGGCTCCCCTCCCGTCCCTGCCCTGAATCTCTGGACTTGTTCCTGCAGCACCTAGTCTTGTAGGCTGAATGTCTGCTGACTTGGAGAGGCCAAAGAAGCTTAGGAAACCAGGTCTCCCTGGCTAGACTCTGGTCTACCAGCAAAGCCTGCAGACATATGGAGATGTAGACTGTCCCCAAATTTGTATATACCATAATAAGTACATAGTTCTTCCCATGAAATGACATAAAGTATACTAAAAACGCTGTGACCTCAGCTTTGCAATGGGTACCCCTCAGAAATAAGTACCAACTTCAGACTCAAGAGATCCCTCAAAAACAGTCGGGACTGCAAATATCAAATCTGCACTTACATGACCTTCCACAGAGACACAGTTTAGGGACTACTGGCTCACAGAAGGGCACACCAGCCCAGCATTAAGGCCGCCTCTGACTTAATGTAGTGGGCTGGGATGCCCAGTGCACCATCACTTTGTAAAGGCTTCACGGCAGACCCACACAGGCTCAGGCACCCACTACTGCCTCCGGTGCGTCCTGCTTCACCCTCTCCTGACACGAGGGCCAGGAACCCAGTAGGACCTTGAACCTCTGGGTGACAGCCTGGCCTTCTGAAGGATGAAATGTTTATTCTAATCACAAGCTCAAAGTACTGGGTACTTCTGACTGCTCCTCCCCAAACCCAGAAAGACAGCAGGTAGATGGGAAATGCCCATGACTTGGCTGGAGTCAAAACCCAGCTTGCTCCATCAAGGCCCACTGCACTGAGCCAGTTCACTCCAGTGAACTTCCCTCACCTGTAAGGGGCCTGATATCCAATTTCTCTGCCTCTCAGCCCACCATTCCCCCCACCCCACCCCACGCGCCAGTAAAAGCCCTCTGTGATGTGCAAGGATGCACAGCGAATTGCTACCATAACCACTAGGTCTGAGACACACTGAATGGTGGACAGCAGTCAAATGAAGCCGGTTACCAACTAAAGCAATGACCTTGAGACTAATTTTCCTCCTCTGTGAAGCGTAGCTGTTGGATTAACTCTTGTCATTCCCAGCTTTCACGACTAAATTACCAAAACAAAAAGTAATCATAATGAATTGCTGAGGTTTTATTTTGCAATAAAATTTTTTTAAAAAAATTACAAACTCTGTGGGTCACCATCATTTCCTAAAAGAAAGAACATTTTCACACCAAGACAGTGGAATGGAGGTGATGTCAGAATAGGGGCAGCCACTGTACCCGGGCCCGCGGCCCAGCCCAAGCTGGAGGCCCGGACCAGGCCGAGGCAGGGTCTGCCCCGGCCCCTGCTCCGGACGTTCGGGGACATCCAGGCTGCATCCCAACGGCGGTGAGAACCCAGCATCAACTCCAACGCGAGCAAGCGGAGAAAACAGATGCGGAAGGCAGGGCGGCAGACGCCGGGCGCGCACCGGGCGCCGCGGCTCCAGGCCGGGGGCGCCGCTGGGAGGTGGGGGGCTGCCGCTCCCGCACGCCCTCCCGCTCCGCCCGTCCCCCCTCCCCCCCCCACCGCCAGCCTCCGCGCCCCGGGCCCCGGAGCCCGCCCCCGGAGCCGAGATCCTCAGCCCGCGCCCCCAGCCCGCCCCTGCCCGGGCCGCCTCCGCCCGAGGTCGGCGGGAGAGGGCCGCGGGGCCTGGCGGGCGGGCGGGAGGGCGGGGGTCCGGGGCCGCAGGCCGGGGAAGGCCGCCAGCGGCGGCCCGCAGCCCCCACCCCGCAGCCCCCCCCCACCCCGGCGCGGCCGCGAGCGCCGCACTCACCCGGGCGACGCCATGAGCGCGGCGAGGTCTCGGCGCTGCCGCCGCCTCCGCTTCCTCCGAGCTGAGCGACTCCGTCGGGGAGGGGCCTCGCACCGGCCGCCGGCCGCCCGCCCGGGCAGCTCCAGGCGGCGGGGGCGCGGGGAGGGCCCCGGGTCAGCCGGAGACGGGTGTGAGTGGGCCCGGAGCCGGAGGAGGGTGAGGCCGGGTATCGGCTCCGAGCGTGCGGGGCGGTGGAGACTCGGGGAGGGGGCCCGGGGTCGGCCTGGAGCGGCCTGGGGGCGCTGGGGGCGCGGGCGGCACGGGGCTGGCACCGGGGACGGGGGCGGTCCGCGACCCGCAGCGCGGACCCGCCCACCTGCCCAGGTGCCCAGGTGCCCGCAGGCCGGGACTCGCCGGGAGGCGCCTTCGGTGCCGCACCAGCCGAGAAACTGCCCCGGGGCCACGAAGCAGCTGCAGGACCCAGGTGAAGTCACCACCTCCCTGCGATATGAGTTTGATTTCCTTAAGAAAAGCCTTTTCTTTAGCTCTGGAGGACGAGGCGTTATTATTAGTAAGCAAAACGATAACTTTGCTGTATCTTACTTGGTGTGCTACCTTGCCCGAGTTGCTGGCCTCTCAGAGCCGGTTACCCATCGTAAAAGGTGTGTCAGGTCACACTGTGAAGCCCTAAGGACCGTGGAGGCACTTTTTATTATCCTTTACATTATATTAGCTACCAATAATAATGAGTCTGTAATTCCTGCGGTGGGTTTCACAGCATCAGCGATGGGTACTTGAGCCTCAGTTCCTGTCTCGGCAAAATGAGTTTTCAGAGATAAGTGAGCTCTTGTAAGTAAAAACACTTAAAAAGCTCTGGATAATGAAAACCACTGTTGATCACATTTCTGTTATATTAAATATTATTAATAATCATTACTCTATTATTTTGCTACTAATAAGAACAAGAGACAGTAAAGCTGTGACTGAAAACCTTGGCTCTGGAGCCAGACTACCTGGGTTGAAATCTGAACTCTTACCAATTACCAGCTCTGGAAGCTCGGGCAAGATAGAAGCTTCCCAGGGCTGTAGTTTCCTCAGTTGAAAAATGAGGATAATAGGTTCCTTCCTCTCTATGAGGACTGAATGAGTTAATATTTGTAGAGTGATTAATACATTGCCTGGTAAATGGCCTCTTAACCTCTCGCGAATCCATCACATCCTTCTTTCCTTCAGTAAAATGGAATCTCAGAATTGCTGCCTTGAGTTCAGAAGATAATGCTCTGTAAATGTGAGCTGATAAGTAAAGCCACGGGGGTTTGTGAGACCCAAAGTAGGTATAAATCTAAGAGGACCAGGGTTAAGGAAGAGTGTGGGGAGTGGGCAACTGCTAAATGGCCTGATTCAAGGCAGTAATGACTGCCACTGGAATGGGGGAGGTCAGATACTTTTTAAAAATAAGCTGCTGGTTTTAAAACATGTTTTGAAATAATGAATAGTGTTAGTTCAATGAAATTATTCTTCCTCAATATGAGTTTTACTAGGTATGTAGCATTTCACTGCATGGTGGACCATCATATGTTTTAACCAACCCCTATTACTAGACAAAATTTTGCTGCCAGTATTTCATTATTATAAAGAATGTGGACAGTAAATATTCTTATAGCCAAAACTCCCCATATACATCCATGAGTATTTCCTTAAGCTAAGTTCCCAGGAGTCAGATGATACTAGTATTTTAAGTCTTTTCAGATACATATATAATCTCTGTATGTGTTTGTGTACTTACACACACATACACAAACACATACACATACACATATATACTAATACACATATATACATATACTTACATATATACATACATGTATACGTATACACACACATATATATACACACACATAGAGACTGCTGTCCCAGCACGGTCACCAACACTGATGATAGTGCCAGTTTGCCAAAAGTCTCAATAAATTTCACAGTTTCTTTATCACTGCAAATTTGATAGGTTAAAAAACAGTATTTTGGCAAAATGGCAGACTAGGAAGTTCCAAGCTCACCTTTTCCCACGGAAACATGAAGAAAACAACCAGAAGCTGTCTGAACTAATTTTGTAGGGGCTCTAAAAAAGTTAAAGGTTTACAGCAACCAAGCAAACATTCAAGCAAGAAAAAGCCATCCTAAAAATGACAGCAGAGTTCAGTGGCATTTTCACTTGCCATCGCCCCACTCCTTCGCCAGTGTGGCAGTGGTCTTGTTCTTGAGAAGGTAGCATCCTGTTTCCCAGTCCCCACCTTCCTGTCACCTTGAACTGGAGGGAGCAGAGCGGACCTTATTTGTGTACTACCTGACCTGTGAGAAATGGTAAAGGTAGTCCTTCAGGTTGAAAGGAAAGGATGCTAGACAGTAACTCACAGCAGTATGAAGATGGAAAGATCTGACAAAGAAATACATGGACAATATAAAAGGCAGCATTACTTTAATTTTGGTAGCAACTCCACTTTTTTATTTCCAACAGGACCTAAAGGACAAATGCATTAAAATACTTATAAATTATAAATCTATATTATTGGACACGCAACATATAAAGGTATAATTTGTGACATTAATAACATGAAGGGGAAACAGAAATGTATAGGAGTAGTAGAGTAAAACATGTCATTACAAAAAAAAATCAGCTGAACACAAAAGAAGGCAGTAATAGAGACAAATACTGTAAGACTTTTTTATTAAGTAGCAAAGTGACAGTAGTAAGTTCCTCAAGTGTAGTTACTTTAAATGTAAATAGATTAAACTGTCTGATCAAAAGGCAGAGATAGGCAGAATGGATTAGAAAAATTATCCAAATATATACAGTCTTTATATAAGAGACTCACTTTAGCTCTAAAGACAGAAGATTGAAAGTGAAAGGATGGAAACATATTCCCTGTAAATATTAACCAAAAGAAAGCTGGTTAGGCTATACTAATTCAGACAAAATAGACTTCAGTTTAAAAACTTACAAGAGATAAAGAAAGACATTATATATTAAACAAAAGTTAATTCAACAAGACAGTTATAAACATGTATGTACCAAAAAGAGCCCCAAAATATAATGAAGCAAACATTCACAGAATTGAAGGGAAAAATCATTCCACAAAAACAGTTGAATACTTCAATAATCATTTTCAATAGTAGGTAGGAGAACCAGACAAAAGATCAATAAGAAAATAGAGAACCTAAACAGTACTACAAGTCAATTGTACCTAACAGATGTCAACTGAAAAAAATGCACAACCTAAAAGCTGACAATTATGTTTTATTAGGACTTTCTGAGGACTTAAGCCCAGAAGACAGCCTCTCAGATAGCTCTGAGGGGCTGCTCTGAAAGGGTAAGGGAGGAGCCAGGATACATAGAAGTTTTGCAACAAAAACCAGGTAGTTGGACCATCAGAAGATTACTGTTAATTGAAGAAAATCCAGACATCTCAAGTTAATGAATTTAGCACTTTTCTATGTACGGCAAGATGCAAAACTATGGACTCATTGAAATCATTCCTTTGACATGCACCTTAACTATCTAAGGCCAGTATCCTGTTTTTAACGATCCTGAATTTCCTCAGGGTACACAGTCTGGGACAGCGGCAGGGGCTGATGGCTTGGTGGCTGCAACATACTTTGTTTACTGATATGGCAGTCCACACAGACAAATACAGAACACTCCACTCAATAACATTCTTCTCAAGTGCACATGGTACATTGTTTGGAAAAGACCATACGTTAGGCCACAAAACAAGTCTTAATAAATTTTAAGAGACTTAAATCATCTTTAAAGATCTTTAAAGATACTACAAAGTTACTTTTCTGATCACAGTGGAATGACACTAGATACCAAAAAAGAAGGAAACCGGAAAATTCACAAATATGTGGAAAGTAACCCACTTAAAAATCCAATGAATTAAAGAATAAATCATAAGGGAAATTACGAAATACCTTGCTAAAAATAAAAACACAATATATCAAAGCTTATGTGATGCAGCAAAGTCAAGGCTAAGAGAGAATTTTATACCTGTAAACATCTACGTTAAAGACGAAGAAAGATCTCAAATTAACCTAACTCTACATCTTAAGGAACAACAGCAACAACAACAAAATGAAGGCAAACCAAACTGAAAGCTAGCAAAATGAAGGAAACATTAAAGTTTAGAGCAGAGAAAAAATAGACTAGAGGATAGAGAAAAGTCAATGAAGTAAAAAGTTGATTCTTCAAAAAGATCAGCAAAATTAACAAATCTTTCACTCAACTCACTAAGAAAAAAGGAGGGACGACTCAAATTACTAAAATCAGAAATAAATGTGAGGACATTACTACTGATTTTACAGAAACAAAAATAATTTTAAGAGAACATTATAACAGGTGTACACCAACCAACTGGATAACCTAAATGAAAAAAAATAATTTCCTGGAAACACACTATCAACTATAACTCAATAATGAAGAAAGAAAAAATCTGAATGAATCTATAACAAGTAATGACATTGAGTTGGTAGTCAAAAAACCTCCCAAAAAAGAAAACTGTGGACCAGGTGGCTTCACTGGTGCATTTCACCAAATATTTAAAGAAGAACTAACTCAAATACTTCTCAAACTCTTCCAAAATGTTAAAGAGCACCTCTGATTTTATGAGGTCAATATTACCCTGATACCAAAGCCTGAAAAGAAACTATAAGAAAACTACAGATCAATATCCCTTATGAATATTGATACAAAAATCCTCAACAAAATACTAGCAAACAGAACACAGAAACAGAAAAGGATTATACATCATAACCAAGTGGATTTATTCCTGGAATGCAAGGATGCTTCAACACATGAAAATCTATCAATGTAATATATCACATTAATATGATGAGGGAAAAAAACCACATGATCATCTCAATTCATGCAGAAAAAAAACATTTGACAAAATTCGACAATCTTTCACAACATAATGCACTAAAACTAGGAATAGAAGGAAACTTCTTCAGTATGATAAAGGTCATATATGAAAAACCCAGAGCAATGACGAAAGCCTAAAAGTTTTTCCCTAAAATCAGAAGCAAACAAACAACAACAACCAAAAAAAGAATGCTCTCTTTTGCCACTTCTGTTCAACATAGTGCTATAAGTCCTAGAAAGAGCAATTAAGCAATAAGAAGGGGAAAAAAGGCATCCAAATCAGAAAGGAAGAAGTAAAATTATCTGTTTGCAGATGACATGATCTTCTATGTAGAACATCCTAAAGACTCCACCAAAAACTGTTAGAACCGATATATGAATTCAGTAAATTTGCAGGATACAAAAGGCAACATAAAAATCAGTTGCATTTCTATACACAAATAAAAACCTATCCAAAAAGGAAAGTAAAAAAAAAAAAAAATCTCGTTTATGATAGCATCAAAAAGAATAAAATACTTAGGAATAAGCTTAATCAAGGAGGTGAAAGACTTGCACACTAAAAACTATAAAACATTGATGAAAGAAATTAAAGAAGACACAAATAAATGGAAGGACATCCCATGTTCATGGATTGAAAGAATATTGTTAAAATATCCATACTACCCAAAGTGATCTATAGTTTCAATGCAATCCCTATCAAAATCCCAATGGCATCCTTTACAGAAATAGAAAAAATAATCCTAGAATTCACTTGGAACCATAAAAGACCCTGCATGTCCAAAGCAATTTTACACAAGAAGAACAAAGCGGGAGGCATTACACTTCCTGATTTGAAAATATATTACAAAGCTATGGTACTGGCAGTAAAACAATGGAACATAGTAGAGAGCTCAGAAATAAGTCCACACATCTATAGTCAACTGATCTTCGAGAAGTGTATCAAGAATACTGGGAATTCCCTGGCGGTCCAGTGGTTAGGACTCTGTGCTCTCACTGCCGAGGGTCAAGGTTCAATCCCTGGTTGGGGAACTAAGATCCCACAAGCCAGGTGGTGCAGCCAATAAATAAATAAATAAATAATACAAAATTGGGAAAGGACAGTTTCTTCAATAAACAGTGATGGGAAAACTGGATATACACATGAAAAATAATGAAGTTAGATTATTGTCTCACACCATATAGAAAAATCAACTCAAAATGCATTGAAGACATAAACATGAAACCTTTATACATAAAACTCTTAGAAGAAAACATGAAAAAAACAAAATATTGGACTTTGCGATGATTTATTGGATATGACACCAAGAGCTCAGGCAACAAAAGCAAAAATAGACAAGCAGAATTATATCAAACTAAAAAGCTACTGCACAGCAAAAGAAATAAATAACAAAATGTAAAGGGAAACTATGGAATGGAAGAAATATTTGCAAAAGACGTATCTGATAAGAGGTTAATACCCAAAATATAGAAGGAACCGTTAAAAATTGGGCAAAGAACCTGAATAGACGTTTCCCAGAAGAAGACAAACAAATGTCTTCCATTATACAAACAGGCATATGAGAAGGTGTTCATCAGGGAAATGCAAATAAATTAAAAAATGAGATATCACTTCACACCTGTTAGAATGGCTATTACCAAAAAAAATTAAAAATAAAAATAAAAGATAACAAGGATGGTGAGGATGTTGGTGAGGATGTTGAGAAATGGGATGCCTTGTACACTGTGGCTGGGTATGTAAATTGTTGCAGCCACTGTGGAAAACCTATGGAGGTTCTTCAAAAAGCTAAACATAGAAATACCTTATGATCCAGTAATCCCACTTCTGGGTATATATCCAAAAGTATTGAAGTCAGAGTCTCAAAGAGATATCTGAATTCCCATATTCATTGCAACATTATTCACAATAATCAGGATATGGACACAGCCTAAATGACTGTCAATAGATGAATGGGCAAAGAAAATGTGGTATATAAATACAGAATATTAGCCTTTAAAAAGCAGCAAATCCTGCCATTTGGAACAACCTGGATGTAACTGGAGGACATTATGCTAAGTGAAATAACCAGACACAGAAAGACAAATCCTGGGATTTCCCTGGTGGTCCAGTGGTTAAGAATCCACCTCCCAACACAGGGGATGCGGGTTTGATCCCTGGTCAGGGAACTAAGATTCCACATGCCGCGGGGGCAACTAAGCCTGTGCACTGCAACTACTGAGCCCGTGTACTCTGGACCCTGTGTGCCACAGCTACTGAGCCCACGCTCTCTAAAGCCCGCACACCACAACTAGAGAGAAGCCCATGCGCCAAAACGAAAGATCCAGCATGCCGCAGCAAAGATCCCACGTGCTGCAACTAAGACCTGACACAGCCAAAAAAATAAAAATAAAAAGACAAATATTACATTATCCTACTTTTATGAGGAATTTAAAATAATCAAATTCAGAACCAGAGCATAGAATATTGGTTAGCAGGGGCTGATAAGAGGGAAAAATAAAGAGGTGTTGGTTGGTGAAAAGGCACAAAGTTTCAGTTACACAAAATGAGTAGGTTCTGGAGATCTACTACACAACTTAAGGCCTAAGTTAACAATAATATACGGTATACTTAATCTGCAAAGAAAGTAGATCTTATGTTAAGTGCTCTTACCACAAAAAAAAGTATGATAAATATATAAGTAAACAAATAAATAATAAAATTAATAAATGAATGGAGTGAGAGGAAACATTAGGAGGTGATGCATAAGTTTATGGCCTTGATTGTGGTGATGATTTCACAGGTGTATACTTATCTCCAAGCTGATCAAGTTGTATACATCAGACATATATGGCATTTTTAAGTCAATCGTACTCAATCAAGAGGTTAAGAAAAGGTCAGCTGCATTTCCATACACTAACAATGAGTAATACTAAAAAGAAATTGAGAAACCAATTCTGTTTATATTAGCATCAAAAAGAAAAAATATTTAGAAACAAATTTATCCAAAAAGGCAAAACATGTGAACACTGAAAACAACAAAACAATATTGAAAAAAATTAAAGAAAATATAAATGGAAAGACATTCCATTTTCACATTGGAAATCTTAATATTAAGATGTCAGTACTAACAAAGCAATCTACAGATTCAATGAAATCCCTATGAAAATTCCAAGCATCTTCTACAGTAATAGAATAATCCATCCTAAACTTCATAAGGAATCTCAAGGAACACTGAATAATCAAAACCGTTTTAAAATAAAGTACAAAGTTGGAACTCACACATCCTGATTTGAAAACTAACTACAAATCTACAATGATCAAAACAGTGTAGTACTGGCATATAGGACAATGGAATAGAATAGAGTCCAGAAAATCTCAAATATATTGTCATATATATAATTGAAGTATATTTGATTTACAGTATTGTGTTAGTTTCAGGTGTACAGCAAAGTGATTCATTTATATATATATTATATATAATGTATATTTTTTATGATTATTTTCCATTATAGGTTATTACAAGATATTGAATATAGTACCCTGTGGTATACAGTAAATCTTTGTTGCTTATCTATTCTATGTAGAGTAGTTTGTATCTGTTAATCCCATACTCCTAATTTATCCCTCCCCCCTTCCCCTTTGGTAAATATCAGTTTGTTTTCCTATGTCTGTGAGTCTCTTGCTGTTTTGTATATAGGTTAATTTGTATTATTTTTTATATTCCACATGTAGGTGATAGCATACAATATTTGTCTTTTTCTGTCTGACTTACTTCACTAAGTATAATATTCTGTAGGTCCATCCATTTTGCTACAAATGGCAATATTTCATTATTCTTTATAGCTGAGTAATATTCCATTATATATATATATATATATATATATATATATATATATATATATATATATATATATATACCACATTTTCTTAATCCAATTGTCTGTTGATGGACACTTGGGTTGTTTCCATGTCTTGGCATGGGGTGCATGTATCTTTTCGCCTTAGAGTTTTTGTCTTTTCTGGGTATCTACCCAGGAGTGGGGCTGCTATATGATAGCTCTATATTTAGTTTTTTAAGGAACCTCCACCGTTCTTCATAGTGGCTGTACCAATTTACATTCCCACCAACAGTATAGGAGGGTTTCCTTTTCTCCACATGCTCTCCAACAGTTGATATTTGTAGACTTTTTGATGATTGCCATTTTGACCTGTGTGAGGTGATAACCCGTTTTGGTTTTGATTTACATTTCTCTAATAATTAGTGATTGTGAGCATCTTTTCATGTACCTGTTGCCCACCTGTATGTCTTCTTTGGAAAAATGTCTATTTAGGTCTTCTGCCATTTTTTTCATTGGGCTGTTTGGGGTTTTTTTTTTTTTTTGATATTTAGTTGTATGAGCTGTCTGTATATTTTGCATATTAACTCCTTGTTGGTTGCAACATTTGCAAATATTTCTCCCATTCTGTAGGTTGTCTTTTCATTTAGTTGATGTGCAAAAGCTTTTAAGTTTGATGTAGTACAGTTTGTTTACTTTTACTTTTATTTTTTTGCCTTGGGAGACTGATCTAAGAAAATATTGCTACAATTTATTTATGTTCGAGAATTTTATGCCTGTATTCTCTTCTAGAAATTTTATGGTATCATGTCTTGTACTTAGGTCTTTAAGCCATGTTGAGTTTATTTTTGTATATGCTGTGAGGGAGTGTTCTAATTTCATTGATTTACATGTAGCTGTCTAGCTTTCCCAACACCACTTGTTGAAGAGACTCTTTTCTCCGTTGTATATTCTTGCCTCTTTTGTCACAGATTAATTGACCATAGGTGTGTGGGTTTATCTCTGGGCTCTCTATTCTGCTCCATTGATCCATATATCCCTGATTGTACCAATATCACACTGCTTTGATTACTAGAGCTGTGTAGTATAGTCTGAAGTCCAGAGGATTATGCCTCTGGCTTTATTCTTGTTCCTCAGGACTGCTTTGGCAACTCTGCATCTTTTGTTGTTCCAAATAAATTTTAGGATTATTTGTTCTATTTCTGTGAAAAATATCATGGATATTTTGATAGGGCTCACATTAAATCTGTAGATTGCTTTGGATAATATGGCCATTTTAACAATATTAGTTCTTCCCATCCAAGAGCATGGGATATCTTTCCATTTCTTCAAATGGTCTTCATTTCCTTTATCAATGTTTTAGACTCTTCAGTGTAGTTACTTCACTGCCTTGGTTAAGGCAGTGAAGTAACTTCCTCAGAGAGGCCTTGCCACCCCCTGCCCACTGTGGACCCGCCGGTACATGTGAGGTGATGCTCTGTCCTTTCCCACAGTGCTCACCACCTTGGCAATGACTGGATCTCCACTTCCGCCTCCCCCACCAGGTGGTGAGTCCCCCGAGGGCCGGGCTGGCTGTCTCGTTGACAATTGTGTCCCCAAAGGCAGTGAAGTAATGAGTAATAAGTATTTTATTTTTTTGGACACGATTTTAAATGGGATTTTTTTTTTTTTAGCTGTCTCTTTCTGACATTTCATTGTTAGTGTAAAGAAATGCAACAGATTTCTGTATATTAATCTTGCATCCTTCTACCTTGCTGAATTCATTTATTCTAATAATAGTTGTGTGGACACTTTAGGGTTCTCTATATGGAGTATCATGTCCTCTGCAAATAGTGACAGTTTTACCTCTTCCTTTCCAAATTGTGCTCATTTTATTTCTTTTTCTTGTCTGATTTCTGTGGCCAGGACTTCCAGTAGAAGTTGAATAGAAGAGTTGAATAGAAGTGATGAGAGTGGGCATCCTTGTCTTGTTCCTGAATTTAGCAGAAAGGCTTTCAGTTTTTCACCCTTGAGTATTATGTTGGCTGTGGGTTTGTCATAAATGGATTTTATTACATTGAATTATGTTCCCTCTATACCAACTTTGGTGAGTTTTTAATCATGAATAGATGTTGAATTTTGTCAAATGTTTTTCTGCATCTATTGAGATGATCATATATTTTTTGTCTTTCTTTTGTTAATGTGGTGTATCACATTGATTGATTTGTGTATGTTGAACCATCCTTGTGAACCTGGGATGAATCCCACTTGGTTGTAGTGTGTGATCTTTTTTGTTTTGTTGGCTTCAGTTTGCTAATATTTTGTTGAGAATTTCTGCCTCTATAATCATCAAGATATTGACCTATAATTTTCTTTTTCTTTTCTTTTCCTTTTTTTTTGTTTTTTGTTTTTTTAGTGTCTTTGTCTGGTTTTGGTAACAGGGTGATGGTGGCTTCATAGAATAAATTTGGGAGTGTTCCCTCCTCTTCAATTTTCTGGAATAGTTGGAGCAGGATAGGTGTAAATTCTTTGTATGTTTGGTAGAATTCCCCAGAGAAGTTGTCCAGTCCTGGAATTTTGTTTGTAGGGAGTTATTATTATTATTATTATTACAGAATCTATTTCACTTCTAGTGATTGGCCTGTTCAAATTACCTGATTTTTCTTGACTCAGTTTTGGCAGGCTATATATTTCTAGAATCTTGTCCATTTCTTCTAAGTTGTCCAATTTGTTGGCATATAACTGTTAATAGTATTCTCTTATGATTTTTTTTTGTATTTCTGAGGTATATGTTGTTATTTCTCCTCTTTCATTTCTTATTTTGCTTATTTGGGTCCTCTCTTTTTTCTTCTTGGTGAACCTAGCTAGAGGTTTGTTGACTTTACCTTTTGTGAAAAAAACAGCTCCTGGTTTCATTGATCATTTTTATTGTTTTTAATATATATATTATTTATTTCCACACTTATCATTATTATTTCCTTCCTTCTGCTGACTTTGGGTGTTGTTTATTCTTCTTTTTCTAATTCTTTTAGGTGGTAGGTTAGGTTTTGTGTTTGAGATTTTTCTTGTTTCTTGAGGAAGGCCTATATCACTATGAACTTCCCTCTCAGAACTGCTTTTCTGCATCCCACAGATTGTGTAATGTTGTATTTTCATTGTCATTTGTCTTGAGGTATTTTCTGATTTCTCTTTGATTTCATTGTTGACCTGTTGGATTTTTTAGTAGTATGTTGTTTAGTTTCCATATGTTTGTTATTTCCCCATATTACTTTTTGCAGTCGATTTCTAGTTTCATATCATTATGGTCAGAAAACATGCTTGTTGTAATTTCTATCCTCCTGAATTTGTGAGGCTTGTTTTGTGACCACGTATGTGGTCCATCCTAGAGAATTTTTCATGTGTGCTTGAAAAGAATATGTATCTGGATGTAGTGTCCTGTAGATATCAGTTAAGGCCAACTGGTCTATTGTGTCATTTAGGACCTCCATTGCATTATTGATTTAATTTCTGGAAGATCTGTCCATTAGTGTCAGTAGATTGTTAAAGTCTCCTACTATCATTGTATTATTGTCCATTTGTCCCTTTTTGTCTGTTATTATTGTTTTAATATTTAGGTGCTCCTCTATTGGGTGCATATGTTAATGAGTGTAACATACTATTCTTCCTTTTATCATTATATAATGTCCTTCTTTGTCTTTCTTTGTGGACTTTGTTTTAAAGTCAATTTTGTCTGATATGAGTATTTCTATCCCCAGTTACCTGTCATTTCCATTTGCATGAAATACATTTTCTCATCCCCTCACTTTCAGTCTGTGTGTGTCTTTCACTGTGAAGTAAGTCTCTTGTAGGCAGCATATTGTATGGTCTTTTTTTTTTTTCAGTCTGCCACTCTATGTCTTTTGATCAGAGCATTTAGTCCATCAACATTTTTTTTTAATTTATTTTATTTATTTATTTATTTTTTGGCTGTGTTGGGTCTTCGTTTCTGTGCGAGGGCTTTCTCTAGTTGCAGCAAGCGGGGGCCACTCCTCATCGCGGTGCGCGGGCCTCTCACTATCGCGGCCTCTCTTGTTGCGGAGCACAGGCTCCACATGCGCAGGCTCAGTAGTTGTGGCTCACGGGCCTAGTTGCTCCGTGGCATGTGGGATCTTCCCAGACCAGGGCTCGAACCCGTGTCCCCTGCATTGGCAGGCAGATTCTCAACCACTGCGCCACCAGGAAAGCCCAGTCCATCAACATTTAAAGTAATTATTTATTGGTATATACTTACTGCCATTTTAAACCTTGTTTTCCAGTCATCTTTGTAGTTCTTTTTGTTTATGTCTTCTTTTTGTTTTTCCTTTTGTGGTTTGTTGATTTTCTTTTGTAGTATACTTGAGTTCCTTTCTTTTTGTTTTTTGTGAATATATTGTCTGTTTTTGATTTGTGGTTACCATGGAGTTCAAGTATGTTGACCCATACTATATATATTTGCTTTAAACTGATAGTTGTTCAACTTCAAACACATTCTAAAAGATGTACCTTTTTATACACCCCTCTGCCACATTTTGTGATTTTTATGTCCTATTTTACAACTTCATGTTTATTCTTTTGCTGTTAATTTATCAGTTATCATCACTTTTACAGATTTTTTAATTGTTTTTTAAGCAATCCTAAATCCTTTCATATGTTTGCCTTACCTATTGTGATTTCCCCTTTCCTCTATTCTTGTTTCTTTTCTTTCTTTTTTAAATAAATTTATTTATTTATTTATTTATTTATTTATTTATTTATTTTTGGCTGTGTTGGGTCTTCGTTGCTGCGCGCGGGCTTTCTATTGTTGCAGTGCATGGGTTTCTCATTGTGGTGGCCTCTCATTGCAGACCATGGGCTCTAAGCATGCAGGCTTCATTAGTTGTGGCACACAGGCTCAGCAGTTGTGGCTCACGGGCTCTAGAGGGCAGGCTTAGTAGTTGTAGCACATGGGCTTAGTTGCTCCATGGCATGTGGGATCTTCCAGTACAGGGCTCGAACCCATGTCGCCTGCCTTGGCAGGAGGATTCTTAACCATTGTGCCACCAGGGAAGCCTCTTGTTTCTTTTCTATTTGGAGAAAATCCTTAAATATTTCTTTAGGCTAGGTTTAATATTGCTGAATTCTTTTAGTTTTTGCTTGTCTGAGGAATTCTTTATCTATTCTTCTATTCTAAATGATAATCTTGTTAGGTAGAGTATCCAAAGTTGCAGGGTTTTCCCTTTCAGGAATTTGAATTTATCATTCGACTCCCTTCTGGCCTGCAAAGTTTCTGCAGCAAAATCAGCTGATAGTCTTATAGGCGTTCCCTTGTGACCTACTCTTTGTTTTTCTCTTGCTGCCTTTAGAATCCTCTTTTTATCTTTAAATTTTGCCATTTTAATTCTGATATGTCTTGGTGTGGGTGTGTTTGGGTTCATCTTGTTTGGGATCTTCTGTGCTTCCTGTCCCTGGATATCTGTGTTCTTTTTTAGGCTTGGGAAGTTTTCAGCCATAATTTCATCAAATACACTTTTGATTCCCTTCTTTCTCTTCTCCTTCTGGAACCCGTATTATGCGTCAGTTGACATGTGTTGTATTATCCCATAGATCTCATATATTGTTTTTTTTTTTCTTTTGTCTTTCTGTCTGCTGTTCTAGCTGGGTGATTTCCATTATTCTATCATCCAGATCATTTATTCGTTCTTCTGTGCCATTTAGTATGTTATTCATTGCTTCTAGATTGGTATTTATCTCAGCAACTGAATTGTCTAATTTTGGTTGGTTCATTTTTATAGTTTCTAGTTTCTTGTTACAATGATCTGCATTTCTAATGATAATCTTTCTTAATTCCTTTAGTATTTTTTTTTTAATTTTTATTTATTATTTATGGCTGTGTTGGGTCTTCGCCTCCGTGCGAGGGCTTTCTCTAGTTGTGGCAAGCGGGGGCCACTCTTCATTGCGGTGCGCAGGCCTCTCACTATGGCGGCCTCTCCCGTTGTGGAGCACAGGCTCCAGACGCGCAGGCTCAGCAACTGTGGCTCACGGGCCCAGCCGCTCTGCAGCATGTGGGATCTTCCCAGACCAGGGCTCGAACCCGTGTCCTCTGCACTGGCAGGCGGATTCTCAACCACTGCACCACCAGGGAAGCCCCCTTTAGTATTTTTAATACCTCCTTTTTAATTGGGTTCTAGTAAACTGAGGTCTATTTCATTATTTGTTCTTTCAGGGGATTTCTCTTGTTCTTTTAATTGGGAATAATTCCTCTGCCTTTTTATTTTACTTAACTTTATCTCTATGAATTGAGGAGAAACAGTTGTCTACTGTGATCTTGAAGGGGAATTTTTATGTGGGAGCATCCCTGTGTAGACTGTGTGTGTCCAATATTTTTGGTGCAAGGGCTGGTTTTGGTATGGATGCCAGCCACATCTTTCCTCTGAGTGTGCTGGCTGTTATCCCCTTGATAGGGGCTGTGGTTGGTGTTTCAGTGTCTAGAGCCTGTGCTGGATATGAGGTGGTTCTTTCTCTTTGTTCATGGCTGTCACTGCCCTGCTGGGGGCAGGGTCCATTTCCCAGATGGAATAGAAGCCTTGAGGGTTGGGTTTCATCAGGCTCTGTTACCCTCGAGTGTGTTGCCTGCCCCAAAGTTTGTAATTGCTAAAGTAAGTGAGGCCTGTGTGGTCACAGCTAACCTATGGGCCACCCATGCAGGTGTCCATGGTTCCACTCAGAAGCATCCATCCCTTTCTCTGTTATGTTCACCTCACATTTAGTGCAGGGCTGTGGTGTGGAGTAGGCTGGGACTGGGGGTTGGGGCATTGTGGCTGCAGGAATTGAGGTGGCTGTGCTTCATCTGAGATCTGGGCTGCCTCTGTGGCAGACTTCTCCAAGGACCTGTCTGCCCCAGATCTAGTGCTAATCTGTGGTGTGGAGTGGGTGGAGCTGGAGCACTCATGCTAGGACATAAACCACTATGTACTCCTGCCCAGGGCCAGTCTGCCTGGGAGTCAGTGCTTAGCCTTTGTGCATTCTTATGGCATCACCCAGTGTGTGCACTGACAATGTCTGCCCAGCTAGGCTTGGTGCCCCAGTGCATGTGCTGACAATGGTCTCTGTGGTTCCGCCCAGATCACACCCCAGGTGCCCCAGTCTGTCTCTGCATAGCTAGACTGATCTTTGCCCTGATCTTGTGCCAGAATGTGGTGTGGAGTGAGCAGGGGTGGGGTATTCATCCTTTTGTACTGGGAAGTGTGGCAAGGTAGCAGCAGCCAGTACAAGGCTCTCTCCACCCTGATTCTTATCAAGCCAACACGCAGGCACTGCTCACAAGTAGAGTCTAGGCTTCCTCAGCCCCTCTATCAGTCTCAGCGGATTTCCCAGAAGACAAGGGGGCTTGTCTCCTCCCTGTAGGACCCCAGAACTGGGATGCCCATATTTTTAGTCAACCTGCTCCCCAGGGTAAGAATTCACCTGTGTGGACTTCTGTTCCTTACAGATCCCTGCCAGGGGTGCAGGTTCTGACCCAATGCCTTTTTTCCCCATCCTGCACAGTTACATGGACATCTTTCTTCCAGCTTTGGCTGTATAGGAGTTCTTTCACCAGTTTCCAGTTAGTTTTCCATGATTATGGTTCCACATGTAGATGTACTTTTGATGTGTTTGTTGGGGGAGGTGAGCTCCATGTCCTCCTACTCTGCCATCTTGGTCCCCCTTGGCCCAATATATATATATATTTTTTTTATAGCTACTTTATTTATTTATTTCTTTATTTTTGGCTGTGTTGGGTCTTCGGTTCGTGCGAGGGCTTTCTCTAGTTACGGCAAGTGGGGGCCACTCTTCATCGCGGTGCAGGGACCGCTCTTCATCGCGGTGCGCGGGCCTTTCACTATCGCGGCCCCTCCCATTGCGGGGCACAGGCTCCAGACGCGCAGGCTCAGTAGTTGTGGCTCACGGGCCCAGCCGCTCCGCGGCATGTGGGATCCTCCCAGACCAGGGCTCGAACCCGTGTCCCCTGCATTAGCAGGCAGATTCTCAACCACTGCGCCACCAGGGAAGCCCCGGCCCAATATATTTTTGACTTTAGTACTAAGGCCATTTAATGTGGAGAGTATGGTCTTTTCAAAAATGGTGCTGAGAAAACTGAATATCCACGTACTGAAGAATAAAGTTGGACCCATACCCCACATCATATACAAAATTACTCAAATGAATCTAAGACCTAAACATACAAGTTAAGACAATAAAACTCTTGGAAGAAACATAGGGGAAAAGCTTCAGGGCATTGGATTTAGCTATAATATTTTGGATATGGCACTGCAAGCACAGGCAACAAAAGAAAAAATAGATAAATAGAGCTTCATCAAAATTTAAAATTTTTGTGCATCAAAGGACACTATCAAAAGAGAGTGAAAAGGCAACCTATAGACTGGGAGAAGATATTTGCAAATCACATATCTGATAAGGGATTAATATCCAAAATTCATAAGGAAACCCTACAACTCAATGACAAAAAAACAACCCAATAAAAAATGGGCAAAGGGCTTGGCTAGACATTTCTCCAAGGCAGATATACTTAGAGCCAACGAGCATATGAAAATATGCTCAACACAATTAGTCATTAAAGAAATGCACATAAAAACCACAATGAGATACCACTCCCCACGTACTAAAATGGCTACAGTCAAAACAACAGAAAACCCCAAGTGCTGATGAGAATGTAGTGAAATTGGGACCCTCAGACACTGTTGGTGGGAATGTAAAGTGGTTCAGGCACTGTGGAAGACAGTTTGGCAGTTGTTCAAAAAGCCAAACATAGAAATTCCATATGATCCAGCAGTTCAACTTCTGGGTATATGCTCAAAAGAATTCAAAAGAGTGACTCAAACACATACATGCACACCAATATTCACAGCAGCAATTAATCACAATCGCTAAATGGTGGAAATAACCAAAATGTCCATCAAAAACTGAGCAGATAAACAAAATATGGTATAAATATAAAATGGAATATTATTCAGTCATAAGAAGGAATGGAATTCTGAATCATGCTACAACATGGATGAAGCTTGAAAACATGCTAGGTGAAGTAAGGCAGACACAAAAGGATAAATTTTGTATGATTCCACTTAGATGAGATAACAAGAACAGGAAAATTAATGGAGAAAGAAAGTAGACTAGAGGTTACCAGGGGCCAGAGGTATGGGGAATGGGGAGTTATTGCTTAATTGTTACAGAGTCCCTAGAGATGATAAAAAATTTTTTTTTGGGAAATAGATATAGTGATGTTGTGGTTGCACAACATTATGAATGTAGTTAATGCCACTGAATTGTACACTTAAAAATGATTAAAATGGTACATTTTGGGGCTTCCCTGGTGGCGCAGTGGTTGAGAATCTGCCTGCCAATGCAGGGGACACGGGTTCGAGCCCTGGTCTGGGAAGATCCCACATGCCGCAGAGCAACTAGGCCCGTGAGCCACAACTACTGAGCCTGCGCGTCTGGAGCCTGTGCCCTGCAACAAGAGGGGCCGCAACAGTGAAAGGCCCTTGCACCGCGATGAAGAGTGGCCCCCGCTTGCCACAACTAGAGAAAGCCCTCGCATAGAAACAAAGACCCAACACAGCCAAATAAATAAATAAATAAATAAATAAATAAATAAGTCAGGAGCTCTTTAAAAAAAAAAATGGTACATTTTATGCATATATATGTTACCACAACAAAAAAATTATAAGAGAATCAATTACATATCTCAGAGTCTTTTAAATATATTGTTGAAATTAAAGGTCTGAAAGAGTGGATTTTAATCATCAGAAAATGCAGGCTGGGCTTCCCTGGTGGCGCAGTGGTTGAGAATCTGCCTGCCAATGCAGGGGACACGGGTTCGAGCCCTGGTCTGGGAAGATCCCACATGCCAAGGAGCAACTGGGCCCGTGAGCCACAACTACTGAGCCTGCACATCTGGAGCTTGTGCTCTGCAACAAGAGAGGCCGCGATAGTGAGAGGCCTGCGCACCGCGATGAAGAGTAGCCCCCGCTTGCCGCAACTAGAGAAAGCCCTTGCACAGAAACAAAGACCCAACACAGCCAAAAATAAATAAATAAATAAATAAATAATAAAAATAAAGGAATTCCTTAAAAAAAAAAAAAAAAGAAAACGCAGGCTAATAAAAAGAAATGAAATTGAGTTATTTGTAGTGAGGTGGATGGACCTAGAGTCTGTCATACAGAGTGAAGTAAGTCAGAAAGAGAAAAACAAATATGCAAACAAATACCATATGCTAACACATATATATGGAATCTAAAAAAAAAAAAAAATGGTCATGAAGAACCTAGGGGCAAGATGAGAATAAAGACGCAGACTTACTAGAGAATGGACTTGAGGACACAGGGAGGGGGAAGGGTAAGATGTGACAAAGTGAGAGAGTGGCATGGACATATATACACTACCAAACGTAAAATAGCTAGCTAGTGGGAAGCAGCCACATAACACAGGGAGATCAGCTCAGTGCTTTGTGACCACCTAGAGGGGTGGGATAGGGAGGGTGGGAGGGAGACCGCAAGAGGGAGGAGATATGGGGACATATGTATATGTATAACTGATTCACTTTGTTATAAAGCAGAAAGTAACACACCATTGTAAAGCAAGTATACTCCAAGATGTTTAAAAAAAAAAAAGAAAGAAAAAAGAAAATGCAGGCTATATATTTGCTTTGACCCTAATGCTATAAAGAATTTTAAAACTCTGGACAATTTTAAAAATATTAAACCTCTCCAATGAGTTTGTAAGAAAGTTAGAAATTCTCTGGTTAAAAACAAAGAAGTGAACCTAGAGAGCAACTTCAGCCTCCTTCTCTTTGGGGATCTTTGCCTTACCAAGTGAACGTGAGTTTGGGATTTCATAGGCTCAGGTGTTTGAGAAAGAGAAAACAAATCTCAGGACCCACCCAAGGCAAGGACTGTAAAAGAACAGCCTCCATCCCTAAAGCTGGGACGCCAAAGGGCCATACACACAGTATTGGGAGTGAAATAGAAGTAAACTGGCCTCCACCTCAGAGGAGAGTTGACTTGTCTCCAATTTGGCTTAGGAGGATAACCTCTGAGAATATCAAAGTGATAAGTGGCCCTCACATGAGTTTACAGCCTGAATTCATACTGTCTGGGTAATCTGAAAATTGAGAAGTAAATTCAGAGTAATCCTGGACTGGGAGTCCTTCCAGGAGCCTGGAAGACACAAACACAAATCCTCTCTGGAAGAAAACATATTTATTCCAGGCCTCAAAGAATTCCTGAAATAAAATTCCAAGAAAAATGAGCATCTGATAGTCAAAAATAACACAAACAGAAACAAGGCCCCATGAATGCAAAAAAAAAAAAAAGCTGGAACAGACCTTCAAGAATTTTAAATAAATGGAATTATTAGACACAGATTTTACAGTAAGTATGTTTAATACTTTGAAAGAAATAAAAGATAATCTTGAATATATATACAAAAAATGACGAATGAGATTTGGAAGAGAATCAAAACAGATAAAATATAATTAAAATCACAAGTGTAATGGATGGGTTTAACTGCAAATTAGACACACTGAAAAGAAATTGGTGAACTGGAATATAGAGCTGAGAAGGTTATCTAGAATGGAGCAAAAGGTCAAAGAGGTGGAAAATATGAAGAAGGGTTAAGAAACACAGAAGATGGAGAAAGTTTAACATATATGTAATTGTGGACCCAGTTGGGAAGGAAGAGAATGGAGAAGAAGCAATACCTGAAAAGATAATGACTAAGAATTGATGAACGACAACAACTCACAGATGCAAAGAGCTAAACAAATCTCGAGCAGAACTAACAAAAAGAAATCCATACCTGGTTAGATAAGAATGAAATGCATAACACCAAGAGAATGTACTCTAGGGAAGAGGAAAATTGGCAGATGGAAGATCTGGGCTGCAAAAGTTAGTGAAGAGCACAGAAAATAGTAACTGTGTGGGTAAATTTAAACAAACGTTGGCCTTAAAAACAAAAACAACAATAATAATGTATTTGGGGTTAAATAAAACAATTCTAAGGCAAGATTAGTAGGCAAAGTAATGGTCCCCCAAAGATGCCCACATCCTAATCCCTATAACCTGTGAATATGTTATGTTACATGGCAAAGGGAAATTAAGGTTGCAGATGGAACTAAGGTTGGTAATCAGATGATTTTAATATGGGAAGAGTAAATGGATCACTGCGGGAGGAGCAGTGTCCACCACAAGGGTCCTTAAATGTAGAAAAATGAGGCAGAAGAAAAGGTCAGAATGATAGGATACAAGGACTTGACCTGCTGTTGCTGGATTTGAAGAATAAGGAAGGGGCCCTGAGCCAAGATATACAGGCCACCTCTAGAAGCTGAAAAAGGAAAGGAAACAGATTCTCCCCTAGGGCCTCTAGCAAGGAATACAGCCTTGCCAACACCTTGATTTTAGCTCAATGAGGTCTGAATTGAACTTCTGGCCTACAGAATTGGAAGATAATAAGTTGTGTTGTTTCAAGCCACTAAGCTTGTAGTGATTTGTTACAGCAGCAGTAAAAAACCAATGCAGAGAGTTAAAATACATGTCAACAATAGCATAAGAGTAAGTGGAAGAAAAGTATTCTAAGACCCTTTAAGTTATTGAGGGTGTAAGTGGTATGCAACCAGCTCAACACCACTTACAAGCCATTTCTGGACATTTCTTTCTGACTCCACATTCAATGATGCTAGCTTGAAATCAGCCATGATGGGAGCACTTACATCACAGAAATAGGCAAATGCTACAAACCAGACTTTTATTTATTATTTTTAAATTTATTTATTTATTACTTCTTGTTACAGAGAAAGAGCATATTTTAATTCTTGGAGTAACAAAGTATTATAGCCCTAACCCTAACTTCCAGACTAATCTGGGCATGGGGGAGAGGGAAGTAACAGGGGAAGATGAGAAAAAATACCGAATATATCCAAAATAGGGCAAGAAAAGGGAAAAATACATATAAAACAGGTGGGAGAATAAAAAGTACAAAGATGATAGTTTGTAAATTGAAACATTAGTGATTACAATCATAAAAGGCAAAGGTTGTCAGATTGGATTTTTTTAAAGTGTACTACCTGCTTTAAAGAGACACTTTTGAAGCACAAGGATGCTGAGAAGTTGAAAGTAAAAGGTTAGAAAAAGATATTTAGGGACATTCTAACCAAAAGAAAGTTGCTAAAGTTACACTAATACCAGACAAAATAGACTTCAAGGCAAAAAATCACTACAAGTGATAAAGAGGGAAACTTCATAAAGTATTATTTCACCAGGTAGATACACAATTTTAAATTTGCATGTGCCTAGTAATATAGCATTAACTATATAAAGTAAACACTGATACAATTATGAAGAGTAATAGACTAATCTACCATCATGGTGGAAGATTTTAACACATTCAGTACTTGAGAAACACAAAAAATCAGTTAAGGACATAAAACATTTTCACAAAACTTGGCTTAAGGAACATTTTCAACGTACAGAAAATTTGCAATGATTGCATAATTTGCTATGTTCTTCACCCAGCATCCCCTAATGTCAACATCTGTATAACCATAATACAATTGTCAAAATTAAGAAATTAACATTGTTGCAATACCACACTAACTAAACTACAGACCTTACTCAGACTTTACCAATTTTCCCACTAATGTTCTTTTTTTCTTCCAAAATTCAATCCAGGATTCCACTTTGCATTTAGTTGTCATGTTTCCTTACTTTCTTCTAATCTGTGACAGTTCCTCAGTCTTTCCTTGCCTTTCATGACCTTGACATTTTTGAAGAGTACAGGTCAGGTATTTCAAAGAATGTCCTTCAATTTGGGTTTGCCTGATGTTATCTTGTAAGTAGACTGAGGTTACAAATTCTGGAGAATACCACAGAAATGTTGCTCAAATTTTTCCAGCTGTGACAATGGGAGCTCTTTCAGGTTGGCTCCTGTGTCCTTCTATGTGCTCCCATTTTTTTTCTCTCATCACCATTGGTGTGTCACTGCTTCTAGGTCCTCTCAGCTGGCAGAACAAGGAAATGTGTGAATATAAAGTCATATATACACACATCTGTATTTAAAAATCTATCTGTACAGATATATATTTTTTAAGCTGAAAACAAGAAGTGTTGGCAAGGATGTGGAGAAATTGGAACTTTTGTGCATTTATGGAAGTATAAAATGGTGCAGTCATTGTGGAAAAAGTATGGCTGTCCTCAAAATATTAAACATAGACTTAACATTTGATCTAGCCATTTTCCTTCTGGGTATATAACTAAAAAAACTGAAAAGATGAACTCAAGCAATTGTCTGTAATCCGTCTTCATAGAAGCATTGTTCACAATAGCCAAAAGGTGGAAACAACCCAAATGTCCATCAATGGATGAATGGATAAACAAAATGTGGTATATACAGTCTTTAAAAAAGAATGAAATTCTGATACATGCTACAGTGTAGATATACCTTGAAGACATTATGCTAAGTGAAATAAGCCAAACAAAAAAATACAAATATTGTATGCATCCACTTATATGAGGAAGCTTGAAGAGTTTAAAAACATAAAGAAATGAAGTAGAACAGAGATTATCAGGGGCTGGGGGAGGGAGAATGGGGTGGGTCTTGTTTAATAGGTGCAGAGTTTCAGTTTGGGATTATGAAAAAGTTCTGGAAATTAATACTGGTGATGCTTGCACAACAATGTGAATGTACTATTTCCACTGTACTGTATACTTATAAATTATTAAAATAAGAACTTTTGTGTTATATATTTTTACCACATTAAAAATGCATATTAAAAAAAGTTCAAACTAATACCTTAGAATCTAATCCAGGGACTTCTCTGGTGGTCCAGTGGTTAAGAATCTGCTTTCCAATGCAGAGGACGCAGGTTTGATCCCTGGTCGGAGTACTAAGATCCCACATGCCGTGGGACAACTAAGCCCTCACGCCGCAGCTACTGAGCCCACATGCTCTGGAGCCCATGGGCCTCAACTAGAGAAGCCGGCACACCACAGCTAGAGAGCCTGCATGCCACAACTACTGAGCCCGCATGCTCTGGAGCCCACACACCGCAACTAGAGAAGCCCATGCGTCATAACAAAGAGGGTGTGCACGGCAATGAAGCAAAGAGCCAGCGCAGCCAAAAATTAAAAAAAAAAGATCTAATCCACTACAACAGCATAGAATTTTTCCTTTGTGTATCTGTAACTTCTTTCTCTGACAGTAAGAAACATGACTCTCGTTATCATAATATATATATATTTACCTATTTGTCATATATGTAAAGTAGTTTCAGAATTGCTAACCCATTTCCTGTGGGTTATAGGATGTGAGAAATAAATTTAACAACCCAAGTCAGTGTTTATGTATTATACAGTTCTTTTTATTAGTAGCCTTACAATATTCAGTCAGAACACTGTTGTTCAAAGTTCTATCGGTTAGCTCTTTTCTACCCTTTTCAAGTGTGGAATGTCATACATTTATAATACAGTTAGATTCATTTGTCATACTCTGCTTTCCATCTTGGGTTTCCCCAACAGCACTGTTTCCCCAACAGACAAAGAACAATAAGTGTTGGTGAGGGTATGGAGAAATCAGAACCCTCATACACTGCTTGTGGGAATGTAAAATAGTGCAGCCACTTGGGAAACAGTTTGACAGTTCCTCAAAAAATTAAACACAGAGTTGCCATAGGACCTAGCAATTCTACTTTTAGAGAAATAAATTTCTACTCAAAAGAAATAAAATCATAAATCCCCACCAAAACTTATAGACTAATGTCTGTAGTACCATTATTCATAACAGCCAAAAAGTGGGAAAAAAACAAATTTCCATCACTGATAAACTATATATATATATATAAATTTGGCCATAAAAAGGAATGGAGTACTCATACATGCTACAAAATGGATGAACCTTGAAAACATTATGATAGGGCTTCCCTGGTGGCGCAGTGGTTGAGAGTCTGCCTGCCAATGCAGGGGACACAGGTTCGAGCCCTGGTCTGGGAAGATCCCACATGCCGCGGAGCAACTAGGCCCGTGAGCCACAACTACTGAGCCTGCGCGTCTGGAGTCTGTGCTCTGCAACAAGAGAGGCCGCGATAATGAGAGGCTCGCGCACCGCAATGAAGAGTGGCCCCCATTTGCCGCAACTGGAGAGGGCCCTCGCACAGAAACGAAGACCCAACACAGCCATAAATAAATAAATAAATAAATTTTAAAAAACCAAAAAAAAACAGCATTACTGTTGTTTACTGGAAATAGGCAAGTGTTTTACTACAAAATTAACCTACTAACAACAACGTTTTAAAAACTCACTTCCTCTCAGAGACTTAAGTTGTGCTAATATCTCATAGATAGTATTATAGAAGGGTTTCGTTTCTGTGATAGGCTGGGTTCACACTGAGTGTTACTACAGAGATCATATGTTTAAGAATGTCATTAGTATAATATATATAAGGTGTGCAAAAACTAGCATTAAAGCTTTTAGTGACACAATCCAAAATGGCAGCTCCTAAAAAAGAAGCTGCTAGGAATTTTTAAAATTAAAGAAATTTAGTTTCAGCACATAGTAGTTCACGATGCTTCTACAATTAAAAGAATTAATTCACATAAATTCCTGTAGCTGGAATAGACCAAAAGGGCAATGGACTTTTGCCCCCTTTAACAACTAGCCCAATCTTGAAAATGGAAGCAATTACTCGTAATCTTTGACACAGAGGTTTCTGGAGTGGACTGAGCAGTTGACGGCAAGATCTGGTTGAAGTAGTGGTGTTTGTTGTCATCAAACTTCACAGTTCCACTGGTCACAAGAACTGTAGTTTGGGTCTAGGTAACTTGCTCATGAACTGATTGGCAATATAACATACTGACTTGGAAATCACTAGAAGGCAACATCCCCCCAAAATTAATATTGCCACTCCATATTAAAGTGAAGTTGTCCATTTACAGTCTGATTAGTGCCCATCTTTAGTCCATTATCCAAAAATAATTATTGGCAAATTCCTCAGCAGCTCTACATGTCTGATCTACATAAGTTTTAAAAGCAACAGATGTGGCCATCAGAGAGCCCAAACAGCCTGTTCCAGCAAAGGCAACATCACTACATCCTCATCCAAACTCATTGGCATGCATGCCAGGATAGGGGCTCTTCCTGAAAATGGTCATTCATTCCTTGGTGTAGTCCCACTATTTACCTAAGCCCAGTCTTTTCTGAATTTCCTCATAGTTTTGATATACTCTTTCTCTGGCTCTCTTCCCAATAGCTCTAACTGCAGCTACTTCTCAGTATACCCTCTTCCCTTCTCTGTTCACCTTTTACTTGGAGTATAAGCCTTTTAATATGCTTCTGAATACATATTTGTTAGTATTTTGTTAAGGATTTTTTCATCAGTGAGCACAAGAGATAGTGTTCTGTAGTTTTCTTCTACTGTTTTTGTCTGACTTTACTGGTCTTATACAATGAGTTAGGAAGTGTTCCCTCCTCTTCAATTTTTTGTAAAAGTTTGAAAAAGGTTAGTATTAGTTCTTCTTTAAATGTTTGGTAGAATTCACCAGTGAATCCATCAGGACCAGGGCTCTTCTTTGTTGGAAGGGTTTTTTAATATTATTATTTCAATAATAATTGAATTCAATCTCCTTACTATTCAGATTTTATATTTCCTTGTGATTTAGTCTTGGAGGTAAGATCTATTCAAACTTTCTATTTTTTTGAGATTTAGTCTTGGTAGGTTAGGTCTATTCAGATTTTCTACTTCTTTGTAGGTTTTAAGTTTCGAGGAACTTGTCTATTTTACCTATGGTTATCCAATTTGGGGGCATATGATTGTTCGCAGTACTCTATTTTTTATTTGTGTTGAATCAGTAGTAATGTCCCCACTTTCATTTCTTTTTTTAAATTTATTTATTTATTTATTTATTTATTTAGCTGCATTGGGTCTTAGTTGTGGCAGGCAGGATCTTTGTTGCAGCATGTGGGATCTTTCATTGCAGTGTGCGGGCTTCTCTCTAGTTGTGGCACACAGGCTCCAGAGTGCGAGGCCTCAGTAGTTGTGGCGCATGGGCTCCAGAGCACACAGGCTCAGTAGTTGCAGCATATGGGCTCTCTAGTTGTGGCATGCGGGCTCTAGAGTGCTCGGGATTAGTTGCCTCATGGCACGTGGGATCTTAGTTCCACGACCAGGGATCGAACCCATGTCCCCGGCACTGGAAGGCAGATTCTTAACCGCTGGACCACCAGGAAAGTCCCCCCACTTTCATTTCTGATTTTAGTAATTTGAGTCTTCCCTAATTTTTTCTTAGTCCACCTAACAAAAGGTTTGTCAATTTTGTTGATCTTTTCGAAGAACCAAATTTTGGGTCACTGATTTTCTCTATTCTTTTTCTATTCTCTATTTCATTGATCTCTGCTCTAATCTTTATTACTTCCTTCCTTGCGGTAGCTTTGCATTTAGTTTGTTCTTCTTGTCCTAGTAAAACTTAAGGTTGTAAAGTTAGGTTTTTTATATGAGAAGTTTCTTGTTTTTAATGTAAGCATTTATAATTATAAATTTCCCCCTTAGTACCACTTTTGATGCAGCCCATAAGTGTTAATACGGTGTGTTTACATTTTCATTCATCTCTTCTTAACTATTTTCCAATTTCCTTGTGATTTCACCTTTGATCCATTGGTTGTTTAAAAGGACGTTGTTGAGCCTCCACAATTTTGTGAATTTTCCAGTTTATGTTATTGATTTCTAATTTCATCTCACTGTGGTCAGAGAATGTACATTGTGTGATATCTATCTTTTAAAAACCACTGTGGTCCTACTTATGGTCTATCCAGGAAAAGGTCCCATGTGCACATAAGCAGAATAAGTATGCTGTTGTTGTTGCGAGGAGTGTTCTGTATATGTCTATTAGATACACTTTGTTTATTGTGTTGTTGAAGTCCTCTATTTCCTCATTTATCTTCTGTCTGGTTGTTCTACCCATTATTCTGAGTGGGGTATTGGAATCTACAACTATTATTGTAGAACTATTTCCCCTCCAATTCTGTCAGTTTTTGTCTCGTATATTTTGATGGTCTGACATTGGGTGCATAAATGCTTATAATTATTATATCTTCTTGCTGTATTGAAATGTTTGTTAACATGTGATGGCCTTCTCTGTCTCTTGTAACTGTTTTCAATTTAAAGCGTATTTTGTCTGAAATTAGTATAGCCACTGCCATTCTCTCTTGGTAGTTATTTGCATGCAATATCTTTCTCCAATCTTTTACTTTCACAAGTTTGTGTCATTGGATCTCAAAAGTGAGTCTCTTAGAGACAGCATATAGTTGGACCATGTGTTTTGACCAATTCTGCCAATCTCTCTCTTTTAATGGGAGAGTTTAATACACTTTCATTTAAAGTAATTACTGATAATGAGGCACTTATTTCTGCCACTGTACTATAGAAACAAATTTTCTATAGGCCTATAGCTTTTTGTCCCTCATTCCTCTCTTCTTTTGTGCTTAGTTGATTTTTTGGTAGTAAAATGTTTGAATTCCTTCTTGATTTCCTTTTGTGTATATTCTATAGAAATTTTCTTTGTGGTTGCCATGGGGATTACATTTCATGTCCTAAGGTTGTAACATTCTAATTTGAATTTATAGCAGGTTAACTTGAATAACATACAAACACTATGGTCCTTTACACTCTGTCCCCACTGCTTTTGGTTTCTGACGTTACAAAATTACATCTTTATACAATGTGTGCCCCCAAACATAAATCAATAATTCTTTAAATGCATTAGTCTCCTAAATTACATACAGAACAAGATTTGGAGTTACAAATCAATGTTACAGTAATGCTAGCTGTTACATTAATTTTTTAATTTAAATATATTGGTCTCTTAAATCATTTAGAAAACAAAGAGTGCAGTTATAAACCATTGTTACAATAATACTAGCTATTATAATTGCCCATGTATTTATCTTTACTGAGATCTCTATTTCTCCATAGAGCTTAGGGTTATGGTCTAACGTTCTTTGTCTTTGCAGCACACCTTTGAGCACTTCTTCCAGGGCTACTCTAGTGGTCACAAACTCCCTCAGCTTTTGTTCATCTGGGAATGTCTTGATTTCTCCCTCATTTTTGAAGGACAGTTTTGCTGGACACATGAATCTTGGTTGACAGATTTTTGTTTTTTGTTTTTTAAGCACTTTGAATATATCTGTCCACTATCTTCTGGGCTCCAGAGTTTCTAATGAGAATCTGCAGATAATCTCACTGAGGATCATTTGTATGTAATGATTTGCTTCTCACTTGCTGTTGTCAGGATTTCTTCTTTTCCTTTGTCTTTTGAAACTTTAATTATAATGTGTCTTGGTGTAGGTCTCTTTGATTTAATCTTACTTGGAGTTCACTGAGCTTCTTGGATGTTTACATGCATGCCTTTCTTTAAATTACAGAAGTTTTCAGCCATTATCTCTTCAAATATTCTCTCTGCATCTTTCTCTCTGCTCCTTCAAGGACTCCCACATGCGTATCTTGGTCTTTTTGATGATGCCCAGTCAGTCTCTTAAGCTCTGTGCTTTTGCTCAATCTTTTCTCTTTCTGTTCCTCAGACTAGATAATTTCTGTTATCTTTATCTTTTCTTTTTCTGTTCCTCAGCCTTGATAATTTCCATTACCCTATATTCAAGTTCACTGATTTATTCTTCTGCCGCCGAATCTGCTTTGAATGCTGCTAGTGAATTTTTCATTTCCATTATTTCCTCTTCAGCTCCAGAATTTTGTTTTGTTTTCTTTTTAGGTTTTCGATCTTTTTATTGATATTTCCATTATGTTCATTCATGGTTTTCTTGATTTTCTCCACATATTCCTTTAATTCTTTCAGCATCTTTAGGACTTTGTTTTAAAGTCTTTGTCTGCTATATCTGCCATAAACTGTTTTATTTTATTTTATTTTATCTTATTTTATTTTATTTTATATTGGAGTAGAGTTGATTTACAATGTTGTGTTAGTTTCAGGTTTACAGCAAAGTGATTCAGTTATACATATTAATATATCTATGCTTTTTCAAATTCTTTTCTCATTTAGGTTTTTCCAGAGTACTGAGCAGAGTTCCCTGTGCTGTACAGCAGGTCCCTGTTGGTTATCTATTTTAAATATAGCAATGTGTAATGTCAATCCCAAACTCCCAATCTGTCCCTCCCCCCATTGTTTCCCCCTGGTAACCATAAATTTGTTCTCTAAATCTGTGAGTCTGTTTCTGTTTTGTAAATAAGTTCGTTTTGTGTCATCTTTTTGTGTCATGATATCCGCATGTAAGCGATATAATATATTTGTTTTTCTCTGCCTGACTTACTTCCCTTAGTAAGATCATCTCCATGTCCATCTATGTTGCTGCAAATGGCATTACTTCATTCTTTTTTAATAGCTGAGTAATATTCCATTGTATATATGTACCACATCTTCTGCATCCATTCATCTGTCAATGGACATTTAGGTTGCTTCCACATCTTGGCTATTGCAAATAGTGTTGCAATGAACATTGGGATGCATAAATCCTTTTGAACCATGTTTTTCTCCTGATATTCTGCCCAGGAGTGGGACTGCTGCATCATATGTTAGCTCTATTTTTAGTTTCTTAAGGAACTTTCATAATGTTTTCCATAGTGGCTGCACCAATTTACACTCCCAGCAACAGTGTAGGAGGGTTCTCTTTTCTCCACACCCTCTCCAGTATTGCTTGTAGACTTTTTGACAATGGACATTCTGACTGCTGTGAGGTGATATCTCACTGTAATTTTGATTTGCATTTCTCTAATAATTAGCGATGTTGAGCGTCTTTTCATGTGTCTCTTGTTACTCTGTACATCTTCTTTGGAGAAATGTCTATTTAATCTTCTGCCCATTTTTTTTTTTGATTGGGTTGATTGTGTTTTTGATATTGAGCCACATGAACTGTTTGTATATACTGGAGATTAATCCATTGTTGGTCACATCATTTGCAAATATATTCTCCCATTCTGTGAGTTCTCTTTTTGTTTTATGGTATCCTTTGCTGTGCAAAAGCTTTCAAGTTTGGTTTGGTCCCATTTGTTTTTTTTGTTTGTTTTTATTTCCATTTCTGTAGGAGGTGGGCCAAAAAGGATCTTGCTGTGATTCATGTCATGGAGTGTTCTGCCTATGTTTTCCTCTAAGAGTTTTATAGTGTCTGGCCTTATATTTAGGTCTTCAATCCATTTTGAGTTTATTTTTGTGTATGGTGTTAGGAAGTGTTCTAATGTCATTCTTTTATATATAGCTGTCCAGTTTTCCCAGCACCACTTATTGAAGAGGCTGTCTTTTTTCCATTGTATATTCTTGCCTCCTTTATCAAAGATAAGGTGACCATATGTGTGTGGGTTTATCTCTGGGCTTTCTATCCTGTTCCACCGATCTATATTTCTGTTTTTGTGCCAGTGTCGTACTGGCTTGATTACAATAGCTTTGTAGTATGGTCTGAAGTCAAGGAGCCTGATTCCTCCAGCTCCGTTTTTTTCTCAAGATTGCTTTGGCTATGTAGCTGCCCAGTTTTCCCAGCACCACTTATTGAAGAGGCTGTCTTCGCTCCATTGTATATTCTGGCATCCTTTGTCATAGATTACGTGACCATAGGTGTGTGGGTTTATCTCTGGGCTTTCTATCCTGTTCCATTGATCTATATTTCTGTTTTTGTGCCAGTACCATACTGTCTTGATTACTGTAGCCCTGCAGTATAGTCTGAAGTCAGGGAGCCTGATTCCTCCAGCTGTTTTTTGTTTTTTGTTTCCTGTTTTCTCAAGATTGCTTTTGCTGTTCAAGGTCTTTTGTGTTTCCACACAAATTGTAAAATTTTTTGTTCTAGTTCTGTAAAAAATGCCATTGGTAATTTGATAGGAATTGCATTGTCTCTGTAGATTGCTTTGAGTACTACAGTCATTTTGACAATATTGATTCTTCCAATCCCAGAACATGGTATATCTCTCCATCTCTTTGTGTTGACTTTGATTTCTTTCACCAGTATTTACAGTTTTCTGCATACAGGTCTTTTGCCTCCTTAGGTAGGTTTATTCCTAGGTATTTTATTCTTTTTGTAGCAATGGTAAATGGGCTTGTTTCCTTAATTTCTCTTTCTAATCTTCCACTGTTATTGTACAGGAATGCAAGAGATATCTGTGTATTAATTTTGTATCCTGCAACTTTACTAAATTCATTGACTAGCTCTAGTAGTTTTCTAGTGGCATCTTTAGGATTTTCTATGTATAGTATCATGTCATCTGCAAACTGTGAGTTTTCCTTCTTCTTTCCCCAATTGGATTCCTTTTATTTCTTTTTCTTCTCTGATTGCCATGGCTAGGACTTCCAAAACTATGTTGAATAACAGTGGTGAGAGTGGGTACCCTTGTCTTGTTCCTGGTATTAGAGGAAATGCTTTCAGGTTTTCACCATTAAGAATAATGTTTGCTGTGGGTTTGTCATATATTGCCTTCATTATGTTGAGGGAGGTTCCCTCTATGCCCACTTTCTGGAGAGTTTTTATCATAAATTGATGTTTAATTTTCTCAAAAGCTTTTTCTGCATCTATTGAGATGATTATATGGTTTTTATTCTTCAGTTTATTAAGATGGTGTATCACATTCATTGATTTGCATATATTGAAGAATCCTTGCATCCCTGGGATACATCCCACTTGATCATGGTGTATGATCCTTTTAATGTGTTGTTGGATTTGGTATTTTGTTGAGGCTTTCTGTGTCTATGTTCATCAGTGATACTGGCCTGTAATTTTTTTGTGTGATATCTTTTACTGGTTTTGGTATCAGGGTGATGGTGGCCTCGTGGAATGAGTTGGGGAGTGTTTCTCCCTCTGCAATTTTTAGGAAGAGTTTGAGAAGGATAGGTGTTAGCTCTTCTCTAAATGTTTGATAGAATTTGCCTGTGAAGCCATCTGGTCCTGGACTTTTGTTTTTTGGGAGTTTTTTAATCACAGTTTCAATTACAATACTTGTAATTGGTCTGTTCATATTTTGTTTCTTCCTGGTTCATTTTGGGGAAGTTGTACCTTTCTAAGAATCTGTCCATTTCTTCTAGGTTGTCCATTTTATTGGCATATAGTTGCTTGTACTAGTCTCTTATGATCCTTTGTATTTCTGTGATGTCCATTGCAACGTCCCCTTTTTCATTTCTAATTTTATTGATTTGAGCCCTCTCCCTCTTCTTCTTGATGAGTCTGGCTAAAGGTTTATCAATTTTATTTATCTTTTCAAAGAACCTGTTTTTAGTTTTTTTTTTTTTTTTTTTTTAAGATTTTTAGAAATTTCATGTAATGTCTGAAACATTTATATTAACATATTTCCATACATATTTCCATACAAATACAAATATAAGATTTTTAGAAATTTCATGTAATGTCTGAAACATTTATATTAACATATTTCCATACATATTTCCATACAAATACAAATATAAGATTTTTAGAAATTTCATGTACTGTCTGAAACATTTATATTAACATATTTCCATACATATTTCCATACAAATACAAATATAAGATTTTTAGAAATTTCATGTAATGTCTGAAACATTTATATTAACATATTTCCATACAAATAACCCAATGAAAGTTTAGTATTAGTTGTTTTGTTTGTTTTTTTATACTGCAGGTTCTTATTAGGCATCAGTTTTATACACATCAGTGTATACATGTCAATCCCAATCGCCCAATTCAGCACATCACCATCCCCACCTCATCGCAGTTTTCCCCCCTTGGTGTCCATATGTCCATTCTCTACATCTGTGTCTCAACTTCTGCCCTGCAAACTGGCTCATCTGTACCATTTTTCTACGTTCCACATACATGCATTAACATACGATATTTGTTTTTCTCTTTCTGACTTACTTCACTCTGTATGACAGTCTCTAGATCCATCCACTTCTCAACAAATGACTCAATTTCGTTCCTTTTTATGGCTGAATAATATTCCATCGTATATATGTACCACATCTTCTTTAGCCATTCGTCTGTTGATGGGCATTTAGGTTGCTTCCATGACCTGGCTATTGTAAATAGTGCTGCAATGAACATTCGGGTGCACGTGTCTTTTTGAATTACGGTTTTCTCTGGGTATATGCCCAGTAGTGGGATTGCTGGGTCATATGGTAATTCTATTTTTAGTTTTTTAAGGAACCTCCATATTGTTCTCCATAGTGGCTGTATCAATTTACATTCCCACCAACAGTGCAAGAGGGTTCCCTTTTCTCCACACCCTCTCCAGCATTTGTTGTTTGTAGATTTTCTGATGATGCCCATTCTAACAGGAGTGAGGTGATACCTCATTGTAGTTTTGATTTGCATTTCTCTAATAATTAGTGATGTTGAGCATCTTTTCATGTGCTTCGTGGCCGTCTGTATGTCTTCTTTGGAGAAATGTCTATTTAGGTCTTCTGCCCATTTTTGGATTGGGGTGTTTGTTTCTTTGATATTGAGCTGAATGAGCTGTTTATATATTTTGGAGATTAATCCTTTGTCCGTTGATTCATTTGCAAATATTTTCTCCCATTCTGAGGGTTGTCTTTTCGTCTTGTTTATGGTTTCCTTTGCTGTGCAAAAGCTTTGAAGTTTCATTAGGTCCCACTTGTTTATTTTTGTTTTTATTTCCATTACTCTAGGAGGTGGATCGAAAAAGATCTTGCTGTGATTTATGTCAAAGAGTGTTCTTCCTATGTTTTCCTCTAAGAGTTTTATAGTGTCCAGTCTTATATTTAGGTCTCTAATCCATTTTGAGTTTATTTTTGTGTATGGTGTTAGGGAGTATTCTAATTTCATTCTTTTACATGTGGCTGTCCAGTTTTCCCAGCACCACTTATTGAAGAGACTGTCTTTTCTCCATTGTATATCTTTGCCTCCTTTGTCATAGATTAGTTGACCATAGGTGCGTGGGTTAATCTCTGGGCTTTCTATCTTGTTCCATTGATCTATGTTTCTGTTTTTGTGCCAGTACCATATTGTCTTGATTACTGTAGCTTTGTAGTATAGTCTGAAGTCAGGGAGTCTGATTCCTCCAGCTCCATTTTTTTTTGCCTCTAGACTGCTTTGGCTATTCAGGGTCTTTTGTGTCTCCATACAAATTTTAAGATGATTTGTTCTAGCTGCGTAAAAAATGCCATTGGTAATTTGATAGGGATTGCATTGAATCTGTAGATTGCTTTGGGTAGTATACTCATTTTCACAATGTTGATTCTTCCAATCCAAGAACATGGTATATCTCTCCATCTGTTGGTATCATCTTTAATTTCTTTCATCAGTGTCTTATAGTTTTCTGCATACAGGTCTTTTGTCTCCCTAGGTAGGTTTATTCCTAGGTATTTTATTCTTTTTGTTGCAATGGTAAATGGGAGTGTTTCCATAATTTCTCTTTCAGATTTTTCATCATTAGTGTATAGGAATGCAAGAGATTTCTGTGCATTAATTTTGTAACCTGCAACTTTACCATATTCATTAATTAGCTCTAGCAGTTTTCTGGTGGCAGTTTTAGGATTCTCTATGTATAGTATCATGTCATCCGCAAACAGTGACAGTTTTACTTCTTCTTTTCCAATTTGTATTCCTTTTATTTCTTTTTCTTCTCTGATTGCCGTGGCTAGGACTTCCAGAACTATGTTGAATAATAGTGGTGAGGGCTTCCCTGGTGGCGCAGTGGTTGAGAATCTGCCTGCTAATGCAGGGGACGCGGGTTCGAGCCCTGGTCTGGGAAGATCCCACATGCCGCGGAGCAGCTGGGCCCGTGAGCCACAATTGCTGAGCCTGCGCGTCTGGAGCCTGTGCCCCGCGACGGGAGGGGCTGCGATAGAGAAAGGCCCGCGCACCGCGATGAAGAGCGGTCCCCGCACCGCGATGAAGAGTGGCCCCCGCTTGCCGCAACTGGAGAAAGCCCTCGCACGAACTGAAGACCCAACACAGCCAAAAATAAATAAATAAATAAATAAATAAATAAATAAGAAAAAAAAAAATAGTGGTGAGAGTGGACATCCTTGTCTCGTTCCTGATCTTAGAGGAAATGCTTTCAGTTTTTCACCATTGAGAATGATGTTTGCTGTGGGTTTGTCATATATGGCCTTTATTATGTTGAGGTAGGTTCCCTCTATGCCCACTTTCTGGAGAGTTTTTATCATAAATGGGTGTTGAATTTTGTCAAAAGCTTTTTCTGCATCTATTGAGATGATCATATGGTTTTTATTCTTCAATTTGTTAATATGGTGTATCACATTGATTGATTTGCGTATATTGAAGAATCCTTGCATCCCTGGGATAAATCCCACTTGATCGTGGTGTATGATCCTTTTAATGTGTTGTTGGATTCTGTTTGCTAGTATTTTGTTGAGGATTTTTGCATCTATATTCATCAGTGATATTGGTCTGTAATTTTCTTTTTTTGTAGTGTCTTTGTCTGGTTTTGGTATCAGGGTGATGGTGGCCTCATAGAATGAGTTTGGGAGAGTTCCTTCCTCTGCAATTTTTTGGAAGAGTTTGAGAAGGATGGGTGTTAGCTCTTCTCTAAATGTTTGATAGAATTCACCTGTGAAGCCATCTGGTCCTGGACTTTTGTTTGTTGGAAGATTTTTAATCACAGTTTCAATTTCATTACTTGTGATTGGTCTCTTGACATTTTCTGTTTCTTCCTGGTTCAGTCTTGGAAGGTTATACCTTTCTAAGAATTTGTCCATTTCTTCCAGGTTGTCCATTTTATTGGCATAAAGTTGCTTGTAGTAGTCTCTTAGGATGTTTTGTATTTCTGCGGTGTCTGTTGTAACTTCTCCTTTTTCATTTCTGATTTTATTGATTTGAGTCCTCTCCCTCTTTTTCTTGATGAGTCTGGCTAATGGCTTATCAATTTTGTTTATCTTCTCAAAGAACCAACTTTTAGTTTTATTGATCTTTGCTATTGTTTTCTTTGTTTCTATTTCATTTATTTCTGCTCTGATCTTTATGATTTCTTTCCTTCTGCTAACTTTGGGTTTTATTTGTTCTTCTTTCTCTAGTTTCTTTAGGTGTAAAGTTAGATTGTTTACTTGAGATTTTTCTTGTTTCTTTAGGTAGGCTTGTATAGCTATAAACTTCCCTCTTAGAACCGCTTTTGCTGCATCCCATAGGTTTTGGGTCGTCGTGTTTTCATTGTCATTTGTCTCTAGGTATTTTTTTATTTCCTGTTTGATTTCTTCAGTGATCTCTTGGTTATTTAGTAACGTATTGTTTAGCCTCCATGTGTTTGTCTTTTTTACGTTTTTTTCCCTGTAATTCATTTCTAATCTCATAGCGTTGTGGTCAGAAAAGATGCTTGATATGATTTCAATTTTCTTAAATTTACTGAGGCTTGATTTGTGACCCAAGATGTGATCTATCCTGGAGAATGTTCCGTGTGCACTTGAGAAGAACGTGTAATCTGCCGTTTTTGGATGGAATGTCCTATATATATCAATTAAATCTATCTGGTCTATTGTGTCATTTAAAGCTTCTGTTTCCTTATTTATTTTCATTTTGGATGATCTGTCCATTGGTGTAAGTGAGGTGTTAAAGTCCCCCACTATTATTGTGTTACTGTCGATTTCCTCTTTTATAGCTGTTAGCAGTTGCCTTATGTATTGAGGTGCTCCTATGTTGGGTGCATATATATTTATAATTGTTATATCTTCTTCTTGGATTGATCCCTGGATCATTATGTAGTGTCCTTCCTTGTCTCTTGTAACATTCTTTATTTTAAAGTCTATTTTATCTGATATGAGTATAGCTACTCCAGCTTTCTTTTGATTTCCATTTGCATGGAATATCTTTTTCCATCCCCTCACTTTCAGTCTGTATGTGTCCCTAGGTCTGAAGTGGGTCTCTTGTAGACAGCATATATATGGGTCTTGTTTTTGTATCCATTCAGCCAGTCTATGTCTTTTGGTTGGGGCATTTAATCCATTCACGTTTAAGGTAATTATCGATATGTATGTTCCTATGACCATTTTCTTAATTGTTTTGGGTTTGTTTTTGTAGGTCCTTTTCTTCTCTTGTGTTTCCCACTTAGAGAAGTTCCTTTAGCATTTGTTGTAGAGCTGGTTTGGTGGTGCTGAATTCTCTTAGCTTTTGCTTGTCTGTAAAGCTTTTGATTTCTCCATCAAATCTAAATGAGATCCTTGCTGGGTAGAGTAATCTTGGTTGTAGGTTCTTCCCTTTCATCACTTTAAGTATTTCATGCCACTCCCTTCTGGCTTGCAGAGTTTCTGCTGAGAAATCAGCTGTTAACCTTATGGGGGTTCCCTTGTATGTTATTTGTCGTTTTTCCCTTGCTGCTTTCAATAATTTTTCTTTGTCTTTAATTTTTGCCACTTTGATTACTATGTGTCTCGGCGTGTTTCTCCTTGGGTTTATTCTGTATGGGACTCTCTGCGCTTCCTGGACTTGGGTGGCTATTTCCTTTCCCATGTTAGGGAAGTTTTCGATTATAATCTCTTCAAATATTTTCTCTGGTCCTTTCTCTCTCTCTTCTCCTTCTGGGACCCCTATAATGCGAATGTTGTTGCGTTTAATGTTGTCCCAGAGGTCTCTTAGGCTGTCTTCATTTCCTTTTATTCTTTTTTCTTTAGTCTGTTCCGCAGCAGTGAATTCCACCATTCTGTCTTCCAGGTCACTTATCCGTTCTTCTGCCTCAGTTATTCTGCTATTGATTCCTTCTAGTGTAGTTTTCATTTCAGTTATTGTATTGGTCATCTCTGTTTGTTTGTTCTTTAATTCTTCTAGGTCTTTGTTAATCATTTCTTGCATCTTCTCAATCTTTGCCTCCATTCTTATTCCGAGGTCCTGGATCATCTTCACTATCATTATTCTGAATTCTTTTTCTGGAAGGTTGCCTATCTCCACTTCATTTAGTTGTTTTTCTGGGGTTTTTTCTTGTTCCTTCATCTGGTACATAGCCCTCTGCCTTTTCATCTTCTCTGTCTTTCTGTAACTGTGGTTTTTGGTCCACAGGCTGCAGGATTGTAGTTTTTCTTGCTTCTGTTGTCTGCCCTCTGGTGGTTGAGGCTATCTAAGAGGCTTGATGGGAGGCTCTGGTGGTGGGTAGAGCTGACTGTTGCTGTGGCGGTCAGAGCTCAGTAAAACCTTAATCCACTTGACTGTTGATGGGTGGGGCTGGGTTCCCTCCCTGTTGCTGTGGCGATCAGAGCCCAGTAAAACCTTAATCCACTTGACTGTTGATGGGTGGGGCTGGGTTCCCTCCCTGTTGGTTGTTTTGCCTGAGGCAACCCAACACTGGAGCCTACCCGTGCTCTTTGGTGGGGTTAATGGCAGACTCTGGGAGGGCTCACGCCAAGGAGAACTTCCCAGGACCTCTGCTGCCAGTGTCCTTATCCCCACGGTGAAACAGAGCCACCACTCGCCTCTGCAGGAGACCCCCCAACACCAGCAGGTACGTCTGGTTCAGTCTCCCCCAGGGTCACTGCTCCTTCCCCTGGGTCCCGATGCACACATTACTTTGTGTGTGCCCTCCAAGAGTGGGGTCTCTGTTTCCCCCAGTCCTGTCACAGTCCTGCAATCAATTCCCACTAGACTTCAAAGTCTGATTCTCTAGGAATTCCTCCTCCCTTTGCCGGACCCCCAGGTTGGGAAGCCTGAGGTGGGGCTCAGAACCTTCACTCCAGTGGGTGGACTTCTGTGGTATAAGTGTTCGCCAGTCTGTGAGTCACCCACCCAGCAGTTATGGGATTTGATTTTACTCTGATTGCGCCCCTCCTACCGTCTCACTGTGGCTTCTCCTCTGTCCTTGGACGTGGGGTGTCCTCCTTGGTGAAGTCCAGGGTCTTCCTGTCAATGATTGTCCAGCAGCCAGTTGTGATTCTGGTGCTCTCGCAAGAGGGAGTGAGAGCACGTCCTTCTACTCCGGCATCTTGGTTAATCTCCCTGTTTTTAGTTTTATTCATCTTTTTATTATTTTCTTCATCTCTGTTTCATCTATTTCTGCTTTGATCTTCATGATTTGTTTCTTTCTACTAACTTTGGGTTTTGTTCTTCTTTCTCTAGTTGCTATAGGTGTAAGGTTAGGTTGTTTATTTGAGATTTTCCTTGTTTCCTGAGGTAAGTCTGTATTGCTATAAACTTCCCTCTTAGAACTGCTTTTGCTGTGTCCCATAGGTTTCGGATTGTCGTGATTTCATTTTCATTTGTCTCTAGGTGTTTTATGATTTCCTCTTTGATTTCTTCAGTGATCCATTGGTTGCTTAGAAGTTTATTGTTAAACGTCCACGTGTTTGTGTTTTGTACAGTTTTTTTCTTTCTTGTAGTTGATTTCTAATCTCACAGAACTGTGGTCAGAAAAGATGATTGTTATGATTTCAATTTTATTAACACATTATTGACCGGAGACGTATTAATACATCTTTTGTTACCTGAACGTTATTGACCAGAGACGTATCAATACGTTCTTCGAGAGTGCTACAATTAACATCACTGTGCAATTTGTTAGAGCATAAATTGATCAAGGGTTCTTTATACAACTTACGATTGTCATTATCATTCACATTTTGCTCCATTAGGTTTTTGTTCCAACCTTGTATATATTATATACGTAAAATCTTCCAAAAAGACACATCGCAAAATTTTGAGTGAAGAAGAATTTTTCAGTCAATTTTATGCAGATACTTTCTCTGATTGTCTGAGTGACATATGTACTAGTGTCTCAGAAGATGATAGTTTTTCAGAATACAGTTCCGATTCAGATGATGTGAATATTAGACCAATAAAAAGATTTTAAAAATTAGTGACTGATTCTGATACAAAAAGTGAAAATGAAACTCAGGGTGCTGGAGAATGCGCCTTTGCTTCTACAGAAGAGTGAACTGAAAACAACATTTCGTGAAAATTAGAAGATTTTACAGGTATGTCAAGTGTCTCTATTGAAGGTAATAACCCACAAAGTGTTAGTGAAATAACAGAATTAATTTTTGGCCAGCCAAAATAAAAATCACCAGCTACAGGCATTACTTTCTGCAAAAATCCCTGGGTGAATAATCAGTAAAATTTACCGAGGCTCGCTTTGTGGCCCAGCATGTGATCAATCCTGGAGAATATTCCATGTGCACTTGAGAAGAATGTGTATTCTGCTGCTTTTGGATGGAATGCTCTATAAATATCAATTTAGTCCATCTGGTGTAATGTGTCATTTAAGGCCTGTGTTTCCTTATTGATTTTCTGTCTGGATCATCTGTCCATTGATGAAAATAGGGTGTTAGAGTCCTCCACTGTTTTTGTGTTACTGCTGATTTCTCCTTTTATGGTTGTTAGTATTTGCCTTATAAATTGAGGTGCTCCTATGTTGGATGCATATATATCTACAATTGTTATATCTTCTTTGTGGATTAATCTCTTGATCATTATGTAGTGTCCTTTTCGTCTCTTGTAACAGTCTTTATTTTAAAGTCTATTTTGTCTAATACGAGTATTGCTACTCCAGCTTTCTTTAGATTTCCATTGGCATGGAATACATTTTTCCATCCCCTTACTTTCAGTCTGTATGTGTCCCTTGATCTAAAGTGGGTCTCTTGTAAACAGCATATATATGGGTCTTGTTTTGTATCCATTCAGCCAGTCTATGTCTTTTGGTTGGAGCATTTAATCCATTTACATTTAAGGTAATTATCGATATGTATGTTCTTATTGCCATTTTGTTAATTGTTTTGGATTTGTTTTTGTGTTTTTTCTTCCCTTCCTCTTTCATTCTCTTCTCTTGTGATTCGATGACTAACTTTAGTGTTGTGTTTGGACTGCTTTTTCTTTTTTGTGTGTATCTATTGTAGATTTTCAGTTTGCTGTTCCCATGAGGTTTTGATATAGACGTCTGTATATAAACAACAATATAGATTGTTTTAAGTTGCTAGTCTTTTCATTTCAAATACATATCCAATATCCTGCATTTGTGCTCTCCTCTTCTCATGATTGCTGATTTTGATATCATATTTGTGTGCAGATGATTTCCTACCTTTACTGTACGTTTGCCTTTACCAGTGAGCTTTTCATTCATAATTTTTTTGTTTCTAGTTGTGGCCTTTTCCTTTCCACCTAGAGAAGTTCCTTTAGCACTTGTTGCAAAGCTGGATGGTGGTGCTGAATTCTCTTAGCTTTTGCTTGTCTGTAAAGCTTTTGATTTCTATGCTGAATCTGAATGACAGCCCTGCTGGGCAGAGTATTCTTGGTTGTAGGTTCTTCCCTTTCATCACTTTAAGTATATTGTGCCACTCCCTTCCGGCCTGCAGAGTTTCTGCTGAGAAATCACCTGATAACCTTATGGTTTATATATAACCCTTGTATATTGTTTGTTGATTTTCTCTTGTTGTTTTTAATATTTTTTCTTTGTCTTTAATTTTTGTCAGTTTGATTACTATCTGTCTCAGTGTGTTCCTCCTTGGGTTTATCCTGGCTGGGACTCTCTGCACTTCCTGGACTTGGGTGACTGTTTCCTTTCCCATGTTAGGGAAGTTTTCAGCTATTATCCGTTCAAATATTTTCTCAGGCCCTTTCTCTCTCTCTTCTCCTTCTGGGACCCCTATAATGCAAATGTTGGTGCATTTCATGTTTTCCCAGAGGTCTCTTAGACTGTTCTCATTTCTTTTCATTCTTTTCTCTTTATTCTGTTCTGCGGCAGTGATTTCCACCATGCTGCCTTCCAGGTCACTTATCCATTCTTCTGCCTCAGTTATTCTGCTACTGATTCCTTCTAGTGTATTTTTCATTTCAGTTATTGTATCATTCATCTCTGTTTGTGTGTTCTTTAGTTCTTCTAGGTCTTTGTTAAACATTTCTTGTGTCTTCTCGATCTGTGCCTTCATTCTTTTTCTGAGATCTTGGATCATATTTACTACCATTACTCTGAATTCTTTTTCAGGTAAGTTGCCTATCTCCACTTTGCTTAGTTGTTCTTCTGGGTTTTTATCTTGTTCCTTTATCTGGGACATATTCCTCTGCCATCTCATTTTTTCTAACTATCTCTGACTGCAGTTTCCATTCCACAGGCTGTAGGGTTGTAGTTCTCTTGCCTCTGCTGTCTGCCACCTGAGGCCGTCTGGTGGGAGGGACTGGTACCTGCCCACTGGTGGGTGGAGCTGGGTCTGGTCCCTCTGGTGGGCAGGGTCGTGTCTGAGTGTGTGTGCATTATCAGGTGGCTGTTTATTAAGGAAGACTTTAAGCAGCCTGTCTGCTGATGCATGGGGCTATGTTTCAGCCCTGTTGGTTGTTTGGCCTGAGGTGTCGCAGCACTGGAGCCTTCAGGTTGTTGGGTGGGGCCAGGTCTTGGTGAGAAAATGGCACCCTCCTAGAGGGTCCACACCAATGAGCACTCGCCAGAGCCACTGCCACCAGTGTCCCTTTCCCCACAGTGAGTCACAGTTGCCTCCTACCTCGGCAGGGTACCCTCCAACAATAGCAGCTAAGTCTGGCCCAGTCTCTTATGAGGTCACTGCTTTTTTCCCTGGGTCCTGGTGCACATGAGACCCTGTGTGCACCCTCCAAGAGTGGAGTTTCTCTTTCCCTCAGTCCTGTGAGAGTCCTGTGGTCAAACCCCAGTGGCTTTCAAAGCCAGACTCTCAGGGGGCTCTTCCTCCCATTCCCAGGCCCCCAAGCTGAGGAGCCCGACAAGACGCCCTGAACTTTCACTCCTGTAGGAGAACTGCTGTGGTATAACTATTTTCCATTTTGTGGGTTTCCCACCCAGTGTGTATGGGATTTGATTTTATGGTGATTGCACCTGTCTTACCATCTCTTTGTCGCTTCTTCTTTGCCTTTGGATTTAGGGTGTCTGTTTTGGTAGGTTCCAGTATTTTTTTTTTTTTTGGTCAGTGGTTTTTCAGCAGTTAGTTGTGATTCTGGTGTTTCCATAAGAAGGGGTGAGCTCACGTCCTTCTACTCTGCCATCTTGCCTCCTCTCCTTCCATAAACTCTTTTCAGGGACAGATTTTGTTGATATATTTTTTTCCTTTGAATGGGCCACACTTTCCTGTTTTTTTGTATGCCTTGTAATGTTTTTGTTGAATACTGGACATTTGAATCTAATAATGTGGTAGCTCTGGAAATCAGATTCTTTCCCCCTTCTCTAGGGTTTGCTGTTGTTTTTGTTTTTGATTGCCATAGGCTGTCTCTGTCCTGAGAATCAGCCTAAGGTGTAAAGTTAAGGGCTTATGTCTTTTCTGAGACTTTTCTTAGGCATGCATAATCACTTTCTAATTTTACCCATATATGCAGTTGTTTTTTAATAGTCTAGTCTTTAATGTCTGTCTCCCAAAATAGGAAAAGCAAAAAATGAAGGGGGGTGAAGAGTGCTGGCCCTTTAAATATCCTGAAAGACACTTGAGCCAGATGGGGTAGGGGCTTGCAATAATGGGAGGAGGTGCAACAACAATGGCTCCCCTCTAGCTCTATTTGTCTGCACCTCTGTGATCAGAAGCAGCAATCAACAATCATATAACAGATCCCTGATATTTGAAAGAAAGGGTACTTGTTGCCCACCCTGACTCTCACAAGCTGGGTGCAAGTTGCTCCAGGAACACAGTCACAACTGCCTTCCGTGTGATTGTGTGTTGGGAATTGGTAGCTGCTACTGTGTCAAGTGCTGATTATTGACAGAAAATTACCATCCAAGGGTTCCCCTAAAAGTTACCTGTGTTCAACAGACTCCAGAGCTCCAAAACAGTTACATCAGATGATTCTGCTGGTGCAATTTTTGCCTAGTTGGGTAGACAGATTCCTGGTGTTTCTGGCTCCACCATCTTCCCAGAAGCCTCCTTTTAAAAAAAAAAAAAGTTTTGTTTTCATTCATTTTCTCTATCATTTTTCTAATTTATATTTCATTCATCATCTCTGTTCTAATCTTTTTTATTTACTCCTTGTGCCAGCTTTTGGTTTAATTTCTCCCTCCCTTCTAAGGACAGTTTGGGGCAGATTTAGGATTCTTGATCAACACTTTGCAGTGTTTCTCTTTTGGCACTTTGAATATACCAGCCCACTGACCTCTGGCCTCCAAAGTTGCAAGTGAGAAATCTGCTGATAATCTTACTGAAGATCACTTTTATGTGATGAATCACTTTTCTTTTGCTGCTTTCAAGATTTTCTTTTGCTTTCAACAGTTTCTGTGTCTCAGTGTGACCTTCTTTGAATTCATCTTATTAGGAGTTCATTAAGGTTCTTGAGTGTTTATGTTCATGTCTTTCTTCAAATTTGGGAAGTTTTTAGGCATTATTTCCTCAAATAATCCCTTTGCTCCTGTCTGTCTCTCTTTTCTCCTGGGACTCCCACAATGCATGTTGATACTCTTGAAGATGTTCCACAGGTTCCTTGGGCTTTGTTCACTTTCCTTCAATCTTTATTCTTTCTGTTCTGCAGACCTGACAATTTCAATTGTTTTATCTTCTTGTTCACTGATTCTTTCTTCTCCTACTCAAATCTGCCTTTGACTGGGATCTAGTGAGTTTTTCATTCAAGTTATTGTACTTTTCAGCTCCAGAATCTCTTTTTGGTGTGTTCTTATATTTTGTCTTTATTCATAGTTCCATTTTGTTCATACATCATGATCTTGACTTTCTCCGTGTCTTCCTTTAGTTTTCTGAGCATCTTTAAGACAGGTTTTTTAAATTCTTTGTCTATTCGGTCTGCCATATGTCCTTTCTCACCAGTTTCTGTTGATTTTTTTTTCTTTGCATGGAAAAAAATTTTTTCCTGTTTCTTTGCACATCTTATAATTTTTTTTTCCCCTGAAAATTTAATATTTGAATCTAACAATGTAGTAAGCCTGGAAATCAGATTGTTCCATTTCTCAAGGGTTTCCTTTCATTGTTGTTTAGTTTATTGGTATTTTTATTGTTTTATGCTCTCTTTCCCAGGGATCAGCCTGAGGTATAAACTTAAGGTCTTATCAGGTCTGAGTCTGTGTTTTTCCTTAGACACGTATGGTGATCTGTACATGTGGTTGCTTTTGAATGTCCTAGTCCTTAAATGTCTGGCTCCCAAAATGAGGAAAAAAGATAAATAAAGATGGAGAGAAAAGTGCCAGCTCTTTAAATCTCCTAGAAGTTGTTTCAGCTGTAGGGCTTGGGGCTTGCAACAATGGGAGGGGTGGTGCAGCAATGACTGCCCACTTCTATGTCTGTACTTCCATTATCAGAAGCAGCAATCAACAATCAGAAAACAGGTCTTTGATATTTGGAGGAAAGGGTCCTTATTGCCCACCTTGGGTCAGCAAGCTGCAAGTAAGCTGCTCCTGGTACAAATGCACAACTGACTGTCTCAGAGCTGAGGGTGGGGGATGGGTAGCAATTGCTGAAATTGACCAAAATTAACTGCAATTTCCCGTTCAAGCCTTCTCCTTGAAGTTGCAAGTCTGAATAGACTCCAGAGTTCCAACATAGCTATATCAAGCAGATTCTGCCAGTATAATTGTCCAGGAAAGAAGACAAGGTTCCTGGCACTTCCTACTCTATCTTCCCAGAATCCCAAAGCTCTTTTTATGTATTGCTGAATTCCACTTGTTAATGTTTCATTGAGGATTTTTGCATCTGTATTCATGAGCGATATTAATCTGCAGTTTTCCTTTCTTGAATGGTCTTTGTATGGTTTTGGTATCAGGATAATATTGGCCTCACAAAATGAGTTGAGGAATTTCTCCTTTTCTGCTTTCTGGTAGATAACGTGTAGAATTGCTTCTTCTTCTTTTTTTTTTTGCTTCTTCTTTTAATGTTTGGTAGAATTCTCTGCTGAAAACATCTGATTCTTTCTTTGGAGTTTTTATGTTTTATTTCTATTTTATTTATTTATTTATTTGGCCACACTGCATGGCATGTGGGGTCTTAGTTCCCTGACCAGGGATTGAATACACGCCCCTTGCATTGGAAGCATGGAGTCTTTTTTTTTTTTAATTTATTTATTAATTTATTTATTTTTGGCTGTGTTGGTTCTTTGTTTCTGTGTGAGGGCTTTCTCCGGTTGTGGAGAGTGGGGGCCACTCTTCATCGCGGTGTGCGGGCCTCTCACTGTCGCGGCCTCTCGTTGCGGAGCACAGGCTCCAGACACACAGGCTCAGTAGTTGTGGTGCACGGGGTTAGTTGCTCCGCGGCATGTGGGATCTTCCCAGACCAGGGCTCGAACCCATGTCCCCTGCATCGGCAGGCAGACTCTCAACCACTGTGCCACCAGGGAAGCCCGGAAGCATGGAGTCTTAACCACTGGACTGCCAGGGAAGTCCCTTCTTGGGAGGTTTTAAATTAAAAACTCTTTTTAATATTTATAGAAATATAAAAAATTTGTATTCCATATTGGATGATTTTTGAGGAATTAGTCCATTTCACTTTAGTTGTCGAATTTATGTATGTAAAATTATTTATATTTCCTTATTACTCCTTTGAGATCTACAAGATCTGTAGTGGTATCCCACTTCATTTCTGATATTGCTAATTTGCATCATTTGGCAATATTATTGATCCTTTCAAAGAACCGTCTTTTGTTTACTCTCTCTATTGTTTTTCTATTTTCAATTTCATTATTTCCCTACTTCTGCACCTCTGGGTTTACCCTGCTCTTCTTTTTATAGGATCCTAAAGTGAGAGCTTACATGATTTTCTTGAGACTTTCCCTTTTTTCTAATGTAAGAATTTGGTGCTATAAATTTTTCTCTAGCGCTAGTTATAGCCCACTCATCTTGGTATGTTTTAATTTCATTTAGTTCAATGTGTTGTTTTTATTTCCCTTGAGACTTCCTCTTTGACTTAAAGATTATTTAGCAACTTGTTTCCAACAGTTTGGAAATTTTCCTGTTATCATTCTGTTACTGATTTTTAGCTTGGTTCATTTGTGGTGAGAACACACACAGTATGCTTTCAATTATTTTAAATATGTTGAAGTTTGTTTTATGGCCCTATCATGGTAAGTAGTCTATCTTGGTAAACTATCCACGGAACTTGAAAAGAATGTGTATTCTGCTGTTGTTGGGTGAAGTGGTGTGTGTGTGTGCGTGCTGCATCCTGTTAATTTATGGTACTGTTGAGTTATTACACAACCTTGCTGATTTTCCATGTAGTTCAGTCAATTATTGAAAGAGGGGCATTGAAGTCTCCAACTATAATCATGGGTTTGTCAATTTCTCCTCTCAGTTCTGTCCATTTTTGCTTTAAGTATTTTGCAGCTCTGTTGTTTGGTACATACAAATTTAGGATTGCCATGTCTTCTTGATAGCCTGACGCTTTTAGTATTATGAATTGCCCCTCTCTTACCCTAGTAATTTTCTTTGCTCTAGAGTCTACTTTATCTGACACTAATGTAGCCACTACAGTTTTCTGATTAATGTTTGCATTGCATACCTTTTGCCATCTTTTTACTTTCAACCTACCTATACCATTAATTTTGAACTGAGTTTCTTGTGGGGAGCATATAGTAGGGTCTTGTCTTTTATCTACTCTGTCCTTCTCTTTTAGTTGGTATATTCAGACATTTACATGTAATGTAATTATTGATATGCTAGGACTTCAGTGGGGTTTTTTGTTTCATTTTGTTTTGTTTCTTTCCTCTGTTTTCTTCTTCTGCCTTCCTTTGGGTTACTTGTACCTTGTTTTTTTTCTTTTAGAATTCCATTTTGTTTTATCAGTAGTGCTTTTGAATGTATCTCTTTGTATAGACATTTAGTTGTTGTATTATATTATGCACACATAACTTTTCACAGTCCTCTGGTGTCAAGATTTCACCAGTTTGAGTGAAGTGTAAAAACCTTTCAGTTCCTTTACCCTCTGTCATTTATAATACAATTGTCCTAAATATTTCCCCTACATGCTTTGAGATCCATAGACAATGTTACAATTTTTGCTTCAATCACCAAATATAATTTAGAAAACTTAAGAAGAGAAAAAATTCCATTGTATTAGCAAACATTTTTACTCTTTCTATTGTTCTATCTCCTTTCCTGATGTTTCAAGAATTCTTCTTTTATCATTTCCTTTCCAGTTCAAGAACCTCCTTCAGCCCTTTTAAAAAAAAAATAGGGTGGATCTACTGGTGACAAACCCTTCTAGTTTTCCTTCATCTGAGAATGTCTTGATATCTATCCACTTTATTGCTAAAGAATATTTTCACTGCATATAGAATTCTTAGTTATAGTTGTTTACAGCACTTGAAAATGTTATGCCCCTTCTTTCTGGCCTCTTTGGTTTCTGATAAGAAACTTGCTGTAATTCACATTGTTTTTTACTTATAGGTAAAGTATTATTTTTTTCTTTCTGCTTTCAAGATTTTTCATCTTTAGTTTTCAGAATTTTGACTATGATGTATCTTGGCATGATATTTTTGGGGGTGCACCCTATTTTGGGTTAGCTCAGCTTCTTGAATCTGTAGCTTTATGTCTTTTGCCAAATTTTTTTTCAGTCATTATTTATTTAAATATGTTTTCAACCCCACCCTCTTTCTCCTCTCCCTCTGGGATGCAGATGAGATAAATATTAGATCATTTGTTATACTGCCACAGGTCCCTGAGGCTCTATTCACTTTTTTTTTTTCCCAATCTATTTTTCTCTGTTGGTTAATTTCTATTGTTTTATCTTTATTTTCACCAATCCTTTCCCTATCATTTCCACTCTGCTGTTGAGTCCATCTAGTCAGTTTACTATTTCCTTTATTGATTATTCACTTTTAAAATTTCCATTTGGTTCCTCTTTATATTTTGTATTTCTTTGCTGAGACTTTCTAGTTTTTTGTTTCAAGCATTTTCAGAATTTTTAATTAAAGTATTTGTATCATGCCTGCTTTAAAACCTTTGTCAGAAAATTCCCATCTCTGTGTCATTTCTGCTTTGGTGTCTGATGATTATCTTGTCTTTCTCAAGTTAAGATAGTCTTGGTTCTTGGTATAATGAGTGATTTTCAGTTGTACCCTGGACATTTTGAGACTCAGATCCTATTTAAATCTTGTTTTACAGGCTCCTCTGACATCACATCAGCACAGAAAGGAAGACCCCACCTCAATTCTGCCAAGTGGGGGTGAAATTCCATCACCCTGGCTGGGAGGGTATGATGATTAATTTTTTATGTCAATTTGATTGGGCTATAGAATGCCTTGATAGCTAAAGATTATTTCTGGATGTGCTGTGAGAGTGTTTCCAGAAGAGGTTAGCATTTGAATTGGTGGACTGAGTAAAGCTGATGGTCCTCCCCAAAGTGGGTGGGTATCATCCAATCTATTCAGAGCCTGAACAGAACAAAAGCTCAAGCCCAAATGCTTGAGCTGATATCAATCGTCTCTTGCCCTTAGTGTTCCTGGTTCATCTCCTCTTCCCACCTCCCTCTAGTTTCTCAGGAGAACCCTAATACGAGGCATGGGGGGTGGGGGGAAGAGGGGAGAATGCCTTGTAACTGCTCCCTACATGACTTTCATGAACACTATGAAGGAGGAAAGGTCTCATTATCATTGTGTGGCCATGACAATCCCAGCTTCTCTTGGTCTTTTCTGAAATCATCCCAGCAAGACAATCATGGAAGTCTAGGTTCCCCACTTAACCTTTGCTGAGGGGGATGAGGGCTCATTTTGTTCCATGGTGTTTGGCTGCAGTAAAGCAGTTATTGTCTGTAAGTTTTCTGTCTTGCTAAGTTGCCTCTTTCCTGGTCCTTGTTTATTTCCCCCCCAAATTCATATTTTGAAGCCCTACCCCCAAGTGTGGCTGTATTTGGAGATGGGGCCTCTAAGTAATTAAGGTTAAATTAGGTCATAATGTTGGGCTTTGATCCAATAGGGCTAGTGTCCTTATAAGGCACACCAGAGAACTAGTGTTCTCCTCACGCAGCCCCACTCCCTACATACATGCACCAAGGAAAGACCATGTAAATATATAGTGAGAAGGAGGCCATCTACACACCAGGAGGAGAGCCCTCACTGGAAACCAAGTCAGCCAGAACCTTGATCTTGGACTTCTGACCTCCAGATCTGTGAGAAAATATATTTCTGCTGTTTAAGGCACCCAGCCCGTGGTATATATGGCAGTCCTAGCAATAGAGATTCCCTTGGCTCAAGGTTTTTCATGGGGTTGCAGTCAAGCTGTCAGCCAGGATCATCCCAAGGCTTAAATAGGGAAGGATGAATTTCCAAGCTCATTCCTATGGTGTTGGCAGGATTCAGTTTCTTGTGGGGTGTTGGGCTGAGGGCCTGTTTTTCACTAGCTATTGCTAGGAGGCCTCTCTCAGTTCGTTGGCACAGGGGCCTCTCCACAGGGCAGCTCACAATACAGCAGCTGGTTTCCATCACAGTGAGGAAGTGAAGGAGCAAGGGAACAAGAGAATGAGAAAGCAAGAGTGTCTGCTCAAGAGAGAAGCCAGTCTTTTACTTAACCCTAATCTCAGCAGTGACATCCCATCACCTTTTCGATTCATTAGAAATGTCACTATATCCAGCCCACACTCAAGGAGAGAAGATTAAAAAAGGGCCTGAATACTAGGAGGTAGGTATTGTTGGAGGCCATCTTAGAGGCTCCCTACAAGCTCTCAATGGCCAAATTTGGGACAATTTGAGCAGCATAATAAATGACACTAATGGATTAAAACTGATAGAATAAACATCCATGAGTCCATACTGTTATAAACAAAATAATTGAATAAATAAATACAGATCTTCAAAATATGATGGGGTTATGTCCTGATAAACCCATCATAAGTTGAAAATGCATTTAATACACCTAACTTACGCAACATCATAGCTTAGCCAAGCCTATCTTAAATGTGCTCAGAACACTTACGTTAGCCTAAAGCTGGACAAAGTCATCTAACACAAAACCTATATTATAATAAACTACTGAATATCTCATGTATTTTATTGAATACTATGCTGAAAGTAAAAATCTAGAATGGTTGTAAGGGTACAGAATGGTTCTAAGTGTATTGGTTGTTTACCTCCCTGATTGTGTGACTGACTGGTTCACTGCCACTGCCCAGCATCACAAGACAGTATCATACTACATATCACTAGCTCAGGAAAAGATCAAAATTCAAAATTCGATGTACAGTTTCTACTCAACTTCTATTGCTTTCGCACTGTCGTAAAATCAAAAAATTATAAGTCGAACCACTGTAAGTCAGGGACTGTCCGTAAATAAATGGAGGGGAAAGGACAGCTCTTCCTTAGAGTAGAATTCCATTTAACAAAGGTAGAAAGAAAACAGGAAATAGAAAATTACCATTTGGTAAATACCACAGTAATAATTGCTGTGAGCAAGAATGAAATCTAAAATTACTGGATGAAACTCTGATTTAAAAAATAAGGTAAATGCAAAGTCTTAAAGTTTCTCCCCACAAGCTACTTATTAACTTAAAAAGAAAAAATTTTAACTTTACAGTGGAGAAATCTGATAAATAACAACTTAACAGAATGATCAGACTTAACCAGTAACGACTTACCAATTTCACGTACCTCTAATATGATGCACCAAGAAGGGCACAACATCACTTCTGTAATCATCTTGCCAAAAATGCATAAACTTAACCTCATCAACCAGAAAACCCAAACTGAGGGACATCTTACAAAATAATTTTCCCATACTCTTCAAGTGTCAAGATTATCAAAGACAAAGAAAAACTAAAAATTGTCTAAGATTCCAGGAGGCTAAGGTGACAGGATAAACCAACGCAACATGGGATACTAAATCAGATCCTGAACCAGAAAAAAAGACATTGCTTGGATAATTTTTTTTTAAGAACCATCTTTTATTGAACTATTTTGTTTATTTTTAAAAATTTTTATTGGAGTATAGCTGCTTTACAATGTTGTTAGTTTCTACTGTACAGCAAAGTGAATCAGCTGTATGTATACATGTATCCCCTCTTTTTTGGATTTCCTTCCCATTTAGGTCACCACAGAGCACTGAGTAGAGTTCCCTGTGCTATACAGTAGGTTCTCATTAGTTATCTATTTTATACATAGTATCAATAGTGTATATTGACCCCAATCTCCCAATTCATCCCATCCCCCTTTCCCCCTTGGTATCCATGTTTGGATAACTAATGAAATTTAAATGGAGTCTGTAAATTAGTAAAGAGTATTGTATAGATGTTAATTTTCTCAATTAAATAATTATATTACAGTTATATAATATACTAACATTAAAAGCTGGATGAAGGGTATACAAGACCTCTGAGCATTGTTATATTTCAAACAACTTTACAGACGTATAATTTACCCACTAGCAATCCTGCCCTCCCTCAGCCCTAGGCAACTACTAATACACTTTGTCTCTAGAGTTGCCTATTCTGGACCTTTCATATAAATGGAATCCTATGGAAATGGAAGCTTTTTGTAACCGGCTTCTTTCTTTCAGCATAATGTTTTCAAGGTTCATCCACTGTTATGTGTTGAATTGTGTACCCCCAAAAGATGTTGAAGTTCTAATCCCAGTACCTGTGAATGTGCCTTTATTTGAAATTTGGATCTCTGCAGATGTCAAGTAAAGATGAGGTCATTAGCTGTGGTGGGCCCTAATCCAATGACTGAGTCCTCATAAAGAGGGGAAATTTGGACACAGAGATAGACACACTTAGAGGGAAGATAAGGTCAAGACACAGGAAGAACACCATCTGCAAGCCACAGAATGCCTGAGGCTACCAGAAGCTAGAGGACAGGCATGGAAAAGATTTTCCTTCACACCCCTCAGAAGCAGCCAACCCTGCCAATACCCTGATTTCAGACTTCCAGCCTCCAAAACTATGAGACAATAAATTTCTGTTAAGCCTCCCAGTTTCTGGTACTTTGATATGGCAACCCCAGAAATCAAATATATTCATGATACAGCATATTATCAGTACTTCATTCCTTTTTATTGCCAAAATTATTCCACTGTGTGGCTGTATGACATCTGGCTTATCCATTCAACATTTGGGTTATTTTGACCCTTTGGCTAGTATAAAAAATGCTGCTATAAATATTTGCATACAAGTTTCTATGTGGACATGTTTTAATTTCCCTTGGGTATATACCTAAGAATGGAATGGCCAGGTCATATAATTCTATGTTTACCTTTTTAAGGAACTGCCAAACTATTTTCTGAAGTAGCTGCACCATTTTATATTCCCACCGGTGAAGTGTGAGGGTTTCAACTTCTCCACATCCTCACCAACACTTGTTACTATCTGTCCTTTTGATCATAGCCAAGAGAGTATGAAGTAGTATCTAATTGTGGCCTTGATTTGCATTTTTGTAATGACTAAGGATGTTGAGCTTTTTTTGTTTTATGTGCTTATTGGCCATTTCTATATCTTCTTTGAAGAAATTTCTACTCAAATCCTTTGCCTAGTTTTTTTTTTTTTTTTTTTTTTTTTTTAAAAGGATTTTCTTATTTATTTATTTATTTATTTATTTTTGGCTGTGTTGGGTCTTCGGTTCGTGCGAGGGCTTTCTCCAGTTGCGGCAAGCGGGGGCCACTCTTCATCGCGGTGCGGGGACCGCTCTTCATCACGGTGCGCGGGCCTTTCTCTATCGCGGCCCCTCCCGTCGCGGGGCACAGGCTCCAGACGCGCAGGCTCAGCAATTGTGGCTCACGGGCCCAGCTGCTCCGTGGCATGTGGGATCTTCCCAGACCAGGGCTCGAACCCGTGTCCCCTGCATTAGCAGGCAGATTCTCAACCACTGCGCCACCAGGGAAGCCCCTTTGCCTAGTTTTTAATCAGTTTATCTTTTTTATTGACCTGTAAGAGTTTATATATTCTGGATACTGAATCCTTATCAAATATATGATTTGCAAGTATTTTCTCTCATTCTTTTCGCTTTCTTGATGGTGCTGTTTGAAGCACAAAATTTTTACATTTTTATGAAGTCCAATTTGTCAACTTTCATATCTTTTATTATATTTGCAAGACTTCAGCACATCTAAAATTACTTCAACATAAAAAAACTATAAAAATCTATGTAAAAAGTTTAGAAGACTATGTTCTAGACTACCAAAAGGAAGTAGAAATGGAATTTTTCATTTGCTATTCAACACAATTCTGTTTCTTTTCTTCTTTCTAGATTATACAAGTGATGCAAATTCTCTGGAAATTTTAGAAATTAACATTATTAGTAAACTCACCATCCAGGAATAACCATCACTGTCACTGAAGTTTATAGTCTCACACAAACTTGTAAACATTCATAAAAATTGAGGATCATTTGTTCTATGAGGGGAGAGCCATGTAAACAATGTGGGGATGGATGACTCACGGACTAACAGGAATTTGTGTTGCCATGCTACACCAAGGGGAGGTGGTGCCCAACCAGGGCCATTCAGCGGGCGATGGCTTGAACTGGCTTTACAAGGTGAGTGATGGCTGTGCTTCAGGGGAAAAAGAGAGAGGAAGTTTTCTAGACGGCAACCAGGAGTAAAGGAATGTCAAGGGAGCAGTGATGTAAACCCCCGATAGTAAGTCAGACTGATTGACACTGGATTTTGAAGGGCCTTCCATGTCATGGGATACAATCCATGCAGGCCACGGGGCATCCTTGAAGACTTCTGGACAAAGACATGGCCGGGGACCATGGAAATGTCTGAGATACATTTTATATTCTGCGTACTCACATGCAGATGACCATACGTCCTGGTTGGTCAGAGACAGCCGCAGATTACACCTTCGGTCCTAGAGTTGCAACCCCTTTCAGTCTCAAAAGCGCCCAAATTTGGAGGATAAATATTATCATCTACACACACACACACACACACACACACACACACACAAACACACACAACAGAACTTTCACAATTCTCACCTTTATTATGCGAAATGCACTGAGATTTTGCATTGTTTTATTTCATTAAAAAATGTATATATTGGTTGCAACCCATTAAACTGACTTCGACACACTAATAGCTCCTAGCCCAAAAACTCTGACCTAGATGCCTGTCAGGTCTTGGGAAAAGGGGGAAGAAGACAGTTAAGTTTGGATATGTACAGTTTAAGGCCGTGGTTCTCACCCTTGGCAGTGCATCAAAATCAACTAAAGCATTACTGAAAATGCACGTCTCCAGGTCCACTGCATATAAAGCTCTACTACGTGTATTTCTATGGAAAGAGCTGTAACATATTTGACACATAACACATGAAAGGGGATGAATACTTACAGAATTAAGTTCAAAGCAGAACCACTACTGTCAGGAGTATGTGACAGCCTGGGATGGAACACGGCGGGGGGGGTGGGTCAGAGGGCATGGCCGCGGTACCTCCTGGGTGCTCGGCGGGTCCCTGTGAAACCAACGAGCGCCCCTCTCTCCGCCAGCCTCCCTAGACCCTCACTGACCCGGGAGGTTGGGTCGCGGGTCGGCAGAGACCAGGGGAGAGGCAACCGGCGGCGCGGCCGCTCCGGGTCGCCACGGTCGGCTCCGCTCGCCGGCGCCGGGACGCGCCGAGACGCGCCGAGACGCGCCACAGGCGGAACGCCGCCCCATAGTGCCCCGCGGCGCGCACGCGCAGGCAGCCGTTCCCAGCTTGAAGCCCAGCGCGGCGGCCGAGCCGGCCGGGGGCCGCCTCTGGCAGCCCCGGGCCGGACGCCCCTGTCCCCAGCAGCGGGGTCAGGATGGCGCTGAAGCGGATCCAGAAGGTAAGGAGTCCTCCCGCCCTCGGGCTCCTTGCTAGTCCCAAGCGTCGATTCGCGAGCGGGGATGGCGCGGCCGCCAAGTGAACGGCGGCTGAGAAGGTACGGAGCACGGTCACACCTGCCAGTGGGGGAAGCAGAACCAGCGCCCGCGCGGCCTTAAAAGGGCACCGCGCTGCGCGCGGGGCGGGGCGAGGTCACGTGGGGCTAGCGCGGGGCGGGGCGGGGCGAACGGAGCGTCTCGCCCCGGCACTTGGAACTGGCTGCGGAGTCCCCACGCTTTGGCCCATGTGCGTGGGCCGCCTGGGCAGAGTGACGGCGGCGGGCCCCAGAGGAAGGACGGCATGCCCTTGTGGGGGGGTCCGGAGGGCTGAGCAGAGGAGTCGAGGTTGGAGCTGGGCCCTAAGAGTTGAGTAGGATCTCTGCAGGTGCAGAAAAGGGACAAGGGCATTCGTGGCCGGGAGAGACGACGTGGTTGGGCTTGGGGCGGGGACGGGATGACTGGGGTTTAAGCGCTGCTGGAGCAGGGGATGGGAGTGCGTGGGCAGGACTGGGGTGGGCCTTAGGGGCAGTGCTGGGATAACTTTTTTATCCTGTAAGTAATTGGGAGTCCTTGCAGGCGTTTAATATATTAACTAGAATTTGGAAAATGCCCAACAGTAGAAGAAAGAAAAGGTATTTTCAGTTCTGCCATATTTCAGTTCTGTTTGTTGACATTCTAGCATATCTACTACCAATCTTTTACCTACACTCAAAATAAATTATGCTATATTTTGTATCCCGCTTTTTTATATAGCATTAAACGTGGGCATTTGTCATGTTGTGAAATAGTATTCATAACTGTAATTTTTAACATTAGCATTCCGTAAGTACATTACCAGTAACTTATTTAATCACTACCTGTAGTGAATAAACACTGGACGTGGATGTCAGAGGGCAAGGCACTTAATCATTCCCAGCCTCCGTGTCCACATGTTTTTACAGGTGTTCTTTTGAGACTTAGATGATACATGTTTAGTACATGCTTGGCGTATATCAAGTGCTCGGTATGATTTAACTGCCCCTGATATTCTAAATTTTATATAAAGTAAATAATGCTGTAATAAGCATCATTGTGTGGTGAGCTTAGGCTTGATTGCCAGAGGTGAGATTGCAGGGTCTCTAAGGGTATGGCTCCTTTTTAATAAACAGCTCTCCAAAAAGGAATGTTTTTGGCAAATTATTCTCTGAAAGAGGTCATCTGTCATCCTAGGACTTTGAGACAGGTGAATGACATGCTCAGATCTGTGTTGTAAAAAGAGCCTCTGGCTCTGATGTGTCCTGGAGTGGGCCAGACACTGGAACAAAGGGAGAGTGGAGGGTATTGTGAAAGTCCAGCAAAGGCTTCATCCAAGTGAATGACCGTGGAATGGATACCGAGGCAAGAACTGTACTTGGATGATGTGGAAGGGTAGAATTGACAGGACTTGAAAAAGAGTATGTGGTGAAAGTGAGAGAGGGAGGTGCACAAGAGGGGTTACTGGGTGGATGGTAGTATTATTGCCTATGTTGGGGAATCAGACATTTTGAGGGCAGGGAGCAGGGTGCGGGAGATAAGGAGGGTAGGTTTGAACTTACATGTGTGAGCATGTAGGCTGGTAAGATTTACAAAAAGGAGAACTAGGAGTGACAAGTTTGGACCTTGAGGATGACATGGGAACCGTAGATGTAAGGTAATTGAGGCCACAAGGCCAGGGAGAACTTTCCTTGGTAGGAACCAATACAGGAAATAACCAGAGCTGGTTTCACCAGTATGTGACTCATAAGGTCTCACAGGGCCCCTTGCTATGACAGGCCCTGCCCTTGGTTTAATGCTGTGCAGTCACCGTCTTGAAATTCTCAATAGTTTTGACGAAGAAACCCCACATTTTCATTTTGCACGAGGACCCTGCAAATTCTGTATCAAGACCTGGAAGAAACAGCCCACAGTGGTCAGAAGACATCCCTGGGATGAGTTAGGAAGCCCTGGCTGCAAGTAACAAGAGACCCAGCCACCCTTGCTCACAGAATTGGAGGTCCATAGAGCTTTGGAAGTGATTTTGGAGCTCCTGCTCTGTTTTTGTGAAATTCTCTGGACTGAGTAGCTCTGGGCCCCAGAGCCCACTGGACATACCCTGGGAGACAAGGAGGCGTTGGCTTCCAGAAGTTCTCAGAAAGCCCAGCAAATCATTTTTTTTTTTTCCTTTACCCCTTGTTATGAATCATTTCACATGCTCATTCTTGAACCGGTGGATGGTAAGGGGTGCAGCTACTCTCAGACCTGGAGCTGAAGGTGAGTGTGCCTCTCCTGAGGGACTGGAGCTGAACAGGAGCTCTTCGGGACAGAGGAAGAGGAGTGGGTGCCAGCAGTATGAGGCCTGCTCGGGAGGCGGCCTTGCACTAGCTGTGCCCTTAGCTCCCAACCCGCAGCCCGTGCCAACCAACTTCATACCTTTTTTTTTTTTTTTTAATTTTTTTTTTTTTTTTTTTTTTTTTTTTTGGCTGTGTTAGGTCTTTGGTTCTGTGCGAGGGCTTTCTCCAGTTGCGGCGAGTGGGGGCCACTCTTCATCGCGGTGCGCAGGCCTCTCACTATCGCGGCCTCTCTTGTTGCGGAGCACAGGCTCCAGACGCGCAGGCTCAGTCGTTGTGGCTCACAGGCCCAGTTGCTCCGCGGCATGTGGGATCCTCCCAGACCAGGGCTCGAACCCGTGTCCCCTGCATTGGCAGGCAGATTCTCAACCACTGCGCCACCAGGGAAGCCCTCATACCTTTTTTAAAAAGTTTTTTCCAAAGAGTTGAGTATTTGTACATGAACTTTCAGTTTATTGATAAAGTATTTCCTTCAATTAAACAAGAATTCACATGTAAAAATCTGAATATGTGTCAGTGTAACGTTTCTAAATGTCTTCAACAGGGACAGGGATTTATGTGGCAGTATTACATTTATGTTTACATTAATGATTATTTTTTGCTTTTTAAGGCAATGTGTATCCTGTAGAGAAAATTTGGAAAATACCCCAAAATGCAATCTTTTAAAAAGTCATCTGTAGCCCCATGAGATAATTACGGTTAACGTTTTGATAAGATTTCATTCCAGTCTCTTCACTGTGAATGTATATGCTTCGGATTATCATAGTCACGTGGTACATCAAGTTTTATATTCTGCCTTTTCCCCCTCTTTTTACCTTAATGTTGTTTCATGACTTTTACTCCTGTAGTCTTTAGAAACTAATTTTTAACGATTGCATAATACTTGATTTAGCTTTTCAAAAAAAGTTAACTCTTTTTCTGACTATGAACGTTAGTTGTTCTTCAGAGAGAACTTGGAAAATCAGGAAAGTATAGATAATACCATATTTCATCTACTCTTAAGATGAACTATTTTTTACATTTTCACATCTCTGAAATTGGGATGCTGCTTAAAATCGCTGTCAGCCCAGCAGCAGTTGTAACTTGGTTGTCACCATCTGTATGTGAAAGCCATGTCCCAGCAGTGTATATTGAGGTTAAGTGCATTGTTGGTGTGTTGAGTAATTGCTTTAAAAATGTCTTCAAGAAGATACTGTGGGGGGGAGACACAGGAGGGAGGAGATATGGGGATATATGTATATGTATAGCTGATTCACTTTGTTATAAAGCACAAACTAACACACCACTGTAAAGCAATTATACTCCAATAAAGATGTTTTAAAAAAAAAAAAGATACTGTGACTTAATGCTGAAAATAAAAGCGTTTGTGGACACAGGCACAGAAGCAGAACAGTGGGGAATAAGCTTCATATCAGTGGAATAAATGTTGCTGGAGAAAGGACTGCAGTTTTTTGTTTCCACGCCAAGCTAGCCAGATGCTTCATAGACCACAGAAAGGAAGGTTCCACCTACCCTCAGGTCAGTGAGGCTGGGTCACCTTTATTCACCGAGGTTTGTGCAAAGAGATTGTGTATTGTGGGACTTTGCGGAATGGGTATCAGTGGCTTGGAAGAAAACTCCAGAAACAGTATAGTGGAGGACTGTTTAAGAATTGCCACATCATCATTGCCTGGAAGGCACAGAGGATGATCGTGAGGACATCCGTGACCCAGGGTTAGTATTGGACTCTAAACGGGAAGAACCAATTTATTTATTTCACTTGTTTTTCCTTTTTTTTGTGTGTGTGGTATGCATGAGTGATTGAAAAACAAAAGCATGTGCCCAAGTGAGCTTAAAGCTGAGTTTTAAAATAAAAGTTTTAAGTGTAAAGAATGTCATATGATATCACTTGTGTGTGGAATTTTTTAAAAATGAGACAAATGAACTTATTTACCAAACAGAAATAGATTCATAGACATAGAAAACAAACTTATGGTAACCAAAGGGGAAAGGGTTGGGGGGCGGTAAATTAGGAGTTTGGGTTTAACAGATACATACTATAAAATAAACAATAAGGACCTACTGTGTAGCACAGGGAACTATATTCAATATCTTGTAATAACATATAATGGAAAAGAATCTGAAAAAGAAAAAATATGTATATGTATTAGTGAATCACTTTGGTGTAACCCAAAACTAACACAACACTGTAAATCAACTATACTTCAATTAAAAAAGATTTTTTTTAAAGATAGCAAGAATACAACCCACAGAATGAAGGAAAATATTTGTTTGTCAAATATCTGAAAAGGGACATATATCCAGAATATGTAAAAATTCTTACAACTCAACAATAAAAGACTATCCAATTAAGAATAGAAAAAAAAAAAAGAATGCATTTGGTCTTAGTTTAATCGCCAGTGTGTTTTCTTTCTTAGTTGTAGGTGGTACCTTGAATGAGATCTTGGATTCAGTGAAACACAGTAACAGAATTGAGTGTGTAACTATTTAAAGTGTAATGGTTTGCTTAACTATTTTCCTCTGGTAATCTGCTATGCTTTAACCTTCTTTTCCCTTTTCAGGGCTCACTTTTATCATCAATGTTATTTATAACTAATTATTACACTATTTTAACCTGCCTAGTCCTTTACAATTTATAAAATATATTATTTATGTGTTTATTGAATAGGTAATAAATTCCCATGATTCAAAATTCAAAAAATACAAAAGGGTCTACAGGGGAAAGTCTCCCATCCACTCCTGTCCCCAGCCATCCAGTTTTTCTCCCAGGGTGTCATCAGTGTTATTAGTTTCTTCTGTATTCTTCCAGTACTAGATATCTCTATCCATTCCTCATTCTTTTTGTAATACTAATGACTGCATCCTCTATGCCTTGTCATCCTTGACTCTTTACTGAGTATACTTGTGTACGTTACACACATTACAAAATTATAGCCAAACATTAGTGCTGGCCGGTTGGCAGGCACGTGTTATAATTACAACTGAACAGATAATTATACTGAGGCCCAAAGAGGTCAAAGTTATTTTCCCAGTGACAGAACTGGGACTCAGACCTGGGTCTTCTAGCCGCTATTGGGAAAACACAGGAATGTGATATATATATATTAGTGAACTAATTTCTTTCACATCACACTGTTCTTCCTTGAAATGCCTGTTAGCATTTGAAATTCCTTGGTGCTAGTTGGAATCTGCCAGTTGAGACCCACTTCTGGGCCTTCAGGAATCATCAACTCTTAGTAACCATTCAGCACACCTTTTATGAGGTGTATGTGCTCTAGGGACAGGGAACAGCCCATGCGAATGCCTGCAGGTATGGAGAAACCTGGTGAGTTGGGGGGAATTGGCCAGTACTGCTAGCTTTTCCTGCCCCTGACTGCTCATCTGGTCTCTCTGGGATTTGCCTTAGTGCAGAGGGTATAAACAATCCCCTACAGAGTGGTAGTGGAGGTGTGCAGGACACAAAGCAGAGGGAAGCAGGAAAGGAACTGTTCTGAGGAGGTTCCTGGAGCCATACTGCATTTTTGAGCATGTCCTCTGGTCCCCTCACATGACCTTAGTTGTTCCCCAAGCTCATTTCTGTTGCGACAACTAGCAATGCTGAGTACTGAGTGCTTACCAAGTGCAACCTATTTAGATACATCAGATACTAGCTAAGAACTGACTGGTGGTATACTGGTAGGTGTTTAAAAACCAGCCCTCTGGGATGAAACATGGCCCTGATTTGTAACACTTGCTGGCTTCTGTGATACAATTATTCCCACCGTGGCCAATTATATTTGTGCGTATGTGGGATAAGTACCGGATGGCCAGAGAGGTGGGGGTTACTAGAATGATTAGCATGCCCGGAGATGATACGGTGGGATCAGGAGGGCCTTTGTGGATGAGCTCAGTTTCAGGCATAGTTCAGGTAAGGAAGAATGTGATCGTCCAGGTTTAAACTCCACGTGCGTGCCCCAGACCCTGGGGTTTGCCATCCCCTGAAGAGTTTCCCTGCCACCTGATGGACCATTACTTGTGCCTCCTTCCTTCTCTTCAGAACCTCTCTGGAAACCCCAAGAAGTTTACCCAGATCTGGAATCTGGGGAGAGTGCGGAGTATTAGGAAACATCCTAGTACATGCAAGCTAGAGTTTGAGTCACTGCCCAGACTCTTAGGCCTTGAGGCTCATGCTGGGCTAGGATAATTTTGGGGATTGTGTCTACAAGTTGGTATCCCATTAAGGGAATCTAGTTATGATATAATTCCTGTCTCCCCCGTTGGTACATGGGATAGCTGTGCTAGACTGATTCCATGTGCTTCATCTCCCACTTGGAGCCTTAGGACTCCCATACAACCAGAGGCGTGTAGGGCAGTAGGGGAGGTACAGAGATTGAAATACAGGAGCCCTGTCCTTAACTGGGCACTTCCGCTGGGCTAAGTGCTTCCATTCAGGAGCCCAGAGCTAAAACCCAGCCCCTGCCCTTCTCCACCTGAGTGGGCGATGGGGCCCTGCCCTCTTCCAGCTCTATGACCTTGGGTAAGTGATTTAACCTCTTTACATCTCAATTTTCTAACTTATTAAATGGAAATGATAATACCTTCTGCCCACGTATCTTCACAGCCACGAGTAGACCCTTGTTTTCAAGGGTATTGCAGATCACTTGTTTTCCTTAGCCGGGCCAGCCCACTCCTGAGGTCCGGGAGCCCCTCCCACCAGGAGAACACACTTCTGGCCAAGAGGTGTGGGGTTAGAGCAGCATCCCCAGTTCACACACCAGCTCTGAGCTCACTGTCTTGTGTTTCAGGAATTAACCGACCTGCAGAGGGACCCTCCTGCCCCGTGCTCTGCAGGACCTGTGGGAGATGATCGTAAGTACCTTTCAGGGCTCCAGACCCCAGGAGCCTTGCAGTCAAGACCCCCAAATTTATCAGCCCCTCGGGTTTGTTTGTTTTTTTAAGAAAACCTATCGTCATTTTTCCCTTCATTTGGTTGTGAATTGCTTTTTCATTAGACGCCTTGAGTTCATAGCCCGCCTGGTCAAGATGCTGCCAGAAATCACCCTCTCCCTCCACTGGGGCACAAGAAATCCATCTTGTCCTGAGGCACATTGGCTTCTGCAAAGTGCCTCTGACCAACTACAACTTGGGGTGTTGGTATAAAAATGGTCATGAAGCTAATCGTGGAGGGCCTGCTGCTGCTGCACGAGGGGGCAGAGCTCTGGGGGTTGGTGAGGGGCGGCGGGGGGGGGCTGGCTCCTGGCCTCTGCGAAGGGGAGGGGCAGTTCTTTTCTCCCACTTCTGCTCTTCCCCAGGGGAGACGGAAGGAGCAGCGCTAGCCAGCCCTCTGCCACCCTCTATAGCCGACTGGCCATAGGCCAAGCTGCCCAGCACCTGGGTGTCCCGAATCTGTGCTCTGCGCTCCCACTTCACCTCCACTTTCTGAGCGTCTTAGGCTCTGGGGCACGCTCACCCTTTACTGTGAGGCTGCAGTAGCTGCAGCTGAAGGAAAAGTAGGCCGGGAAGGGAAAGACTGCGTAAAAGAAGGGTGACGTACCCTTCAAGGACCCTGAAGAATTAAAGACACGGACTCAAGCAGAACTTGTACACCAGCGTGCACTGCACCGTTATTTACAGTCCCCCAGAGGTGCCCAAGTGCCCATCGACAGGTAAATGAATAAGCACAGCGTGGTGTATATATACAACAGCATATTATTTAGCCGTAAAAAGGGGTGAAGTTCTGACACATGCTACGACGTGGGTGCACCTTGAAAACATGCCATGTGAAATAAGCCAGAAAGAAAAGGGCAGATATTGGATGAGTCCATTTACATGAACTAACTAGACAAGGCAAATTCATAGAGACAGAACGTAGAGTAGAGGTTCCTAGAAGCCGAGGGGAGGTAGAAATGGGGAATTATTTAGTGGTACAGAAATTCTGTTTGGAGTGATGAAAAAGTTTTAGAAATGGATAATGGTGGTTGCACAACACTGTGAATGCACTTAATGCCACTGACTTGTACACTTAAAAATGGCTAAAATGGGGCTTCCCTGGTGGCGCAGTGGTTGAGAATCTGCCTGCCAATGCAGGGGACACGGGTTTGAGCCCTGGTCTGGGAAGATCCCACATGCCGCGGAGCAACTAGGCCCGTGAGCCACAACTACTGAGCCTGCGCGTCTGGAGCCTGTGCTCCGCAACAAGAGAGGCCGCGACAGTGAGAGGCCCGCGCACCGCGATGAAGAGTGGCCCCCACTTGCCACAACTGGAGAAAGCCCTCGCACAGAAACGGAGACCCAACACAGCCAAAAATAAATAAATTAATTAATTTTTTAAAAAATGGCTAAAATGACATATTTTATGCTGCGTGTTTTAAAACTTTTTGTTATGTTAAAATACAAGAAAGAAGAATTTCACAGAGCTGGAATAAAAGAGGAAGTGGTGTCATGTGTGTGTGTTCCTGCATGTCCTGTGGGCTGAGGCTTAGAGGAGCTGAAGGTGGGCAGACAGAGCCACTGAAAACGGCAGATTCCAAAAGCTTTATGCGAGAGTTTAAATAATTTTTTTTTAGAGCAAAACAGAAATGATTCCCATTGCATATGCAGAGTTAATGAACAAGGGTGGCTTCACGTGATTGTTACCTGGTCTGTGTTGTCCTTCCAAGCGTCCCACATCTTGCTAACGTATTTTCCCCTCTTACCTGTTGCTTAAGATAATGTAAGCTAGGGTCACTGGTAAGATTGCACTGGTACTGACACAGCTTCAGCTTTCTAAAGGTGCCCCTCGTTGCTTCTCTGCACCACACGCACTCTCACCCTTCCCTGCCGCCCTGTGCTGGAAGGTGGCTATCCTCATCCGAGAGGCTAGCTGCCCTCCGTACTCAGTACCTGAGGGTTTGTTTGTTTGTTTGTTTGTTTGTTTGTTTATGGCTGTGTTGGGTCTTCGTTTCTGTGCGTGGGCTTTCTCTAGTTGCGGCAAGCGGGGTCCACTCTTCATCGCGGTGCGCGGGCCTCTCACTATCGCGCCCTCTCTTGTTGCGGAGCACAGGCTCCAGACGCGCAGGCTCAGTAGTTGTGGCTCACGGGCCTAGTTGCTCCGCGGCATGTGGGATCTTCCCAGACCAGGGCTCGAACTCGTGTCCCCTGCATTGGCAGGCGGATTCTTAACCACTGCGCCACCAGGGAAAACCCAGTACCTGAGTTTTGATGAGGTTTGTACAGCCTTGGAAACTAGCTAACCTTTGGGGGCCATTTCATGCCTGCCCTGTGGGCAAGTAGCCCCTTGCCAGCATCGCTCTGCAAGTTCCTTTCTCTTCCTCTCTCGTTTGGGGCCTTCTCTTCTGACTGTGCCCCCAAGCCCTGCTCAGCCCCTCAGCAGACCTCAGGGGTTAAAGTGAATGGGACCAAAGGGTCCCAACCTGTTTGCCTGAAGGAGACACTCATATTAGCTACTCCTCCCCATGGGCTCCTATTCTCTAATATGTTAATTATCAAAACCACTTATTTAATAAGGAATTCTATTATATATTATGATTAGGCAAAGGTGTACCTACCAGCTAATGATTAGTATGAGTTGGAATAAAGGCAGTCAAAAGAAAAAGAAGCGACACTTCCACTAGCTCAGGCAGCCTTATTGTAGGAAAAGGTGTTCTCTTCAGTAGCATTTCTTGAAACGTTTAAAAAAGGTCAAGGGCTACTCTGTCTTTGGATACGTCTAGGGGTTTGGGAAACCTCTCCTTTGGTCCCTTCACTTGCCCCCCCCTCCTCATGCCTTGGCAGTTTCCTATCCTGCTGTCAAGGGTAGAGTCTGTGAGACATTTGAATAGGCGGCAGGAAACCCGGTACAGGACCAGGTCTGAAACCTTGGGCTAATAATTCCACACTCATCATGGAGCCGGAAGACAGAATTCCCTGGAGAATAACAGGCCCCTCAGATGCTCTCAGCAGCCCACTCGGGGGTGCAGATAGGTGCTTTCCACAAAGACTGGAGTAAACTGTCCTGGGAGCTTTGGAAATGAGTCACTGGCCCACTCTTAGCCCAGCCTTGCTGAGTGCACAGGAGCCTTCCTAGGGGTGGGTACAGCAGTGAAAGTAGCCTGAGACTCCAGAGAGGGCAGCAGGCATGATGTGTAGCAAGAGAAGGCCCTAACCCACTAAGGAGGGAGCCTGGCCTGACCACCTAAGGTGGGGACCCGGGAGGGGAGCACAGGGGAAGCCCCCCTTGTTCTTGCTCTCGGCTCTGTCACCTAGTCCGTGGAGCACTGGGCACCGCTTGGGGGATATGTGAGAGGACACAGATGGAGGGTGGCTGCATTGAAGCCCCAGGGCCACGGGCATTGACTGGCTCCTGAAAGAGACCCTTTGGAGAGGACTTCAGAGGGAACTGTGAAGAACTAAGGAGAAAGACTTATAAAAGTAATGTGGAAGGTGGCTAAAGCCTACCTAAGGCTTAATTCTATGCAAAGAGAAGACTGAATTGCAGTTTACTGGCAGCTGGGTAGTGAGGAATTTAACTCTGTCCTTAAAAGAGCTGGCCTCTGTCCCTAGCCTCTGGGAGGCGATCTCTAAAACGTCCTGCCTGATAGGACTGTCTGTTTACCCAAAGGCTTTGACCCACACCAACAATGTGAGTTAGGGTGAGAGCTGGCCACACTAGCTAGACCAGCCACGTGGTTTAAGGTGGAGGCTTTGGGTCAGTGCCGGAGGAGCTGGAGACTTAGATCAGCCACGTGGGTAGTCCGTTAATCCATCCTGCTTCCCTGATGGAGACCTCGTAGAAACGCTGCACGCTGAGCCAGGGGTGAGCACCCTGCAGGCAGTGTTCTGTGTGCTGTCACACATCAGTGCCGGGACGCCAAGGAGGAGGACAGCGGAAGCTCTGCACGTGGACCCCTCCTGGACTGTCCCCGTGAGCTCTTCCCTCAGCCGATGTTGATCGGTAGCCTTTCCCTGTGATACACTGGAGCTGTGAGTACAACAGCCTTTCACGAGTCTGGAGTCTAGGCAAGTTACAGAACCCCCTGCAGGGGCGTTTGGTGTCAGAAGTGAGGGCAGGCTTGCGTGAACAGCACCCTCTGAGCAGAGCAGCTCCTTTTCGGTGGAGAGACGTGTTTGTCAGGGAGTCTCACTTTCCCGTCTCTCTTTTGTCTTGCAGTGTTCCACTGGCAGGCCACCATCACGGGCCCGGTAGGTAGCAGATGCTGAGTGCACCCCTCGCTTTGCTTGTTGCACTGTACGCTCTCACGAATGCACTAATCCGCTTTCGGTGTCTCATCCTCCAGAATGACAGTCCTTACCAAGGAGGAGTTTTCTTCCTGACCATCCACTTTCCTACAGATTATCCTTTCAAGCCCCCAAAGGTAAGGATGGGACAGGGACAGCGTGTGATGAAGTCACTGGTATGGAAAGCTGCACCTGGGACTCCTCCACCACCATGGGTCCAGCCTCCCAGGAATTAAACTCTGGACTTTCAGAATCCATTCCTCCTGTGAGCAAGGGCCGGTGTGGTGAGGGCTTCCTCCTGAAGCCGTGGTTTCAGGGGTGCTCCTTGTAGGGTGGCTGAGTTGGGACGTGTCTCAGGCTCCAGTTCCCTTCTCTGCAGTCCCTTTCCGTCTAGGACAGGGCTTCTCAGCCCCTGTCCCAGGGACATTGGGCAATGTCCTGGGATATTTGTGGCAGTTAAAACCTGAGGTGAGAGGTGGGGAGAGGATGGCTTCTAGTATCTAGTGGGTGGAGGCCAGGAATGCTGCTCAGTACCCTGCATTGCGTAGGACGGCCCTGGATGTCCGCAGGTGGAGAGACCCTGGTCTGGGACCCTGGCAAGTCACCTCCTTCCCGCACCCAGAGGAGTCCTGCCCTCATGAGACTCTCAGTCCTGTGTGGGAGACGTTCAGTATGAGAGCTGGGCCACGCAGGGGAGAAGCACAGAGCAGGAAAGTGGGGCAGGACAGTGAGGGCGGATGGCAGGGGGATTGCCCTGAGCATGGGAGGGCCCACAGGGAACTGGGGGACAAGCCTGTGTTTGGGGGCGGGGAGATGCCAGAGGGGTGGCCCATGGCATGGGGTCTATGGCTTGCTGTGGTGCGGAGAGGCTGAGCGGGGGCCGGGCTGGTTGTGAAGCCAGGGCAGGTGGCACGAGGGCAGGCAGAAGAGGCAGATTCTGGAGGATTCCAAGACGGAGCCAACAGGAGAGGCGGCAGGCCAGATGTGGTCACACAGCAGTGATGTGTATGTGATTCACATCACTTTTAACGTATTTTTATTTTTCTGATTGGAAAATCGATAAAAATTGGTTATTTTAAAATTAGAACATTTGGAGAACTAACTAACATACAGATGGAAATCAGTCTCCTTATAAACCTATCCCCAGAGAAGATCGCAGCTGACAGCCCTGTATACACTCCTCCAGGATTTTTCTTCATACACCAATATATATTTTTATTCTTATTTTTAAAATAAAATTGTCAATTCTGGTTGTGAATGAGAAAACTGAGGCTTTGAATGGGCATGTCATTTCCTGAAAATGGCGTGGCTCATAGTGGAGGGTGGGACTTGAACCCAGATGTGTCAGCCTATTTTTTTTTAACTTTTTATTTTGAATTAATTTTAGACTTAGAGAAAAGTTGCAAACATAGTACAGAGTTTCCATATATCCCTGTCCAGCTTTCCCTGAAGTCAACATCTTACGTTACTGTAGTACAAGTATCAAATCCAGAAAATCAGTGTTGGCCAGGATACTCTGAACTAAACTGACGGCCTTCCTTTTTTACCAGTTTTCACTGCTGTCACCCTTGTGTTCTAGGACCCCGCACTGCATTTATTGTCTTGTCTCCTGCATCTCTGCGGTCTGTAGCAGGGCCCCCATTTCCCCTGGTCTTTCATGACCTTGATGCTCTTGCGAGGCATTGATCAGTTACATTGTCAGAAGTCCCTCATTTGGGGTTTGTGTGATGTTTTCTCAGGGTGAACTAAGGCTTTGCGTTTTAGCAAGACTTGCGCAAAAGTCTTGAGTCTGTCTCAGGGCCCCCGATCTCAGGGCTTGTGATATGTCTTACTGCCCTGAGGTTGATCTTGATGGCTCAGTTCGAATCAGCCCCTTACCCCGTGTGTGCAGGTTGTATCGAAGCCGTGGGAAGAGGCCCCTTTGGGCTTCTCAGCCACAGATCTTCCTGGGCATTGCCACCAGAGGCCATCTGGTACCTCCGTATTTTAAATCATGGTTAAACGTGGTTAGGATCCCAGAGACCTTGCCAGCTTTTAGCAGGGGAGACTGGGGTGTGCTGGGCACAGGCGGGCAGATGCTAAAATAACTCTCTTGAGTATGACCGTTATTCCAAGGGGTTTGGTTGCAAAAGCGTGTTTCATAGTCTTGAATCTACCCCCCTCGCCCCTTTCCCTGTTGAGAGATGCTGCAGTGTCTTGTAAAGTAGTAATCTTCCATCTTACCTCCTTCATTAGAGTATAAGCTGCTGATGATCTTTCCTAAAATAAACAGGATGTAGTCCTGTATGTCTCTTGGGCATTTTCAGGATTCCTGACTGCCCAAGGACAAAGAGAAAACAGCGCCTATTATTAAAAGACTGAAGTAAGCCCTGTGAGTTGGAGAGGTGTGTGCTAAAAAGTCCTATATTCTACAAGAGAAAAGGGTGTTTCTGCCTTTTTAAAATCTCCTTTCCACAGGAGAACAAGATAAAGTAGACTGATATTTTGGCAAGAATTTTCTGACTCTGAGAGGGATCTGGCAAGACTGCGTGATCTTCTTTATAGGAGATCTTGGGGGATAAGGCAGATACTTAGTGCCTGAGACGCTTTGGAAGTTTGACCCATCCTGGAAGAAATCATTTGGTAATAGATGATAAGCCTCCCATACACACAGCTTCCTCTCCTCATATTGTGAAGTAAGTTGTTTTTTGTTTTTTTTTTTAAACAACAGCTCCTGTTTATTTTTTTATTTTTATTTATTTATTTTATTTATGGCTGTGTTGGGTCTTCGTTTCTGTGCGAGGGCTTTCTCTAGTTGCGGCGAGCGGGGGCCACTCTTCATCGCGGTGCGCGGGCCTCTCACTGTCGCGGCCTCTCTTGTTGCGGAGCACAGGCTCCAGACGCACAGGCTCAGTACTTGTGGCTCACGGGCCTAGTTGCTCCGCGGCATGTGGGATCTTCCCAGACCAGGGCTCAAACCCGTGTCCCCTGCATTGGCAGGCAGATTCTCAACCACTGCGCCACCAGGGAAGCCCGCAATACATTTTAAGAATTGCCTTCAGAGTTCAAAGGTTTGAGATTAGGTGAGTGAGGAGAAGGGTAGGAAAGGGGTTCGTCTAATTAAACCTCCAAAGAGAGGGAGGAAAACTGAGGGACTTCAAACCTCTAATGTCAAATTTGGCCTGGTCTTTCCTAAGGGGGTTTGAAAGCTGGTCCACTCCCAGAACAGCCAAATGAAAATAATGTCTGGGTGAGTAGGACCAGGGCGTGGAGAAACACTAAAATGCTGCAGCCAAATGTCCAGGATCAATTGCTTAAGATCATGTATCTCCATGATATCTCTGGTCCACAGAGAAGAAAATGTATCACTCCCGCCGTTAGCTTTTCAGATCTGCTGTGGAGTTTGGAAGGAAGCCTACAGACCTTGCAGCTGGGTGTCAGCCATAGGCGACCACGGGAGGTTCCTCTGCTCCAGAAACTGCCGAGCTGTAGCACAGCTTCATTGCTCTTGCTTTCCAGTGAGAGTGCTGAGGTTAGTTACCTCCACTTCCTCGGCAGAGCAAGCAGCAGTCTGAGCCTGGCCTGCATTTCCTTTACGGGGCTCCCCATTTAGGATCCTCTGTTACCACAGCAAGGCTGCTTTCTCTGTTCCGTGGGCCCTGGTCCCTGCCTGTTACCATGGTGACGGTTGCCCTTTTAATTTTTGTCTCCTTGCTACCCCTTCGGTCTTTTTTTTTTTAATAAATTTATTTATTTTGGCTGTGTTGGGTCTCTGTTACTGTGCACGGGCTTTCTCTAGTTGCGGCGAGCAGGGGCTGCTCTTTGTTGGGGTGTGCGGGCTTCTCATTGCGGTGGCTTCTCCTGTTGCGGAGTACGGGCTCTAGGCGCACGGCCCCTAGTAGTTGTGGCTCGCAGGCTCTAGAGCGCAGCCTCAGTAGTTGTGGCGCACGGACTTAGATTCTACGTGGCATGTGGGATCTTCCTGGACCAGGGCCCGAACCCATGTCCCCTGCATTGGCAGGCGGACTCTCAACCACTGCGCCACCAGGGAAGGCCCCCCTTCGGTCTTTACCTAAACAAAATGATAAACGTCAGGTGTCCCCTGGGAACACTGTCATCACACGGCTCTGCCACTTCAGACAGGGGTCACAGTGCTCCTTGAACCACACGTAACAAAGCACAGGAAGGCAGATTCACGTTTCAGAGACGAGTCAGAGGCTCAGAGACGAAACCTCCAGGCCCAGGTTGGTGTTGAGACACTGGGTGCCGTATTTCAGCCTTTCCAGTGTAATGGCTTACGACTCCCAGCAAGCTGATGGATTTTCTCAGTCCTGTCAACATTTCCCCAGGCCTGCTCGCCCTGTTGGAGGTATGCAGTAGAAAAAGTAAAATTATCCCTTTGTGGGCTTCCCTGGTGGCGCAGTGGTTGAGAATCTGCCTGCCAATGCAGGGGACACGGGTTCGTGCCCTGGTCTGGGAAGATCCCACATGCCACGGAGCAACTGGGCCCGTGAGCCACAACTACTGAGCCTGCGCGTCTGGAGCCTGTGCTCCGCAACAAGAGAGGCCATGATAGTGAGAGGCCCGCGCACCGTGATGAAGAGTGGCCCCTGCTTGCCACAACTAGAGAAAGCCCTCGCACAGAAACGAAGACCCAACACAGCCATAAATAAATAAAAATAAATTTTAAAAAATTATTTTAAAAAAAAATTATCCCTTTGGGATCCCCAGTATAAATTACCGTTCACTCTTCGCTAACTGGAGTGGCGCTCTGTGCCTGCCAGAGCCCTGGGACAGGCCACCGCTGTGCTACTCCGCAGGCCCGTCCCTGGCAAATTCCCTGGACTCTGTCCCCATAGGAAACTTGCTTTTCATGCCTTCCAGGGCTCAGGTCAGCCTGAAGGACAGGCATCTTAGGCTGAAAACCTTATTTTAAAATGCACTGTGGTGCAGGCAGCTCCCGCGTAAGCCCCAGGTACAGATATCACGTTTCCAAGGCGAGTCCCAGGTCAGTAACTGGACAGCAGATCTGAAAAGCTAACGGCAGGAGTGATACATTTTCTTCTCTGTGGATCAGAGATATCATGGAGATGCATGATCTTAAGCCATTGATCCAACATGAACAAATGACTCAGCCCTGGCCAAAAGTGTCTCAGCTTGCAGGACGGTGCCGAGATCTTGATCCTTTGTCAGGCTACGGGAAGACCCAAGAGTTCCAAGAACACGGCAAAGGGTCAAAATCTCCCGACAAGGGATGAAAACACCAGAACACCAATGTTCAACGGCCTGGCAGCTCACAGCTGAGCTATGTGTCAGCACCGTGGGGTCCCACACCACCCAACGGCAGATGCTCAAGGGCGGGCAGGTTTCTGTCTCTGAAATTCAGGAGAGAGTCTCCTGAAGTTCCAGAGAGGTGCTTATGGGACTGGTCTGCAGAACTCCTGGCCCAAGGCCTGTCCTGGCAGAGGCAGAGAAAGCCTTGAGAGCGGCATAGGCCACCCGTCCCTCCTGCCCTCGCCTGCCCGCCCCTCCCGTGCCTCTGTTCCTCCAGCTCTTCTCGCTGCGACACGTGCTTCTCCCTGGCCGCACCGGCTGAGGACTGGATGAGGATTAGATCTAGCCATGAAAGCTGGTCCTCTGGGAAATGGAGGATGGCTTACCAGTGTGACCAACCTGGGTCCTTGGACTGTGTAATCAATAGAAATTGATGAGACCAGACGAGAAATTCCGGCAAGGCTTTAGTGGGACTTGAGCGGCAGCAGGGGGAGTGAGAACAAGTAACAGGTGCCCTTGCTCGCTCCCTGAGCCGGAGTGGGCCTGGAGGGTGGCGAGCGAGCCGGTCCCTTCAGTGGGGTGAGGGTGGGAGCCAACGGCTGGGTCGGGCTGGAGAGGAGGCTTCGGTGGTCTGCCCACCCCCTTGCCGGTGCTGTGTGCAGGGATCACACGCAGGACCCCGCTTTTGCTCCGCGCACCTCAGAAATGGCAGTTGGGTTTTGGCCTTTTTGTACCTTACTGCTCATAACTGATCCCACCTGCGCATGCGTGCAGTTATTTTTTAGTCCCTTACAGTTTCTTTGTATTCTGTTGCTTGAGGAGAGGAGACGTTTGTCCAGGTGCAAGCACTCCAGGAAAGGGTCCCGAGTCCCAGGTCCCAGCCTATCTCGCCAGCACCCCCAAGACAGCAGCCTCGTGCCATGCAGGCAGGCAACGCTCGCCCCTCAGGTCTGGTGTTCTCCCCCGGCCCGTCTGCTGGCCTCATCATGACCACCACCGGGGTTTCTCTTCTGTTGCCAGAGAGATTTTATTAAAAACAAAACCAAAAAGCTATAGAAAATCTGCAAACCCCCTATCAGACCAAATAGTGGCTTCCTGATTTTCCTTAAAAAAAAGTCTCCTTCTTATCCCATCTCCACCCCACTTCTCCCAGACTCCCAATCCTCACCCTTCAGAGAGGCCCACTTGATCTCTCCAGCTCCCCGCCACAGAGCTTCCCTAGGGATGCAGGGGCTTGGCTGGGCTCCCCTTTGGGAGGTGATGACAGAACTGCCCCGTTGGAGCCGGCCTCTCACCCCTGCTGCCCACCTCCATCACCGCAACAGCTCAAGGGCCTAGTCACGGGGGGCAGGGGGGAGAAAGGCCATCACTGCTGGCTGGTCACTGTAATTACTCTCTAATGACTTTAGGTGGCTCTATGCAAGCATCGATTGAGCACTTGCCAAGGGCAAGGTGTGAAGGGGAGGGGAGAGGAGGAGAATTATAAAAAGAAAACATGATGCAGCTGCCTTCTGGGAACCCACTGGGAGACCACAGGCCTCAGGAAGGAGGTGGGACTAGGGTAGGGTCTGATGGATGGACGGGGGAGAGGGTCCCGCAGGCAAAGGGAGCCCTTCAGCAGAGGCTGGGTTCCAGCATATTCTGGGAGCTGACTCAGCACCTGGGGATACTCCCGCACATGGCCCTTCCCAAACTGGGGCCCTGTTACCTTCTGGAAGCCACAGGGGTCACCAGGACACGACGGTAAATGGAATCACAGGGCTGACCTTTCCGGAGAATCACTGAAGGCAGAGGAGGGGCAGGATGAATACAAATGTGCATACTCAGTGGATGGCACATGTCATATAAGCTGGTGTGTAAGACCATTTCACAGCCTAGGCCCCCAGGGAAACAAGCACCGTCACTGGACCAGGGACCTTTTAGGGGCAAGGACACAGGCACAAAGCTGCATCTAGCCCTCTATCCACGTGAAGAAAGGAAAAAGTGCCATTAGGCCTGGGCCCAGCCTGGCCTCAGAGTTTGTTCTCGGGCACAATAACGGCCTGGCTAGGGCACAAGAAGGCCAGCAGCGCTCAATGGGCAGAATGATCCACCAGCTCCAGAGACAAGGATGCGGATGGAGGCGTGGGCCATAAAGTTGAGGGTGGCAGAAGAAGCAAGGGATTTAGGGCTGGCTACCCTTCTGAGGAAAGTTGCAAGTTCCGTGTCAGATGTCCAGCAGTGGGAGTTCCCTGGCGGTCCAGGGGTTAGGACTCCGCACTTCCACTGCAGGGGGCACGGGTTCAGTCCCCGGTGCGGGAACTAAGATCCCGTGTGCCGCGTGGTGTAGCCAAATACACACACACACACACACACACACACATGTGTGTGTGTGTGTGTGTGTGTGTGTGTGTGTGTGTGTGTATGTCCAGCAGTGCAGGCTCAGGACGCCTTCATCCTGCAACAGGAGGGACTAACAGAACCTGTCGACATCTTTGGGTTTAAAATGTCGGCAGGGCTTCCCTGGTGGCGCAGTGGTCGAGAATCTGCCTGCCAATGCAGGGGACACGGGTTCAAGCCCTGGTCTGGAAGATCCCACATGCCGCGGAGCAACTGGGCCCGTGAGCCGCAGCTACTGAGCCTGCGCGTCTGGAGCCTGTGCTCCGCAACAAGAGAGGCCACGATAGTGAGAGGCCCGCGCACCGCGATGAAGAGTGGCCCCCGCTTGCCACAACTGGAGAAAGCCCTCGCACAGAAACGAAGACCCAACACAGCCATAAATAAATAAATTAATAAATTAATTAATTAATTTAAAAAAAATGTCGGCGAAGTTGTAGTTAAGCCGCAAAATGCCCATCACCTGTGTCTTCTGTTCCCTTTGAGCCTCATGGAATTCCTGCCGACTCCTTGCTGCGGGCCCGCCCGTCTACAGCAGGGAGCTTGGCTGATGCGCGCACGTCTCCGGGTCTTTGAGGCTGAGGCCTCAGGCGAGACTTGAGAAGCTGGAGGCCCTCACAGCAAGAGCTAGGAGAGCATTCATCCGATGATGGACACTTAGGTTGCTTCCATGTCCTGGCTATTGTAAATAGAGCTGCAATGAACATTTTGGTCATGGACATGTATACACTACCAAATGTAAAATAGATAGCTAGTGGGAAGCAGCCGCATAGCACAGGGAGATCAGCTCGGTGCTTTGTGACCACCTGGAGGGGTGGGATGGGGAGGGTGGGAGGGAGGGAGATGCAAGAGGGAGGGGATATGGGAACATATGTATATGTATAACTGATTCACTTTGTTATAAAGCAGAAACTAACACACCATTGTAAAGCAATTATACTCCAATAAAGATGTTTAAAAAAAAAAAAAAAGAGCTAGGAGAGCAGCAAGCGTGCCTCCCGTGTGGCCCTTGTAAGTGGTTGGGGTGGCAGGGAAGAGCACTGCTCCTCCTGAGGGAGGAGGTTTTGCCCCTCCTGTGAGCCACCTTGTACCGACTTGTGGCTGCCCCCGGTCGCCAAGCCTCACGTGACAAGCAGGCCGCGCTGGCCACTCCCTCCCTGAGGGCCTGCGTCCCAGACCGAGGCCAGGACTGCAGCCCTCCCACCTTCCTGCCACGGACCGCTTCCTCCCTGTGTAAATCATAACAGGCACTCAGCTAGGAACGTTTGGGTTGGTTGGTTGGTTGGTTTTTAATTTCTCAAGATGTGAAGGATTTGTTTACTGGATTCCACTTACCATGCAGCATAAGTAAGTTTTCTTTTTAGGGCAGGAAAAGCAACGATTTCATTTCTCGAGCTCTGTAGTAATGTGGCCGTGTGTAGCTGGAGCAGAGAGATGTAATCCTGGTGGTTTTTAGGAAAATGCTTTTCTTGCTGAGTGACACTTCTGTGGAGGAAGACTTTGAATAAACACCTCTTCTTTCCTACTGATGGCTGTGGTCTGAATGATCGTGTCCCCTCAAAACTCCTATGTTGAAATCTTAACCCCCAAGGTAATGACATTAGGAGGTGGGGCCTTTGGGAGGCGATTAGGTCATAACGGTGGAGCCCTCGTGAATGGCATCAGTGTGCTTATACAGGAGGCCCCCAGAGAGCTCCTTTGCCCCTTCCACCATGGGAGGACACGTGACGGCCATCTGTGAACCAGGAAGTGGGCTCTCACCAGGTCCCAGATCTACCAGTGCCCTGGTCTTGGACTTTCAGCCTCTAGAACTGTGAGAAATGAATTTCAGTTGTTTGTAAGCCGCCCAGGCTGTGGTGTTTTGTTACAGCAGCTCGAATGGGTGGAAACCCCGGGGGACACTGCTGTGGTAATTCTTTTTCTTGACGTTGTTGATTCTTCTAGGCAGTGGGCTCCGGAAGGCGTTTACCAGCATGGTCCCTCCACACTTGGGCCCAGATGCCTTCAGGACACAGCTACCCTCAGAGTGTGAAGGACACTGACCATTTGGAGCCCTGCTTTCATGCCCTGGATCTGCTATCCAAGCGCACCAGGAGAGCATCAAGAAGTAAAGAAGGGCTTCCCTGGTGGCGCAGTGGTTGAGAATCTGCCTGCCAATGCAGGGCACACGGGTTCGAGCCCTGGTCTGGGAAGATCCCACATGCCGCGGAGCAACTGGGCCCATGAGCCACAGTTACTGAGCCTGCGCGTCTGGAGCCTGTGCTCCGCAACAAGAGAGGCCGCGATAGTGAGAGGCCCGCGCACCGTGATGAAGAGTGGCCCCCGCTTGCCACAACTAGAGAAAGCCCTCGCACAGAAACGAAGACCCAACACAGCCAAAAGTAAATTAATTAATTTAAAAAAAAAAAAAAGGGCTTCCCTGGTGGCGCAGTGGTTGAGAATCTGCCTGCTAATGCAGGGGACACGGGTTCGAGCCCTGGTCTGGGAAGATCCCACATGCCACGGAGCACCTGGGCCCGTGAGCCACAACTACTGAGCCTGCGCGTCTGGAGCCTGTGCCCCGCAACGGGAGGGGCCGCGATAGTGAAAGGCCCGCGCACCGCGATGAAGAGTGGCCCCCACTTGCCGCAACTAGAGAAAGCCCTCGCACGAACCGAAGACCCAACACAGCCAAAAATAAATAAATAAATAAATAAAGTAGCTATAAAAAAAAAAAAAAAAATTAAAAAAAAAAAAAAAAAGAAGTAAAGAAGATCTGAGTCTATCCACGTGCAAGAACAGTATACAGCCTTGTGTGAATGACAGAGCAATTTGCTAAGGAGAAGAGAGAAGAGTCGTAGGACTGACCTGTGGAGACATCTCACATTCTCAAACCAAGGAACAACCAACAAGAGGGAGATGGCCAAAAGGAAATAGGAACCCAGGAGAAGCAGGAGCGGGAGGGAGAGGGACGTGGACAGGATCTACACACAGCAGCCAGAGGGACATTTTTATTTTTAAATAAATAAATTTATTTATTTATTTATTTTTGGCTGTGTTGGGTCTTCGTTGCTGCGCGCGGGCTTTCTCTAGTTGCAGTGAGCGGGGGCTACTCTTCGTTGTGGTGCGCGGGCTTCTCATTGCAGTGGCTTCTCTTGTTGCAGAACACAGGCTCTAGGCGCACAGGCTTCAGTAGTTGTGGCATGTGGACTCAGCAGTTGTGGCACACGGGCTCTAGAGCGCATTTCTCGGTCTGAGCGCAGGCTCAGTAGTTGTGGCGCGTGGGCTTAGTTGCTCTGCAGCATGTGGGATCTTCCCGGACCAGGGCTCAAACCCGTGTCCCCTGCATTGGCAGGCGGATTCTTAACCACTGCGCCACCAGGGAAGTCCGCAGAGGGACATTTTAAAAACATCCCTGGATCAGGGACTTCCCTTGTGGTCCAGTGGTTAAGACTCCGTGCTCCCAATGCAGGGGGGCCCGGGTTCGATCTCTCGTCAGGGAACTAGATCCTGCATGCCACAACTAAGACCCGGCGCAGCCAATAAATAAATAAATAAATAAACATAAAAACATCCCTAGGTTACATCCTCTCTGTTTAAAGCCCTCCAGGGATTCCATCACACCGAAGAATAAAGTCCTCCCCCTGACCCACAGGGTCCTACAGGATCCAACCCTCACCCATGCCTCCTTCCCTCTCTTTTTCTCTGGGCTCCCACCTCAGAGCTCCAGCACCTCTTGTTCCCTCTGCCTGGAACACCTCTCTCCAGATCTTCCACAGCTGCATCCCCCACCCTCCCACCCCCATATCCAGTCTCTGCTCCTGTGTTACCTCTGGGAGGCCTTCCCTGATCTGTCAAGCTGAAATAGGCTACCACACATAGAGCAGGAAGTGGAACCCTAATGTCCCCACCTTCCCACACCAGGGACCCCTCAGCCTTCTTTCAGTGGAGCCCGGGTCTCCCTGCTCTTCCCTCATCAGTGTGGATGGACCTGGTCACCACACTGAGCTGACCTAGCGCCAGAACAAAGGGACCTGCCTCTTTGGTCTGCACAGCCTGATTCAGGCAAGGTAGGGCCTCCCCCAGTGGACTAAAGTGTTGAAGAGTGCTCCCTAGTAGGCCTTCGGGATCCAGGGCCCCCAGGCTGGGGGCTGGCAACCAAGTGGATGAAGGAAACTGGGAACTAGAACTTCCCAGAGAAAGAAGAGAAAACAAAGACACGTGGAGCCAAAGAAAATAAGGAACAAGAACAACACGACTGTCTGTGGGTTGAACTCCCCTGGAATATGGAGGCTAAAGGGACTGGGGTGGATCAGAAAGTCACCTGAAGGTCAAGTCTGAGGAAAAAAATGACAGCAGAGATGTTACTGAAGACAAAAAAAAAAAAAAAAGACTACAAGTCGGGAGAGCTGGGAGGCCTCCATTTACTAGAGTTCATTTTTCCGATGTAAACACATTAGTGAAGTCAAAGTGGAGAAACGAGGAGACCTGTACACTGCAGAAGATCCAGGGTGGTTGGGGAGTGAGGAGGGCTGCAGACAGAGCTGCTGAAGGCAAGGAGTATTTGGCCAGGACCGAAGGTTTCCCCAGGGTGGGACCAGGTAACTGCTCTGCCCATCAGAGAGATGTCAGAGTTTCTGCCTGTAAGACAAGCAACAGTGATGTGAACAGAAATGAAAATGGACATAACAAATGAAAAGTATTTGTGTCCAAATAAGGTATACAAGCCCTTAAGTGCACAGTCCAGACCCCAACACCTTAAGATTTTGGTAACTGATTTGGCAGCAAAATCTGACCTGAACTGCCATGAGGCTATTTAGAGTCTTTCTATAACCCACTTAACTGATTTTTCAGACGTCACTGCAGAAAAATGAACATGTTTGATTACCAGACTCTGCTCGGGATCCTGTGGTAGAGTTTATAAAGGGTATATGCGATATTTTCTGAAAGCTGAACAACTCAGTTCCAAAGCATGGAATTCTAAGGGGCTATGGGACTGTGGATCTGAATTTTAGGGAAGTGCGGGAGTTCTCTAGGGCAGAGAAGGAAGCTGTGAGCTGCTGTGGGCCGGGCATGTGTCTCTGTTTCCCTCCAGGTAGGTCAGTCATAGTCAGGTGCAGGTTGAGGCATGGTGGGCCCCTTCCATCAGACAGCCAGGGCCTGGAAAGAACCAGGACCGTGACGGAGCAGGACCCTATGGGGCCTTCCCGGGGCAGACACCCCGCCCCTGCCACCGTGTCCTCTGCCTGCCTCTTGTCTTTAGAAAAACTTTAGCCTCCTAGGCCTTCCCTGAGTTCCAAAGAATAAATTTAATCAGAGAAGTGAGAAAATGCAGAAACAAAGGAAAACAGTCAAGCAAGACAAAATAATAATAGTTTAGCCACTAAACAAAGTCAAGGCCCTTTACTGCCTCCTCAAGGGCTACAGATATTATTTGGAGCCATATCCTTGAGCTATTTTTTGCAGATACTGAAGCCCCCACTAGGTGGAAGAAGTTGACTGCATGCTGCCCACAACCCAGACTGGTTGGAACCAGAAGGTTGACGATGTTGATTACCGGTTACCTCACCACCAACCAATCAGAAGAATGTCCACGAGCTGACCACACACCCCTCAGCCCCCTTGCCTCACCCTATCTTAAAACCTTTTCCTGAAGGCCAGTGGGGGGGAGCTCAGATCTTTTGAGCGCTAGCTGCCTGGACTCCTTGCTTTGGCGCCCTGCAATAAATGCTGCACTTTTCCTTCACCACAACTTCATGTCAGTAGATTGGCTTTACTGCACTGGGGCCAGTGGACCCAAGTTTGATTGGGTAACAGGACCAGCGCAGGGCAGGTTCTCATCTCTCCTCCGCCACTGCATCCTCTACCTCACTAGAAAATGCAGGTGAGGTCAAAGAAACACGACAGCACTTTGAGTTAGGTTTGTGGTAGTGTGACCATCACTTAGTGTTCATTTTTATTCTTCTCATTAATTCATGCCTGCTTCATTCATACATAAAATTTCTTTTGAGGGTCCACACAGAGGATCGGGGGATCCCGTGCCTGTCACGAATCCAGGATTCTCAAGCAAGTGCTTTAACTGCAACAAGAATTGAAGAATAAAACGCACAGGGCTCCGTGAGTGTAGCGAACAGGGGTTTGGGTGGGGTCCCTCCGCCGGACCCACAAGGCGCGCCCGGGCTCGGCGGGACAGAGCACGGGGACGCGCACGCAGAAGGCCGCGCCCTCCCTCCACCCCCTCATCCAGCTGTCTGCAGACTGCGACCCACACGCGGGGCCCAACTCCCCAGCAGCCCTCTAGACGCCTAGCCAGCCCTCGGCCCGCTCACCCTGGCCCCTCCTGCACGGCTTCCGCTTCCGGCCGTAGGGGCGGGGCTTCCGGCCGACGGGCGGGGCGTGGGGCCGCCTTGGGCGGCCCGGGCCCGGAAGCGGCGGCGGTGGCGGCTGCGGCGCGGACACCGCGGGGTTGGCCATGGCTGTGAACTTGAGCCGGAACGGGCCGGCGCTAAAGGAGGCCTACGAGCAAGTGGTCAACGAGAAGTCCCCGACCGACTGGTGGGCGCCGAGGCGGCCTGGGGCGGGCCGGGAGCGGGCTGGGGCCAGGGGAGCCAGGGGGCGCGGAGCCGTGTCTGCCCCGCACCTGCGCCACACCCCGGGGGGAGCGGTCCCCACCCTGTCTCCCCTTGCCCCACCGTGCGTGGGCAGGTTAAACCCGGCGTGGGGGTCCGGTGAGTCCCCGGCCCTTCCCCTCCGCTGGCCACCGGTCTCGGCCCTGCGGGCCTCGCTGATGCTTCGTGTTCCTGGCTGTGCTTGAGTGCTTCGCCAGGTTCTCCTTTCTTGCCCGGGGACTTCCCTGGACAAAGGGGCCCTCCACAGCCCTCCTTGAGAAAGCGGAAGCTGCGCCCGGCTTCTTCCAAACGCTGTGCTCAGGGATGGGACTCTGAGGGTGGTCTGGCAGCCTTGCTTTGGAGATGTCAGGCAGGAAGGTGGAGGGGTTTAAGGCCCTGGTTCCCTGTGAATATGTATTTGAGAACCTCCCTTTCTCCAAGAAGAATATACTTCATATTTCTGAGCCATGGGGAGATGAAGGAAAGGACGATGCTGGTTATGTGTTTGGAAAAAGGTCCCATCTTCCCTCCACCTCCCAGTGACATCCTTTCCTAGGCTGTCGGTGTTAGAGGCTTTATAGTACTGGAAGCCTGGATCTGAAGTCTCTGGGAGAGCCCTGGGCAGCCCACACATAGGGTCAGCTGTCTGTCCTGCAACTAGGGTTGTTTTTTGCATGGTAGTTCTCTGTTACCTTCCTTTTTGCTTAAATTGTGTTCACTGACCAGTTTTGAGAACTTGTACTTCCAAGAAGTATGCTGAGTACAGTGGAGTAAGGTGACCAGCTTTGGGGCGGGAGCCTTTTCCCATTGCCTAGGGAGGGGCCCGCTGGGCGCGGCTGAGCTACTGTGGCTCTCTCCACTTGTCAGGTGCTACTGCTTTCGCATGTCTGCTTTCCCTGGTGCCCAGCACAGAGCGGCTTTTGTACAGTGTACTGTTGTGACACTGAGGACATTGCTGCCTTGCCTTGCCTTCACCCCCAGGCCTTTTAGGGAAGAGCTTCAGGACACCAGCTGCCTGGGTCTGCAGAATCTCTGGGGCCACGTCGATGTGGGCAGGTCCCCATTCACTAGCTGAAAAAATATCTAGACCCATGTCACTTCCCTGCTTAAGCTCTGCAGTGGCTTCCTGTTGCATCATAAACACAGCCTGGACTCTTTGCCATGGCCGACAGGCTCCTGACCGCCCCTCCTGTTTACCGTGCTGTGGTCACACCTGTTTACCACCACTCTCGCTTGCTTTCTTTTCCTTAAACTTGCAAAGCTGTTTTCTCCTCACAGGCCTTGTTCTTTCTGCTTCCTCTGCCTGGAGCGCCTTTCCACATCATCCTAGGGGGCTCCCCAAACTTCATTTCTCAGCCCTGATGTTGCCTTTTTGGAGAGGCCTTTCTGGACTCCTGTCTCCGTGGCTGTAGTCACATTTTCCCATCTCCCTGGTTGACTGCCTTCAGGCATGCACCAGACACCCTCACCGATTTTCTTGTCACCTTTGCTGTTCACCAGAAAGGGTGGGGTGGTCCCCATCTCTGTCCCTGATGTAGGGGTACTGAGAGCGGTGCGGAAAAAGTGGCAGAGGATATCAGAGCAAGAAGAGGTGCTCTCCGGTTTGGCGGGTCATAAAAAGTTCCTCGTGCAGAGTGGGTGCGTTGGGCCGGGCCCTGGAGCCAGGTGGGATGGACAGCAACTCTCCTTACCGGCCCTTTCTCCTGGCTCCCCCAGGTTTTTCTTCCCCTAGGTCGTGGCGTGTTTGCTCACTTCCTGCACCCACCGCACTATCTGACAGTACGTTAGTGTTGGTGCGCGTGTGTGTGTGTTTTGTTTGTCTCCCATTAGAAAGTACGTTCCACAGGCAGGGCCTCTTAGGGATTATTTGTGGCTGCATTCCCATCGCTAGCAAGCCGCAGGTTCTCAGATTAGGCTTTTGGCAAGTGACTGAATTATAAGATGCCCAGTGCCCCATACTCCTTGTGCTATATGCCTGCACAAGCCAACACACCATTTTTTTTTTTCATGTCGGTTTGAAAGAAGGGTTGTTTGATTGAATGTGGGGTGAGCCTCTGAACCGGGAACATTCAGGAAGGTGGCTCAGGCTGGAGCCCAGGGTGGAGGGGAATGAAGTCAGAGGGGTAGGTGGCCGGCACGGAGCGTGACCTTTGCTAGCCGCTGGATCCCTTCTTGGAAGAGCTAAGCTGAGCAGCCGTCTCTGTTTCTTGCTGCTGGTCCGGTGCCCCTGTCTTCTGCAGCCAGGGGCTTCTTGCCTCCAGGAGGAAGGCTGGTCAGGACTCTGGCCACCAGAGTCTGGATGTCTGCCACCACCCAAGTCTTCTTTTCCCCTGTTTTTCTGAGTGTTTCTCTCCTTCTGCACTCTCTCCCCTCTGCTGGGAAGCAGTGGTTCTTTCCTGGCAGTCTGTCCTCCCTCCCAGCCAGATCTCTGGACCTGGGTCTAATTTCTTCTGACTTTCTCAGGCTTAGGCAGCTCTGCCCAGTGGCATTAGCGAGGCCCTGGGGAAGCTGAGTGGAAGTTGACATGGCTCCTGTCAGACTGTGGACCCGGGAGCTTCCGTCCGGCGCGCCTCAGCAGGCGTGTGCCGTGGAGCGTGGGGAGATGATACCCCAGACCGGGTTTTGCCTTTTATTTCTGTCCGGTGGATTAGCACCCTCACCTGGCGGTCTGCCGGCACTCCCTGGAGCTCAGCCGCCGCAGGGTTCGTGCCGATGTCTGGGCTTCATGTGGACTGCTCAGAAGCCACCTATTCTAGAATGTCCTCTTTGAGTGACCTTTGTTCTGGTCAAGGGACCTTCCGTGGCCCAGATTTAATACAATTTCCCATAATTTATAAGCCCAAATCTTTACCAGAGTTCTTATGAATAATTAGGCTTATCGGAGAAGGGCGGTGTGACCTAGGGTCACCTGTGGAGACCTAAGGCTCTGCTAGATATAGCACTTGCCCAGACAGGGAGCCTGTCTTGTGAGGGGCCTGACTTCATGTTGAGTCATGGCCCCTGTGGTTTCCAAGGCCCTACGCAACCGATAAAAGCCTGTGTTTGCTGGAAGAGCCTCAGGCCAGGCAGACCTGCTCCACCAACCTTTCAGCCTTCCCGGAAGACCACAGATATGCACAGGCTCATTGAAAATGCACGTACTTCTCCTTCCTGCTTCTCCTCGGGGTGCTTTGGTTTCAGGAATATGCAGGTATCTTTTGTTTGTTCAAATTCACATACATGGTAGCTAGGGGAGTATCTCACACATAAATGTGTAGAAGGTTGCCGTAAAACTTCACAGCTCAGTTTCCTTCCGAGTAGATGTATGCGCCCCGTCTCCATAGGCTTGTCCTCACGACAGGCCTCTCTGGTAAGTCGGGCCAGCTGCAGCTGAGAAGGCTCAGCTCTGGGCGGCCCAGCGGCCTACTGAGATCCTGCCTTGCACTTCAGAGTGGGGTCTGTGTCAGCCTACAGGGTTACTGTCCCGCTGAGCTCTTTGGGGTGCCGCGTGAAGCCTTGGTGGGCACAGTGGGGGCAGATGGTGACCAGGGCACTGGCTGTAGCACCTGTTTGTGTTTTGTTTCAGGGCCCTCTTTACCTATGAAGGCAACAGCAATGACATCCGTGTGGCTGGCACTGGGGGTGAGTATGATCAAGCGAGGAAGCAGATGGGCTCTTATGGACGGACCGTCAGGAGGCAGAAGCCCGGGAGGGAGGGTGAGGTGCGTGGAGGGGAGAGAGTCGTGACATCCGTGCTCCCTCTCTGCTGGCGTTTCGGCCGTCACAGCGGGAGGAAGGGCACTCAGGGTGCATCGGTGTCCCCTGCATGTGGCGTGACTGCAGTGACACCTCCCCTGGCTAAGGGTGGGCCTACCCCACATCAGTTTCAATGTTGAGGAATTCCCCGGTCCCCTGATGGGGCTGACTGCAGCCAGCCAGGCAGGACAGAGGCTTCCGCTGAGCAGTGTGGGCCCCCGGCATCCACAGCTCCTCCTGGGCGGCTTCGGGTTTCAGACGTTTCTAAGTGAAAATACCTTCTCCTTGGCTTTCTCTGCCTGGTGGTGCAAGGCGGCACTGCTCTCTGTCTGTGTTGTAGTTGGGAAGAGCTGCCCTCTCCAGCTTGCAGGCAGCCCAAGGCCTGGCCTGGGCTGCAGCTGGGAGGGTGACAGTCCCGCAGAGCTGGGTGCTGGTGGTGGAAGAGGAGGTGCAGACACATCCTTCCCTCTGTCCTCTTCCTGGTGGGCTGAGTCTCTGCAGGGCACACCCTCCCCCAGGAGAATTCACATCAGTGCACACGGTCCGCTGGGACAGGGTGACCTGGAAAAGTGCTCCTCAAATACGGGGTGAAACTGCAGGCCCCCCACCTGATACCCTTGACTCCTCGTTCTCAAGGCCAGCTCACCTGACCTGAGTGACACGGCTTCACTGTTCAGTGCATGTTCACTAGCGTGTTCTCTGCTTGCCCCATGAACGGTTCTGGTGACTTGTTGGTAGAAAACGTCTCCCTCTTTGGAGTGCCTCTCCTTGGTGGTCCTCTTTCTAGAAGGACTGCCACTGACGGTGGTCTCAGGTGCAGTGTGATGCCATAGGGGACTGAGAATTGCAGAGTTCAGCTGAGTTTCATACCACCATCCTCAGTGGTATTCACAGGCTCTGCTGTAAGAGCCCAGCACAGGGCCTCAGGACTGCCCCAGGTTCCGTGGAGCCCTGTAGCTAAAATACCTGATCCAGGTCCTTCTCACAGTCTGAGGGGGTTTGGGATACCTGATGAGAACCCAAAACTCTAGTACATGCTGGGGCTCACAGCCTGAGTGTTAGGGAAGAATGGCATTCCTGGGCCCCATCACTCCCTTATCCCTACTCAGAGAGTCTCAGAGCTGAGGCCCTATATGGCAGGAAGTTAACATCTGCTTGGGACCCTCTGGGTGGCCCTGGAGTCTGAGCAGACGTGGGTAAGGGCAGGGTGACTCACGTCAGGCCCTGTTATTCCAGGGCGGTTTGTGGAGTGCAGGCAATGGTAAAATTGTTGCAGAGCCCCTCCATTTGGAGGTCTGGTGCTTGCCTGGTTTGTAGCATAAATGACATTTTTACTTCCAGAATTACCTGTGGGTTTACAGGAGTGGTTTTTAGACTAGTGTGGCTTAAAAAATCACCTGAGGTGCCTTTCCTTCCTTCCTCCCTCCCTCCCTCCCTCCTTTCCTGCGTCTTCATTGCTTCTTAGGGGCTTTCTCTCGTGGTGAGCGGGGCTGAGGTGCGTTTCACAAATGCAGATCCTGGGTCCCATCCAGTTCTCGTAAGTCAGCTTAGTGCGGGTAGGCCTAGGAATCTGATTCAGATGCAGATGGGGCTGAGAACCCTGGTTTAGAGGCAGCTGGGGCTTCCTTTCCTGATGGACTAGGTGCCAGGGTGGGCGTGGGGTGCCTGGCCTGCCCCTGACTCTCCTTGTGACTGCTGCAGAGGGGGGCCTGGAGGAAATGGTGGAGGAGCTCAACAGTGGGAAGGTGATGTACGCCTTCTGCAGAGTGAAGGACCCCAACTCCGGCCTGCCCAAGTTTGTCCTCATCAACTGGGTATGTGGAACTTGAGGGCTTCCGAGTTCTCCTCTAGGTGTGACCCGGAAAAACTCCCTTTTCTTCTTTCGTGCTTTGCCTTTTGTGACTGGAGCAGAAGAGGACTTGACTTTAGAACAGCTTGAATCTGGTGAATGAACAGAATAGTGGATTAATTCAGTGTGGCCCAAAAAATACCTGGGGCCTTGCTAGTGTAGAATTCACTGTTCCAGCCCAGAACTGCTCCTGTGCAATGGAGTACACACAGCCACAGGACACTCACGTTCTTGTCCTCTTCAGGTAGTCACCCTGAGGGAGCAGAGTGCCTGGATAAGGGCTGGGAGGGCGCTGGGAGTGTAGGACGGGGGCTCTCATGAAGTGGAGCCCCCGGGTGGGGACTAGGGAGTTCTAAGGCAGCGCCCCACAGTGGACGCTGGCGACCGTCCTGCTCCAAGAGCCTCCCCGACTCGGGGGTGTGGGGGCTCACCGTGTCCTCTGCTTTGGGGTTGTGGTTTGCTCCTTCCCGGGACACAGGGAAACTGCCGAGTCCCTGGAGTGGGCAGTGGCTTTGCGGGGAGTCCTGGGTCACACCGAGGAACTGGCGGCTCATGCTGCGTGTGTTGTGTTGCAGACCGGCGAGGGCGTGAATGACGTGCGGAAGGGAGCGTGCGCCAACCACGTCAGCACCATGGCCAGCTTCCTGAAGGTGAGGGCTGCTCTGTGCAGGGCCTCGCAGAGTTCACCAGGTCCCGGGGTTCCAGGGTATGAGTGAGCGGGCATCACAGCCGGAGGTGGAAGTGTGCCTCACGTCCCGATGCTGTGTCTGGACTTCAGGGCGTAGCCAGAGGCTGCTCTCCTCTTGCCCAGGAGGTAGCCAGGGCCACCTGCAAGCTGGCTTCAGCGGGAAGGAAGGACGAAGGACCTTGAGGAGGCCCTGCTGCAGCTGGTCTTGGGGTGGGGCTAGGCCTTGGGTTGCATTTGTTTTGTGAGTACAGACTTCTAGCAGTACTAGCAGGACTTGGAGGAGAAGGCGGGTTGCTTCCGCTCACAACCTCAGCGTGCACGTTCCCTTTAAGGCATTCTTTTCTAGTCCATTTTTGCACGCATTTATTTCAGTCATCATGTAATGGAACCTTGTTTAATTTCAAAAGCATTTTGTATCAAAAAGCATTTGTTGTTCACTTGTCAGCTAACTCTTTGCATTTCTTTGGTTACTGGCAAGGAGGCTCAGGACTTTGATTTCTGGTTCTGGCCACACTTCTTCAGATGCACCTCAGTTTCTCCATCTAGGAGCCGAAAGAGAAGGTCCCGAGCTTATTGGTATTTAGTAACAACAAGGTCATAGTTCTCACTTCTCAAGAGAAATCAGTAACTTGCTTTTTGTAGAAAATGTGCTTGTTTCCAGGTGACTTTTAAGGTTGGATTTCATTCACTAGAAAGAAGCCCTTTAATGCCGGGGCTGTCTTGTAGCACCACAGAACAGGCCACACCGTGGAGGGCAGGGGCCTCGCACGCAGGCTGGGACAAGAACGATGGCTTTCCCTCAGCTGGCTTTCCGGAGGCCTTGGGGAGAGCGTGCCTTGGTTCCTGGCAGGGTCTCCGGACCCTGAGCGCGGTGCAGCCGCCGTGCCGTGCGGACCGAGGTGTGCGGCCTGTCCTCTCCTGGGGTCGCGGTGCTTTTTGTTCATGAAGTCGCTCCTGCTGCAGGGGGCCCACGTGACCATCAACGCCAGGGCCGAGGAGGATGTGGAGCCCGAGTGCATCATGCAGAAGGTGGCCAGGGCCTCAGGGGCCAACTACACCTTCCACAGAGAGGGCAGCCGCTTCCAGGACACGGGCCCCCAGGCCCCAGTGGTGAGTGCTCTGTGGGCCTGAGGTGGCTGGGCAGGAGCGTGCAGTTCTAGCTGCTGGACCGATCAGACCCGCCCTCAGCGCTTTCTCCCTCGGGGGCTGGGCTCCCCCTGCCTGGCTTCCGGTCCTGGAGCCGGACTGAGGTGCAGACGGTGACCCCGAGCCTGACAGGAGCAAGGGCTGCCTCCTGGTGAGGCGGGTGCTGGTGGGCATGAGGCATGGCCTTTGACCCTGCCTGGTAGTTCCAGAGCCTCTTATGTGTGGTCAGAGGTTCTCTGCAGGGAAATTCCGTCCACCCTCCAGGCCATGGCCCCAGAGTGTCCTGTGCCGCCCTGGACGGTGGTTGCTTTGGAGAAACTTCTGGTGGTGGACAGGGCAGGCCCCTCTGAGTTGTGGGCACACGGACGCCTGTGGGCCTGTGGTCTGGTGCGGGATGGGAGCTGGGGTTCTTGGAGACCCTGGGGGTTCTGCCATGGCAGTCAGCTGTCTGAGGGGCCCCTGTCCAGAGGCCTGCCTCAGAACTGCCCCGCCTCCAGGACTCTCAGGCAGGCCAAGGGGCCTTTCCTGCCTTGGCTTCCATCCGTAGGGGCCTGGTGCAGTGTCGTCCGGGGCTGAGCTTCCCCACTTGCAGTTCCCAGGGCCTTTCACGCCCTCTAGGTGTCAGTCTCCTCAGGGGTCATTGGGCCAGGCGCCACTCCCTCTGCCAGGTACCATCCTAACAGTTCTTACCTGCGTCCTGTGCGCCTGTCAATGACCCTGTAGTGACTTCTCCGTCCCCCTCAGGGCTCTGTGTACCAGAAGACCAACGCTGTGTCTGAGATCAAAAGAGTTGGCAAAGACAGCTTCTGGGCCAAAGCAGAGGTAAGTGTCGCCCAGGGCGTGAGGATGAGAGCTGGCATTTGGTCTGGTCCTGTGTGCACCAGCCAGGAAATGGTTTACTTGCTGTGTCTCAGTTTTTCTTACAATAAGCTCATAGAACAGATGTCCCTGGTAGCACCCACGTGCAGATGGTTGAACTGAGGGTTAGAGGCGTTAGGGAACAAGGCCAGTGAGTGCTGCTGTAGAGCCCACGCTTGACCACGGCCCGTGCAGGCTGCCTGCGTAGCCCGGGGGTGAGAGAGCGGGTCCACGCGGCCCGCAGCGCAGAGACCGAGTGGGGCAGCCGCCCGCGGCTCTCCCTGCAGAAGGAGGAGGAGAACCGCAGGCTGGAGGAGAAGCGGCGGGCAGAGGAGGAGCGCCAGCGGCTGGAGCGGGAGCGCCGAGAGCGGGAGCTGCGCGAGGCCGCGCTCCGGGAGCAGCGCTATCAGGAGCAGGGCGGCGAGGCCGGGCCCCAGAGGTGAGGCGGGGCTGCCCCGGGACCTTCTCTCCTCCTCCCTAGGAGCGTCCCCCAGGGGCAGGTGAGGGGGGCGCCGAGGCCAGGCCGTAGCTCTTCCCTCTGCCCCTCCCAGCAGGAAGTGGGAGCCGCGTGAAGCGCTTTCAAGGAACAGAGAGGAGCAGGTGAGTCTTGGACGCCCCCACCTTGAGGGGCCAAAGGGACGCACGCGGGTCCCCGATCCGCTGAGGCTCGTCCGGGACAGGCGCGCAGGCCGCCTGCTGTGAGCCCCGGGGCCGTGTGGGTCCCTCCAGATGCGCACACCCCGCCCAGCAGACCTGGGGGAGGGGCTTACTGGGAGGGGCCTGCAGCCGGCTGGGGCAGATTAGAACGTGGGACACGTGGTGTGTCAGGGCCGTCAGTGGAGAGGAGAGCCACGGGCAGAAGCTCAGCCCGGCACGGACCTCCGCCTGGTCCTGGCAGAGGCCTGTGAGCCCCTCAGCTTTGGTGTTTTGCTTCCTGACCCCCTGCACAGCTGCAGGGAGCCGGGCAGGCTGATGGCTCCCGGATCCTCATTCACTGCCGGCTCCGTGCGCGCTCCTTCAGGAGCCTGTCTGTCCACAGCCGGCACACCCACGGGAGATTTTCAAGCAGAAGGAGAGGGCCGTGTCCACCACGTCCATCTCCAGCCCCCAGCCAGGTGAGACTTCCCTCTGCACCCAGCTGTGAGGCAGGGGAAGGCTGAAGGGGAGCCTGGGGTCCCAGGGCAGGGCCCCCTGACTTAGAGACAGACGTATCAGAAGGTGAAAGGGATGAGTAAGGAGAGCCCGTGCTCATGAGGGTCACTTCTGGCACGGGAGCCGGGGACCCAGGTGGCCCCTTGCTGCTCTTGACCTGATGGGACAGGAGGGGCCGTGTGTGGCTCTAGAGTGGACACCCTCCAGCCCCGGCCCTGTAAGCCCCCTGACGTTGGGCTGTTGTCTGGGTCTCAGAGACCTGCATCAGTCACCTCTCTGGCCCCCAAAGGCTATATTGGACTGCACTGCTGGTCCGCTCTCCAGTACTGCACACGGCCCCCAAGGGGCTGCTTGGAGTGTACGATGTGTGTGTGACGTGTGTACAGCGGGAGGTGTTCCTGCAGCTGCTGCATGTCTCCGTTCGCTCCCTGCATGACAGCCGCTGTCCCAGAACAGGTCCACCCTCCGGGCAGTGCAGGGCACAGAAGGGGCAGAGAGGGCTTGGTTCTTCCCCCTTTCCAGCAGTGTGATGTCTTCAGTGTTTACCGTTGGTTTGCAGGCAAGCTGAGGAGCCCCTTCCTGCAGAAGCAGCTCACCCAGCCGGAGACCCCCCTCAGCAGAGAGTCAGCTCACGCCACCTCAAGGCCCGGGGCAGGCAAGGCTCTCGGCTGCCCTGTGGGGGGTTGGGGGTGGGAGGGAGACGTGGCATGTCCTCTCCCCTCCCCTGGCTCAGAGTGGGTCGTGTCCTCCCGTGCAGATCTCCGCAAGGAGCCGGCGCCCAGCGCCCCTCCGTGCTCGGTGCCAGTGGAAGAGGAGGCCGTGTACGAGGAGCCCCCAGAGCAGGACACCCTCTACGAGGAGCCGCCAGTGGTGGGTTCTCTGCAGCAGGGCAGATGTGTGAAGGGCCCGCGTGCCCAGAAACGCGCTCCTTGGCCGTGCCCATCACGGGATGCCTGACTTTTCCGCGGCGCACTACCTGTGAATTACCTTGTTTAATTTTGGAGCATCCCGTGCCCCGTGTGCCCTCCCCCCAAGTCTGCCGTGAGCCCTGGTCACAGGCAGGGTTGAATCTGGGTAACCACGATCCCAGACTTCTCTTCTTCTTTCCCATCCGTGGGTAGGTGCAGCAGCAAGATACCAGCTCTGAGCGCATTGACCACTACCCGGGGCTGAGTGGGAAAGGGCTCTGTGCCCGGGCCCTGTATGACTACCAGGCAGGTAACGTGCTGCAGCTCTGCCACCTCAAACCACGGGGCCCAAGATCAGGAGGCAGGATTTGCGGACTCCCTCAAGGGGATGGCCCCGGGGCGTGTCAGAAGTGAAGACAGGAGGGTGAGGAGGGAGAGGGGGTGGGTGCCCTGCCCAGCCCAGGCCTCCCCACGTGCTCCGGGCAGCTACTTGCTGTCCACTGGTGTGAATCCCAGGTGCCCGCCTCGTTCTAGTGCCAGGAAGTGTGACCAGAGAAGCGGGCCCAGGCCTGGATGCCGGTGCCCATGCTGGCCCTGGGTAGAGGCCTCGGGGAGCGGGCTGATGTGTGGAAGTGCTGTATCCAGCCTTTCGCTGGGACGCTGAGCCCAGGGCCAGGCCCTGTAGGAAGGTGTGTACTGGGGGAATGGCCACAGGAGCGGCATCAGGACAGGCTGAGGGCTGGCTGTCCCAGAGCCCTCAGCGCTGCATCTGGGCTCCCCTTCTTTGCAGCCGACGAGACCGAGATCTCCTTTGACCCCGAGAACCTCATCACGGGCATTGAGGTGATTGACGAAGGCTGGTGGCGTGGCTATGGGCCAGACGGCCACTTTGGCATGTTTCCCGCCAACTACGTGGAGCTCATTGAGTAAGGACCCCTGACTGCCGGCCGAAGCCGAGGGCTGTCCTTCCCTTCCCCACCCAGACGTGATTTCCTTGTTGCTGGAAGAGGTGGCGTGAGGGTTGTGTACGGCACTTTTCTAGGAATGGGATCCCCTGATGAGGGCAGGCCCTCGGGCTCCCTCTGGCTTGGGTGGCTCGGCCTCTGTTGCCCCAAATGCAGCAATAACCTGGTGATCTCCAAACGCGCTTCCAACAGCTTCCCAAGTCCTCCCACCCAGCCTGGTCCTTGACCCCCAACAGAAGACATTGAGCCAAGCCCTGCCCAGCGCCAGCCTCTCAGTGACCTCTTCCCAAGGAGTATGGCCCTGCCAGTCTGCGGGGGTGGGTCTGAGCAGGGGCATCTAGAGGTTTCCTTCTGCACTTGCCTTTTTTTCCTTTTCCTCTTGGCTTTAAGGGATGGTGTCTATAGCTATCAGTGACCCTTGGGAACAGTGAACTTAGAGTTGATGACCAAAGTCAGAGTGGGTCATGATAGTTTTGGTAGCAGTCTTTCTGGAACCTGCTCTGTGCTCCCCATTTCTCTGTCCCTCTTCCTGGGCTCTGGGCAGTGGAGATAGGGACAACCAAGCCCCCATCTAAGTATGTGAAGGAAGAGGTGAAAACATCAACAGACACTGCGTGTCCTTCCACGTGGCTCACTCTTGTCTGCTGGCCCCGGTGTGCACCTCAGTTGATACGGTTTAGAGAAAGTAACCATGGTGGCCTGTTCCTACTGTCTTTCCTTCTTTCTGCCCCAGCCCACCCGTGTCTGCTTCTGCAGTAAGAATTGCCCCACGCCGGCCCTAGCTCCGACCCCTCCTGTTGTAGCCCTCACGTGTGCACCCTCAGACCCCTGACCAACCCTTAGCCATCTGGAAGAGGCATAAAGGTCAACGTGTGACTGCAAGTCAGCCGCCTGCGTTTCAGTTCCGTGGGAGGGGCCGAGGGCCACGCTGATCCCTGCCATGGGGAGCCTCCGCCCACGCAGGACAGCCAGTGTGCACACGCGCCTGGAGTGAGGCACCTGCACCCGCTGAGCGGGCGGGGAGTTAAGCTCTCGTGCTCTGGGAGGCGCCAGGTGGAAGCAGCTGGGGGCAAAGGATGCGCTGCCGAGGCCGTCGGCCCAGGTGGTGGCCAGTCCCGGTGCCCCCTCCCCACCTGGCTGCAGATGGCGTTTCCTGCCTTCTCAGGCTGAGCTGCGGGCGGGCCTCACCATGTCCTGACTTCTTAGGACAGCCTCCAGGGCCCACCCCAGCTGTCAAAGCCCCATGAATCAGGCATGGCCACCTGTGGGCTTGTCTGCCCCTGGACAAGGGGACACCCGTGGGGCAGGGCTCAGGGTACCACCTTGCCCTTCCCACCCTGGGGCTGCCAGCACAGTAGAGGACAACCAGTGTGAAGGAAGTGGTGTGTCGGCCACAGTCCTCGCTCGCCATGGGGAGGGCTGGGTCACTTGGACTCTCCCTAAGTGACCCTGGGCACTCGGATTTAGAGCAGGGTTACGAAGTGGCTCTTCCGCTCTGCGGGTCATCGTAGGGGCTTGCCAGGAGCCACCCGATAGCCGGGGACAGGGAGGCTCTTGGCCTCCGTGTTACCGGGGTCCCCGCACCCAGCGGGGGAGGCTTGGGCAGGCAGCGGGGGCCCGGGGCGGTGTGTGTGGAATCCCAGGCTCCAGGCCCGCGGCGGAACCGGCCCTGAGTGAGCGCTGGGGGGCGGCGGCCTGGGGCCACACCGGCCTGAGGCAGTGAGAGGACGTGCCTTTATTGCCAGAGCCCACCCTTCACTTGGCCTTGCCCTGGGCTGCCACAGCTTCCATGGCCTTGCGCACGGTCTCCTCATCACCCAGGAAGCGCATGGGCTTGGTGGGCTTCAGCGCCTGGTCCAGCTCGTACACGATGGGGATCCCCGTGGGCAGGTTCAGCTCCATGATGGCCTGGTCCGACATCCCTGGGCCGGAGGAACAGGGTCCTCAGCCCTCCCAGCCTGCCTGCCAGCCAGCCACCTGCTTGCCCTTGCGTTTAGCAGGCTGCGTGACCTTTACGGGCCACAGAGCTGTCTGCCAGGCGGCAGCCCTCCCACCCGACAGCACGGCCGCAGAAGTGTGCCTCGAGAAGGTCAAGGCAGCACCAAGACAGCAGCCAACAGAAATAGCTGTGGTGAGCCGAGGACCTCGCTCCGGCCCGAGCTGTCCTCATCTGGGGTGACGCTATCGGCCCCCCTGGCCCAGCGGGAACTCTGCTCAGACTGGTGGGTGTTTGGGGTCAGGAAAGACCTTAACCACTTGGCTTCTAGAGAGTTCTAGTTTCTGGACATCCTAAGCAGAGGAGCAGCGGTGCCCCTGAGAAAGGGGGTGGGATAGGGACAGCGAGAAGCGTTGCCCGTGGCCGGGGTGGACGGGGGCCCTGCCAGGTGAAAAGAGTTTTCTGTGGAAACCCGACCCAGCCCTGCTGGCCTCCCACAGACCTGGCCTGGAATAGCAGCTCGACCTTTGGTATTCCTGTCACCCCGCCCACCCCGCTGGTGCAGGGAGTCCTTAAGGGAACATGCTCTGGGCAGTGGCAGACCCCACTCACGTTTGCCTCGGTGCCTTCGTTTCTCCTAGGCCAGGCTGCAGGGAGCCCCCAGAAGGGAGGGCAGGTGCTCTTTCCATCTGCTAGGCTCAGCGCTAGCCGTGAGGCGTCTGTGTGGACTCGGCCTCAGAACGGCGGACGGGGGCTTCCATGGAGGAAGCCTGTCATGCTGGGAGGGGTTGCCCCCCTTTTCGTGGAAGCCAGGCTAGCAACCTGAGGTCTCTGGCGTTCTCTGCACCCTGCACCCTTCTTTTGACTAGTCTTTGCCCCGAGTGGGTGTGAGCTGGGGTGCGGGCAGGGCGCCGCCCTCAGTCCCTTATCCAGCAGCTGCCAGTGAAGTGACTTGACCAGGGTCACTCAGCAAGCTGGGATTTAGAGCCAGATGGCCCTACCTCTTCAGGGGTGGGTGTCCTTGGGCAAGGGGCCACCCCCGGGCCTTTCCTCCTCCCACCCGAGGCTTGTGTTTGGGAAGCCAGGCCAGCTGTGGACCCCTGTGCAGGACCTGGGCCCTGGGTCAGTGGCGGCACACATTTTCACCCAGAATCTTCAGAAGGAGACTCATGTTACACAGTGTCCCAGGACACACGGCAATGGAGATTTCTTTTTTACAGAGCTGGTTTTTTAAGTGGTTTCTCACCCCTCCCAGTCCAGTTCACAGTGTGGAAGCCCTGCCCTGCCTGGGTGCCTCAGCAAAGCAGCCGGCACTTTTACGAAACGAGCGGCTGGGGGCTCGCTGGCTCAGGGGAACGTGTCACCCCCCAACCTCTGCCCATACCCTGTGTGAGGACGGGACGGGCCTCACCTTCCAGGTGCTTCACGATGCCCCGCAGACTGTTCCCGTGGGCTGCGATGAGCACCCTCTTGCCGGCCTTGATCTGGGGGGCGATCTCGTCATTCCAGAAGGGCAGGGCCCGGGCGATGGTGTCCTTGAGGCTCTCTCGCGTGGGCAGCTCCCCCGGCTTCAGGCCTGCGTAGCGACGCTCCTGGGGGCGTCCATGCTGCGGTTCACTCCCCAGCCTGGGCCCCCGTCCCCAGACCCCCCGCCCCCCCCCGACCCCCAGCCGCTCACCTTGCTGATGCAGTTGTAGTAGGGGTGCTTCTCATCCATGGGGGGCGGAGGGATGTCAAAGGAGCGCCTCCAGATCTTCACCTGCTCCTCCCCGTGCTTGGCGGCCGTCTCGGCCTTGTTGAGGCCAGTGAGACCCCCGTAGTGCCGCTCGTTGAGGCGCCAGGTGCGCACCACGGGCAGCCACATCTGGTCCGTCGTGTCCAGGATGGTCCAGAGGGTGTGGATGGCCCTCTTCAGCACCGACGTGTAGCAGATGTCAAATTCCATCTTCGCGTCCTTGATGGCGTGGGCCCCCCTCTTGGCCTCCTCAGCCCCCTTCTCGCTCAGCTCCGCGTCGAACCAGCCGCAGAAGCGGTTCTCCTGGTTCCAGGTGCTCTCGCCGTGCCGAACTATCACGAGGGGGTGGGTGGGCATGGTGGCAGCGGAGGGCACTCGCGGGCTCCAGGCAGGGACAGGTGACCCCCGGGCGCCCCCAGCTTTATAACGGTCTGGCCCCAGCCCCCGCCCCAGCCAACTGCCAGTCAGCGTTCCGGGGCTGACGGGCGGCAGCAGGTGGCCGGCAGCAGAGCCGGGTAGAAGGCAGGCCGAGAGCCGCACTGGAAAAATGGCCCCGTCAGCCACCAGTCCCCACGTGCCCAGAGCCCGGGCTGGGCGGGGCTGCCGAGCAGGGCCGGGCAGGAAGGGCAGAAGTCCGGGCCTCCAGCAAGCCTGAGAAGGGGGCTAGCGGGAACAGAAGGGCCAGCCGGGGAAAGACTCCCCCTGAGGTTGGGCCCGCGCCCCGTCAGCCTGCTGCCAGCTCTCGGGGGCTGCCGCTGTCAGGCAGGGGCACGGGAAAATCCTGAGTGCTTTCTGCGAGTCACTCAGCGCAACCGGGGACAAGCCTGCGTCTCGGGAAGTACGCTAGCCTGGTGTCAAAGGGAGCCAAGGGTCATGAGTACGCACGTGTGTCTACCCACCCACATGTGCGTGCCTAGGTGCACGTGCATGTGCTGCTCACGTCCTACTGCATGTACGCGTCCGTGTGCCTTGCACGCATGTCTGTGTTGCATGTGTGCACACCTGTGTGCATACGTGTGAGCTGCCAGGAGGTTCCCCCTGGGGCGCTGTTCTGCTCTCCCATGAATGGGGTCTGTATATTGGCAGGGGACCTTCCCCGGGACTCCTGACCCCCCTCCTCAGGTCCCTCTGCCCTGGCAGGCTCTGCGCCCCAGCCTTGCCCACAGGATGAGCCCTGTGGAGGCCTCTGGCTGACAGCCAGGCTGGGGGGGGCGCTGTGCCGTCATCTCCACACAGGGGAGGAGGAAAGGTTGCTGTGGGCAGAGCGGGGGAGCTGGTGAGGACCGTAGCCCTGGGGAGAGGTCTGGCCTTGTGGGAGGTGGCAGCAGTGTAGACCAAGGGCTGAGCTGGGCAGGGCTGGGTTTCCAGGACAGCCAGGGGTAGCTGGGGGCCTGGCTGCTTGGGCCAGAGAGGAACAGAAGGTTTTCCTCTTTCGCATCCCTTTGTCAAGTGCTTATCCACATGTGCCACACTCTCCCACCCTAGTTACCTTCACCCAAGCCAGGCTCATTCCTCCCAGCTGAAACCACCTTTGAAAAGAAAAAGAAAAATCCAGGATTCATGTCCCCAAGGAGCCCCAGAATCAGAGGTACTGGTTATTAGGTCTGTGCCCAGCTTATCAGGAGCGCCCAGAGGTAGGCCAAGGTTGGGACTAGGGGGCAGTGTAGAGTTGGGTGCAGGCCCGGGACTTCTGCATTCAGGTTTTGGGGGACAAGGGCTACTGCGATCTGGGCTGTGAAGAAACGAAGCAGAGCGGCGGGGTCAAGATGCCAAGTTGCAGCTGCACCAGCAAAGAACCAATCCTCATAGAACAGCAAACAAGTGTGTGGTAGAGAGGTATAGAGGGGCCGGGCCTTGTGTCCTGACGAATGGGAATCACTGGAGAGTCTGAAGCATGGTTATATTTGAAAGTCACTTGCCGCTGTGGAGGCAGGATTGGAGGCCAAAGGCCCTGGTAGAGGTGGTGGCTTTGGGTTAGGTGAGAATAAGGCTGCTTGGCCTGGGTGCAGGTGGCATGGTGAGGAGCTGCTAGACTGGGGGGCCACTGGGGCCTTACTGCCAGCCAAAGGGCGGGACGGGACATGCCCTCCTGCCTGCCTGATGGATGTTGAGAAAGCCGGGGACCTCAGAGGAGAGTTGAAGCCTGAGAAGACCAGACACAGCTTCTAAGCCTTGGCTCGCTCCAGCCTGACTCTTACTCATTCAGAAAGTATTTGCTGGGCATGTCTGGTGTGCCGGCGCTGTTCAAGCGCTGGGCCAGCGAGGCCCTGCTCGTGGGGGTCTCCATCCCAGTGATGGGAGATGGACATCATGTGATGTGTGGCGTGGTAGGCAGTGGTGAGGTCCATGGAGAAGCAAGCAAGGGGGCAGGAGGGCTGCTGCTTCAACAGGACTGTCCTGGGAGGGAGGAGCGAGCCCCCTCCACTGGTTCCTCCCCATGACCACAGCTGTAAATCCTGGACAAAGGCAGAAAGCAGATCTCAGAGAACTGAAGAGTAAGTAGCAGGCAGATGAAGCGGATCAGATTCAGAGTTCCATGGTGAGTTTTCCATTTTTTTCTCCCAGGGTGGCCCAGCTTGAAACCTAGAAGTGCCCCCAATGTGGACAGAAAGGGCTCCAGAGAATCCCTCTGGTCCAAGGGACAGAAACAAAGTTCCTACAGGCCCCTTCCCTTTTTTGCCTTCTTAACCCACCACAGCTCCTGGGCAGTGATGTGGAGGTGGCAGTGTCGGCCAGGCAGGCACCTGAAACCCTGAGAGAAGAGCTACCCTCTAACCAGAGGAGGTGAGGCCACGAGAGTGTACGGCGACCGCCCGCTGCTTTCTCTCTCCGCCCTCCTGCAGCTGAGGAGTGGATGCAGCTGCAGGAGCTGTGCAGCAAGGGGGGAAACTAAGGCCCCAGACTTCCGGCTCGAAGTCCTGGAAAGCAGGCCCCAGAGAGCTGTCAAGGATCAGGTCAGGCATGAAGAGGAGGGAGATTAGGGGAGTGATTCAGTACAGGTACAGGTGAATTCCTGGGCTCCCTGTACTTGTGGGCTCTGACCCAGGCTGACCCACCGGTGACCGGATTACCTGCCAAAACAATACAATCAACATTCTCCTTAGAATTTAAACAGACTCTCAAAATAATATTCAAAATACCTAGGACAATTTTGCATGTGGCTGTCCAGTTTTCCCAAAACCATTTATTGAATGTCCTTTCCCTATTGTATATTCTTGGCTCTTTTGTTGTAAATTAATTGACCACATGTGGGTGGGCTTATTGCTGGGTTCTCTGTTCCGTCCTTTGGTCTATGTGTGGGTTTTATGCCACTATCATACTGTTAGATCACTATAGCTTTGTAATATAGTTACAAAGAACTGTGATGTCTCCAGCTTTGTTCCTCTTTTTCAAAATTGCTTTAGCTATTCATGGTCTTTTGTGGTTCCACACAAATTTTAGTGTTTTGGTTTTTTTTTTTTCTTTTTTGAGAAAAATGCCATTGGAATTTTGATAGGGACTACATTGAATCTATAGATTGCTTTTGGTAGTGTGGACATTTTAACCATGTCAGTTCTTCCAATGCATGCAGATGGAATATTTTTACATTTATTGGTGTCATCTTCAAATTTTTCATCAATGTCTTAGTTTTCAGTGTACAGATCTTTCACCACCTTAGTTAAATTTATTTCTAGTTGTTTTATTCTTTTGATGCAATTGTAAATAGGATTTTTTTAATTTCTCTTTCTTCTAGTTGTTAGCGTATAGAAACAGACTGATATTTGTGTATTAATTTTGTATTCCGAAACTTCATTGAGTTTGTTTACTAGTTCTGACAGTGCTAGACTTCTTCTAGATTGTCGAATTTATTGGCATAGTAGTTTCTTACGATCCTTTGTGTGTTATCAGTTGTAATGTATCCTCTTTCATTTATAATTTTGAGTCCTCTCTCTTTAATTGATAAGAGTAGCTAAAGGTTTGTCTATTTTGTTTCTTTTTTCAAAGAACCAGCTCTTAGTTTCATTGATATTTTGTGTTGTCTTTTTAGTCTCTGTTTCATTTATTTCTGCTCTGATCTTTGTTACTTATGTCCTTCTACTAACTTTGGGCTTTCTAGTTCCTTGAGGTGTAAGGTTAGATTGTTTATTTGAGCTCTTTCTTTTTCTTAATGTAGGCGTATATTGCTATGAGCTTCCTTCTTAGAACTGCTTTTGCTGCATCCCATATGTTTTGGTATGTTGTATTTCCATTTTCATTTGTCTTAAGATGTATTTGGGTTTCTCTTTTGACTTCTTTTTTGACTCATTGATTGTTCAGGAGTATGTTGTTTAATCTCCACAGGTTTGTGAATTTTCCAGGTTTCTTCTTGTAATTGATTTCTAGTTTTATACCACTGTGTCAGAAAAGATGCTTGATATAATTTGTCTTCTTAAATTTATTAAGACTTGCTTTGTTGATATTATCTATCCTGTAGAATATTCCATGTGTGCCTGAGAAGAATGTGTATTCTGTTGATGGACAAAATGTTCTGTATATGTCTGTTAAGTCAGTCTGATGTAATGTGTAGTTTTAAGTCCACTGTTTCCTTATTTTCTGTCTGTATGATCTATCCATTGTTGAAAGTGGGATATTAAAGTCCCCTACTATTACTGTATTTCTGTCTACTTTTCCCTTTATGTCTGTTAATGTTTGCTTTATATATTTAGGGGCCCCTATGGCAGGTGCAAAAATATTTTTAAATATTTGAAATTACTCTTGTTGGATTGACCCTTTTACCTTTATATAATGACATTCTATGTCTCATACATTTATAATTTTAAGTGATTTTTATTTTTTTTAATTTTTATTGGAGTATAATTGATTTACAATGTTGTGTTAGTTTCAGGTGTACAGCACAGTGAATGAGTTATACATATACATATAGCCACTCTTTCTTAGATTCTTTTCCCATATAGGCCATTACAGAGTATTTTGTGTAGAGTTCTCTGTACTATACAGTAGGTTCTCCTTAGTTATCTATTTTATTTTTTTTATCGAAGTATAGTTGATTTACAATGCTGTGCCAATCTCCACTGTGCAGCAAAGTGACTCAGTTATACACATCTATACATTCTTTTTTTAATAGTCTTTTCCATTATGGTTTATCACAGGATATTGAATATAGTTCCCTGTGCTATACATTAGGACCTTGTTGTTTATCCATTCTAAATGTAATAGTTTACACCTACCAACCACAAGTTCCCAGTCCAACCCTCTCCCTCCCCCTCTCGCCCTTGGCAACCACAAGTCTGTTCTTTATGTATATGAGTCTGTGTTTTGTAGATAGGTTCATTTGTGCCACATCTTAGATTCAACATATAAGTGATATCATATGGTATTTGTTTTTCTCTTTCTGACTTACTTCACTTAGTATGATAATCTCTAGTTGCATCCACATTGCTGCAAATGGCATTATTTCGTTCTTTTTTTACGGCTGAGTAGTATTCCATTGTATATATATATATATACCACATCTTCTTTATCCATTCATCTATTGATGGACATTTAAGTTGTTTCCATGTTTTGGTTATGTGAACAGTGCTGCTATGAATATAGGGGTGCCTGTATCTTCTTGAATTGTAGGTTTGTCTGGGTATATTCCCAGGAGTGGGATTGCTGGATCATATGGTAATTCTATTTTTAGTTTTCTGAGGAACCTCCATACTGTTTTCCATAGTGGCTGCATCAATTTACATTCCCACCAACAGTGTAGGAGGGTTCCCTTTTCTCCACACCCTTTCCAGCATTTGTTATTTGTAGACTTTTTAATGACCAGTCTGAGGTGATACCTCATTGTAGTTTTGATTTGCATTTCTCTAATAATTAGTGATGTTGAGCATCTTTTCATGTGCCTACTGGGGCTTCTTTGGAGAAATGTCTATTAAGGTCTTCTGCCCATTTTTCGATTGGGTTGTTTGGGGTTTTTTTGTTGCTGAGTTGCATGAGCTGTTTGTATATTTTGGAGATTAAGCCCTTGTCTATCTCATCATTTGCAAATATTTTCTCCCATTCCTTGGGTTGCCTTTCATTTTTTCATGGTTTCCTTTGCTGTGCAAAAACTTGTAAGTTTGATTAGGTCCCGTTTGTTTATTTTTGTTTTTATTTCCATTGCCTTGGGAGACTGACCTAAGAAAACATGATTTATGTCAGAGAATGTTTTGCCTATGCTCTCTTCTAGGAGTTTTATGGTGTCTTATGTTTGAGTCTTTAAGCCATTTTGAGTTTATATTTGTACATGGTGTGAGGGTGTGTTCTAACTTCATTGATTTACATGCAGCTGTCCAACTTTCCTAGCACCACTTGCTGAAGAGACTGTCTTTTTCGCATTTTGTATTCTTGCCTCCTTTGTCAAAGATTAATTGGTGTGTGCGTTTACTTCTGGGTTCTCTCTTCTGTTCCATTGATCCATATGCCTGTTTTTGTACCAATATCACACTGTTTTGATTACTGTAGCTTTGTAGTATTGTCTGAAGTCTAGGAGAGTTATGCCTCCTGCTTTGGTTTTTTCCTCAGGATTGCTCTAGCAGTTCTCGGTCTTTTATGGTTCCATGTACATTTTTGGATTATTTGTTCTAGTTCTGTGAAAAATATCATGGGTAATTTGATAGGGATCGCGTTAAATCTGTAGATTGTTGTGTGTAGTATTGCCATTTTAACGATATTAATTCTTCCAATCCAAGAGCATGGGATATCTTTCCATTTCTTTGAATCCTCATTTATTTCCTTTATTAATGTTTTATAGTTCTCAGCATATAAGTGTTTCACCTCCTTGCTCAGGTTTATATCTAGGTATTTTATTTTCTTGGTGCAATTTTAAAAGGTATTGTTTCTTTTTACATTCCTTTTCTGATATTTCATTGTTAGTGTAAAGGAATGCAACTGATTTCTGAATGTTAATCTTATATCCTGCTACTTTGCTGAATTCATTTATTAGATCTAGTAGTTTTTGTGTGGAGTCCTTAGGGTTTTCTATGTATAGTATCATGTCATCTGCATATAGTGACAATTTTACTTCTTCCCTTCCAATTTGGATATCTTTTATTTCTTTTCTTTTCTTTTTCTGTCTGATTGCTGTGGCTAGGACTTCCACTACTATGTTGAAGAGAAGTGTTGAAAGTGGGCATACTTGTCTTGTTCCAGATTTTCGTGGGAAGTCTTTCAGCTTTTCACTGTTGAATATTATATTGGCTGTGGGTTTGTCATAAATGGCTTTTATTATGTTGAGATATGTTCTCTCTATTCCCACTTTGGTAAGAGTTTTTTTTATCATGAATGGATGTTGAATTTTGTCAAATGCTTTTTCTGCATCTACTGAGATGATCATGTGGTTTTTAACTTTTCTTTTGTTAATGTGGTGTATTACATTTGTTGATTTGTGTATGTTGAACCATCCTTGTGAACCTGGCATGAATCCCACTTGGTCATAGTGTATGACCTTTTTTATGTGTTGTTGGCTTCAGTTTGCTACTATTTTGTTGAGAATTTTTGCCCCTATATTCATCAAAGATATTGGCCTGTAATTTTTTTTTTTTTTTTGGTGGTATCTTTGTCTGCTTTGGGTATCAGGGTGATGGTGGCTTCATAGAATGTCTTTGAGAGTGTTCCTTCCTCTTCAGTCCTTTGGAAGAATTTGAGAAGAATCAGTATAAGTTCTTCTTTGTATGTTTGGTAGAATTCTCTTGTGAAGCCATCTGGTCCTGGACTTTTGTTTGTAGGAAGCTTTTTTAAATTACAGATTCTATTTCATTTCTAGTGATGGATCTGTTCAAATTATCTATTTCTTCTTGATTCAATTTTAGTGTATGTTTCTAGAAAGTTATCCATTTCTTCTAGGTTGTCAAATTTGTTGGCATATAATTGTTCATAGTATTCTCTTATGGTTTTTTGTATTTCTACGATATCCGTTGAGATGTCTTCTTTTTCATTTCTTATTTTGTTTATTTGGGTTCTCTCTCTTTTCTTCTTGGTGAGCCTGGCCAGGGGTTTGTCAATCTTGTTTACCCTTTCAAAGAACCAGCTCTTGGTTTTGTTGATTTTTTTTATCGTTTTTTAATCTCTATTTTATTTATTTCCTCCCTGATCTTTATTATTTCTTTCCTTCTGCTGATTTTAGGTTTTGTTTGTCCTTATTCTTCTAATTCTTTTAGGTGGTAGGTTAGGTTGTTTACTTGAGATTTTTCTTGGTTTTTTTTTTTGTTTGTTTGTTTTATGAAGGCCTGTATCTCTATGAACCTCCCTCTAAGAACTGCTTTTTTGCCGCATTCCATAGATTTTGTGTGGTTGTGTTTTCATTGTCATTTGTCTCAGGGTATTTTTTAATTTCCTTTTTGATTTCCTCGTTGACCCATTGATTTTTTAGTAGCATGTTATTTAGTCTCCATGTAATCGTTTTGTTTTTTTTTTCATTTCTTTTCCTGTGGTTGATTTCTGGTTTCATGCCATTGTGGTCAGAGGAGATGCTTGAAATATTTCTATACTCTTAAATTTGTTGAGGTTAGTTTTGTGCCCTAGGATGTGGTCAGTCCTAGAGAATGTTCCGTGTGCACTTGAAAAGAATATATATTCTGGGTTTTTTGGATGTAGTGTCCAAAAGTCACTACAAAAATAGTTATTGAAAATGTCACTATTTAAAATGATCAATTAAGTCTAACTGTTCTGTTGTATCATTTAGGACCTCTGTTGCCTTATTGATTCTCTGTCTGGAAGATCTGTCCATTGATGTGAGTGGGGTGTTAAAGTCTCCTACTGTTATTGTATTACCATCAATTTCTCTCTTTATGTCTGTTACTATTTGTTTTATGTATTTGGGTGCTTCTGTATTAGGTGCATATATGATGATGAGTGTAAAATCCTCTTCATGTTTTGATCCTTTTATCATTACATAGTGTCCTTCTTTATCTTTCTTGATAGCCTTTGCTTTAAGTCTATTTTGTCTGATATGAGTATTGCAACTCCCACTTTCTTGTCATTTCCATTTGCATGAAATATCTTTCCCAATCCCCTCACTTTCAATCTATGTGTGTCCTTTGCCCTAAGGTGGGTCTCTTGTAGGCAGCATATTGTAGGCTCTTGTTTTTTTATCCAGTCTGCCACTCTGTGTCTTTCAATTGGAGCATCCAGTCCTTTCATATTTAAGGTATTTATTGATACATATGTATTTATTGCCATTTCAAACCTTGTTTTCCAGTTGATTCTTTGCTTCTTCTTTGTTCCTTTCTTTTTCTTTTTTTCTTTTTGTGGTTTGATGATTTCCTTTTATTTTATGCTTGTGTTCTCTTCTTTTAGGTTTTTGTGAATCTATTGTATGTTTTTGACTTGTGGTTGCCCTGTTTTTCAGTATGTTAACCTCTTCCTATATCTGCTTGCTTTAGACTGATAGCCATATCGGCTCAAACACATTCTAAAAAAAAAAGGAAGAAAAAAGAAAAAGAATTTGCATTTTCTTACTCTCCTTCCCCACATTTTAGGATTGTGATGTCCCTTTTTACATCTTCATGTTTATCCTTTTGCTATTCCTTGTGTTTATCATTGCTTTCGCAAATAGGTTTTTTTCTTTTTCTTTTTGATCTGTATACTGGCTAATTTAAGTGATTTACTTTCCAATTGTGATTTCCTCCTTCCTGTTTCTTCTGCTTCTTTTCTATCTAGAGATGACCTTTCAATATTTCTTTTAGGATAGGTTTAGTATTGCTGTATTCTTTAAGTTTTTGCTTGTCTGAGAAATTCTTCATTTCCCCTCCTATTCTAAATGATAATCTTGGTGGGTAGAGTATTCTAGGTTGAAGATTTTTCTCTTTCAAGATTTTTAATATATTTTGCCACTACCTTCTGGCCTGCAGTGTTTCTGTAGAGAAATCAGCTGATAGCCTTATGAGGGTTCCCTTGTAAAGAACTCTTTGTTTTTCTCTTGTTACCTTTAGAATCCTCTCTCTATCTTTAACTTTGGCCATTTTTATTATAATATATCTTGGTGTAGGTCTGTTTGGGTTCATCTTCTTTGGAACCCTCTGTGCTTCCTATATCTGGATATCTGTTTCCTTCTTTAAGTTTGGGGAAATTTTTAGCCATAATTTTTCAAATGCATTTACATCCCCTTTTCTCTTTCTTCTCCTTTTGGAATCCCTATTATGCATAGATTGGCCCACTTAATATTATCCCACAGGTGTCTTATATTGCTCTCATTTGCTAACAAAAGATCAAGATGAAAAAAAAGAAATTAATTACATGGGACTGAGTGAACTGATGAGGATGAGTATAATTTTTGTGACTTTCTGTCTGAATTAAAAAAAAAAAAAAATCCCACAAGGACTCAGAGGAAAAGAATATACAAATCAATTTTCACTGCAAAGTAAAGGAGCTGTTACAGTGGAGGATTACTGGACTGAATGTCAATGTTATGACATAGTATAAGTGTGTTTCATGTTTGGTAATTGCAATCATTGTTGCTTTTGTTGTGGTCATCCATGTACAATGCTTGGTGTCAGTCTATCTATCTCTTGTAAAAATAAAATACAGTGTGTGTGTGTGGAAAAAAAAAAAAAAAAAAAAAAAAAAAAAAAAAAAAAAGAATAGCGACAACAACACGCACTATCTTTAAAAAAAAAAAAAAAAAAAAAAATTAATTAATTTATTTATTTTTGGCTGCATTGGGTCTTCGTTGCTTTGTGCACGCTTTCTCTAGTTGCAGCGAGCAGAGGCTACTCTGTTGCGGTACGCAGGCTTCTCATTGTGGTGGCTTCTCTTGTTGCGGAGCATGGGCTTGAGGCACGTGGGCTTCAGTAGTTGTGGCACGCGGGCTCAGTAGTTGTGGCTCAGGGACTTAGTTCCTCTGCAGCATGTGGGATCTTCCCGGGCCAGGGATCGAACCCATGTCTCCTGCAGTGGCAGGCGGATTCTTAACCACTGCACCACCAGGGAAGTCCCTACTCTGCCATCTTGATCCTCCAGACCAAGCTCTACATTTTCATACCCCCCACCACCATGTTTTATGTTTTTAATGTTACAATTAATTTTTTTCTGTATTTTGTATCTACTAACAAATTATTGTATTTGGTTATTTTAAATACTTCTGTATTTAACCTTCATTAGGTTTTAAAGTGATTTATAGATTTCTAACTGATTTGTCCATAACCATTACAACATTAGAGTATTCTGAATTTAACTTTGTATTTAACTTTACCAGTGAGATTTATACTTTCAGATTTTTTTGTTACTAATTAACGTCCTTTCATTTCAGTTTGAAGTCCCCTTAATAGTTTTTGTAAGGCTACTCTAATGGTAGTGAACTCTTTCTGCTTTTGCTTATCTAGAAAATCCTTTATCTCTCATTCAATTCTGAAGGACAACTTTGACAAGTAGAATATTCTTGGCTGTCAGGGTTTGTTTCCAGCAGTAGTTTCTGATGAAAATCTGCTGGTAATCTTATGGGGGTTCCCTTGTAGTAACAGGTTTTTTGTTTTTGTTTTTATGCCTCTTGCTGCCATTAAGATTCTCCCCTTGTTTTTAATTTTTGACAATTTTATTATAATATGTCTTGGTATGAGTAATTTTGGATTCATCTTATTTGTAACTTTATGGGCTTCCCGGATCTGGATGTCTGTTTGTTTCCCCAGCTTAGGGAAATTTTCAGCCGTTATTTCTTTGAATAAGCTTTCTGTCCCTTTCTCTCTTCTCTTTCTAGGACTCTTATAATGCATATATTGGCCCACTTGATACTGTCCCATAAGTCACTTAAACTATCTTCACTTCTTTTCATTTTTTTTCTTCTTTCTTTTCTGATTGGATGAATTCCACTTCCCTGTATTTGAGTTAGCTAATTTTTTTTCTGTTTGATTTAGTCTGATGTTGAATCTTTCTACTGAATTTTTCAGTTCAGTTATTGTATTCTTCAGCTTTGTGATTTTTGTTCATGACTTACTTATGTTTTCTGTCTCTGTTGAAATTCTTGCTTAGTTCATGCATTCTTCTTCTGAGTTTGCTGAGCATCTTTATGACCATTATTTTGAACTCTTTATCAGGTACATCACTTACATCCATTTCATTTAGATCTGTTTCTGGAGTTACATCTTACTTTTTTTTGGAACATATTCCTCCATTTCTTCATTTTCCTTCATTCTTTATGTTTTTGTCTGTGCATTAGATGAAATAGTTACCTCTCCCAGTCTTGACAGAATGGTCTGAGGAAGGGGATGAACCTTATCATTTAGCCTGTCCTGAGCTCTTGGCTTTCTCTCAAACCTTTGTGATTGTCCAAGCTATCTTCTTATGTTCTTAGTGGCTCCTAGTAGTTGAGAGTGTACCAAGATAAGCCCTAGATGTGCGCTGACTTAGAAGCCTGACCCTCAGGCAGCAGATTTTAAAGTAGGCGAATAAACCTCTTTCAAGGAAAGACTGCAAGATGGAATTTCTATCTGCGTTCTCTGTGCTGAACCTTGGGAAGATAGCTGGTTAAAACCTGTGTCTTTGAACAGACCTGTGGGACCCCACAAATGCAAGCCTCACTGGCCACCAGAGACAGATTATCAAAGGGTGTGTCCTTTGGTTGGCAGCTGCCAAAGCTAGGGAGCCAGACTTGTACACAGACTCCTTCCAGGGAGACTGGTGAGCAGTTTTGATGTGGTTATTTTCTTGTTCACCTGAGATGTGGGAGTTGCTTAGCTACTTTCTGGATTTCTTTTAGAGGGAGTTGCTTCTTGTGTAGTTGTAGATTCGGTGTACCCAGAGGAGGAATTGAGTTCAGGAACGTCCTATGTTACTGTCTTGAACCGGAAGTCGGAACTAATCAGCTTTGGCCAAGGAGATGCCAAGGATACCATAGTCAAGGGCCTAGAAGTTGTAAGATGTTGTAGTCAAGTTTATCTGGAAGCCTATACCTCAGTCCTGACTGTTGAGAAGGAAGTCCTGGTAGGTGCTTAAGTTTCCCCAGCCTTCTGAGAAAGCTTTTACAAAAATAAATTCAAAATAGATTAAAGATTTGAACATAAGAACTGAAACCATAAAACTCCTAGAAGAAAACACAGGGGGAAAGCTCCTTCATATTGGTCTTAGCGATGATATTTTGGATTCTACATCAAAAGCAAAGGAAACAAAAGCAAAAATAGACAAGTGAGACTACCTCAAACTAAAAAACTTCTACAGAGCCAAGGAAACAATCAACAAAAGGAAAAGTTAGCTTATGAAATGGGAGAAAATATTTGCAAATCATGTATCTGATAAGGGATTAATATCCAAAATATGTAAGGAACTCATGAACTCAATAGCAAAACCCAAACAATCTGATTAAAAATAGACAGAGGAAGTGAATAGACATTTTTCTAGAGAAGACATACACATGCCCAATAGGTACATGAAAAGATGCTCAACAACACTAATCATCAGGGAAATGCAAGTCAAAATCACCACATTACCTCACACATGTTAGAATGGCTGTCATCAGAAAGACATGGGATAACAAGTGTCAGTGAGGATGTGGAGATTTTTCACACCCTTGTGCACTGTGGTGGAATTGCAAATTGGTTCAGCCAGAATGGAAAACAGTATGGAGGTTCCTTGAAAAGTTAAAAATAGAACCATATGATCCAGCAGTCCTCCTTCTGGGTGTACAGCCAAAGGAAATGTGTTCATCAGTGGATGAATGGATAAAGAAGGTGTGTTGTGTGTGTGTGTGTGTGTGTGTGTGTATAAAATTCAGCCATGAGAAGAAAAAAATCCTGCCACTTGTAACAACGTGGATGGACCTTGAGGGCATTATGATAAACAAAAAAAGTAAGACAGAGAAAGACAAATACTGCATAGTATCATTTATATGGGGAACTTAAACAACAACAGTCAAACTCAAAGAAACAGAGAGTAGAAAATTGGTTGCCAGAGGCTGGAGAATTAGGAGAGGTTGGTAAAATGGTACAAACTTTCAGCTATAAGATGAATACGATCTGAGGATCTCAGGTAAAAGATGGTGGTTACAGTTGATAGCACTGTATTGTACAATTGAAGTTTGCTTAGAAAGTATAACTTAAATGTTTTCACAAAACAAATAAATAAATAAACTTTGTATCAGGTCCCAGGAAGCAGTCCACTTTCTAACTTCCATGCTACCCTTTCTTTTCCTTCTTGTCCCTTCCTGGCTATTCCCTGCTCAGCTCTCATATTTCTTTTTTTCTTTTTATAAATTTATTTATTTATTTTTGGCCGTGTTGGGTCTTCATTTCTGCGCGAGGGCTTTCTCTAGTTGTGGTGAGCGGGGGCCACTCTTCATCACGGTGCACGGGCCTCTCACTGTCGCAGCCTCTCCCGTTGCGGAGCACAGGCTCCAGACGCACAGGCTCAGTAGTTGTGGCGCACGGGCTTAGTTGCTCCATGGCATGTGGGATCTTCCCAGACCAGGGCTCGAACCCGTGTCCCCTGCATTGGCAGGCAGACTCTCAACCACTGCACCACCAGGGAAGCCCTCAGCTCTCATATTTCAATCCTGATGTTACTTCTTCCAAACCTCTGCTTCTCTACCTCATCTTCTCATCTGGCATTGCTGTCCATTCTATGTCCAATCTGTGTCTTGAGAGCACTGATTAATCCTACTGTAGTAGTTTGAGTGTTTCCCAAACTGTAGCTGTAATCTCCCTGACAGCAGGAATTATGTTTTATCTTTGTATCCTGACAGCTGGAAGATACCTATGGATATACTTCACAACAGTTTGTAGATGAATATATATAGATACATATCTATCTTTCTATCTCTAGGGTACAATCAAAAATTATCCACTATATGAAAATCAAGGACACTTCAACATGCAAGAAAATAGACAACAGATGTCCACCCTGAGATGACGTAGATATTGATATTATCAGATAAAGACTTTACAGCATCTCTTATAACCATGCTGTGACAAGTATTGGTGAACATTCTTAAGTTGAATGGAAATACAGAAAGTATCAGCCAAGAAACAAGATAAAAAGGTGAACAAATGGAAATTTTAGAACTGAAAAATAAAAGTAACCAAAATTTAAAATCCACTTGATAGGCTCAATAACAGAATGGAAATCATAGAAAATAGAGTCAGTAAACTTAACAATAGTTAGGGAAAAGATAGAAACTTATAAATTCATGAAGTTCAGTGAATCACAATCAGGATAAACAACCAAAAAAAAAAAAAAAAAGCCCAGAAACATCATAATTAAACTTCTGAAAACTAAACACCAAGAAAAATTCTAAAATCAGCTAGAGGAAAATGATGCATTTCATGTAGGAGAACAACTCTTCAAAAGGCTATGGATTTCTCACCAGAAGCTGTGGAGGCCAGAAGGAAGTGGAACATTTTTAATTGTTGAAATGAAAGAACTGTGGTCCATGAATTTTATATCCAGCAAAAATACCCTTCAGGAATGAAGGTGAGATAAATACATTCTCAGATTAAGACAAATTAAGAGAATTCATGACCAGAGCACCTGCTCTAAAAGAAATGTTAAAGGAAGCTCTGCAGGCATGAAAGAAATGATACTAGAATGAAACTCAGAACACCAGGAATTCAGGAATAACACCATAAATGGTTTAAAAAAAAAAAAATCTGGGTAAATATGAAACTATTCTTTGCCTCTTCATATGAAGAGGCATATATATATATATATGTATATATATACATATATGTGTTTGTGTGTATATATATATATATACACAAACATATATATAATTATAACATTGATGGGGATTTCTATGTATGTAGATGTAATACAACTACAACATGAAGGGAAAAAGGTAAATGTGCCTATATGGTGGTGAGGTTTTTACTTTCTACTTGAAGTAGTAAAGTACTAATTCTAAGTAGACTTTGAAAAGTCACTATGTATATTATAATTGCTAGAACAACCACTAAATAGTATATATACAAAGAAATATAATCAGGAGAAAAGAAGGGCAGGAAAGAAGAAACAGAGAACAAAACCCAGAAAACAAATGACATAACAGTGGACCTAAACTAAAACATTTCAATAGTTTCTTTAAACAGAAATGGTCTTGCCTAGGAAAAATGAATGATTTTCTGTATACCAACCATAGGAACTATGTTTCCTCTCTGCTGTACTAATCTACTACTCACACCACTTCTAACACCAAAGATGGGGGTTTTCTCCATCAAGCTATTCTCCAATTATCAGTAGACACTGATAGGGTGTCCTACAATTTAACTGAATTCTGACACCATCTACCTGGACATAGCATCAGAACCAGTTAAGAGCTCAGAAGCGCAAAACTGCTCCCACTTCAGACACTAATCACAAGTCCCAGGTACCTGTACCTCTGATGGACCAGCTATAAACCAGGGCTCCCATGGCCCCCTCCTTGCATTTGACAATTTGCAAGAGAAACTCACAGAACTCAGGGAAACACATACTTTCATTTACTGATATATAGTAAAGGATATGATAAAGATACAAATAAGCAGCCAAATGAAGAGGTACATAAGGTGAGATCTAGAAGTGTCCCAAGTGCAGGAGCTTCATTTGGGATGATCCACCCTCCTGGCATGTGGTTGTGTTCACCAACCCAGAAGTTCTCTTAACGCAGTACTTCAGAGATTCTTACGGAGGTTTCATCACATTTGCATGATTGATTATTAACTCAGTCTCCAGCTCCTCTCCCCTCCCTGGAGAATGAAGGGTGGGGCCATAAGTTCCAAGCTTCTAATCATGGCTTGGTTTTTATGGTGACCAGACCCCATCCTGAAGCTATCCAGGAGCCCACCAAAGTGCATTATTGGAACAAAAGACACTGCTTTCACCCAGGAAATTCCATGGGATTGAGGAGCTCTGTATTAGGAAACAGGGTCCAAAACCAAATATTAGAACAAAAGGTACTCCTAGCCCCTTTATTGCTTAGTAAATTACAAAGGCTTTAGGAGTTCTTTCCAGGAGATGGGCATGAAGACCAAAATATATATTTATTATTATATCACAACATCACAGGTGTAAACACACCAATTAAAAGACATATGATCCTTTTGGACTTTTTAAATTTTATTTATATTTGGCTGCGTTGGGTCCTCGTGGCTGCACTCGGGCTTTCTCTAGTGGTGAGCGGGGGCTACTCTTCGTTGCGGTGTGAGGGCTTCTCATTGCGGTGGCTTCTCTTGTTGTGGAGCGTGGGCTCTAGGCGTGCAGGCTTCAGTAGTTGAGGCACGTGGGCTCAGTAGTTGTGGCTCACAGGCTCTAGAGCACAGGCTCAGTAGTGGCAGCACACGGTCACAGTAGTTGTGGCTCATGGGCTCTAGAGTGCAGGCTCAGTAGTAGTGGTGCATGGGCTCTAGAGCACAGGCTCAGTAGTTGTGGCGCATAGGCTTAGTTGCTCCGTGGCATGTGGGATCTTCCCCGACCAGGGCTAGAACCCGTGTCCCCTGTGTCGGCAGGCAGATTCTTAACCACTGTGCCACCACCAAGGAAGCCCCCCGTTTGGACTTTAAAATGGCCCAATTCCATGCTTTCTTCAAGAAACTCACTTTAAATATAATTATATATTTAGGTTAAAGTAAAAGTTAATAACTCATTTTATGAGGCCAGTGTTATCCTAATACCACACCCTGTGAAAGACATCACAAGAAAACTACAGACCAGTATCTCTTATAAATACACAAATATCTTCAACAAATAGAATACTAGAAAACAGCATCTAGCAACAAATAAAAAGGATTATACACCATGACCAAGTGGAATTTATGCCAGGAATGCAATGTTGGTTTAACACCTGAAGGTCAATTAATATAATACACTATATTAATAGAATATTTTGTCCTTTGACAAAAACAACACACAATTAATAGATGCAGGAAAGGCATTAGTCAAACACATTTTCATGATAAAAAAAAATACTCAACATTAGGAATAGAAGGAAACCTCCTCAATCTGATAAAGGGCATCTACAAAACAGTCCCGTAGCTAACATTACATTTAATAGTGAAAGGCTGAGATCAGGAACAAGACAAACATTTGTTCTTGCCAAGTCTATTCAACGTAGGACTGGAGGTTCTAACCAGGACAGTTGGGCAAGAAAAAGACATAAAAGGCATCCAGTTTGGAAAGGAAGAAGTAAAACACTTATCTTCACAGATGGCATGGTCTCATGTATAGAAAATCCTAAGGAAGCCACCAAAAGAACTAATAAGTTCAGCAAGGTTGCAGTATACAAAAATCGATTGAATCTCTATACACTAGCAATGAACAATCAGAAAATGAAATCAACAAAAGAATTCCATTTACAATAACATCAGAAGAATAAAATATTTATAAATAAATTTAATAAACATGCAAAACTTAACACAAGTTTTCCGTACTGTCCAAAACTAGAAACCTTTCATAAGCTGAAATTGCATAAAGCAAAGAAGCAATCCATTAGGACACATCTTGCTAGCAGATGCACAAAATAAATTGAGATAAAGCTCAGATGCTCACAGACATAATCAAAGCTATGGTGGTAGCTTGACACTGAGATGCTGGGTGTAGTTCCTGGGAAAGGAGCTTGGAGGTGCTACTCCACCTGCTCAAGTTGCTTCTATAACAGGTCACTGCAAAATAAATGTTGAACACTATTTTTTGCTTTTTGCCTTTTTTAATAAAAGCAAAAATTCTCTTTAACTTCTTTTAGTCAGCAAAAGCAGGTACTAATGTATGTCTTTTGTAAAAGTGAAGTGGTGTAAAGCAAACTTTTGAAAAGCAGAGGATACCTATATTCTGAAAATTATAAAACATCACTGAAAGGAACTAAAGGAGATATATAAGTAAATGAAAAGTTTATGAATTGGAAGGCAATATTGCTAAGATGGCAGTACTCCTCAAATTGATCTACAGATTCAATGAAATCTTTCAAAATCCTTAAAAAAATACACAGCGTGAGAGTTGTCCCCTGGCCCTCACCCGCTCCAGCTCTACCTCCCCTGGCCCTCACCTGCTCCAGCTCTACCTCCCCTGGCCCTCACCCGCTCCAGCTCTACCTCCCCTGGCCTGCACCCCCTCCAGCTCTACCTCCCCTGGCCCTCACCCGCTCCAGCTCTACCTCCCCTGGCCCTCACCCGCTCCAGCTCTACCTCCCCTGGCCCTCACCCGCTCCAGCTCTAACTCCCCTGGCCCTCACCCCCTCCAGCTCTACCTCCCCTGGCCCTCACCCGCTCCAGCTCTACCTCCCCTGGCCCTCACCCGCTCCAGCTCTACCTCCCCTGGCCTGCACCCCCTCCAGCTCTACCTCCCCTGGCCCTCACCCGCTCCAGCTCTACCTCCCCTGGCCCTCACCCGCTCCAGCTCTACTTCCCCTGGCCCTCACCCGCTCCAGCTCTACCTCCCCTGGCCCTCACCCCCTCCAGCTCTACCTCCCCTGGCCTGCACCCGCTCCAGCTCTACCTCCCCTGGCCCTCACCCCCTCCAGCTCTACCTCCCCTGGCCCTCACCCGCTCCAGCTCTACCTCCCCTGGCCCGCACCCCCTCCAGCTCTACCTCCCCTGGCCCGCACCCCCTCCAGCTCTACCTCCCCTGGCCCGCACCCGCTCCAGCTCTACCTCCCCTGGCCCTCACCCCCTCCAGCTCTACCTCCCCTGGCCCTCACCCGCTCCAGCTCTACCTCCCCTGGCCCTCACCCCCTCCAGCTCTACCTCCCCTGGCCCTCACCCGCTCCAGCTCTACCTCCCCTGGCCCTCACCCCCTCCAGCTCTACCTCCCCTGGCCCTCACCCGCTCCAGCTCCAGCCAACCTGTCAAAGCCACCAGGTGAAAGCAGTCTACACAATGGATGACCCCGCACAAGACCAGGAAAGGTAGCTGTTTTGCCTAACTCAGAAACAAAAACCAAAAGTCAAACAAAGAGGACAGAGATGAATATGTTCCAAATGAAAGAACAACAACAACAAAAATCCAGAAAAAGAAGCCCTAATGCAACAGAGATAAGCAATTTACCTGATGCAGTGTTCAGAGAAATGGTCATTGAACTCGGGAGAAGAATGGAGGAACTCAATGAGAACTCAATGAGAACAAAATCTTAGAAAATATAAGAATGAACCAACCAGAACTAAAGAATACAATAACCGAAAATTTAAAATCCTAGAGGCTATCAACAGCCAATTATGTGATGTAGAAGAACAGATAAGAAATCTGGAAGATAGAAGAGTGCACATTGCTCAATCAGAACAGCAAAAAGAAGAAATAATTTTCTAAAATGAGAAGAGTTTAAGGTACCTCTGGGACAACATCAAGTGCACTAACATTTGAATTATAGGAGTTTCAGAAGAAGAACAGACAGAGAAAGGGACAGAATTTATTTGAAGAAATAATAGCTGAAAATTTCCCTGACCTGGGGGAGGAAACAGACATCCAGGTACAGGAAGCACAGAGGGTTGCAAACAAGATGTACTCAAAGAGATCCACACCAGGATATATTATGATTAAAATGTCATATGTTATAAAGAGAGAACCTTAAAGGCAGCAAGGAAAAAATGACTAATCACAAAGGAACTCCCATAAAACTATCAGCTGATTTTTCAGCAGAAAGTTTATAGGCCAGTGGGAGTGGCAGGATATATTTAAAATGCTGAAAGGAAAAAAAAAAAAAACAACCCAGAATACTCTATCTAGCAAGATTATCATTCAGAATTGAAGGAGAGATAGAGTTGCCCAGAGAAGCAAAAACTAAAGGAGTTCAACATAAATAAAGTGGTCTTACAAGAAGTATTAAACGGTCTTCTTTATGCAGATGAGAAAAGACCACAACTAGATATTTTAAAACATGTGGGAAAAAAAGATCTCACTGGTAAAGGCAAATACATGGTAAAGGCAGAAGACCAGCCACTTGAAAAGCTAGTATGGAGGTTAAAAGACAAAAGTAGTAAACTCAACTATAACTACAATAAGTAGTTAAGGGATACACAAAATAAAAAGATGTAAAATGTGACATCAAAGACATAAAACATGGTGGGGGCTAGTAAAAAAAATGTAGCGATTTTAGAATGCCTTCAAACTTAAGTGATTATCAGCTTAAACAGCTATATATACGGGGCTATGTATATAAACCTCATGGTAACCACAAACCAAAAACCTACAATGGATATACAGAAAATAAACTGAAAGGAATCCAAACGTAACACTAAAGAATCCATCAAACTACAAAGGAAGAAACCAAGAGAAGACAGGAACAGAGAAAAACTACAAAAACAACCAGGAAACAATTGACAAAATGACAATAAGTACATATCGATCAATAATTACTTTAAATAAAAATGGTCTAAATGCTCCAATCAAATGACATAGAATAGCTGAATGGATTAAAAAAACAAGACCCATCTATATGCTGCCTACAAGGGACTCATTTCAGATCTAAAGACACATAGACTGAAAGTGAAGGGATGGAAAAAGATATTCCATGCAGATAGAAAAGAAAAGAAAGCTGGAGTAGCAATACTCATATTAGGCAAAATAAACTTTAAAACAAAGATTGCAACAAAAGACAAAGAAGGGCATTACATAATGATAAAAGGGTCAATCTAACAAGCGAATATAAGATATGTAAACATTTATGCATCCAACATAGGAGCACCTTAACATATAAAGCAAATATAAGCAGAACTAAAGGGACAGTAACACAATATTAGTAGGGGGGTTTAATACCCTACTTACACCAACAAACAGATAATCCAGGCAGAAAACCAATAATGATAAAACAGTGGTCTTAAACGACACATTAGAGCAGATGAACTTAACAGATATATATAGAACATTCCAGCCAAAAGCAACAGAATACACGTTTTTTTCAAGTGCACATGAAACATTCTCCAGGATAGGTCACATGTTAGGCTACAAAACAAGTCAATAAATTTACCAAGATTGAATCATATGACTAAGGCTGATCTCTTTCCCTCTGTTCTTTCCCTTCTTCCTGCCTGGAATTTAGATGCAATGCTGGAGGTAGAGCAGCCACTTTGTGACCATAAGGTGACCATTAGAATAAAAGGCTTAGAAAAGGGCTCGAGTTACAATGGCATGGTGGAGCTGTCTCTTAACAAAGAGAAAGAAATCTCTTATTTGAATAAGTCACCGTGATTTGGGTTTTTAGATATATGTAGCCAAATGCAATTCCCAGTTAAAATAAATACATAACTATGACAGTAAAAAAAAAAAAAGATTGAATCATATCAAGCACCTTTTCCAACAACAGTATGAAACTAGAAATCAATTACAAGAAGAAAATTAGAAAAAATACAAATATGTGAAACTAAACAACATGCTACTGAATAACAAATGTGTCAATGAAAAAATTAAAAAGGAGGGGAGAGTGGCCAATATGGCAGAGTAGGAAGACACTAAGCTCACCACCTCCACGGGCACACCAAAATTACAACTATTTGCAGAACAACCATCAATGAGAACAACATGCAGACTAACAGAAAAGAATTTATACAACTAAAGATATATAGAAGGAACCACAATGAGACAGGTAGGGAGGGCAGAAAGACAGTATAGTCAAGACACATACCTCAGGATGGGAGACCCACAAACAGGAAGATAATTAACAGTTGCAGAGGCACTCCCCAAGGAGTGATTGGTCTGAGCCCCATATCTGTCTCCCATGCCTGAGGGGTTCTGCACTGAGAAGATGAGCCCCCGGAACATTTGGTTTTTAGGCTGGCAGGTCTTACTTTCAGGAGAACTAGAGGGCTGTGGGAAATAGACTCCACTCTTAAAGGGCAACACAAAATCTCACATGCTCCAGGACCCAAGACAGAAACAGTAATTTGAAAGGAGCCTGGCTCAGACTCACCTGCTGACCTTTAAGAGCCGCCCAGAGAGGCAGGAGGCAACTGGAACTCACCCTGGGGACATAGATACTGGTGAGAGTCATTATTGGGAACTCATTCTACCACAAGGACACTGGTACTGGCAAGCACGATTTTGCAATCCTCCCTCTAGCTTATTAACATCATGACCCAGTGCTGCCCACCAGCCTGTTGGCACTAGTCATGGGATGCCCCAGGCCAAGCAACTAGGCAGACAGTGACACAGCCCCACCCACCAGCACACTGGCTGCTGTAGGAACCTCTAGGCTCCCTGCTGCACTGAGACCCAGCCCCACCCACCACAGGGCCCAGGACCCACCCCCATGCACAATTGGGCTGGCACAAGTTCCAGGACGCATGGGTCCCCACACACAGCCACCTCAGGATCTGGACCTACCTACCGGAAGGCCAACACCAGCCCTGTGACACCCTCAGGCCATGATCCCACCCACCAGCAGTCTGACACTGCCTCAGGACCCCCACGCTAGGGTACCATCCATCAGCATGCTGGTACCAGGACTGAGACTCCCTAGACCATGCAGCCTGCTGTGAAAGGACCTGCCCCCACCCACCAGCAGCCAACAAACTTCATACTAATCAGGGTCTGGCAACCAACAGGACTAGAGACCAGCCACACCAACCAGCATGCCCACAGTAGTCAGCCTATCATAACAGAAGGGCCTGTGCAGCCCACATAGAGGACACACCTAGAGCATATAGCTCTGGTGACTAAAGGGGAGATTGCTGCTGTGCCTCACAGGATGTCTCCGACAAAAGACTACTTCTCCGAGATCAGGAATCATAACCAATGTACCAAGTACACAGAAATAAAAACAGCATTAGGTAAAATGAGGTGGCAGAGGAATATGTTTCAAACAAAGGAACAAGGTAAAACCCCAGGAAAAGAGCTAAGTTAAGTAGAGATAAGCAATCTACCCTACAAAGAAATCAATGTAATGATCATAAAGATGATCAAAGAATGTGGGAGAAGAATGGATAACACAGTGAGAAGTTAGAAGTTTCGAACAAAGTGTTAGAAACTATAAGGAAGAACCAAATATAGATGAAGAATACAAATAACTGAAATTAAAAATTCACTAGAAGGAATCAACAGTAGATTAGATGATACAGAGGAATGAATCAGTGAACTGAAGACAGAGTAGTGAATCTCACTCAAGCTGAACAGAAAATAATTTTTTTAAATGAGAACAGTTTAAGACACCTGTGGGACAACATCAAGTGTACTAACATTCACATTATAGGGATCCCCCAAAAAAAAGAAAAAGAAAGAGAAGAGAAAAGAGCAGAGAAGATATGTGAAGATGTAATAGATGAAAACTTCGCTAACCTGGAAAAGAAAACACACACTCCATGTCCAGGAATCACATAGAATCCCAGACAAGATCAACCCAAAGATGACCACACCATCAGACACTGTAATTTAAATGGCAAAAAAAAAAAGAGAAATAGAGAATATTAAAATCAGCAAGGGCAAAGCAACTAGTTACTTACAAGGAAACTCCCAAAAGACCATCAGCTGATTTTTCAGCAGAAACTCTAGACACCAGAAGGGAGTGGCACAATATGAAAGGAAAGGATCTACAACCAAGAATACTCTACCCAGCAAGGCTCTCCTTCAGATTTGATTGGGAGATCAAAAGTTTTACAAAGAAGGGCTTCCCTGGTGGCGCAGTGGTTGAGAATCTGCCTGCCAATGCAGGGGACACGGGTTCGAGCCCTGGTCTGGGAAGATCCCACATGCCACAGAGCCACTAGGCCCGTGAGCCACAACTACTGAGCCTGTGCTTCTGGAGCCTGTGCTCTGCAACAAGAGAGGCCATGATAGTGAGAGGCCCGCACACCGCGATGAAGAGTGGCCCCCACTTGCTGCAACTAGAGAAAGCCCTCGCACAGAAACAAAGACCCATCACAGCCATAAATACATAAATAAATAAATAAATAAATAAATAAAATTTAAAAAAAAAGTTTTACAAAGAAGCAAAAGCTAAAAGAATTTGGCACCACAAAACCAGCTTTACAAGATATGTTAAAAGGACTTCTCTAAACAGAAAAGATTACAACAAGAAATATGAAAATTACAAAAGGAAAAATCTCATTGATAAAGGCAAACATATAGTAAAGGTAGTAGATCAGACACTTATAAAACTAGTAGGAAAGTTAAAAGAAAAAACTGGTCAAATCATCTTTATCCAGAATAAGTAGTTAAGGAATACACAGAATAAAAAGATGTAAAATATGATGTCAGAAACAGTAAACGTGTGGTGAGAATGGAGCAAAAATGCAGATTGTTGAACTATGTTTGAACTTAAGGGATCAGCAACTTAAAAAATCACATATATAATAAATACAATGTATATATATATATATACATCTTTTTTGTTTTTCTATATGTATAAATCTTATGGTAACCATAAACCAAAAATCCATAATAGATAAACACAAAAAAGAGAAAGAAATTGAAACATAACACAAAATATAATCATCAAATCACTAGTGAAGAGAGTAAAAGAAGGAACAACAAAGAACTAGAAAAATAACCTCAAAACAATTAACAAAATGTCAGAGAGACCTTCAAGATGGCAGAGGAGTAAGACATGGAGATCACCTTCCTCCTCACAAATACATCAGAGATACATCTACATGTGGAACAACTCCTACAGAACACCTACTGGATGCTGGCAGAAGACCTCAGACTTCCCAAAAGGCAAGAAACTCCCCACGTACCTGGGGAGGGCAAAAGAAAAAACAGAGACAAAAGAATAGGGACGGGACCTGCACCAGTGGGAGGGAACGGTGAAGGAGGAAAGGTTTCCACACACTAGGCGCCCCTTTGCGGGTGGAGACTGCGGGTGGCGGAGGGGGGAAGCTTCAGAGCCACGGAGGAGAGCGCAGCCACAGGGGTGCGGAGGGTAAAGCGGAGAGATTCCCGCACAGAGGATCGACCAGCACTCACCAGCCCGAGAGGCTTGTCTGCTCCCCCGCCGGGGCGGGCGGGGCTGGGAGCTGAGGCTCGGGCTTCGGTCGGATCGCAGGGAGAGGACTGGGGTTGGCGGCGTGAACGGCCTGAAGGGGCTAGTGTGCCACAGCTAGCCGGGAGGGAGTCTGGGAAAAGTCTGGAGCTGCCGAAGAGGCAAGAGAACATTGTTTCGGGGTGCACAAGGAGAGGGGATTCAGGGAACTGCCTAAATGAGCTCCAGAAACGAGTGCGAGCCGTGGCTCTCAGCGCGGACCCCAGAGACAGGCATGAAACGCTAATGCTGCTGCTGCCGCCACCAAGAAGCCTGTGTGCGAGCACAGGTCACTCTCCACACCTCCCCTCCCAAAGCCTGTGCAGCCCGCCACTGCCATGGTCCCGTGATGCAGGGACAACTTCCCTGGGAGAACACACAGTGAACCTCAGGCTGTTGCAACGTCACGCCGGCCTCTGCCGCCGCAGGCTCGCCCCGCCTCCTCCGTACCCCTCCCTCCTGCCAGCCTGAATGAGCCACAGCCCCCTAATCATCCGCTCCTTTAACCCCCTCCTGTCTGGGTGAAGAACAGACACCAGAGGGCGACCCACATGCAAAGGCAGGGCCAAATCCAAAGCTGAACCCCAAGAGCTGTGCAAACAAAGAAGAGAAAGGGAGATCTCTCCCAGCAGCCTCAGGAGCAGCAGATTAAATCTCCACAATCAACTTGATGTACCCTGCATCTCTGGAATACCTGAATAGACAACGAATCATCCCAAAATTGAGGCAGTGGACTTTGGGAGTAACTGTAGAATTGGGGTTTGCTTTCTGCATCTAATTTCTTTCTGGTTTTATGTTTATCTTTGTTTAGTATTTAGAGTGTATTATCATTGGTAGATTTGTTTACTGATTTGGTTGCTCTCTTCCTTTTTATTTTACATATATATATATTTCCTTTTTCTCTTTTTGTGAGTGTGTATGTGTATACTTCTTTGTGTGATTTTGTCTGTATAGCTTTGCTTTTACCATTTGTCCTAGGGTTCTGTCTGTCTGTTTCTTTTTTTTTTTTTTCTTTTTTTTTTTAGTATAGTTTTTAGTGCTTGTTATCATTGTTGGATTTGTCTTCTGGTTTGGTTGCTCTCTTCTTTCTTTCTTTTTATTACTTTTTAAATTTTTTTTATTTTTAATAATTTTTTTTATTTTAGTAACTTTTTAATTTAATTTAATTTAATTTAATTTTTTTCGTTCTTTCTTTTTTTCTTGCTTTTCTTCTGAGCCATGTGGCTGACAGGGTCTTGGTGCTCCGGCCAGGTGTCAGGCCTGTGCCTCTAAGGTGGGAGAGCCGATTCCAGGACATTGGTCCACCAGAGACCTCCCAGCTCCATGCAGTATCAAATGGCAGAAATTCTCCCAGAGATCTCCATCTCAACACTAAGACCCAGCTCCACTCAACAACCAGCAAGCTACAGTGATGGACACCTTATGCCAAACAACTAGCAAGACAGGAACACAACACCACCCGTTAGCAGAGAGGCTGCCTAAAATCATACTACGTTCACAGACACCCCAAAACACACCATCGGATGCAGTCCTGCCCACCAGAAATACAAGATCCAGGCTCATCCACCAGAACACAGGCACCAGTCCCCTCCACCAGGAAGCCTACACAACCCACTGAACCAACCTTACCCACTGGGGGCACACACCAGAAACAATGGGAACTACGAACCTGCAGCCTGTGAAAAGGAGACCCCAAACACAGTAAGTTAAGCAAAATGAGAAGACACAGAAACACACAGCAGATGAAGGAGCAAGGTAAAAACCCACCAGACCAAACAAATGAAGAGGAGCTAGGCAGTCTACCTGAAAGAGAATTCAGAGTAATGGTAGTAAAGACGATCCAAAATCTTGGAAATAGAATGGAGAAAATATAAGAAACGTGTAACAGGGACCTAGAAGAACTAAAGAGCAAACAAACAATGATGAACAACAGAATAAATGAAATTAAAAATTCTCTGGAAGGAATCAATAGCAGAATAACTGAGGCAGAAGAACAGAGAAGTGACCTGGAAGATAAAATAGTGGAAATAACTACTACAGAGAAGAATAAAGAAAAAAGAATGAAAAGAATTGAAGACAGTCTCATAGACCTCTGGGAGAACATTAAACGCACCAACATTCAAATTATAGGGGTCCCAGAAGAAGAAGAGAAAAAGAAAGGGACTGAGAAAATATTTGAAGAGATTATAGTTGAAAACTTCCCTAATATGGGAAAGGAAATAGTCAATCAAGTACAGGAAGCACATACAGTTCCATACAGGATAAATCCAAGGAGAAACACTTCAAGACACATATTAATCAAACTATCAAAAACTAAATACAAAGAAAAAATATTAAAAGCAGCAAGGGAAAAACAACAAGATACAAGGGAATCCCCATAAGGTTAATAGCTGATCTTTCAGCAGAAACTCTGAAAGCCAGAAGGGAGTGGCAGGACATATTTAAAGTGATGACAGGGAAAAACCTACAACCAAGATTACTCTCCCCAGCAAGGATCTCATTCAGATTCGACGGAGAAATTTAAAACTTTACAGACAAGGAAAAGCTAAGAGGATTCAACACCACCAAACCCGCTTTACAAGAAATGCTAAAGGAACTTCTCTAGGCAGGAAACACAAGAGAAGGAAAAGACCTACAATAACAAACCCGAAACAAATAAGAAAATGGTAATAGGAACATACATATTGATAACTACCTTAAATGTAAATGGATTAAATGATCCAACCAAAAGACATAGACTGGCTGAATGGATACAATAACAAGACCCGTATATATGCTGTCTACAAGAGGCCCACTTCAGACCTAGGGACACATACAGACTGAAAGTGAGGGGATGGAAAAAGATATTCCATGTAAATAGAAACCAAAACAAAGCTGGAGTAGCAATTCTCATATGAGAAAAAATAGACTTTAAAATAAAGACTATTACAAAAGACAAAGAAGGACACTACATAATGATCAAGGGATCAATCCAAGAAGAGTATATAACAATTGTAAATCTTTATGCACCCAACATAGGAGCACCTCAATACATAAGGCAAATGCTAACAGCCATAAATAGGGAAATTGACAGTATCACAATAATAGTAGGGGACGTTAACATGCCACTTTCACCAATGGACAGATCATCCAAAATGAAAATAAATAAGGAATCACAAGCTTTAAATGACACATTAAACAAGATGGACTTAATTGATATTTATAGGACATTCCATCCAAAAACAACAGAATACACTTTCTTCTCAAGTGCTCATGGAACAGTCTCCAGGACAGATCATATCTTGGGTCACAAATTAAGCCTTGGTAAATTTAAGAAAATTGAAATAGTATCAAGTATCTTTTCTGACCACAACGCTATGAGACTAGATATCAATTACAGGAAAAAAATCTGTAAAAAATACAAAGACATGGAGGCTAAACAATACACTACTAAGTAGCCAAGAGATCACTGAAGAAATCAAAGAGGGAATCAAAAAATACCTAGAAACAAATGACAATGAAAACACAACAACCCAAAACCTATGGGATGCAGCAAAAGCAGTTCTAAGAGGGAAGTTTACAGCAATACAATCCTACCTCAAGAAACAAGAAATATCAAATAAACAACCTAACCTTACACCTAAAGCAATTAGAGAAAGAAGAACTAAAAAAAACCCAAAGTTAGCAGAAGGAAAGAAATCATAAAGATCAGATCAGAAATAAATGAAAAAGAAATGAAGGAAACGATAGCAAAGATCAATGAAACTAAAAGCTGGTTCTTTGAGAAGATAAAAAAAATTGATAAACCATTAGCCAGACTCATCAAGAAAAAAAGGGAGAAGACTCAAATCAACAGAATTAGAAATGAAAAAGGAGAAGTAACAACTGACACTGCAGAAATACAAAGGATCATGAGAGAATACTACAAGCCACTATATGCCAATAAAGTGGACAATCTGGAAGAAATGGACAAATTCTTAGAAAAGCACAACCTTCCAAGGCTGAACCAGGAAGAAATAGAAAATATAAACAGACCAATCAAAAGCACTGAAATTGACACTGTGATTAAAAATCTTCGAACAAACAAACCCCAGGACCAAATGGCTTCACAGGCGAATTCTATCAAACATTTAGAGAAGAGCTAACACCTATCCTTCTCAAACTCTTCCAAAATATAGCAGAGGGAGGAACACTCCCAAACTCATTCTACTAGGCCACCATCACCCTGATACCAAAACCAGACAAAGATGTCACAAAAAAAGAAAACTACAGGCCAATATCACTGATGAACATAGATTCAAAAATCCTCAACAAAATACTAGCAAACAGAATCCAACAGCACATTAAAAGGATCATGTACCATGATCAAGTGGGGTTTATCCCAGGAATGCACGGATTCTTCAATACATGCCAATCAATCAACGTGATACACCATATTAACAAACTGAAGGAGAAAAACCATATGATCATCTCAATAGATGCAGAAAAAGCTTTCAACAAAATTCAACACCCATTTATGATAAAAACCCTCCAGAAAGTAGGCATAGAGGGAACTTACCTCAACATAATAAAGACCATATATGACAAACCCACAGCCAACATCGTTCTCAATGGTGAAAAACTGAAACCATTTCCTCTAAGATCGGGAATAAGACAAGGTTGTCCACTCTCCCCACTATTATTCAACATAGTTTTGGAAGTTTTAGCCACAGCAATCAGAGAAGAAAAAGAAATAATAAAAGGAATCCAAATCAGAAAAGAAGAAGTAAAGCTGTCACTGTTTGCAGATGACATGATAGTATACATAGAGAATCCTAAAGATGCTACCAGAAAACTACTAGAGCTAATCAATGAATTTGGTAAAGTAGCAGGATACAAAATTAATGCACAGAAGTCTCTTGCATTCCTATACACTAATGATGAAAAATCTGAAAGAGAAATTAAGGAAACACTCCCATTCACCAAAAGACCTGTATGCAGAAAACTATAAGATACTGTTGAAAGAAATTAAAGATGACACAAACAGATGGAGAGTTATATCATGTTCTTGGATTGGAAGAATCAACATTGTAAAAATGACTATACTACCCAAAGCAATCTACAGATTCAATGCAATCCCTATCAAAATACCAATGGCATTTTTCACAGAACTAGAACAAAAAATTTCACAATTTGTGTGGAAACACAAAAGACCCCGAATAGCTAAAGCAATCTTTGAAAGAAAAACGGAGCTGGAGGAATCAGGCTTCTGGACGTCAGACTATACTACAAAGCTACAGTAATCAGGACAGTATGGGGCTTCCCTGGTGGCACAGTGGTTGGGAATCCACCTGCCAATGCAGGGGACACGGGTTCGAGCCCTGGTCCGGGAGGATCCCACATGCTGTGGAGCACCTGGGCCCGTGTGCCACAACTACTAAGCCTGCGCTCTAGAGCCCACGAGCCACAACTACTGAGCCCGTGAGCCACAACTACTGAGCCCACGAGCCACAACTACTGAGCCCGCATGCCTGGAGCGCATGCTCCGCAATGAAGAGTATCCCCTGCTCGCCGCAACTAGAGAAAGCCCATGCGCTGCAACGAAGACCCAAAGTAGCCAAAACTAAATTAAATAAATAAATAAATAAAATATCATTAAAAAAAAAAAAGACAGTATGGTACTGGCACAAAAACAGAAATATAGATCAATGGAACAGGATAGAAAGCCCAGAGATAAACCCATTCACATATGGTCAGCTTATTTTTGATATAGGAAGTAAGAATATACAATGGAGAAAAGACAGCCTCTTCAATAAGTGGTGCTGGGAAAACTGGACAGCTACATGTAAAAGAATGAAATTAGAACACTTCCTAACACCATACACAAAAAGAAACTCAAAATGGATTAAAGACCTAAATGTAAGGCCAGACACTATAAAACTCTTAGAGGAAAACATAGGCAGAACACTCTATGACATAAATCACAGCAAGATCCTTTTGACCCACCTCCTAGAGAAATGGATATAAAAACAAAAATAAACAAATGGGAAATAATGAAACTTAAAAGCTTTTGCACAGCAAAGGAAAACTTAAACAAGATGAAAAGACAACCCTCAGAATGGGAGAAAGTATTTGCAAATGAAGCAACTGACAAAGGATTAATCTCCAAAATTTACAAGCAGCTCATCATGAAGCTCACTATCAAAAAAAAGGAACAACCCAATCAAAAAATGGGCAGAAGACTTAAATAGACATTTCTCCAAAGAAGATATACAGATTGCCAACAAACACATGAAAGGATGCTCAACATCACTAATCATTAGAGAAATGCAAATCAAAACTACAATGAGGTATCACCACACACCGGTCAGAATGGCCATCATCAAAAAATCTACAAACAAACAAACAAACAAATCTACAAACAATAGATGCTGGAGAGGGTGTGGAGAAAAGGGAACCCTCTTGCACTGCTGGTGGGAATGTAAATTGATACAGCCGCTATGGAGAACAGTATGGAGGTTCCTTAAAAAGCTAAAAATAGAACTACCATACGACCCAGCAATCCCACTACTGGGCATATATCCTGAGAAAACCATAATTCAAAAAGAGTCATGTACCACAATGTTCACTGCAGCTCTATTTACAATAGCCAGGACATGGAAGCAACCTAAGTGTCCATCGACAGATGAATGGATAAAGAAGGTGTGGCACATATATACAATGGAATATTACTCAGCCATAAAAAGAAATGAAATGGAGTTATTTGTAGTGAGGTGGATGGACCTGGAGTCATACAGAGTGAAGTAAGTCAGAAAGAGAAAAACAAATACCACATGCTAACACATATATATGGAATCTAAAAAAAAAAACAAAGGTTCTGAAGAACCTAGGGGCAGGACGGGAATAAAGACGTAGACCTACTAGAGAATGGACTTCAGGACACAGGGAGGGGGAAGGGCAAGCTGGGACGAAGTGAGAGAGTGGCATGGACATATATACACTACAAAATATAAAATAGATAGATAGTGGGAAGAAGCCACATAGCACAGGGAGATCAGCTTGGTGCTTTGTGGCCACCTAGAGGGGTGGGATAGGGAGGGTGGGAGGGAGACGCAAGAGGGAGGGTATACGGGGATATATGCATATGTATAGCTGATTCACTTTGTTATAAAGCAGAAACTAACACACCATTGTAAAGCAATTATACTCCAATAAAGATGTTTAAAAAAAAAGTTATTAAAATTCAGATTCTATGTTCCAGTTGGCTTGAAACTGAATCTTAGTTATGCACACACTATTTGAAAAAAAAAAAACCGTGGCCCTTCTTCATGTGCATTTCTAACTAAATGGACTGATGGGACCAAAGGCAATTTAGAATATCAGTGGCCACTATGGGAAACTTTTGAAATCTCCAACCTTAATTTCCTTAAAACTAAACTGGACTACAATAGATCAAAGTTTTCCAGAACTGAGTGGAATGCTTATTTTGACTGGTATTTTGAGGCTTCCCAAGGTTATCAGTGGTCTAAAATGGCCTCTCTTCAAAATAAGATTTTAAGATTAACTGGGGCAAACAAATGATTAAAGAAAGATCAAAGGGCTCCTGAAGCCGCAGGCCTTTCTTTCTTTTTTTTTTTAAAATATATTTATTTATTTTTAATTTAATTAATTTATTTATTTATTTATTTTTGGCTGTGTTGGGTCTTCGTTTCTGTGCGAGGGCTTTCTCTAGTTGTGGCAAGCGGGGGCCACTCCTCATCGCGGTGCGCGGGCCTCTCACTATCGTGGCCTCTCTTGTTGCGGAGCACAGGCTCCAGACGCCCAGGCTCAGTAGCTGTGGCACTCTGGCTTAGTTGCTCCGCGGCATGTGGGATCTTCCCAGACCAGGGCTCGAACCCGTGTCCCCTGCATTGGCAGGCAGATTCTCAACCACTGCGCCACCAGGGAAGCCCAGGCCTTTCTTCCTGGTCTCTTTTTCTCAGGCTTTGTGTCCTGGGCTGTCCTGTCTCTCTCAACGCGTGTGCTCAGACTTCACCTCCAGCACCATCTTCCTCCTTCTCTTCTACGCTGTCTATGCCTCCTCTATACCCTCAGCTCCCTCACACTAATTCTCTCACCAAACTTCTACTTTTTTCCTCTGAAACTATCAGAATCTGTCCCTTTAATATTAAGCCTTCTGAGGATCCCAAGGCTAAACCCTTAATTTCTTACACTCCCTGGACTAAAGCTGAACTGTGAGCCAGTCAAAAATGTCCCAGAGTAACGCAGATCCTCATAAACTTACTGAGGAATTCAATATAGTCATTCAGATGTATCAGCCTGGTTTCACTATTCTTGTTCATATGCTTGTCAGCGAAGAGCAGGCCCAGCCCTGTATGAAAACCACTAACTGGGAAAATCCTGAAAGATCTCTAGAGTTACAACTGGGAGGCCATCCCTCTTGGCTATAATAGGCTAACTTATTACACAACCAGGCTCAGGCAATCGCTAGACAACTTCACTGAGCAATGCTTAGGGCTTTTCCAAAGTCTGTTGGTTGGAACAAAATTCAGTCTTGTGCACGAAAGTCTGATGAACCTGTTCATGAATATTATAATTAAGTTCAGGTGGTTTTAAAAGAAATGTCTGTAGAGAAGAAACTTATGGTTACCAAGGGGGAAGGGAAGGGGGATAGATTGGGAGTTTGGGACTGACATGTACACACCGCTATATATAAAATGGATAACCAACAAGGACCTACTGTATAGCACAGGGAACTCTGCTCAATATTACGTAAAAACCTAAATGGGAAAAGAATTTGAAAAAGAATTAAAAAATAAAGAAAGAAAAGTCTGGTTTTCCAGATGTTGACTCCACATCTGGAAGATGTTAGAGTAGCTTTTAACTCTATGCTTATGAATTGGCCAAACCAGGAGTTTTCCCTTCTAGTAAAAAGGACCAGGATGGAAAGGGAAACTATGACCACTCCAGGTTTGGTTAGTCTGGCAAACCAGCTCTCTCACACTCCAGATGAGTCATCTCAAAGGAAGACTGCTAAAATTCATAATCTTCAACTCCAGCAAATGAAGGCCCCTAAACAAAACCAAAACCTTCCTATTTGTTGCTGCTATTATTGCAAAGAGCCAGGACATTGGAAAAGAAATTGTTACAAATTCAAACCTTCAGGTACCTGCAGCCCTCTAACCAGCCTTTCTAATGTACTTTCTAATGTACTCCCAATTCTCAAAGATGGGGCTCTGTAGACGGGGCTCTTCCCAATTCTCCCTCTTAATTGGCTGGGAAAAACATTTCTCCAGATGGGGGATGAATCTCTTCCAGTACGAACTGACCCCAGAGCCACACTCTCAGTGCTCAGCCCCACTACTATAAAGCAGCCCCTGCATCAGAGGACTAAAACAGTTCAAACAGTGGGGATCTCTAATGAACCTCAAGAGGTTCCTGTCTCTGCACCTATTCCCCTTTATTTAGGCCCTTTGAGAGATACACACCCTTTTCTCCTGGAATTTATCTCTCCCCAAAGGGGAAAATGATTCTAGAAATTGACAGTGGTCATCAAAGTAACCCACCACATGAATTAAATGACCCTTTGACATCTTTTATTTGTCCCATCTCTGATGGTCCCAGAGCTGATTCTGGAAACACTGATCATTTGTCCCTATTGAGTCAGCTACCACCCTCCTTATGGGCAAAATCTCCAACTGACCCCTCAAATCCTCTTAATCAATGTCTTACAAGTAAAGAAGCCCTTAAAGGTACAAAGCCCATAATAGAAGATTACAAGGCTCAAGACCTCATATTCCCTTGCACTAATCCCTGTAACACCCCCATTTTACTGGCAAGAAAATCTAAGGACCATGGGTGGAGGTCTGTCCAGGACCTCCAAGCAGTAAACAACTTTTTTTTTTTTTTTTTAAAGATGTTTTCTGGCTTTATTTATTTATTTATTTATTTTTGGCTGTGTTGGGTCTTCGTTGCTGTGCGCGGGCTTTCTCTAGTTGCTGCGAGCGGGGGCTACTCTTCCTTGCGGTGCACAGGCTTCTCATTGCGGTGGCTTCTCTTATTGTGGAGCACGGGCTGTAGACGTGGGGGCTTCAGTAGTTGTGGCACGTGGGCTCAGTAGTTGTAGCTCATGGGCTCTAGAGCGCAGGCTCAGTAGTTGTGGTGCACGGGCTTAGTTGGTCTGCGGCATGTGGGATCTTCCCCAACCAGGGCTTGGTCCCCTATCCCCTGCATTGGCAAGCGGATTCTTAACCACTGCGCCACCAGGGAAGCCCTAAACAACTTATTTTTTAACACCTTGTTGTTCCTAATCCTCAGGTGTTACTAACATCCATTCCCACCAGAAGCAAATTCTTTACTGTAATTGGTTTATGCCGTGCATTCTTTAGTATTCTGGTTGATGAACTAGCCAATACCTTTCTGCCTTCATTTGGGAAGAAAAACAACTCACCTGGACAGTAATGCCTCAGGGTTAAACTGAGAGTCCTTATTTCTCACCAATCCTGAAGGCTAGCCTGGATGACAAAAAATTCCCTAGAGGTTCTACTTTGTTGCAATGTGTAGATGATTTGCTTCTTTGCTTTCCTTCTCAAGCCTCCTCACAGGAAGAAAGCATCCACTTGCTGAAGCTTTTAGCCTTAAAAGGACATAAGATCGCCAAAGAAAAATGCAGTTTGCCCAAACCCAGGTTCAATATTTAGGGCATCTGATAACAGAACAAGGCTATACTTAGATCCAGATAGACTTCATGGTGCCCTAAGTTTCCCCAAACCCAAAATTAAGCCTCAATGGGGAGGTTTTCTCAGGTTACTGCCGAAATTGGATTCCAAGTTCTCTGTTATGGCCAAACCTCTGTATGCTCTATTCAACAGTAACAACCCCACGCAATTTTGTGGGAAGAACCGAACAACACAGCCTTCAAGGCCGTAAAGGCCTTGAGGAATCCACCTGCCCTTGGGCATCCCAATGACCAGATTCCCTTTTTCCTTTTTGTACTATATATGAAAAGGAAGGAAATGACCATGGGACACTCACCCAAAACAGGGGGACCACCATTGATTCATAGGGTATTATAGCCAGCAACTGAATCCTGTGGCCTTGGTTCTTGCTTAGAGCCATTCCAACTGCTGCCCTTTTGGTTAAGGCCGCCAAGAAAATTGTGGAATCCCTCTTAACCATTTTTGCACTTCATGCAGTAGAAGCTCTCCTGAATTGTCATGACACTCAACACTTCTCAGCCAGCTGCCTCACTCCTATGAAGTCTTTATGTTACCAGCTCCCCCCATAACTCTTTCACATTGTAATTACCTTAATCCTACTACTCTTCTCCCCTCTGTCACTGACAATACTGATTGCTTAATGCTGACGGGACACCTCCTGACTCCTCGTAAAGATCTAAAGGAAATTCCACTGGGTAACATAGACTTCTCATGGCTCACTGATGATGACAGTGGCAAATATCATGCTGGGTATGTTACTGCAACTCCTTTTGATGTTGTTGAGGCAGCAACTTCACCTATGGCTACTTCAGCCCAACAGCCTGAATTATATGCTCTTACGAAAGCTTATACTTTAGCTAAGGGCAGAACTGCCAATATTTATACTGATAGTAGATATGCTTTTGGAGTACCTCATGATTTTGAAATGCTGTGGGAGCAATGTGTCTTCCTTACTTCCAGTGGAAATAAAATCTAAAATGAAGTGTTGAAATGCAATACTTTTATCTGCTGTTTAAGCTATCAGTAAGATTCCAGGGCATTCTAAACTTTATTCTCTGGAAGCTAAGGGAAATCACCTTGCTGACATTTCTGCAAAGAACATTGCTCTTCAAGGGATCAACAGCAGTCAGACCACTTTCATAGTGCAAAGGCATATCTTCCCAAATGATAATTTAGAAAAACTGGCTAGAGGAAAAGATTATCCCTACCTGGGGCACTCCCCTCGAACTTCATAATGATGGAGGAACCCATTTTACTGGCCAGGTGCTTTGAAAAGGCTATGCTGTTTGGCCGGTTTTACAACACTTTCACTGCACTTACCACCCTCAATCCTCTGGTTTGGTCAAACACACTAACAGCATTATTAAGACTCAACTGGCGGGCTTCCCTGGTGGCGCAGTGGTTGAGAATCTGCCTGCCAATGCAGGGGACACGGGTTCGAGCCCTGGTCTGGGAAGATCCCACATGCTGCGGAGCAACTGGGCCCGTGAGCCACAACTACTGAGCCTGAGCGTCTGGAGCCTCTGCTCCGCAACAAGAGAGGCCGCGATAGTGAGAGGCCCGCGCACCGCGATGAAGAGTGGCCCCCACTCGCCGCAACTGGAGAAAGCCCTCACACAGAAACGAAGACCCAACACAGCCAAAAATAAACATAATAAATAAATAATAAATAAAAATTTAAAAAAAAAAAAAAAAAAAGGACTCAACTGGCAAGATTTGTAGAGACCCTCCCAATAGACTGGTCACAAGCATTGCTGTTGGTCCTTCTAAATCCACCTCTTTGGGAACTCATAAACTCTCACCCTTTGATATCTCATAAACTCTCACCCTTTGACATAGTCACAGGATGCCCAACGTACCTGGCTCCTGCCTCTTTTCACCCACAACTGATAAGAGTTACTCCAATATTGCAAAGGCCTAATTGCTTCTATTAAAAATAACCATCTTTGGGGAATGCAATCTTTTTACAGTGCATTCTCAGGAGATAAAGACCTTAAGCATCACACCTTGCAACCTGGAGCTTTTGTCAATTGGAAAAGACACCTCCAGAAGGATTCTCTTCAACCTCACTGGAAAGGCCCCATGAGGTGCTGCTAATCAACCCTTGTTCTGCCAAACTCCAAGGAAAATACTTGAGGATTCACATGACACACCTAAAAATAGCACCAAACCCTGACTGGACTTGTACATCATCTGGTGACCTGAAAGTAAAGACTTACCAGAACTGAAGCAGATGACATCTGATGAGACAACTTTCCCAAGATAATCAGACCAGGCCTGCTACAAGTTTGTCGCTAAACCTTTGATGATGACATAACACTTCAGATGATCTCCAATGTCTGCGATCTTGATAACAGATGCACTTTAGATAAAGTGCCTGAGAATTCTCCCTCCTACTGCTCCTTGTTCCTTGAATGCGACCTCGATAGGTTTCCAATCTGTGTACTTTCCCTCTGATGTGAGGCACTACACCCAGGAAAGATTCTTCCTAACAGTAAGGGATAAAAAGTCACTGAAACTAGAAAAGCTATTCATTAGCAATGCTGTCACAAAAAGATCTTCATCAAAAGGGGTAAATGTAAAAAATTAATAAACAGAAACCTCAATTAAATAGAGTCAGGAGACCAGAAGGAGAGCTCTCACAGCCTGTGATGATAGCAGAGCCCAGCAGGAAGAAGAAAGACTCCTCTTCTTTCTGGGAAACGACTCAGGTAGAAAAACACAACGGACTCTTTACTTTAGCCGTCCCAATGTTACTGAACACAAGCTCATGTGTCCAATGCACAGTGAGTCCAAACAAACCAAAATGTCTGAATTTGGAGCAAAGGAAGGTTTATTGCAGGGCCAAGTAAGGAGAATGGGCAGCTCGTGCTCAAAAAACCTGACCTCCTCGACGGTTTTCAGAGAGAAGTTTTTACAGGCAAAATTTGGGGTGAGGGCTGCAGGGTGTGTGACTTTCTTCTGATTGGTTGGTGGTGAGGTAACAGGGCGGTGCTCCAGGAACCTCGTGCTCAGCCTGAAGTTACCATCCTCCACCTGGCTGGGGGCCTTAGCTCCTGCAGAAGAACTCAAAGATATTGTTATGTATATGCCTTGAGGAGGAACCCACACCCTGCTTTAATCACTGTACTATTGTTTCTTGATTGCTCCCGCTTTGTTTCACATTCCCTGATTAGCAATTGTTTGAATCTGCCCTTTGGTATTCAGGACCGTAAAGGAGGCTAAGGCCTTTTTCCTACAAACAAGAAATTGGGTAAACAGATAGGATTTGTACTCGGGAGGGCCCCATAGGGTCCTGCTTGGTTTCCCCGACTTCCTTTTCCCCTCTATAAAAGTGTACTCTTTATTTTAAATTTTATTTTGGCCATGCCACACAGCTTGCAGGATCTTAGTTCCCCAACCAGGGATTGAACCTGCGCCCTTGGCAGTGAAAGCGCAGATGCCTAACCGCTGGACCACAAGGGAATTCCCCGAAGTATACTCTTTTTCCTGCTGGGCCTTGCATGTGGCTAGCCATGGTCCTATACCTCAAACTGTAGTTCTCTGCTGATCTTGTAACTGAGCAGGACCCTATGGGGCCTTCTGGGGACAGGCCTCCCCCCCATACCCTCTGCTTTAGCTCCTCTCTGAAGTACCTAGATAATAGCATGGGATGCAGATTTCCTGAGTGGTTTTGCAGATGTGAAACATTACCCCCCCTCCCCCGCCAAATGGAAGAACTATTTGATGATCGTGAGCACATAGCCCCAGGCCTCCTGGAGCCTAAGGATTGATAATGTTAACCCCTGTGACACCACCCTGCTGCCTCACCATCAGCCAATCAGAGAACTGAGCACAAGCTGATCACCTACCCTGCAACCCCCCACCCCCCTCTTGGCCTTTAAAAATGCTTTGCCAAAACCTTTTGGGGAGCTCAAGGCTTTTCAGGGATTGAGTCACCTCATCTCCTTGCATGGCCTTGCAATAAACCTTTCTCTGTTCCAAACTCTGACGTTTTAGTTTGTTTGGCCTCACTGTGCTTTGGGCACACAAATTTGCATTAACGATCCCAAATAAACCCATCTTTGCCGTAGAAATAACTGGCAGTCTTATTTGTTTCAGGTCAACAACCCATTAATGAGGGAACCAGAGGATGACAAAGCTGCTTCAAAAGAGAATGCAGGCAACTGACTATGTATACATAGCCAGTGAAAAAAGAGGAGAAAAGGAAACTCTTGGGATGAGATCGATAAATCAAGCAGAAACCTGGTTAAGGTTCTGAGCTGGCAGAGGTCATTTGCATTTTTACCAGATAAAATCATTTACATCACCACTGGAGGAAAAAATTTGCATCTCTATTACACAACAAAGCTTGTGTTTGGTTTTCTACAAGTTAACTTCTACCCTTAAAAGAGTAATAAAATGCCCTCATTTAAAATAGTAAATCAAAGTTACTAAAATCCCAGGCAGGACCCTTGGTGGTCTTGTCTGATAGTGTAATACCATGACAATGAAGGCCACCAAGCATCTTTTCTGCTTGACTTGCAAGTTCTGGTTCCAACAGGTGTGGTCTGGTGGTGCATGTTTTCTAGTCATCAGATGAGTACATATATTGAAGTCTGGAAAGCGTTCGGGACGTGCGTTAGGTAACATCTACTTCCCTGACCCCTCCCTTGACCTCCAGTCACCGGTAGGTTCATGTCCTCTATTATCCTGTATCCCCTGGTCTGTGCACTCAGCACGTCGCATCCTATTCGTGTGACTATCTCTCCCTTTAGACACCAGGCAGAGTTTTCTTGCCCCCTTCTATGTACTGGCTCTCCAGCTCAGGGTCTGGTACAACTTACAAGTTCAATAAATGCTTGTTGAATAACTGTATAAATGAGATGGAATCTGAGCCATGTTGTGAAAAAAACATGGTAGGTACGAGGTAGTGGGGGGAGGAAAGTCAGTTCATCAGAGGCAAGGACATCGCAAACTTACTAGCGGGAGGGTGGGCTTCAATGTGGGCCAGTTGTGCGGGGAGTACAGGCAGGGCCAGCACAGGAGGATGCGGGCATGAAAGCACCACATCTAAGCGAGAGGTGAGGCGCAGGGATTCTTCCATTCTCCGTCTGCCTCCTCATCCTTTGGCTGTCCTTGCCGTCACACGTCGGGAGGGTGCACCGCCCCACGGTGTGCAGGGATGGGAGGGACAGTGAAGAACCTGGAGGCACACAACGGGTTCATGTAACTCCCTCTGGAACGAGCCTCACTCCGCGGAGACTTTGCTTCTTTTAAAAACCTTCCCAGGTCTATTCAGGGGTGACAGGGCGGTCTCCTAGGAGGGAGGAAACAGCTGGCCCCTCCCCTCCCATTCGCCAGCCTCCGCGACTCATCGCCCAGCTCCTGGCGCGCGCACTCCGGCGGGGCTGACCCTGCCACCCCGTAGCTGAGCCGGGGGCGCGCGAGTCGGGGGCGCGCGAGCCGGGGGCGCGCGCGGCGAGGGCTTCGCGGCTCAGCCCGGCTCCCCGCCCGCCAGCCCGAGCCTCTGCGACTCCGGGCCGGGATCCCGCCCGCCAGCCGGCTGGCCCCCTCGCAGGGGACGTGCTGCTGACACGCGCCTGCGACCAGGAGGACGCGCAGCCATGGGCCTCCTGGCCGGGAGTGCGGCGGCGCTGCTGCTCGGGCTGCTCGTGGAGGTAGGGCCGGGCCGGGCGGGGCTGAGCGGGAGCGGCACCGAGGCGCCCGGGAGACCGTGTGCGGGAGCCCTGAAGGCTGAGGGCCGAGAGCCACGGCCTCACGGACCCGCACGAGCGCCCGTGCGGAAGGCGTCCGCGCCCTGGTGACGGGGTCGTCCCAGCCCTCCCCGCTCCTCCGACGGCCCTCAGTCTCCCCGCCCCGCGTTACCGTTTCTCGCGCGTAGGCAGGACCCGGGAGCACCCTTTGCGCGCTGTGCGCCCGGCCCCTCCCCTGCCCTCCCCCGGGGGCCTGGGTCAGCGGGGCTGGCGGGCGGGTGGTCCCTGAAGCGGCGCAGGCGCAGAGTCAGGGCGACCATCGGTTTGGGGCTGGGGCTGGGGCTGGGGCGGGGGCGCCGGCGGGTCGGGGCGCGACCGCGCGGAGACGTGGATGAGGGAGGTGTCACGGGTCCGCGAGTGAGATGGCGGGACTGAGCAGGAGGAAATGTCCCCGCCGGTAAGGATGAAGCGCGCAGTCTTCCGATGCGAGAGGAAACCCCCGAAGAGCCGGGGTGGTGGGTGTGGCCTTTTGGAGCCGAGACAGGGACTTGTTGAAGCAACGGCGGAGGAATTGCTGGTGACCGCAACCTCGTGGGGACCTCGGCTGCCCCCGGCCGGAAAGTTGCGCCCTCGGATGGCGGCCACCCCCTTCTTGCTGAAGCGGGTTCTTTAAAATGGGAGCTAGTGGGGCCCTCGGGTGCAGTCTGGATTAAGGTTTGTTCCATTCCTTGCTCACTTCCATTATTTTGAAGGAGATTGTATTAAATTAATGAAGTCAAAGTAAATGAGTGAAGAGGATCTTACGTTTTCTCTTTTAGGTAGTAAAACTCTGGAAACGACTCCTTGGTTTTCTTCATGTATAAGGAAATCAATGTTACAAAATGTTGGGAGGGAGAGGCTGAGCTCTCCTGAAAAGAAGGTTGATGGAAAAGTTTCTTGCGCCCGGCTCCGCCATAGCAAAGACTTCCTGTTTTTGTTCTTCTGTCTCTCCCTGGCTGAGTGGTTCATGTGTTTGTGGAGTGCCCTCCACTTGCGTCCTTTTCGTTGATTCAGAATTTTATGACCTTAGGTATCACATCTCCTGGGTGGTCACCAGACAGATAATGGAGAAGTGGATCTGAGACCACTATTCGCATAGAAACGCATGCATCTGTACCTACACATGCGATCCCCCCACTTTTAAATCAGCACTTGGTGAAATTACCTAGCATTTCGTTGGTTCTGCCTCCTGCACGTCTTTAGTGTATGTGGTGCTGTGCCCTGTATGTAGCCTAGACTGCTTCAGGGACTCAGTTCTTTTCAAAATACTTAAGCCCGGGACACAGCTTCTCAGATCACTCGGAGGGAGGGACTGCTCCGAAGGGTTAAGGGAGGAGCCAGGATACAGAGGAGGGTTTTTTTAATATAAAATTATTTATTTATTTTTGGCTGCGTTGGGTCTTCGTTGCTGTGCGCGGGCTTTCTCTAGTTGTGGTGAGAAGGGGCTACTCTTCGTTGCAGTGTGCAGGCTTCTCATTGCAGTGGTTTCTCTTGTTGCGGAGCACGGGCTCTAGGTGCGCGGGCTTCAGTAGTTGTGGCGCGTGGGCTCAGTAGTTGTGGCTCGCGGGCTCTAGAGCGCAGGCTCAGTAGCTGTGGTGCATGGGCTTAGTTGCTCTGCAGCATGTGGGATCTTCCCGGACCAGGGCTCGAACCTGTGTTCCCTGCATTGGCAGGGGAATTCTTAACCACTGCGCCACCAGGGAAGCCCCCTATAGAGGAGTTTTTGCCAAACAAAAACAAAAACGAAACAAAAAAACCCCAGGTAGTTGGAACATCAAAAGATTACTATTAAAGAAAACCAGACATCTCAGGTTAATGAATTTAGCACTTTTCTATGTATGGGAAGTTGTAAGAGTTTGAGCATATTGAAATCATTCCTTTGATATACACCTCAGCTATCTGGGACCAGTATCCTGTTTCTCTCCATCCTGAATCCCCTCTGGGTGCACAGTCTGGGAGACCGCAGTGGCTGCTGGCTAGATGGCCGCAACATCCTTTGTTTACTGAAATGGCAAGTGACGTTCTTCAGGAATTTATCATCTTACGAGAGAGTTCAAATCAGGCCTGAAAGGTTCAAATGATATTAAGCTGAACTGCGACAACACTAAAATTTAAAGGAGGAAATTGATGGTTTCACAAAGTCAGATATCTAGATGATTGGTAATTTTTGTTTTCATGGGATGGCGTGGTGTAGCCCACTTTTACATGACTGTCCCAAGCACCTATTTTGTTTGTGGTAGAGAGGTGTCTCTCTGAGGAATTAAGGAGATTTCTTTCTAATGTATCACGTGGAATCTTACACATGAGTTATATAGCTGAGATGTTTTCATCTTAAGTGGGTTGCTCTGAATTTCATCTAATATTGGTTGTTAATCAGTACGCCTCTGATGCTTTTGAAGTCCTGAATCACATACATAAATGTGCTATTTCCTTTGCCGAGTATGTGAAGAGGCAAAGAAAGAACTCTCTTCAATTTGAGGGCCTAAGACAATTGAGGGAGATGTTTGGAGGCTTCTGACGGCCAGCTGCAACCTGGAACACTTGTCTTTGTTTCTTTGTTCTGCTTGAGCTGGTTTCACTGTGGCTGGAGTGTAGCTGACCATAAACCACCTGGCAGCCTGTATGCTGCCCTAGCGCTCTGGCATCCTCTTCCTAGGCAGCGCTGCTCAGGGTGGTGTGGGGCGGGCTAGGGGCGGGGGCCGTGTGCTCGGGGGAAGTCCTTGAGCATGGAGGGTGTCTAAAAGTTGTTTCAGAAGGGCTTTCCTCCCCTGCCTCACATCCTTCTATAGAAGTTCACTTACCTGTTAGACAGCTAGACTGCGTTTTGGTTTTTCACTTAGCAGACACAGAGTGCTTCCCCTGTGTTCTAAGCACTTTACAAATATTAACTCCTTAATCTTCTTAGCAGTTACTTTTAGTCTCATTTTTGTGTCAAATGGGGATGTTAAAGAGCTTGTCCACGGTCTCACTGCTGTGACGTGCGAGGGCTTGAGAAGCTAACCCAGGCAGAGGGGCTCCGACCGCCCCATCCTTTGCTTCAGCCTCTCCCACTGCTGGACACAGAGATATGGAGAGAATCTGTACTCGGTCCGTCCCGAGGCCAGTGGTAGACTTGGACAGGTATGGTCCCATGAAAACAGGTAAACCAGCAAAATCCCCTCTAGGAACTCGGCTCCATTTAGGGGACCATATAATTTAGCATCCAAACTATGACACTGGAGAGTGACGCTGGGGACTGTTAACAGTCGTGCCTGTGCAGCAGGGCATCAACAGGACTGTCCTGGAAGCCCCGGTGTGTGCTCACCCCAAAGCCCAGGCAGAGCTGTAAGTAGGAACAGGCTGAGGGGGCAGCATTATCCCTTCCCCAGGGAGGCTTCTGGGGCGCTCATTACTGAAGTGACCTTTCCTTTCTGTGAACCTGGACTTGCCTGTGAATCGCATGGGAAGCCGGTGAGGACCCTTATTTCATCTTCCCTCCTCCCCAGTCGCTCTGTGCCAGCTGGGTAGATAGCCCAGGCACGTGGGCTGTGGGGGAGGCCACAGAATAGGGGAACCCCACGGCTCTTCTCGGGTCATGAAATTCTAAAGTTGTGTGTTGGCCTTCTGTCCACTGGTCTGTGTGAGGCCCTGTGAACAGTGGCTGCAGAAACAGTGACCGGACTGAGCCGTCTCCCAGTAGCCCTGGTGAACCAGTCTCCTAGTCAGCCGCAGCATAGAAACTGAAGAAGAAAAGCGGTTCCAAGCCTGAGTACAGCTTAGTAGAACCTGGGGAGTCATTAGGTGCTGAGCGTGTGCGCCCCCCGTGGGCTCTCGTCAGAATACGTGGTTTTCTGGATATTGTCACAGCAGTCTCTTTCTAGAGGTCAGGTTGTTGACACTTTCGTAATATACTGAGCAGTATTTGTTATGCGTTCTGTCCTTACTGAAATGAGCCCAGAAATGTGTAGTGTACTATTTAGTATAAATTCCCCCTGTGCCAGGGTTGGGGCTTCTGCTGCATCCATCCGTGGGGGAGAGAACTCTGTACTAGGTTATTTTATTCAAGAGACCGGCATCAGTTATCTTTCTGCTCCTCCCCTGGAACCCAAAGCCGGAAACCTTTAAGTGAGGCCGCCATGTGTTTCAAAGTTATTCTGGCCAAAGAACATCTCTTCTTGGGCTAGAAAAAGGAGTGGTCTTCTCTTAGGGAGAGAGGGCTGGAAAGGGAACATTGTCTTTTGAAACTAGGGAAATTCACAGGATTACTGAGTATTTTTCTAAAGTCCTTTGTATTTGGATGCCCAGGAGTCTTGAAATTAGAACCAAGTCATGTTTAAGAGTGTTTTTTTGTCTCATGCCAAATGTTTTTTGTACCCTGGAATTGCAATGAATGTGGCAGCCCTTGGATGCCAATTTTCTGAAATAAACTACTGCAATCTTCCCACTCTTTAGAGTTTTTAGAATCTGAGCAACATGCAATTTGAGTGAAAGAGAAGACTGTCGGGATTTCTTATCTATGGAAGCCCACGGAGGCTGGGTGCTGAGGACGAGGGGTGGCGGCGATACGTCAACCTGGTGGCGAGGGCTCCACTCTGAACTGGGGGAAACTGACTCCAGGTTTGTGAGGAGGGCCTGGGGCTCTGGGCCCTGACTTGGGGCCCTAATTGGCCCTTGCTTTCCTGTGGCTTGTGCAAACCTATGAAGACCAACTAGGGGGCCGTGACTCTAGAAGCACATGGATTAAGCTATTGGCCACTGGATTATCTAGCCATGGGATGGCAAGTCATTTTCTTAGAACCTACATTTATCCTCTCAGTGAGGCCTCAAACGTCACCCTTTTGATGAGGCCTACCTTGACCATCCTATATAAAATTCCAACCCAATTCCCCTCCCAGCACTCTGGCTCTGACCAATTCTCTCCTTTCTCTGTATCTATTACCTTCAAAACATGATGGAATTTACCTTCCACAATCTACACATTATAGGAGCAAAGGTTTTGATCCATTTCGTTAACTGAAGTATCCCCAGCTCCTGGAACAGTGCCTGGCACACAGTAAGGACTCAGTAAATATTTGAATGAGTAAAAAGAACCGTGGTAATGACCCTGCGGGAGGGAGCTGACTAGGTCTACAGTAGGAGAGGGGAAGGTAGTTGATTAGCTATGACTCTGAAGGGGGCCTTGTGTGTTAGGACTTAGAGCTAATCATTATTTGAACACCTCTAGCGATGGAAACTCACTATCTCAAAGCAAGGCATCAACTTTTTGGACAATTTTAGTAGTTAAAGTTTTCTGTTATACTGAGTAGAAATGTCTGCATTGTTTCTACCTGGGCCTGGTTCTGTACCCTTGGGCTTTTCAGAATAAATATGATCACAATGACGGTCCCTCAGTTGAACACAGCTGTGCTGGTCTCCGCGCACCCCCCGCTCCCCGCCCCGTGTTCTTCTCCAGGCGTCATTTCCTTCTGTTATTTCTCACCAGATGTGGTTTTGAATCATCTCACCATCCTCACAGCTGCCCTTTGAAAACTGCCAAACTGGATGAACAGTGGTCAGGAAATCATCACTGTCTGAAAAAATTGGTCCTAGAAAACGGCCACTCAAAATGAATCCACTTAAAACGGGGATCAAAATTTCATAGTTAATAGTGAGGAAAAAATTTCAGCTTCATTTGGAAAAACAAAGTCCAATAATAAAAATAAGTTAATTCCATCTCAAGTATCCATTTTTAGAATTGAATCAATTTGGACAGGGGACATTAATTTTTCTGATAAAAGTCTGTGATGCATAATAGCATAGTCTTCACTTGACCTTGAAAGTTAGTGGCAAGATCATAGTAAGGGACTTTTCTTTTTTTTCCAGAATTATTTGCTCGAGTAATCAAACCCCGCCGTACGTCCACCTCTAGCTTCTCTTGGTCTTTTTTATTCATATCATTCTGTTTTGGGCATCTGTTGGGTCATTATTAACAGGTACCTGCCAGACTCTTGTCTCTTCCATAGACTTCATGTATCCTTGCGAGATCTGCAAGGTCACTTTGCTGTCCATCTGTGTGGTAGTTGTGTTGTACTTGCCTGTGATCCTGACACCGGAGGTTGATTATGGAGCTGGTTGTGTTAAGTGGGCTGCGGTGTTGGTGCACTGTTTTAGAAGGAATGAGTTCAGTGTTGAGTGCATTTTGTCGTGCAGCCTTTGGCTTGCCTCCCATCTCTTCCCCATTAGGACTTGTTTGAACAATAAGGACACTCTGTTCTGTAGATGTGGTCTCACTGGCACTGTCACAGCCCTTGTTTGGACCTTTGCATTATGCAGATAAGATAAGCCTAGAGATTTACATTGAGTTTGCAGTGACACAAATGTTTTTAACATCTGTTGGTGGTAACCCACAAATCCTCTTAACAGTTGTAGAGTGTTGAGTATAATATGTAAAGCCTAAATTGAGGACTATATATTAATTCTGTTTTACATGACTTCCTTCATCTCATCTTCTTAAGCCTGTCAACCTCTGTCTGAATACTCTTTTTAAAAATCCAGTACCCTTTATGGTTTTGTACCATATACGGATTTGATTATCATACCGCTGTCGGCTGTGTCCAATGGAGTCATAAAAATGTTAAATCGAGCCGAGTCAAAGATGGAGACTTACATCTGGGTTGAAGTAGATGATTGAGATTTTTTTTAAGTTAATTAATTAATTAATTTATTTTTGGCTGCGTTGGGTCTTCGTTGCTGTGCACAGGCTTTCTCTAGTTGCGGCGAGCGGGGGCTACTCTTCCTTGCGGTGCGCGGGCTTCTCCTTGCGGTGGCTTCTCTTTGTTGTGGAGCACAGCCTCTAGACACACGGGCTCAGTAGTTGTGGCTGCGGGCTCAGTAGTTGTGGCTCGCAGGCTCTAGAGCGCAGGCTCAGTAGTTGTGGCTCACGGGCTTAGTTGCTCCGCGGCACGTGGGATCTTCCCAGACCAGGGCTCGACCCCGTGTCCCCTGCATTGGCAGATGGATTCTTAACCACTGTGCCACCAGGACAGTCCTTGACTGAGATTCTGACTTGGAGAATATTGATGTCCTTAATTGTAAAAAGTCAGAATTTAGCTTTAAACGTGCAGTGTTTTGAAGTGTTTGATCATCTGCCCTCGGTGAGGAAAGATCCAACAAGAGTCTAGCAAGATATCTAAATTTGGGAGTTATCTGCACTCATGCTGCAGAGCAGTTGAGAGCCTTATGCAAGGCCGTTGTGTTTGGTCAGTAGGACACAGTGACCTTTGCTGGTTGGGGTTAAGGAGTCACGTGGTCAGCCAATACAGGGAGGCAATGAATATGAATATATGTATTTTCATGAAGTGCAGCTGCATACTTCAAAGCTCTTGATTAGAGCACAACATCCTGAGACCAGAACAAAGAAGTAGGATCTTATAAATCAGCTTTGAAATCGATCGATTGTGTACTTGAGGCACAGAAGACACGTGATGGTAGTTAAGTTTCTTGTTTAGATGGTGTCTTAGTGCATTTGAGCTGTTATAACAAACTACAAAATACTACCTACCGGGTAGTTTATAAACAACAAAATTTCTGGAGGCTGGGAGGTCAGTCACGGCACCAGCAAAGTCCAGTTCGGTGAGGGCCCTCTTCCTGGTTCAACGCTGGCGCCTCTGGCTGTGTCTTCACATGGTGGAAGGGCAAGCAGTCTCTGTGGGGCCTCTTTTATAAAAGCATCTATCCCACTCGCGAGGGCTCCACCCTTGCGATCTAATCACACCCGAAGTGCCCCTACTTCTTTTTTTTTTTTTTTTTTTTTTTTTAAACTTCTGTAAAAATATATTTAAAACAATGTGTCGGGCTTCCCTGGTGGCGCAGTGGTTGAGAATCTGCCTGCCAATGCAGGGGACACGGGTTCGAGCCCTGGTCTGGGAAGATCCCACATGCCGCGGAGCAACTGGGCCCGTGAGCCACAACTACTGAGCCTGAGCGTCTGGAGCCTCTGCTCCGCAACAAGAGAGGCCGCGATAGTGACAGGCCCGCGCACCGCGATGAAGAGTGGCCCCCACTTGCCGCAACTGGAGAAAGCCCTCACACAGAAACGAAGACCCAACACAGCCAAAAATAAACATAATAAATAAATAATAAATAAAAATTAAAAAAAAAACAAAAAAACAATGTGTCCCTGGAATAAAAAATCTCAACTCCATATAAAATGTATTGAACTCTGTAATATCAGGAAAAAGACCTTGGTACAAGGACATGCATTTCTCAGGGATACATGGCCAATGTGTTGCTACAGGCAAAACAAAAATAAAACTGTTGATAATGCTCAATTTGGGAAATGAAATAAGAAAAAATAAAATAAAACACGTTTTCTTACCCTTATATAAAACCATGATGCAGACTCGCCAAGATTATCATGTGCAACTCAGGTCACCATATAGGGGTCTGTAAGCTCTGCTTTCCACATAGGTGTCATTCTAAATGTCTTGGATGATACTTCCCTTCTTTTTTTTTTTTTTTACTTCTTAATCCCGCCGCATTGGCGTTAGCATTTCAGCGTGAATTTTGAGGGGACATGAACGTTCAGACCCTAGCAGGTGGCAACATAGCGACGTGTTGTGGAATCTCAGCTCTTTGTGTATTGGCTGGGAGTCTTTTGGGTAAATCACTTAGGCTCTCATTGACTCAACTGAGTCACCTGTAAGAAGAGAAGTGCCCCAGGGTAGAGGGAAGCTCTGGTAAAATCCACCACTTGGAATTTAGCTCTGCACAGTTTGGACCAACAGATTGTGAACATTGTCAGTTGTTTCTAAGCAAGGTGCCTTGCCCAGGTTCCCTGCCAAAACGGAGAGAGGGCTCCAAAAATACCTTTTCGTTTAAAAATTGTGCTTTCTTCCCTTTTTAGTATATCTGTGACTAGATTGAAAAGGAACTTGGTCATTAGTGTCCAAAACAAGGGAAAGGAAGATTGTGATTACTACCATCTTTGGCTCTTAATTTTTGCTCTGGGTAAAGCAATAAAAGGGTTCAAACTAGTACTCTCTTCCCCTTCGATGCTTTTTGGATGGCGGATCAGAAGGCAGCATCCACAAAGGTGACACCTTGACTTTTAACTAACTGGGAGTAAAGTTGAGTGAAACCCTTTGGCTCTGTAGCTGGTCTCCATCTCTGGGTATTTTGTGATTTATGACGGTGTTGTCCAAAGAATCAAACTATGGCTTCCTGGAGAGAGTGGGGACAGATCTTAAACTCTTATGGGCAGGGGGCAGGGAGTGTGGGAGTTTGCTTGTGAGGGTTTGTGAAAGTTCCTAGTTGTGGTACTTTGTTTCCTTAGTTGGATAGAAAACCAGCGGATGAGAAGGGGGTGGGGTGTGTGAAGCAAGTCCCACAGCCTCAGGACATCGTTCTCACACGGCTGCAGGGTCTCCCCACTTGGTTAAAATCTCTGCTACCTCAGCTGCTCTCTACCGACTTCGAGGTACATTCCAAGCGGTTCAGGATTCTTTTTTCCGGAACCCTGGCTTCTTTCTATTGTTCTTTTTTTACTTATTTCTTGTCACTTTCCTCCTGACCATTTTTCTCTAGCTCAGAGAGTGTCCAACCTTTTGTTTGTATACTCCCTTAAGGAATTTTCAAAAACTATATACCCCTGCACATATTTTTTGAGTTGACATGCAATCTTTTTTATTACAGATTTTTAATGACTAATGAATTGGATCCAGTG